>NC_091283.1:801013708-801668986 GCF_032444005.1 Ranitomeya imitator
CCGCACAGGGGTCGGATCGGGTTTCATGAAACCCGACTTTGTGAAAAGTCGGCGACTTTTGAAAATGTTCGACCCGTTTCGCTCAACCCTAAGCAGTAATCATCCAACACCGTATCAGGCTGAGCCAGACGCTGGGACCAATGTCTCCTCTGAGCAGGCTCCACTGTGGCTAGAGAACAATGGGGGACAGCAGCAGAGATGGTTCGAGATTCCCCCTGTGCAGTTGCGGGAACTCGACCCCTAACAGATGCAGTCGGGAGACAGCGGGACGGGAGGACGCGTCGCTGGACAGGTAAGTATAATTCTAATGTTTATTATTAATTTTCTTCTTTTTTTGCAGCCAATCCTGCCCCATCCCATATATGTAAAGTCCGAGTTCGGGGTTTGGACGCAAGTTCATGTCATGTCCGGGCCCGAACTCAAACTTTACAAACATCGATGGGTTCGCCCATCACTAGTAGTGATGTCACCCCCTATGTCCTTTTAACATAACTGCACCTGTTTTATGATAGAAATTTGGAGGTCACAGGAGGCAGACCTGATACTTCAGGAGACCAGTGGTATGAGAGGGGTGATGCTGCTGGCCCTGGGCTCTTTTAAAATGTGGGCGCCAGTGAGCCCTTTCCCAATGATTTCCCTGTGGTGGTCTTTGGAAAAATGGCCGCCAGAGGTATAACATGTGCAGATTGAGATCTTAGGAGAGCTAAAGTTACAATGGACTATGAGACGCACCACCATTTTATGTACAAAAAAATCCTATATTCGACCCCAATTTGTGGTGTGTCTTCTGGTCCGGTGCATCTTATAGCATGAAGCTGTACATGGACAAGAATGACATCTCAACAAACATTATAAAACTCTTCAGATTTGTTTGTTTCTTTTTTTTTAATTTTCTTCAATTCCTTTGTAGAAAAGTGCAATATCTAAATTTGTTTTTGCAATTGTCTTTTCTTGCAAAGCTAAAACCTTTATGGACCAAACTGTACATATTTTGAAGTTGACCTAGTAATCGGCAGCTTCAAATTCTACTTTTTGGGAAACTGTCCGGCAATTCATGCTGGCTGCACAGTGTGCAATGTTAATCAGACACAGAATCTATTGTGACAAATCACCTGACATTTTCCTTTTAATGTGATTACGTATAAACATTTGATATGGATTTCCATAGTGAACTTTGTATGAGTAGTGTATCACATAATTGTGCAATTCGAATAAGCCAGAATAAACAGGTTCCCACAGACACCATAATTGTATAAGCCCTTAGAGAGTAAAGAGGTGATTGAAACTGCGACCTCTCAGCTCTGATATCTACACCACTTTCACACAAGTTCTTAAGTTTTTTTTTTTACAAAACTTTTCAAATTGGAGATAAACTCAGAAAAAAATATTTTAAAGAAGCGCTCAATCAACTATTTTCCTCTTAATATATTGCAATCATCATATTATATATCACTGTGTACTTACAATTGCTCATTTTGTCTTTCTACCCAGATAATACTTCTCTATGACATTACATGATTAATAACTGACTAGATGAATCCTTCTAAGTAGGGCTGAGTGACTTTTCTTTTTATAGGATCGGGTCGGGTTTCACGAAACCCGACTTTTTCAAAAGTCGGGTCGAGTGAAATCGGCCGATCCTATAGAAAAGTCGGGGTCGGGGTCGGCCGAAACACGAAACCCAATGCAGTGCATTGGGTTTCTAATGGTTCCCAGGGATCCATATTTAAGTGTAAAATAAAGAATCAAAATAAAAAATATTGATATACTTACCCTCGGACGCGCCCTGGTTCTCACCGGCAGCCTTCCTTCCTAAGAATGAGCGCCTGAAGGACCTTCGATGATGTCGCGGCTTGTGATTGGTCGCGTGAGCGGTCACATGGGCGTCATGCGACCAATCACAAGCCGCGACGTCATCTAATGTCCTTTAGGCGCTGATTCTTAGGAAGGAAGGCTGCGGGTTAGAACCAGGGCGTGTCCGAGGGTGAGTATATACCTATTAGGAATATACTCACCCTCGGACGTGCCCTCGGATGCTTCCTTCCTAAGAATTAGCGCCTGAAGGACCTTAGATGACGTCGCGGCTTGTGATTGGTCGCCTGACCGCCCATGTGACCGCTCACGCGACCAATCACAAGCCGCGACGTCATCGAAGGCCCTTCAGGCGCTCATTCTTTGGAAGGAAGGCTGCCGTTGAGAACCAGGGTGCGTCCGAGGGTGAGTATATCAATATGTTTTTATTTTTATTCTTTATTTTACACTTAAATATGAATTCCGATACCAATTCCCGATATTTTAAACATATCGGAACTCGGTATCGGAATTCCGATTCCAGATCAGATCGCCGACCTCATGGCCGACCCCACACAGGGTCGGGTTTCATGAAACCCGACTTTGCCAAAAGTCGGCGACTTCTGAATCTGGCTGACCCGTTTCGCTCAAGCCTACTTCTAAGCTCTATGTAGAAACAGGAAGTCTCTTTTCCCTGCATGAGTCATTATTGAAAAGTCTCTGGCAGTGTGGAGAAGGGAGGAACTGGGACAGGAGTTGAAAAGAAGGATGACTCATGTAGGGAAAGGAGATTTCTCTGATAAATCTGCTTCTAAAAAAGTTATTAGCATGTAATGATGCTTTTAGACTTAAAATAAATATAGTAATAAGAGAATCTGTCATCAAGATATTAGAACACTAACTTAAGCCAGGTGTGTAAAGGCCTTTAAATGCTTTCTAAATCCATAATTTGTTTGTAGTATTTCCTTCTGAAATTGTAAAGAAATCCAATCTTGAAGTTCTAATTGCAAACAAGAGCAGGGGTTGTCTCCTCAAAGTGGGAGGAACATTCGTAGATCAATAGTTCAGCTATCACAACATCTTCGGGAAGTTACTGCACATGCGCCACGCACACCAATGAGATGATCTTGAGCAGTGATATCACCTATTGAAATCTTAGGCAGCGAAGACAGGTTACTGAGAGAAGAATATCAAAACACTGAACGTCACTTCCAAACAGCATACTGGTCTGAAAAGGTGCATACTAAGAGTAGCCATCTCCATACATAATTAACAAATAATGTTGCACTATGTAACTTTATAGCATGCAAACATGAAATAAATTAAATTTGAATTGCATTGCTGCTCTAGAAAGCAGAAAAAAACAAAGATGCTTAGCACATTATTTGCCGAATTCATGCATGCCCAGCAGCTATGACAAGGCGATTTTCCAGGCAGAGCGCTGCTGTCACACAGATGGCAGCGGGTGAGCCAGCAGCTGTGACCAGTAGTAAAAAGGTTACCGCCAGCAAAGGCATCAGATGATGAGAATACTATACCTGGTCTCACTGTTAGCAGCAAGAGTAAGCGTATGATGATGAGAGTATTCACCAGCTGGTGCACAACAATTATATAAATAAAATAACAAAATGGCTTGGGCCCTTCCCTCAAAACAAAAGACGTGGGGGTCTTGTCTATTTTTAATAACCAGCGCAGGCAAAACCCACAACTGTGTGCTGCAGCCTCCAGGTGTAAACTTTATCTTGGCTGGTTATCAAAAATAGAGGTGTCCCCACGTCTTTTTTTTAATTTTTTGAATAAATAATTAAAAAAAAATGTTGTGGGCTCTTCCCCATTTTTGACAACCTGCCAAGCTAAAGCAGACAGCTAGGGGCTAGTATTTTCAGACTTGGAACTTGCCATTGATATTGGCCCTACACAGCCTAAAAATAGCAGCCCTCAGATGCCCCACAAATGGAGCATTTACCAGACGCGCCAATTCTGGCGCTTTGCGCAGTTCTTCCAACTTACCCTGATGCGATGGCAAGTGGAGTAATAGTATTGTGGTTCATGTCAGCTTTGTAATGTCAGCTGACATCAAGCCCAGGGGTTACTAATGGAGCGGCGTGTATCAAACTCCCTCAATACTAACCACTTAGTTAAATGTAATAAAGACAGAGACAGAGTAAACAGTCAGACTCCTTTATTTGAAATGAAAACTCCCTGACCCTCTTTTACCCATTTATTCACCAAAAATTAAAATAAAAAAGCAAAGTTATACTCACCTTCTTGCCGATAATCCATTAATGGTCATGTTCCACAATGATCCGTATGGCTTGGGGAGCAGTCATATCATTGATGCGACTGCTCTTAACTAGGGTTGAGCGAAACGGGTCGTTCATTTTCAAAAGTCGCCGACTTTTGGCATAGTCGGGTTTCATGAAACCCGATCCGACCCCTGTGCGGGGTCGGTCATGCGGTACGCGACTTTCGCGCCAAAGTCGCGTTTCAATGACGCGAAAAGCGCCATTTCTCAGCCAATGAAGGTAAACGCAGAGTGTGGGCAGCGTGATGACATAGGTCCTGGTCCCCACCATCTTAGAGAAGGGCATTGCAGTGATTGGCTTGCTGTCTGCGGCGTCACAGGGGCTATAAAAGGGAGTTCCCGCCGACCGCCATGTTACTGCTGCTGATCTGAGCTTAGGGAGAGGTTGCTGCCGCTTCGTCAGAAGCAGGGATAGCGTTAGGCAGGGTCCATTAACCACCAAACCGCTTGTGCTGTAGCGATTTCCACTGCCCAACACCACCTTCGGTGTGCAGGGACAGTGGAAGCTACATTTTTTTTTTTTTCCCCTCAGCGCTGTAGCTCATTGGGCTGCCCTAGAAGGCTCCCTGAT
The DNA here is from genome assembly GCF_032444005.1 of Ranitomeya imitator. Lineage (NCBI taxonomy): Eukaryota > Metazoa > Chordata > Amphibia > Anura > Dendrobatidae > Ranitomeya > Ranitomeya imitator. The sequence continues at coordinate 801,018,376 of NC_091283.1, forward strand.
AGCTGCATTGCTGTGTGTACGCCGCTGTGCAAACCAACTGCTTTTTTCAAAGCACAAATCCTCTTGTTCCTTCCTTTCTGCACAGCTATCTTTTTTGTTTGTACACACTTTTTATTTAATTTGTGCATCAGTCCACTCCTTATTGCTGCCTGCCATACCTGGCTGAGATTACTGCAGGGAGATAGTAATTGAAGGACACTCCCTGTTTTTTTTTGTTTTTTTTGTGGGAGATTAAGATTGACATTTCTGCTAGAGTGCCATCCCTGTCTGTGTCATCTCTCACTCAGTGGGCCATAGAAAGCCTATTTATTTTTTTGCTTGATTTGGGATATAAAATCTACCTGAAAAAATCACTACATCAATCAGTGGGAGAAAAATATTGGCCTCAGGGCTTGTGTGCCACTCCTGACTCCTGTGTGCATCATCACTCACTCAGTGGGCCATAGAAAGCCCTTTTTTTTTTTTTTTTGCTTTATTTGGGTTCTAAATTCTTCCTGAAAAAATCAATAAATCAATCAGTGGGAGATTAATATTGGCCTTTGGGCTTGTGTGCCAGTCCTAAGCGTGCCATCTCTCTCTCTCAGATAGTGGGCCATAGAAAGCCTATTTATTTATTTTTTTATTGGGTTTATAAATTTTCCCTGGAACCAAAAAAAAAAAAGTGGGAGATTAATATTGGCCTCTGGGCTTGTGTGCCAGTCCTGAGCGTGCCATCTCTCTCACAAATAGTGGGCCATAGAAAGCCTATTTATTTTTTTGCTTGATTTGGGTTCTAAAATGTACCTGAAAAAATCACTACATCAATCAGTGGGAGAAAAATATTGGCCTCAGGGCTTGTGTGCCACTCCTGACTCCTGTGTGCATCATCACTCACTCAGTGGGCCATAGAAAGCCCATTTTTTTTTTTTTTGCTTTATTTGGGTTCTAAATTCTACCTGAAAAAATCAATAAATCAATCAGTGGGAGATTAATATTGGCCTTTGGGCTTGTGTGCCAGTCCTAAGCGTGCCATCTCTCTCTCTCAGATAGTGGGCCATAGAAAGCCTATTTATTTATTTTTTTTTTATTGGGTTTATAAATTTTCCCTGGAAAAAAAAAAAGTGGGAGATTAACCCCTTCATGACCCAGCCTATTTTGACCTTAAAGACCTTGCCGTTTTTTGCAATTCTGACCAGTGTCCCTTTATGAGGTAATAACTCAGGAACGCTTCAACGGATCCTAGCGGTTCTGAGATTGTTTTTTCGTGACATATTGGGCTTCATGTTAGTGGTAAATTTAGGTCAATAAATTCTGCATTTATTTGTGATAAAAACGGAAATTTGGCGAAAATTTTGAAAATTTCGCAATTTTCACATTTTGAATTTTTATTCTGTTAAACCAGAGAGATATGTGACACAAAATAGTTAATAAATAACATTTCCCACATGTTTACTTTACATCAGCACAATTTTGGAAACAAAATTTTTTTTTGTTAGGAAGTTATAAGGGTTAAAATTTGACCAGCGATTTGTCATTTTTACAACGAAATTTACAAAACCATTTTTTTTAGGGACCACCTCACATTTGAAGTCAGTTTGAGGGGTCTATATGGCTGAAAATACCCAAAAGTGACACCATTCTAAAAACTGCACCCCTCAAGGTACTCAAAACCACATTCAAGAAGTTTATTAACTCTTCTGGTGCTTCACAGAAGCAGAAGCAACAAGGAAGGAAAAAATGAACATTTAACTTTTTAGTCACAAAAATTATCTTTTAGCAACAATTTTTTTATTTTCCCAATGGTAAAAGGAGAAACTGAACCATGAAAGTTGTTGTCCAATTTGTCCTGAGTACGCTGATACCTCATATGTGGGGGTAAACCACTGTTTGGGCGCACGGCAGGGCTTGGAAGGGAAGGAGCGCCATTTGACTTTTTGAATCAAAAATTGGCTCCACTCTTTAGCGGACACCATGTCACGTTTGGAGAGCACCCGTGTGCCTAAAAATTGGAGCTCCCCCACAAGTGACCCCATTTTGGAAACTAGACGCCCCAAGGAACTTATCTAGATGCATAGTGAGCACTTTGAACCCCCAGGTGCTTCACAAATTGATCCGTAAAAATGAAAAAGTACTTTTTTTTCACAAAAAAATTCTTTTAGCCTCAATTTTTTCATTTTCACATGGGCAACAGGATAAAATGGATCCTAAAATGTGTTGGGCAATTTCTCCTGAGTACACCAATACCTCACATGTGGGGGTAAACCACTGTTTGGGCACATGGTAAGGCTCGGAAGGGAAGGAGCGCCATTTGACTTTTTGAATGAAAAATTATTTCCATCGTTAGCGGACACCATGTCGCGTTTGGATCGCTCCTGTGTGCCTAAACATTGGCGCTCCCCCACAAGTGACCCCATTTTGGAAACTAGACCCCCCAAGGAACTTATTTAGATGCCTAGTGAGCACTTTAAACCCTCAGATGCTTCACAAATTGATCTGTAAAAATGAAAAAGTACTTTTTTTTCACAAAAAAATTCTTTTCGCCTCAACACATGGGCAGTAGGATAAAATGGATCATAAAATTTGTTGGGCAATTTCTTCCGAGTACGCCGATACCTCATATGTGGGGGTAAACCACTGTTTGGGCACTCGGCAGGGCTCGGAAGGGAAGGCGCGCCATTTGACTTTTTGAATGGAAAATTAGCTCCAATTGTTAGCGGACACCATGTCGCGTTTGGAGAGCCCCTGTGTGCCTAAACATTGGAGCTCCCCCACAAGTGACCCCATTTTGGAAACTAGACCCCCCAAGGAACTTATCTAGATGCACATTGAGCACTTTAAACCCCCAGGTGCTTCACAGAAGTTTATAACGCAGAGCCATGAAAATAAAAAATAATTTTTCTTTCCTCAAAAATGATTTTTTAGCCTGGAATTTCCTATTTTGCCAAGGATAATAGGAGAAATTGGACCCCAAATATTGTTGTCCAGTTTGTCCTGAGTACGCTGATACCCCATATGTGGGGGTAAACCACTGTTTGGGCGCACGGCAGGGCTCGGAAGGGATGGCATGCCATTTGGCTTTTTAAATGGAAAATTAGCTCCAATCATTAGCGGACACCATGTCACGTTTGGAGAGCCCCTGTGTGCCTAAACATTGGAGATCCCCCAGAAATGACCCAATTTTGGAAACTAGACCCCCAAAGGAACTAATCTAGATGTGTGGTGAGGACTTTGAACCCCCAAGTGCTTCACAGAAGTTTATAACGCAGAGCCATGAAAATAAAATAAAAAATTATTTTCTCAAAAATGATCTTTTAGCCTGCAATTTTTTATTTTCCCAAGGGTAACAGGAGAAATTTGACCCCAAAAGTTGTTGTCCAGTTTCTCCTGAGTACGCTGATACCCCATATGTGGGGGTAAATCACTGTTTGGGCACATGCCGGGGCTCGGAAGTGAAGTAGTGACGTTTTGAAATGCAGACTTTGATGGAATGCTCTGTGGGCGTCACGTTGCGTTTGCAGAGCCCCTGATGTGGCTTAACAGTAGAAACCCCCCACAAGTGACCCCATTTTGGAAACTAGACCCCCAGAGGAACTTATCTAGATGTGTGGTGAGCACTTTGAACCCCCAAGTGCTTCATAGAAGTTTATAATGCAGAGCCGTGAAAATAATAAATACGTTTTCTTTCCTCAAAAATAATTATTTAGCCCAGAATTTTTTATTTTCCCAAGGGTAACAGGAGAAATTGGACCCCAATAGTTGTTGTCCAGTTTCTCCTGAGTACGCTGATACCCCATGTGTGGGGGTAAACCACTGTTTGGGCACACGTCGGGGCTCAGAAGGGAAGTAGTGACTTTTGAAATGCAGACTTTGATGGAATGGTCTGCGGGCGTCACATTGCGTTTGCAGAGCCCCTGGTGTGCCTAAACAGTAGAAACCCCCCACAAGTGACCCCATTTTAGAAACTAGACCCCCCAAGGAACTTATCTAGATATGTGGTGAGCACTTTGAACCCCCAAGTGCTTCACAGACGTTTACAACGCAGAGCCGTGAAAATAAAAAATCATTTTTCTTTCCTCAAAAATGATGTTTTAGCAAGCATTTTTTAGATTCACAAGGGTAACAGGAGAAATTGGACCCCAGTAATTGTTGCGCAGTTTATCCTGAGTACACTGATACCCCATATGTGGGGGTAAACCACTGTTTGGGCACACTTCAGGGCTCGGAAGTGAGGGAGCACCATTTGACTTTTTGAATACGAGATTGGCTGGAATCAATGGTGGCGCCATGTTGCGTTTGGAGACCCCTGATGTGCCTAAACAGTGGTAACCCCTCAATTCTACCTCCAACACTAACCCCCCCACACCCCTAACCCTAATCCCAACTGTAGCCATAACCCTAATCACAACCCTAACCACAACCCTAATTCCAACCCTAACCCTAAGGCTATGTGCCCACGTTGCGGATTCGTGTGAGATATTTCCGCACCATTTTTGAAAAATCCGCGGGTAAAAGGCACTGCGTTTTACCTGCGGATTTTCCGCGGATTTCCAGTGTTTTTTGTGCGGATTTCACCTGCGGATTCCTATTGAGGAACAGGTGTAAAAAGCCGCGGAATCCGCACAAAGAATTGACATGCTGCGGAAAATACAACGCAGCGTTTCCGCGCGGTATTTTCTGCACCATGGGCACAGCGGATTTGGTTTTTCATATGTTTACATGGTACTGTAAACCTGATGGAACACTGCTGCGAATCCGCAGCGGCCAATCCGCAGCCAAATCCGTACAGTGTGCACATAGCCTAATTCTAAAGGTATGTGCACACGCTGCGGAAAACGCTGCAGATCCGCAGCAGTTTCCCATGAGTTTACAGTTCAATGTAAACCTACGGGAAACAAAAATCGCTGTACACATGCTGCGGAAAAACTGCACGGAAACGCAGCGGTTTACATTCCGCAGCATGTCACTTCTTTGTGCGGATTCCGCAGCGGTTTTACAACTGCTCAAATAGAAAATCGCAATTGTAAAACCGCAGTGAAATGCGCAGAAAAAAACGCGGTAAATCCGCCATAAATCCGCAGCGGTTTAGCACTGCGGATTTATCAAATCCGCAGCGGAAAAATCCGCAGAGGACCAGAATACGTGTGCACATACCGAAACCCTAACCCTAGCCCTAACCCTACCCCTAACCCTACCCCTAGCCCTAACCCTAGCCCTAACCCTAACCCTAACCCTAGCCCTAACCCTAGCCCTACCCCTAACCCTACCCCTAGCCCTAACCCTAGCCCTAACCCTAACCCTACCCCTAACCCTAGCCCTAACCCTACCCCTAACCCTAACCCTAACCCTATTCTAACATTAGTGGAAAAAAAATTTTCTTTATTTTTTTATTGTCCCTACCTATGGGGGTGACAAAGGGGGGGGGTCATGTATTATTTTTTTTTATTTTGATCACTGAGATATAATCTATCTCAGTGATCAAAATGCACTTTGGAACGAATCTGCCGGCCGGCAGATTTGGCGGGCGCACTGCGCATGCGCCCGCCATTTTGGAAGATGGCGGCGCCCAGGGAGAAGACGGACGGGACCCCGGCTGGATCGGTAAGTATGATGGGGTGGGGGGGGACCACGGGGGGGGGGGGGATCGGAGCACGGGGGGGAGGAATCGGAGCGCGGCAGGCGTGGAACGGAGCACTGGGGGCGTGGAATGGAGCACGGGGGGGCTGGAACGGAGCATGGGGGGGTGGAACGGAGCACGGGGGGGTGGATCTGAATGCAGGGGGGGTGATTGGAGCACGGGGGGGTGATTGGAGCACGGGGGGAGCGGACAAGAGCACGGGGGGGAGCAGAGCACTGGATGGAGGGGAGCCGGAGCAGTGTACCGGCCAGATCGGGGGGCTGGGGGGGCGATCGGTGGGGTGGGGGCACACTAGTATTTCCAGCCATGGCCGATGATATTGCAGCATCGGCCATGGCTGGATTGTAATATTTCACCCGTTATAATGGGTGAAATATTACAAATCGCTCTGATTGGCAGTTTCACTTTCAACAGCCAATCAGAGCGATCGTAGCCACGAGGGGGTGAAGCCACCCCTCTTGGGCTAAACTACCACTCCCCCTGTCCCTGCAGATCGGGTGAAATGGGAGTTAACCCTTTCACCCGATCTGCAGGGACGCGATCTTTCTGTGACACAGCATATGCGTCACAGGTCGGATTGGCACCGACTTTCATGACGCATACACTGTGTCACAGGTCGGGAAGGGGTTAATATTGGCCTCTGGGCTTGTGTGCCAGTCCTGAGCGTGCCATCTCTCTCACAAATAGTGGGCCATAGAAAGCCTATTTATTTATTTTTTTTTGTTTTATAAATTCTCCCTTAAAAAAAAAAAGGGAGATTAATATTGGCCTTTGGGCTTGTGTGCCAGTCCTAAGCGTGCCATCTCTCTCTGTCTCTCAGATAGTGGGCCATAGAAAGCCTATTTATTATTTTTTTTATTGGGTTTATGAATTTTCCCTGAAACAAAAAAAAAAAAGTGGGAGATAAATATTGGCCTCTGGGCTTGTGTGCCACTCCTGACTCCTGTGTGCGTCATCTCTCACTCAGTGGGCCATAGAAAGCCTTTTTTTGTTTTATTTGTTTTCTAAATTCTCCCTGAAAAAATCATTTTATTTTATTTGGTTTCTAAATTCTTCCTGAAAAAATCATTTTATTCTATTATTTTTTTTTCCTAAAGTCTCCCTGAAAAAAAAAAAAAAAAAAAAATCAGTGGGAGATTAATATTGCCCTTTCTGCTTGTGTGCCAGTCTTGACTCCTGGGTGTGCCATCTCTCTCTCTCTCTCTCTCCAATTGTGGGCCATAGAAAGCCTATTATTTTTTTTAGCTTGATTTGGGTTCCAAAATCTACCTGAAAAAATCACTACATCAATCAGTGGGAGATACATATTGGCCTCTGGGCTTGTGTGCCACTCCTGACTCCTGTGTGCGTCATCTCTCACTCAGTGGGCCATAGAAAGCCTTTTTTTGTTTTATTTGTTTTCTAAATTCTCCCTGAAAAAATCATTTTATTTTATTTGGTTTCTAAATTCTTCCTGAAAAAATCATTTTATTCTATTATTTTTTTTTTCCTAAAGTCTCCCTGAAAAAAAAAAAAAAATCAGTGGGAGATTAATATTGCCCTTTCTGCTTGTGTGCCAGTCTTGACTCCTGGGTGTGCCATCTCTCTCTCTCTCTCCAATTGTGGGCCATAGAAAGCCTATTATTTTTTTAGCTTGATTTGGGTTCCAAAATCTACCTGAAAAAATCACTACATCAATCAGTGGGAGATAAATATTGGCCTCTGGGCTTGTGTGCCACTCCTGACTCCTGTGTGCGTCATCTCTCACTCAGTGGGCCATAGAAAGCCTTTTTTTGTTTTATTTGTTTTCTAAATTCTCCCTGAAAAAATCATTTTATTTTATTTGGTTTCTAAATTCTTCCTGAAAAAATCATTTTATTCTATTATTTTTTTTCCTAAAGTCTCCCTGAAAAAAAAAAAATCAGTGGGAGATTAATATTGCCCTTTCTGCTTGTGTGCCAGTCTTGACTCCTGGGTGTGCCATCTCTCTCTCTCTCTCTCCAATTGTGGGCCATAGAAAGCCTATTATTTTTTTAGCTTGATTTGGGTTCCAAAATCTACCTGAAAAAATCACTACATCAATCAGTGGGAGATTAATATTGCCCTTTCTGCTTGTGTGCCAGTCTTGACTCCTGGGTGTGCCATCTCTCTCTCTCTCCAATTGTGGGCCATAGAAAGCCTATTATTTTTTTAGCTTGATTTGGGTTCCAAAATCTACCTGAAAAAATCACTACATCAATCAGTGGGAGATAAATATTGGCCTCTGGGCTTGTGTGCCACTCCTGACTCCTGTGTGCGTCATCTCTCACTCAGTGGGCCATAGAAAGCCTTTTTTTGTTTTATTTGTTTTCTAAATTCTCCCTGAAAAAATCATTTTATTTTATTTGGTTTCTAAATTCTTCCTGAAAAAATCATTTTATTCTATTATTTTTTTTTCCTAAAGTCTCCCTGAAAAAAAAAAAACAAATCAGTGGGAGATTAATATTGCCCTTTCTGCTTGTGTGCCAGTCTTGACTCCTGGGTGTGCCATCTCTCTCTCTCCAATTGTGGGCCATAGAAAGCCTATTATTTTTTTAGCTTGATTTGGGTTCCAAAATCTACCTGAAAAAATCACTACATCAATCAGTGGGAGATAAATATTGGCCTCTGGGCTTGTGTGCCACTCCTGACTCCTGTGTGCGTCATCTCTCACTCAGTGGGCCATAGAAAGCCTTTTTTTGTTTTATTTGTTTTCTAAATTCTCCCTGAAAAAATCATTTTATTTTATTTGGTTTCTAAATTCTTCCTGAAAAAATCATTTTATTCTATTATTTTTTTTTCCTAAAGTCTCCCTGAAAAAAAAAAAAAATCAAATCAGTGGGAGATTAATATTTACATTTGTGTTTCAGTGACAGTCCTGCGTGTGTGGCATCTCTCTCATTTGTTGCCACCAACAACAGAGTGTGTAACATTGTGCCTGATTTTCGTTGTGGTCTCACTCACCTGTAAAGGGGTAGCTAAATCATACTGAAGTTATAGCTCACCGTGTAATTTGTGTGACAGCAACAAATACCGTTAGTTTGTTTACGTTTTTAAAACAATGAGGAAGTATGGTGGAAGAGGTCGTGGCCGGGGGCGTTCATTGTCAGCTGGTAATGAGGGTAGTGGTAGTGGTGGAGCATCAGCTGGTCGTGGGAAAAAAATATTGCACCTAAGTCTGGAGCTGTGGAGCAAGGTTCGTCGTCAGGCTACACAAGGCCTCGAACGCTCCCTTTTCTGGGAGTAGGAAAACCGCTTTTAAAGCCGGAGCAGCAAGAGCAAGTTTTGGCTTATCTTGCTGACTCAGCCTCTAGCTCTTTTGCCTCCTCTCGTGAAACTGGTAAATGTCAAAGCAGCGCGTCGTTAGTGGATGTTCACGGTCAGGGACAAGTCGCTTCCTTGTCCTCTTCAGCAAAAACAACAACAGAGAAGAATGCAGCAGGCGACACAACGGGTTACTCCATGGAGCTCTTTACACATACCGTCCCTGGCTTAGAAAGTGAAGCAGTTAACAGTCCATGCCCATTACAAGTTGAATCTGACATGGAGTGCACTGATGCACAGCCACAGCCAGACTACTATGCTGGTCCTTTGACTCAGACCACAACATTGCCCTCGCAGGGTAATGATCAAGAATCAGACCCTGATGAGACTATGTTGCCCCATCACGAACGCTATACCACCGACCGACACGGTGACACAGACGAAGTTGCACACGAGCTACAAGAAGAGGTAATAGATGACCCAGTTCTTGACCCCGATTGGCAGCCATTGGGGGAACAGGGTGCAGGCGGCAGCAGTTCTGAAGCGGAGGAGGAGGGGCCGCAGCAGGCATCAACATCGCAACAGGTTCCATCTGCCGGGCCCGTATCTTGCCCAAAATGCGTGGCAAAGCCAAAACCTGTTGGAGGACAGCATGGCCATCCGGTTAAAGCTCAGTCTGCAATGCCTGAAAAGGTATCCGATGCTAGAAAGAGTGCAGTCTGGCATTTTTTTAAACAACATCCAATTAATCAGCGCAAAGTCATCTGTCAAAAATGTTCAACTACCTTAAGCAGAGGACAGAATCTGAAAAGTCTCAATACAAGTTGCATGCATAGACATTTAACCACCATGCATTTGCAAGCCTGGACTAACTACCAAACGTCCCTTAAGGTTGTAGCACCCTCGGCCAATGAAGCTAGTCAGCAACGCAACATCCCTTCCAGCAGTGTAGGGCCACCATTTTCCGCACCACCTGCAGTATTTGTGCAGGTTTCTTTGCCAGGCCAAAGCAGTCAGGGTCAGGGAATCACCAGTTTCGTAGTAGGAAACACTGCATCTAGGGCACCGGCGGCAACAATACCATCTCCCACCGTCTCTCAGTCTGCCATGTCCACCGGCACCCCCGCTAGTTCCACGATCTCCAGCTCTCCAGTCCAGCTCACCCTACATGAGACTATGGTTAGAAAAAGGAAGTACTTAGCCTCGCATCCGCGTACACAGGGTTTGAACGCACACATAGCTAGACTAATCTCGTTAGAGATGATGCCCTACCGGTTAGTTGAAAGCGAAGCTTTCAAAGCCCTGATGGACTACGCTGTACCACGCTACGAGCTACCCAGTCGACACTTTTTTTCCAGAAAAGCCATCCCAGCCCTCCACCAGCATGTTAAAGAGCGCATCGTCCATGCACTCAGGCAATCTGTGAGCACAAAGGTGCACCTGACAACAGATGCATGGACCAGTAGGCATGGCCAGGGACGTTACGTGTCCATCACGGCACACTGGGTAAATGTGGTGGATGCAGGGTCCACAGGGGTCAGCAAGTTTGGGACAGTTCTGCCTAGCCCACGGTCTAGGAAACAATTGGCTGTAGCCGTTCGCACCCCCTCCTCCTCCTCTTCTTCCTCCTGCAGAAGCGAGAGCTCGTCCACAGACCGCAGTCGCACAACCACTCCATCCGCAGCTGCCACTGTTGCACACCAGGTCTCCCATTATGGGGCAGCTACTGGCAAACGTCAGCAGGCTGTATTGGCTATGAAGTGTTTGGGCGACAACAGACACACCGCGGAAGTTCTGTCCGAGTTCTTGCAGAAAGAAACGCAGTCGTGGCTGGGCACTGTAGATCTTGAGGCAGGCAAGGTAGTGAGTGATAATGGAAGGAATTTCATGGCTGCCATCTCCCTTTCCCAACTGAAACACATTCCTTGCCTGGCTCACACCTTAAACCTGGTGGTGCAGTGCTTCCTGAAACGTTATCCGGGGTTATCCGACCTACTCCTCAAAGTGCGTGGACTTTGCTCACATATCCGCCGTTCGCCCGTACACTCCAGCCGTATGCAGACCTATCAGCGTTCTTTGAACCTTCCCCAGCATCGCCTAATCATAGACGTTGCAACAAGGTGGAACTCAACACTGCACATGCTTCAGAGACTGTGTGAACAGAGGCGGGCTGTTATGTTTTTGTGGGAGGATACACATACACGGGCAGGCAGTAGGATGGCAGACATGGAGTTGTCAGGTGTGCAGTGGTCGAAGATTCAAGACATGTGTCAAGTCCTTGAGTGTTTTGAGGAATGCACACGGCTGGTTAGTGCAGACAACGCCATAATAAGCATGAGCATCCCCCTAATGCGTCTGCTGATGCAAAGTTTGACGCACATAAAGGATCAGGCGTCTGCAGCTGAGGAAGAGGAAAGCCTTGATGACAGTCAGCCATTGTCTGGCCAGGGCAGTGTACAGGACGAGGTAGCGGGTGAAGAGGAGGAGGAGGACGAGGAGGATGATGGGGATGATTATATTTTTAATGAGGAAGCTTTTCCGGGGCCACTGGAAATTGGTGGCGCGGCAAGGCCGGGTTCTGGTTTTTTGAGGGACACAAGTGACGTGGATTTGCCTGAAACTGCCCCTCAACCAAGCACAACCGCAGATTTGAGAACTGGAACTTTGGCCCACATGGCGGATTATGCCTTACGTATCCTCAAAAGGGACACACGCATAACTAAAATGATGAATGATGACGATTACTGGTTGGCCTGCCTCCTTGATCCTCGCTATAAAGGCAAATTGCAAAATATAATGCCACATGAGAACTTGGAACTAATATTAGCAACCAAACAATCAACTCTTGTTGACCGTTTGCTTCTGGCATTCCCTGCACACAGCGCCCATGATCGTTCTCACACGAGCTGCAGGGGCCAGCAGACCAGAGGAGTTAGAGGGGCAGAAATCAGAAGTGGCGTTGGCCAGAGGGGTTTTCTGACCAGGTTGTGGAGTGATTTTGCTATGACCGCAGACAGGACAGGTACTGCAGCATCAATTCAAAGTGACAGGAGACAACATTTGTCCAGTATGGTTACAAACTATTTTTCATCCCTTATCGATGTTCTCCCTCAACCGTCATTCCCATTTGATTACTGGGCATCAAAATTAGACACCTGGCCAGAATTGGCAGAATATGCATTGCAGGAGCTTGCTTGCCCGGCAGCTAGTGTCCTGTCAGAAAGAGTATTCAGTGCTGCAGGTTCAATACTAACAGAAAAAAGGACTCGTCTGGCTACCCAAAATGTAGATGATCTAACCTTCATTAAAATGAACCACAACTGGATTTCGAAATCTTTTGCCCCACCTTGCCCGGCTGACACCTAGCTTTCCTATGAAAAGGTCTTGCCTGTGGACTATTCTGAATGCCTTTTCCAATCTCGTAATTTTCTGCACCTGATTGTCCAGCATACGACATGTTTACACCTCACTAAATGGCCAAACTCCCCACACGGGGCCGTGGTATCGACACTTGGCGACAGCACCCGTGAGAGTGCAGTTTGTCTGAAGAGGTGGGTGTGCCCGCTTTTGGTCGACGGCACTGCCACTGGGTCCCTCATAGTACAATAAAGTGTCTCTGGCGGTGGTGGTGCGCACCCAACGTCAGACACACCGTTGTAATATGAGGGGCCCTGGGCCTGTACCGCCGGTCACAAGACAGTTCCCCCCCAGCTCAAACAGTGCTCTACCACTTGCAAAATTATCTCACAGCTCCACCAATGTTTAGTCTATGCGCTGACATCCTTCAATGCCAGCCACTGACAATACCATTGTATTGACATTTTTGTTATGTTAGGCCTTCGATGCCTGTCTGTGGTCACTCCTTCCACTAGGCCTCCACTGACCACACCACTGCTGCCCGTGTACCCCTGTAACCAATTTAAAATTGCCTACAGCCATGTGTTATTATTTTAGGCCTTCGATGCCTGTCTGCGGTCACTCCTTCCACTAGGCCTCCACTGACCACACCACTGCTGCCCATGTACCCCTGGAACCAATTTAAAATTGCCTACAGCCATGTGTTATTATTTTAGGCCTTCGATGCCTGTCTGCGGTCACTCCTTCCACTAGGCCTCCACTGACCACACCACTGCTGCCCGTGTACCCCTGGAACCAATTTAAAATTGCCTACAGCCATGTGTTATTATTTTAGGCCTTCGATGCCTGTCTGCGGTCACTCCTTCCACTAGGCCTCCACTGACCACACCACTGCTGCCCGTGTACCCCTGTAACCAATTTAAAATTGCCTACAGCCATGTGTTATTATTTTAGGCCTTCGATGCCTGTCTGCGGTCACTCCTTCCACTAGGCCTCCACTGACCACACCACTGCTGCCCGTGTACCCCTGGAACCAATTTAAAATTGCCTACAGCCATGTGTTATTATATTAGGCCTTCGATGCCTGTCTGCGGTCACTCCTTCCACTAGGCCTCCACTGACCACACCACTGCTGCCCGTGTACCCCTGGAACCAATTTAAAATTGCCTACAGCCATGTGTTATTATTTTAGGCCTTCGATGCCTGTCTGCGGTCACTCCTTCCACTAGGCCTCCACTGACCACACCACTGCTGCCCGTGTACCCCTGGAACCAATTTAAAATTGCCTACAGCCATGTGTTATTATTTTAGGCCTTCGATGCCTGTCTGCGGTCACTCCTTCCACTAGGCCTCCACTGACCACACCACTGCTGCCCTGTACCCCTGTAACCAATTTAAAATTGCCTACAGCCATGTGTTATTATTTTAGGCCTTCGATGCCTATCTGCGGTCACTCCTTCCACTAGGCCTCCACTGACCACACCACTGCTGCCCGTGTACCCCTGTAACCAATTTAAAATTGCCTACAGCCATGTGTTATTATTTTAGGCCTTCGATGCCTGTCTGCGGTCACTCCTTCCACTAGGCCTCCACTGACCACACCACTGCTGCCCGTGTACCCCTGTAACCAATTTAAAATTGCCTACAGCCATGTGTTATTATTTTAGGCCTTCGATGCCTGTCTGCGGTCACTCCTTCCACTAGGCCTCCACTGACCACACCACTGCTGCCCGTGTACCCCTGGAACCAATTTAAAATTGCCTACAGCCATGTGTTATTATTTTAGGCCTTCGATGCCTGTCTGCGGTCACTCCTTCCACTAGGCCTCCACTGACCACACCACTGCTGCCCGTGTACCCCTGGAACCAATTTAAAATTGCCTACAGCCATGTGTTATTATTTTAGGCCTTCGATGCCTGTCTGCGGTCACTCCTTCCACTAGGCCTCCACTGACCACACCACTGCTGCCCGTGTACCCCTGGAACCAATTTAAAATTGCCTACAGCCATGTGTTATTATTTTAGGCCTTCGATGCCTGTCTGCGGTCACTCCTTCCACTAGGCCTCCACTTACCACACCACTGCTGCCCGTGTACCCCTGGAACCAATTTAAAATTGCCTACAGCCATGTGTTATTATTTTAGGCCTTCGATGCCTGTCTGCGGTCACTCCTTCCACTAGGCCTCCACTGACCACACCACTGCTGCCCGTGTACCCCTGGAACCAATTTAAAATTGCCTACAGCCATGTGTTATTATTTTAGGCCTTCGATGCCTGTCTGCGGTCACTCCTTCCACTAGGCCTCCACTGACCACACCACTGCTGCCCGTGTACCCCTGGAACCAATTTAAAATTGCCTACAGCCATGTGTTATTATTTTAGGCCTTCGATGCCTGTCTGCGGTCACTCCTTCCACTAGGCCTCCACTGACCACACCACTGCTGCCCGTGTACCCCTGGAACCAACATCAGAAAATATAAAAATAAGTATTTTGCTTATAAAAAAGAAAATACTGGAGAGATATCAAATGCAGACATTTTAACATTAAAAACAAACACATACAACAAAAATCTGGTACAGTACTAAAAATGGCCACCAGCTACAATAACTTTCTCCTGCAAGTAGTTAACTGAAAGGTTTTTTCAATTTTAAACACAGATATGGCATCCACCGAGTGTTGTCCTGTCGCGTCTTCTTTATATTATTACCAAGAAGATGCAAAACAATGAAAATAATAAAATCATTATTTACTAGTGTTGAGCATTCCGATACCGCAAGTATCGGGTATCGGCCGATACTTGCGGTATCGGAATTCCGATACCGAGATCCGATATTTTTGTGATATCGGGTATCGGTATCGGAAGTGTAAAATAAAGAATTAAAATAAAAAATATTGTTATATTCACCTCTCCGGCGGCCCCTGGACATCAGCGGGAGGATCCGGCGTCCGGCACGGCTTCTTTCTTCAAAATGCGCGCCTTCAGGACCTGTGGTATGACGTCCCGGCTTCTGATTGGTCGCGTGCCGCCCATGTGACCGCCACGCGACCAATCAGAAGCCGCGACGTCATTCCTCAGCTAAAGTCCTAGAATGAGCGCCTTTTAGGACCTGAGGAATGACGTCGCGGCTTCTGATTGGTCGCGTGGCGGTCACATGGGCGGCACGCGACCAATCAGAAGCCGGGACGTCATTCCACAGGTCCTGAAGGCGCGCATTTTGAAGAAAGAAGCCGTGCCGGACGCCGGATCCTCCCGCTGATGTCCAGGGGCCGCCGGAGAGGTGAATATAACAATATTTTTTATTTTAATTCTTTATTTTACACTTTAATATGGATCCCAGGGCCTGAAGGAGAGTTTCCTCTCCTTCAGACCCTGGGATCCATGAGGATACATTCCGATACTTGATGTCCCATTGACTTGTATTGGTATCGGATATCGGTATCGGCGATATCCGATATTTTTCGGGTATCGGCCGATACTATCCGATACCGATACTTTCAAGTATCGGACGGTATCGCTCAACACTATTATTTACCAAAAAAATAGAGTAAGTCAAAACCACATTGCAAATAAACATTCATTACAAATAAAGAAGCAGGGCGCGTCCGAGGGTGAGTATATACCTAATAAGAATATAATCACCCTCGGACTCGCCCTGCTTCTTTCCGACAGCCTTCCTTCCTAAGAATCAGCCCTTCCGTGGTGTAGAGAGAGGGTTTGTTACACTCCAAGGTGTTCCCCAGGTTGCCTTTCCTGAGCTTCGATCTTCTGGCTCTCGTTTAGTAGTTGTTGGAAACTACGCTGCATTAGGCCTACAAATTGGGTATGGGGTATAGAGAGATGGTGTGTTCCACTGTAGAGAGATGGTGTGTTCCACTCCAAGGTGTTCCCCAGGTTTCCTCGCCAATGCTTCGATCATCATGCTCTCGTTTAGTAGTTGTTGGAAACTACGCTGCATTAGGCCTACAAATTGGGTATGGGGTGTAGAGAGATGGTGTGTTCCACTCCAAGGTGTCCTCCAGGTTGCCTTTCCTGAGCTTCGATCTTCCGGCTCTCGTTTAGTAGTTCTTGGAAACTACACTGCATTAGGCCTACAAATTGGGTATGGGGTGTAGAGAGATGGTGTGTTCCACTCCAAGGTGTTCTCCAGGTTGCCTTTCCTGAGCTTCGATCTTCCGGCTCTCGTTTAGTAGTTCTTGGAAACTACATTGCATTAGGCCTACAAATTGGGTATGGGGTGTAGAGAGATGGTGTGTTCCACTCCAAGGTGTTCCCCAGGTTGCCTTTCCTGAGCTTCGATCTTCCGGCTCTCGTTTAGTAGTTGTTGGAAACTACGCTGCATTAGGCCTACAAATTGGGTATGGGGTGTAGAGAGATGGTGTGTTCCACTCCAAGGTGTTCTCCAGGTTGCCTTTCCTGAACTTCTATCTTCAGGCTCTCATTAAATTGTGGTTAAACGGAACAACTGCATTTGGCGTACTAGTTGGTTTGGGGCCTACTATCGGTGTCTGCCACTCCTTGCTGTTCTCCTGGTTTCCTGTCCTGAAATTCCGTTTTCAGGCGCTCGTTAAGTAGTTGTTAATGTTAGACTGCATTTGGCCTACTAGTTGGGTTGGGGCCTACTATCAGTGTCTGCCACTCCTTGCTGTTCTCCTCCACTGAACAAAGCTGTGCCGCCTGTTTACTACGGTTGCCAATTTTGAACTGCATTTCGACTACTTACTGATTTGGGCCTACTCTCTGTGTCAGCCTCTCATTCCAGTTGTCCTCCACTGCAATGCCCCCTGGTTATTCCTGTGTTACCAATTTTGAACTGCATTTAGCCAACTTTATTCTTTGGGCCTATATCTGTGTTTCCTCCTCATCCTGCCCTTTGCCCAGCCAGTGATAGATGAGTCTGCTGGTACATTGACCCATAACGCAACATTCCCCGTGCACGCTACACAACAACATTGTGACCCTGCTGAAAGTCAGGTTGCTCTTCCCGCATACCATACCACCTTACACGGGGACAAAGAGGAAGGTGCAGATGAAAGTGCAGGTTTCTTCATCAGGTGGGGGGAGGAATACTAGTTGGCGACGTCACTGGCACAGGGCCTCTCATAGTACGCAAAAGTGTTGCTGCCGGTGGGAGGCGCCCCCGCCGTGCAAACACACCGCTGTACTTTGAGGGGCCCTGTGCCAGTGCCAATGCCAACGAGTGGGCCCCCCCTGCTTGCTCAGGTTCACAGCATTTGCAAAGTTGAAATACTTACCTCTCCCTGCTCCACTGCCGTGACGTGGTCCAGATTTCCTGGGCCCACTAATTACTTGAACCAGCCCTACCCACCACAACTTTATCCAAATGACCCCCAATTTCAAATGCCTTCCAATTATTATAAGGTAAATTACGCTTGACAAGCTTCATTAAGAAGAATGGATGGTTTTGACATTAAAATGGGCACTCTAGGTGTTTTCCTGGCCCCCACTCACTGCCGACTATGCTGCCCCATTGACTTGCATTGGGTTTCGTGTTTCGGTTGATCCCGACTTTACGTCATAATGGGCCGATTTCACTCGACCCGACTTTTGAGATAGTCGGGTTTCGCGAAACCCGGCTCGACTCTAAAAAGGTCAAGGTCGCTCAACTCTACTCCTAACTCCAGCCAGAAGATACTGAGCAGAGCGTGAGAAACTCTGCCTGTGACCAGAGGTAACCTTAATGATGCCACCACCGGTCACACGCAGGCACTTTCTCATGCTCTGCTCAGTGTGAGCCGGTTGTCCAAACCATTCGGATCATTGTGGGACATGGCCATTAATGCATATCCTGGAAATTTCTTTGTACACTTCTCCTGACCGATCATTTTCAACAATGAGATCACTTTTCTGTGTTGTAAACTGTTTATTGACCATGGATTTTGCTGTAAAATGCAACTGAGAAAATGTCAGGAAAAACGTCATAAAGTAGATAAACTTTATATGGGGTTAATCAGAATCATGACCGCTGTGCACTCACTACTATATAACATGAGTTTAAGGCTATGGTTACACCATCAGTGTTTGGTCAGTATTTTACATAAGTATTTGTAAGCCAAAACCAAGAGTGGAACAATCAGAGAAAAAGTATAATAGAAACATGCAATGAAATTTCACTGAATATTTTACCGAGCTGTAGCTGATATCATCTTGATGACTTATCCTACAGATAGTTCATCAATATTAATTTCCAGGACAACCCTTTAAAAATGTATACATATACAGTGGGGCAAAAAAGTATTTAGTCAGTCAGCAATAGTGCAAGTTCCACCACTTAAAAAGATGAGAGGCGTCTGTAATTTACATCATAGGTAGACCTCAACTATGGGAGACAAACTGAGAAAAAAAAATCCAGAAAATCACATTGTCTGTTTTTTTAACAATTTTTTTGCATATTATGGTGGAAAATAAGTATTTGGTCAGAAACAAACAATCAAGATTTCTGGCTCTCACAGACCTGTAACTTCTTCTTTAAGAGTCTCCTCTTTCCTCCACTCATTACCTGTAGTAATGGCACCTGTTTAAACTTGTTATCAGTATAAA
Organism: Ranitomeya imitator; assembly: GCF_032444005.1. Classification (NCBI taxonomy): domain Eukaryota; kingdom Metazoa; phylum Chordata; class Amphibia; order Anura; family Dendrobatidae; genus Ranitomeya; species Ranitomeya imitator. Next base: position 801,037,167 of record NC_091283.1, read on the forward strand.
AAGACACCTGTGCACACCCTCAAACAGTCTGACTCCAAACTCCACTATGGTGAAGACCAAAGAGCTGTCAAAGGACACCAGAAACAAAATTGTAGCCCTGCACCAGGCTGGGAAGACTGAATCTGCAATAGCCAACCAGCTTGGAGTGAAGAAATCAACAGTGGGAGCAATAATTAGAAAATGGAAGACATACAAGACCACTGATAATCTCCCTCGATCTGGGGCTCCACACAAAATCCCACCCCGTGGGGTCAGAATGATCACAAGAACGGTGAGCAAAAATCCCAGAACCACGCGGGGGGACCTAGTGAATGAACTGCAGAGAGCTGGGACCAATGTAACAAGGCCTACCATAAGTAGCACACTACGCCACCATGGACTCAGATCCTGCAGTGCCAGACGTGTCCCACTGCTTAAGCCAGTATACGTCCGGGCCCGTCTGAAGTTTGCTAGAGAGCATTTGGATGATCCAGAGGAGTTTTGGGAGAATGTCCTATGGTCTGATGAAACCAAACTGGAACTGTTTGCTAGAAAGACAACTTGTCGTGTTTGGAGGAAAAAGAATACTGAGTTGCATCCATCAAACACCATACCTACTGTAAAGCATGGTGGTGGAAACATCATGCTTTGGGGCTGTTTCTCTGCAAAGGGGCCAGGACGACTGATCCGGGTACATGAAAGAATGAATGGGGCCATGTATCGTGAGATTTTGAGTGCAAACCTCCTTCCATCAGCAAGGGCATTGAAGATGAAACGTGGCTGGGCCTTTCAACATGACAATGATCCAAAGCACACCGCCAGGGCAACGAAGGAGTGGCTTCGTAAGAAGCATTTCAAGGTCCTGGAGTGGCCTAGCCAGTCTCCAGATCTCAACCCTATAGAAAACCTTTGGAGGGAGTTGAAAGTCCGTGTTGCCATGCGAAAAGCCAAAAACATCACTGCTCTAGAGGAGATCTGCATGGAGGAATGGGCCAACATACCAACAACAGTGTGTGGCAACCTTGTGAAGACTTACAGAAAACGTTTGACCTCTGTCACTGCCAACAAAGGATATATTACAAAGTATTGAGATGAAATTTTGTTTCTGACCAAATACTTATTTTCTACCATAATATGCAAAAAAATTGTTAAATAAACAGACAATGTGATTTTCTGGATTTTTTTTTCTCATTTTGTCTCCCATAGTTGAGGTCTACCTATGATGTAAATTACAGACGCCTCTCATCTTTTTAAGTGGTGGAACTTGCACTATTGCTGACTGACTAAATACTTTTTTGCCCCACTGTATATATATATATATATATATATATATATACACTATATATATATATATATATATATATATATATATATATATATAGTGTCGTTTCTGGATTCGTGATGAAAAAAACCTGGGTGAGCATACATACATGTGATGTTTCCATATTATTTGCTATGTGTTGTATGTGAGTAATGGTCATCTGATGTCTTACATAAGATGGTGACAACATGGTTGATTGGTGCTCTGTTAGGAAATACAGCATATAGGTTTTCACTCACTGTCATTATGTCATTGTTTATATATCCTTAATGATCTCCTCAGTGATTTGAAACAAATGTAGCATAACCAGTCTTGCTGGAAAAGGCTAAACTGGAGGATGTCTTTAAGTACACAACCGCCTTTCACGTGACTGTATTGTTCTACACAAAGCTTTTTTACCAAAAAGAACTTGCTAATACCATTGTCTCGGTTTCTTACTACAGCATTCTACTCACATTATATTCTGCTTCAGAGCAGTTTCAAGGTTACAGCAAGTGAAATGTCATCATCTTTCCAATAGAACAAAATACATAACGTCCATTCATGAGAAAAAAATAGCAGTGACATTAAAAAAATATTATTTACATGTTCTTTTTTGAAGACCATGGATTGCAGTATTGTTCGACTGGAGAACTTCCACTAATAGCTTGTGAGATTTTCACCCAGTTGATCCAAAATATATGAATGCTTGATTGAATAAAGGATTTCACTTTTTCTCCGTTTGAGTTGGCATTGGGCCTTTTATTATTTTTCTAGTATTTGACAATATAGTCACCAGCCATTACCTACCTAACCTCATTTCCTTCTTCCTTTGTCTTGTTTTAAAAGTCTTCATCTAAGAGGGTTGTCTAGTCACAACATATTGAGTATGTATGGCAAGGATAGGTAATCAATATCAGTTTGATAGGAGTCCGATACCCAGAACCCCCACTGAGGAGTTATCTGCCAACACAACTCTGACCCGTTAAGGCATTAACTTTACAAAACTTGTAAAAAGAGTATTTGACAACATGATAATAGCAGTAGAACTTTCAAAGGGGTTGTCCACTACTAGGACAGCCCCTTCTTAATCTGAATGTTTGCGTCTGTTAAAATAAAAAAACCTATACTCACCTCCCGTGCCAGCGTCGTTCCAGCAGTGTCAACACTCTTGTTCCAGGGTTTCACCTGCAGCTGTGAAAAGCCTTGCTCCCAATAAAGTCCTGCTTCACTGTCCCCGCTTGTGGATGAATTGAACATCTATAGGAAGTCAGGGCTGCGGATGTTCTCTGACTTCCTCTTAAGTTTCAATTTGTTCCAAGGCAGTGACAGTGAAGCTGAAATGAATTGATCTCAGGGCTCGTGTGATGTCACTACCTAACGGGAACCCCAGGAATGTGAGTGCCAACATTTCTAGAATGGAACTGGCACAGAAGGTGAGCATAACTGTTTTTATTTCAACCAAGGCAAATGTTCAGATTGCGAATGGGTTGTCCTAGTAGCTTGGGCAAGATATAAAAATATATTACCTTGTTATTAATCCACAAAAATTACGCATAAAAAAGGGGTAAAAATAAACAATAACTGTCATATAATCCAGCGTAATTTCTTAGATATTAAGTTAGCCTTGATTTTAAAACAATAATGAATAAATATAAATCCTATTATATAAATTGTGACACATACTTATTAATATGATTTTATCAGTAAGTAGGAACAAATTACATCAAATAAACTTCCATGTAGTTATCAACAATCAAGCATCTCATCACCAATTAACACGATAAACAGCAAGATCCATTTTATAATTGCAAAGACCACAATAAGGAGGGCAAGTGAAGAATTTGAATGAAAATGGACACTTTTTGCAGTGTAGCAGGGTGTATAATTCTGCTGAAAGAGGCTGTTGTCTTGAAGTCATGTACTGGGTCTGCAAAATATTAGGTAGGTTGCATGTGTCAAAGTAACATCCACTTAATAGGCAAGCCCTAAAGTTTACCAGGTGTACATTGTCTATGCAATACACTTTTTCGACCAGTTTTTCTTTTCCCATTTTGTAACCTAGTTCCATATCCAGGGGTGCCGCTATCATGGGGCAAGTTGAGCCCTTTGCTTCAGGTGGTAGTCATCACTGAAAGACAGGGGGCGGCAGAGCGGCGGTCAGAACACTTGGTGCCAACTCTCCATAATCCCTGATATTTGCTGTCCCTAGTGCGGTGCGCGCGCCCCTGCTCACAACCCACGGTGTGCAATATGAGCTGGTCATCCCTGCACCCACAGAGCAGCACACCACATATTGGCTGCTCTGTGCAAACAGGACCTGTGATGAGGTCACAGGAGGGGAGGAGTCAGGGGTCACATGATCGGAACCTCCATGGATTGCAGGACTCTCCTGTGCTGGTTGCCATGGTAAGTGTGTATATGAGGTTTATGGAGTGGAACCGTGTGTGTATGAGGTGTATGGAGCGGAGCTGAATGTGTACGACGTGTACAGAGCGGAGCCGTGTGTATGAGGTGTATGGAGCGGAGCTGAATGTGTGCAAGGTGTACAGAACGGAGCTGTGTGATATGAGGTGTATGGAGTGGAGCTGAATTTGTATGAGGTGTATGGAGCGGAGTCGTGTGTGTATAAGGTGTACGGAGCGGAGCTTCATATGTTTGAGGTGTACGGAGCAGAGCCGGGTGTGTATGAGGTGTATGGAGCAGAGCCGGGTGTGCGCAAGGTGTATGGAGCGGAGCCACATGAGTATGGAGTGGAGCCATGTGTGCAAGGTGTACGGAGCGCAGCCGCGTGTGTAGGAGTAACTATTTGTGGCCACTATACAGTATGGAGCATCATGTGTGGCCATTATAGAGTATAGAGCATCATGCGTGGCCATTATACAGTATGGAGCATCATGTGTGGCCATTATACAGTATGGAGCACTGTGTGGCCATTATACAGTATGGAGCATCATGTGTGGCCATTATACAGTATAGAGCATCGTGTGTGGCCATTATACAGTTGTGAGCATCATGTGTGGCCATTATACAGTATGGAGCACGGTGTGGCCATTATACAGTATGGAGCATCAAGTGAGGCTCATCATACTGTATGGAGCAATATAGGGGGCTCATTATACTGTATGGACAATATATGGGGCATGTTATTCTGTATGGGGTGCTATGCAGTGCCCACAATACTGTATGGAGCAATATATGGGGGTCCTTATACTGTATGGAGCAATATATGGGGCTCATTATTCTGTATGGAGCACTGTGGTGCCCCAAATACTGTATGGAGCACTATACTATCTGATTTATGACCTATTGTAGAATGTACAATAGTTATCACTCATGTAATGTATGAGGGGACTGTATATGAGATGGGAGCCCTATAGGGGGGCTGCACTGTATATGTGTTTGGGGGGGTCGCCATTTTGAAGTTTGCCTCAGGCAGCAGTGTGGCTAGGTTCACCCCTGTCCATATCTTCTCTAATGCACACACAAATATCTATATGATGGAAAAGGAAACATATACTTAATACATTGTAAGATGGCCGCTGGACAGGTCTTTGAGGGGAGATATGTATCATCGCGGTTGGTAGCTTCAGTGATGTGAGCTCGGAAAGCATGCTCCAGCACAAATCTTGCTGAGAGAGTTATTAGGACCGGATTATATGAGCAATCAAAATAAATGGGTGGAAGTGACTGCTCACATATTCCCACTCCAGGAGCGTGGTTTGGCAGTTAAAATGAAGACCAAGTGTCTCATTCAGGGTCTGGGTTTGGAGATGTGTGGATCACCTGTGTCTTGGTCTGTGTTAAGGCCAAAAGAACCAGACACTATCTTGAGAGGGCAGACCCGCATTATTATATGGACTTTTTACTTTGTGTTTTCACTTTGTTCCGGAAAAGGCTCTTTTTTTGTTTGGTTCCCTGAGCGGTTTATGCAGTCTTAATAAACCTGTCTGGACATTTTCATGAAACTGCTTCCTGTACCTACCACTACCCTACAACATGTACAATAATAAGTTAAATTGCTTCCGTGTATGCTAGGATACAATATTCATCAACTATACCTAATAATGAACACTTTACATAGTGTGCCTTTTTAAAGGTACTGCAACTTAGAACATTGTTTCAAAGGATAGTAACCTATATTTGTCAATTTTATAGGAAACGTTTGGAATAGTGTTTCACTTAAGTAGAATTTAACAAGAATGTTGCGTACAAATACTCTCCTTTAAATAAATTACCAGTCTGACACCCAATAAATATCGCAGCATCTGATTTATCCTAATCCTGCACTGATTAGAAGCACTTCACCTTCTTATTAAACAGTGTAAATTTATTTTAGCAGTGTAGGGGTTAATCTGCTCAGTTGAGAGCTCCTGGAAGCTTTCCTGCATTAAGGCTCTCAGCTGTGCACTGTTAGCCACTCTTGTCTCCCATATAAACTGGGTCCTGGCTAGCACTTATTGTCAGAGTTATCTTATGCTGCATGGCTAGAGGTTGTGGGTGGTTGCTGTTGGAGGAAGCATTTGGTGGATTTCTGTGACTGTTGCTAGGTTTTGAGTGTGTGATAATTCCCCTTCTTCTCCTACTTTGGTTTAACCCCTTCCTCAACTCCCCGGTCTTTACCTCTGTTGTCTGTGTGGGTATATTTGTATTATTGGCATTTTCCCTTATCTCTATTAGTATTACCTTGTTCGACTGGTTGGTGTCATATATTTAACGTAGAGTATGACTGACTGCAAGATCATTCTTCTATGCCTTACAATAGCATATGATCCTTATCAAAATGCTGCACAACAGCTTCACATATTTCAAAGTTACATGCAATTATATACAGTACCCTAATTATGGTGTCCGCCGTGAGCTATAAACCAAGTGGTTTCCCATATGAATAGCTGGCATATGATTTTTAAATTATGTTTGCAGACATATATTCAGAGTAAGGCCATGTTTACATGTTTAGTATTTGTTCAGTATTTTACATCAGTATTTGTAAGGTAAAATCAGGAGCGGAACAATCAGAGGAAAAGCATAACAGAAATACGTCACCACTTCTGTATGTTAATGGTATTTTAAGGTCTTGTAGTGTTGGAAGTCTCCACATAAAGAAAATATATCTATGCACAGTGTGAGACATGCTATTGACAAGGGGAATGGTAACACCCAGTTGACAATTATTTATGAGCGACCACTTATTATTATTTACACAAACACTTTTCTTCTATCTTTTACAGATTGACTTTCACTACTGACTTGAGTGACAGCTGAGGTCCATAAGATTGTATGTAAAGGTACCTTCACACTAAACGATATCGCTAGCAATCCGTGATGTTGCAGCGTCCTGGCTAGCGATATCGTTTAGTTTGACACACAGCAGCGATCAGAATCGTGCTGTGATGTTGTTGGTCGGGGCTAGAGGGCCAGACCTTTCTTTGGTCGCTGGCTCTCCCGCTGACATAGCTGAATCGGCGTGTGTGACACCGATTCAGCGACGTCTTCGCTGGTAACCAGGGTAAACATCGGGTAACTAAGCGCAGGGCCGCGCTTAGTAACCCGATGTTTACCCTGGTTACCATCCTAAAAGTAAAAAAAAACAACCACTACATACTTACCTACCGCTGTCTGTCCTCCAGCGCTGTGCTCTGCACTCCTCCTGTACTGTCTGTGTGAGCACACGTCACCGCTCTGCTTTCCGGCTGACCGATGCTCACAGCCAGTGCAGGAGGAGTGCAGAGCACAGCGCCGGGGGACAGACAGCGTTAGGTAAGTATGTAGTGTTTGTTTTTTTTACTTTTAGGATGGTAACCAGGGTAAACATCGGGTTACTAAGCGCGGCCCTGCGCTTAGTTACCCGATGTTTACCCTGGTTACCTGCATCGTTGGTCGCTGGAGAGCGGTCTGTGTGACAGCTCTCCAGCGACCAAACAGCGACGCTGCAGCGATCCGGATCGTTGTCGGTATCGCTGCAGCGTCGCTTAATGTGAAGGGGCCTTAACTCTTTGTATTGTTAAATCAGGTTTAACTTCATTGTTATAATTTATTACAGTAATTGCATTACAGTTTAAGCCTTCATTAAAATGATTTAGTTGATTTTCTGTTGAACGAACAAACGAGATGGGCAGGATGTGAATAATTAATCACTTATTCAATAGAAACATATATAGCCTATGTTAGATAACATTAAAAAACTCCAAAAGGTGCCAAAATACTACTGACCATGAGCTAACAGCTATATATATATATTTATATATATATATATATATATATATATATATATATATATATATATATATATATATATATATATATACAGTATACAGTGCAGACCAAAAGTTTGGACACACCTTCTCATTTAATGATTTTTATGTATTTTCATAATATGAAAATTGTAAATTCACACTGAAGGCATCAAAACTATAAATTAACACATGTGGAATTATATACTTAACAAAAAAGTGTCTTATATTCTAGGTTCTTCAAAGTAGCCACCTTTTGCTTTGATGACTGCTTTGCACACTAATTTATTTGAGACCCCAGACCCTCAATAAATTCATACCCTGAAATCAGACCCCTATATTACTTTTGACGGTGAATAGACCCTTAAATTGATCCAGATACCCAACCAGATCCAATCTTTACTTTAGACCCAAGAGTAAATATTTAAACTAATTAAAACTTCATACAAGACTTCATGTTTGATTTCACACCTTCAGAGCAGACCACTAAGTGAATTCAATAAACCTAATGAATGTTAAAGGGACTCTGTCACCTGAATTTGGAGGGAACAATTTTCAGCCATAGGGGCGGGGTTTTCGGGTGTTTGATTTCCTTACCCGCTGGCTGCATGCTGGCTGCAATATTGGATTGAAGTTCATTCTCTGTCCTCCGTAGTACACGCCTGCGCAAGGCAAGATTGCTTTGTGCAGGCATGTACTACGGAGGACAGAGAATGAACTTCAATCCAATATTGCAGCCAGCATGCAGCCAGCGGGTAAGGAAAGGGTGAATCAAACATCCGAAAACCCCGCCCCTATGGCTGAAAATTGTTCCCTCCAAATTCAGGTGACAGTGTCCCTTTAACGTAGAGTCACTATATGTTTTTTTCTGAGTGGAGTTCAATAGATTCAAGTGTTTACCATTAAGTTTTAATCTTTTACATATGATAGCATTGTGTGAGCCTACCTGCCATTACTAGAGAAATCCCTCGGTTGTGACACTCTCTATAAAGCTACATTCACACATCTGTTTTTCTCATTCTTGTGCTGTCTATTTTCAAGACTACAGCACAATGACTCAAAGAGTTTAATGGAGCTATTCATACAATTTTTTTTTACAGATTTGTGCATTTGATGCGTCAAATGCAAAGCATGTTTTATTCTCATTAATTTTTGCAAACCAGACTCAACAATTCAAATCTAAGGGAATTTAAAAAAATGGAAGGTATCTCCTTTTAATTCATCTATTGCTAGTGTGAATGGGGAAAAAAGTTCAGTTTATCTATTTCCGTTTTTAAAAACAAATTTTAAGTTAAAAAAAAATGCAAAAGGATATGACTTGGATTAAAAACAGATAACATGTGAAAAGCGGTCCGTTTCTGATCGATGTAAAACCAGAAACAGATGTGTGAATGCAGCCTTAGACAAAGTCCTACAAATTGAACTTAGCATATGTGGGAGTCAGATCTATTCTATATTTATTCTATACTAATTACATACAAACTTGGACAATTGAAAATGGCGTATGGCAGAGATGGAGGCCCTACACCCTCACATACAGTGCAAAAGTTGGTCATCACTTCGTAAAAAGTAAAATAAATGGACAGAAGCAAATCCGCTGACTGAGTAAGCAAGTAAACACAAAGAAGCACCAGAACCCTGCAGGCGCTAAGGTGTTCTCAAAAGTATTATATTTTTTATATTTAATTGACATCAGACTTACACACCCGTTTTTTTACTTTATGAAAAGGTGCTAATTAATGTGAACCATAATCATTAGACATCTGTCTAGCTGACAGATATCTCTCTCAAATCTCTTTCATACACAAGTGTTCTCAGTAATAAGAGGTAATGAGTACACAAGTAATAAAAACACCTGCTAGACTGGTCTATGAATGACTTATCTCCTCCAGAACAAAAGCATCAGGCAAATGAAATCCAACTTCCTAAGCCTTATCACTGCATATTCATATCTTCGTATCTCTATATTTCTGATAGGCACAGTTTGTTAGGACTGGCGGAACGCACCAAGCAAGATGATATAGATGCGTTCGCAGTCCGGGGTCCACCGTGCAGGCGAAACCCGCTGCTAGTAAATGACAGACTATATGGCGGTACTTAAAAGTATAAACACGTGGGTTAAACCTCACCCAACGTGAAGAAAGGGATCCTGTTAAGTCACAGGACCGCGGTACCGCACATAGAGCGCGAGCAAGTAGTCAGCGAACTTAACCCCAAAAGGGATTGAAGTCCGATTAGACCCTTGCTGGCACAACACTGCAACTGGGTGTGAAAAGAACCTTTTCTGCAATATATGAGCACAAAAGTGCGTGCGATGCCGCACTGACGGACGCCACTAACCACCCAGGCTTGGGTATGGAAAGCGTGAGGCAAGCGCACGGCGCCGTACTGGCAGGCACAGCTATAGGACGCTGTGATGTGTGTAACATACAGATGGATAGTCGGGCGCTAGAGAGCTACCATCATCCGCGAGCAATCAACAACTCTAGGGAGGGATACTTAGGAGCTTTCATCCATCGACATACATCCATCTACACACACACATAATAATTGTACACTAGCGCATGGCCATGCGGTCATGCGCAGTTTATATAGTTGCAGGACAGGAAGTGGCCACAGAAACTTTGCCCTTCCAAGACCTGCCAAGATGACCAATGGAATGCGCTGCAGAGCCTGAGCACATGACCCTTGATCTCCAACGGGAGATCTTGCCCTGGGCATGCTCAGTGTGCGCAAACAAGGACTTAGTCCCAGAGAAGTCCGCTCGCTGCTGACCAGCACTGACTTTAATGGCAGGAGCTGAAGAAGCAGCAGTAACTCTCTGTACCGAGCGAGACCGAGCAAGACGCTGGGACCGACGTCCCTGCTGAGCAGACTCTCACTGCGGCTGGATAGGAATGGGAGACCGCAGCGGAGACGTCCCGAGATTCCCCCTGTGCAGAAGTGGGAACTCGAGACCTAACATTACCCCCCCCTCCTAGGGCCCCCCCCTCCTTGGGCCTCGCAACGCTCAAAGGCAGCAATGAGCTGCGGGGCCTGAATGTTTTCAGCAGGTTCCCATGACCTGTCCTCTGGGCCATAACCCTTCCAATCCACCAAATAGAACTTTTTGTCGCGTACCACCTTGCACCCCAAAATAGCGTTCACCTCATAATCATCCGTAGACGAACCCGATGTCCCGGAAGATGACTCGGAAAACCGGGACATGTATACGGGTTTCAAGAGGGACACGTGAAAGGTGTCGGTGATACCCAAGCGTGGAGGAAGAGCCAGACGGTAGACCACGGGATTAACCTCTTCGAGAACCTTGAAGGGACCCAAGTAGCGAGGAGCAAACTTAGTGGACTCAACTCGCAGCCTGATGTTACGGGCGGAGAGCCACACCAAGTCGCCAGGGGCAAAGGTCGGAGCGGGGTGCAGATGAACATCGACTGAGGACCTCATTCTCTCCTTGGAGGCCCGAATGGCATCCTGCGTGCGATCCCAAATGTCCCGTGCCTCCACAGCCCAGTCTGCCACCCTGGAATCAGCGGAAGACACAGGCATGGGCACAGGAACACGCAGATGCTGGCCGTAATTTAAGAGGAATGGAGTCTGACCAGTGGAGTCGGCTACGGCATTGTTCAGTGCAAACTCTGCCCACGGTAGCAAGAATGCCCAGTCATCCTGCCTGGCAGAAACAAAATGTCGCAGATATGTGACCAAGGTCTGGTTGGCCCTTTCAACCAACCCATTCGTCTCTGGATGATATGCCGAAGAGAGATTTAACTCAATACTGAGTAGATGACAAAGCTCTCTCCAGAATCGAGACGCAAACTGGGGACCCCGGTCACTAACAATTTTGTCTGGCATACCGTGTAGGCGAAAGATATGCTTGATAAACAAGACAGCCAACGCCCGTGCAGATGGTAGCCGTGGAAGAGGCACCAAATGCACCATTTTGGAAAAATGGTCGGTGATCACCCAGATAATGGTGCAGTTACGATACTTGGGCAAGCCCACCACAAAGTCCATCCCGACCATCTCCCAGGGCCTGTCCGCCACGGGCAGAGGATAAAGCAAACCAGCTGGCCGTTGCCGAGGAGTCTTGTTCCTGGCGCAAGAGACACACGCCCGAACATACTCCGCGACATCACGGGCCATATGCGGCCACCAGTATGTCCTCGCCAGTAACTCAGATGTCCTTTTAGTACCAAAATGTCCACCCACCCTGGACGAGTGCGCCCAAGAAAGAACCTCCGTTCGCAAACTGGATGGAACAAAAGTCTTAACCGGGGGCACAGACTCCAGCGAAACCGGAGCCACAGTTCTCAAGCTCTCGGTGAGGACAATAAGCCGAGGCTCCTCCTCCTCCTCCGCAGATGACACAACGGAGCGAGAGAGAGCACCGGCCCGAATGTTCTTCTGCCCAGAAAGAAAATGGAGGGTGAAATGAAACCGGGAGAAGAACAAGGACCATCTGGCCTGGCGAGAATTCAACCGTTGAGCTGTCTGCAGGTACACCAAATTTTTATGGTCTGTGAAGACTTGGAAGGGAAAACGTGCTCCCTCCAAGAGATGTCTCCACTCCGAGAAAGCCAACTTCATGGCTAGCAACTCCCTGTCCCCGATGGAATAATTCCTCTCTGCTGGTGCAAAGGTCTTGGAGAAAAAGAAGCAAGGATGCTTCCGACCTTGAGCATCCTTTTGGAAGAGGACTGCTCCAGCACCAACAGAAGAGGCATCCACCTCCATGATAAATGGCTTATCAACATCGGGGCGATGTAGAATGGGAGCGCTAGCGAAGTGTGACTTTATAGAGATAAAGGCCTTGGAGACCTCCTCAGACCACAATTTGGGATTCGCCCCCTTCTTGGTGAGGGCAACCAAAGTTGAGAAGTGCGGGATGAACTGGCGATAATAATTGATGAATCCCATAAAGCGCTGCACCGCTTTAAGAGAATGGGGTTCCTGCCAGTCCATTACAGCCTGTAGTTTGGCAGGATCCATAGCCAATCCCTGGGCTGAGATGATGAAGCCTAGGAAAGGTAAGGACTCCTGCTCAAACATACACTTCTCCAACTTGGCATAGAGGGAGTTTGCCCGTAGGAGGTCGAAGACTTTGCAAACATCTCACCGGTGGGAGTCAATATCTGGAGAGTAGATGAGAATATCATCCAGATAGACTACGACCGAGGTGGAAAGCATATCCCGGAAGATATCATTCACAAAGTCTTGGAAAACGGCTGGGGCATTACAGAGCCCGAAGGGCATCACCAGATATTCATAGTGCCCATCCCTGGTGTTAAAAGCCGTCTTCCATTCGTCCCCCTCACGGATGCGAATCAGGTTGTAAGCACCCCGCAGATCTAATTTAGTAAATACCCTTGCTCCCCGAAGCCTATCGAATAGCTCAGATATCAAAGGCAAAGGGTACTTATTCTTAACGGTGATGGCGTTAAGACCCCTGTAGTCTATGCATGGACGCAATTCCCCATTCTTCTTCTGCACGAAGAAGAATCCTGCCCCAGCAGGTGACACTGACTTCCTGATGAACCCTCTTGCCAGATTTTCCTGGATGTACTGTGACATTGCCTCCGTCTCCGGGAGAGATAGCGGATAGACTCTACCCCGGGGAGGCTCAGCACCAGGCAAGAGGTCAATAGGACAATCATAGGGGCGATGGGGCGGAAGGGTCTCCGCCGCCTTTTTGGAGAACACGTCTGCATAAGACCAATACTGCTTGGGGAGAGAGGATAGATCTGCGGGTACCTCTGTTGTAGCAACCTGAACGCACTCCCTCTGACACCTACCCCCACAAGATTCACCCCATCCCAGAATTCTGCCTGAGGACCACTCGATATCAACAGGACCTCATCAATTCCTTCTGGAATGACGAGCAGAGAAATAATATCCTGATGAGATGGCGACATGGACAGAGTAAAAGGGATGGTCTGGTGTGTTATCTGTGAGGGCAGTGTCGACCCATTCACCACTCGTACCGTTACAGGTTGAGCTAGCATAACCAGGGGTATTGCGTGACGTTGGGCGAAGGCAGAAGACATGAAATTGCCCTCCGCCCCAGAATCCACGCAGAGCTCTACCGAGTGAGAAAATGAGCCTATAGTAATTGTCCCCTTAATAGACAATTTAGAGGCAAACATCGCCGTGTCTAGTGTACCTCCACCTACGACCACTAGACGCTGACGTTTCCTCGACCGCTGAGGACATCTGGTGGCTAGATGTCCTGACTGCTGGCAAACATGACAGACCCTGAGTGCACAAGCGGTCCGGGACTTAGATCCCGCTTGTGACACTTCTCTGGCCTCATGTGACTCAGGAACCAGGACCGGAGATTCCAGAGGTTTGTCGAAAGTAGGAGCCAGCCGAAACCTCTGCCTACACTGGGCTCGCTCTAACCTCCGCTCGTTAAAACGGAGATCTATTCGAGTGGAGACTGTTATTAACTCCTCCAGTGTGGCAGGAATCTCCCTAGTGGCCAGAGCGTCCTTTATGTGGTCAGCCAAGCCCCTCCAAAATATGGGGATAAGAGCTTTATCCGACCATTCCAGCTCAGATGCTAAAGTGCGGAATTGGACGGCAAAATGACTGACCAAGGACTCACCCTGAGTTAATGCCAGCAGTTGGAGCGCAGTATCATGGGTGACTTGAGGTCCTAAAAAGACCTGTTTCAGAGTGCTCAGAAACAGCGGAGCACTCTGCACCACATGATCGCCACGCTCCCACAGCGGCGTAGCCCATTCCAACGCCCTGTCCGACAATAGAGATACAATAAATCCCACCTTAGCCCGCTCTGTGGGGAAGCGTGCAGCCAGGAGCTCAAGATGAATAGAGCACTGACTCACAAATCCCCTACAAAATTTGCTATCACCAGAAAATTTTTCTGGCAGCGGGAGGCGAGAAAATGTCGGAACAGGGGTGGCAATGGACAAAGTTGCTGCAGCCACGCTGGCAGCCTGTACAGCAACTGCGGTAACATCCACAGCTGAGGTTGCGCTCTCGAGAGCCGCCAACCTACCCTCCAGCTGCTGGATATACCGGAAGGATTGCTGTTCGTCTGTCATCACTAGCCAGACCCTGGCGCTAGTGTAATGTTAGGACTGGCGGAACGCACCAAGTAAGATGATATAGATGCGTTCGCAGTCCGGGGTCCACCGTGCAGGCGAAACCCGCTGCTAGTAAATGACAGACTATATGGCGGTACTTAAAAGTATAAACACGTGGGTTAAACCTCACCCAACGTGAAGAAAGCGATCCTGTTAAGTCACAGGACCGTGGTACCGCACATAGAGCACGAGCAAGTAGTCAGCAAACTTAACCCCAAAAGGGATTGAAGTCCGATTAGACCCTTGCTGGCACAACACCACAACTGGGTGTGAAAAGAACCTTTTCTGCAATATATGAGCACAAGAGTGCGTGCTATGCCGCACTGACGGACGCCACTAACCACCCAGGCTTGGGTATGGAAAGCGCGAGGCAATCGCACGGCGCCGTACTGGCAGGCACAGCTATAGGACGCTGTGATGTGTGTAACATACAGATGGATAGTCGGGCGCTAGAGAGCTACCATCATCCGCGAGCAATCAACAACTCTAGGGAGGGATACTTAGGAGCTTTCATCCATCGACATACATCCATCTACACACACACATAATAATTGTACACTAGCGCATGGCCGTGCGGTCATGCGCACTTTATATAGTTGCAGGACAGGAAGTGGCCACTGAAACTTTGCCCTTCCAAGACCTGCCAAGATGACCAATAGAATGCGCTGCAGAGCCTGAGCACATGACCCTTGATCTCCAACGGGAGATCTTGCCCTGGGCATGCTCAGTGTGCGCAAACAAGGACTTAGTCCCAGAGAAGTCCGCTCGCTGCTGACCAGCACTGACTTTAATGGCAGGAGCTGAAGAAGCAGCAGTAACTCTCTGTACCGAGCGAGACTGAGCAAGACGCTGGGACCGACATCCCTGCTGAGCAGACTCCACTGTGGCTGGATAGGAATGGGAGACCGCAGCGGAGACGTCCCGAGATTCCCCCTGTGCAGAAGTGGGAACTCGAGACCTAGCACAGTTGTGCTCAAAAGTTTACATACCCCGGCAGTATTTTTGCTTTCTTGGCCTTTTTTGAGAGCATATGAATGACCAGATGGTGGCCCGATTCTAACGCATTGGGTATTCAGGAATAAGTATGTATGTATGTATATAGCAGCCACATAGTATATAGCACAGCCCACGTAACACAGACAGTCATGTAGTATATAGCTCAGCCACATAGTATATAGGAGCTACGTAGTATATAGCAGCCACGTAGTATATAACACAACCACATAGTATATAGCACAGCCACGTAGTATATAGCACAGCCACGTAGTATATAGCACAGCCACGTAGTATATAGCACAACCATGTAGTATATAGCACAGCCACGTAGTATATAGCAGCCACGTAGTATATAGCAGCCACATAGTATATAACACAGCGCACGTAATATAAAGCAGCCACGTAGTATAGAACACAGCCATGTAGTATATAGGAGCCACATAGTATATAGCACAGCCACATAGTATATAACACAGCCCACGCAGTATATAGCATGGCCCACGCAGTATATAACACACAGTCCACATAACACAGACAGCCACGTAGTATATAGCACAGCCACATAGTAAATAGCATAGCCACGTAGTATATAGCAGCCACTTAGTATATAACACTGCCCACGTAGTATATAGCACAGCCGCGTAGTATATAACACAGCCCATGTAATATATAGCACAGCCCACATATTATATAACACAGCCCACATAATATATAACACAGCCCACGCAGTATATAACACAGCCCATGTAGTATATAACACAGGCAAGTAGTATACAGTTAGGGCCAGAAATATTTGGACAGTGACACAATTTTCGCGAGTTGGGCTCTGCATGCCACCACATTGGATTTGAAATGAAACCTCTACAACAGAATTCAAGTGCAGATTGTAACGTTTAATTTGAAGGGTTGAACAAAAATATCTGATAGAAAATGTAGGAATTGTACACATTTCTTTACAAACACTCCACATTTTAGGAGGTCAAAAGTAATTGGACAAATAAACATAACCCAAACAAAATATTTTTATTTTCAATATTTTGTTGCAAATCCTTTGGAGGCAATCACTGCCTTAAGTCTGGAACCCATGGACATCACCAAACGCTGGGTTTCCTCCTTCTTAATGCTTTGCCAGGCCTTTACAGCCGCAGCCTTCAGGTCTTGCTTGTTTGTGGGTCTTTCCGTCTTAAGTCTGGATTTGAGCAAGTGAAATGCATGCTCAATTGGGTTTAAATCTGGAGATTGACTTGGCCATTGCAGAATGTTCCACTTTTTGGCACTCATGAACTCCTGGGTAGCTTTGGCTGTATGCTTGGGGTCATTGTCCATCTGTACTATGAAGCGCCGTCCAATCAACTTTGCAGCATTTGGCTGAATCTGGGCTGAAAGTATATCCCGGTACACTTCAGAATTCATCCGGCTTCTCTTGTCTGCTCTTATGTCATCAATAAACACAAGTGACGCAGTGCCATTGAAAGCCATGCATGCCCATGCCATCACGTTGCCTCCACCATGTTTTACAGAGGATGTGGTGTGCCTTGGATCATGTGCCGTTCCCTTTCTTCTCCAAACTTTTTTCTTCCCATCATTCTGGTACAGGTTGATCTTTGTCTCATCTGTCCATAGAATACTTTTCCAGAACTGAGCTGGCTTCTTGAGGTGTTTTTCTGCAAATTTAACTCTGGCCTGTCTATTTTTGGTATTGATGAATGGTTTGCATCTAGATGTGAACCCTTTGTATTTACTGTCATGGAGTCTTCTCTTTACTGTTGACTTAGAGACAGATACACCTACTTCACTGAGAGTGTTCTGGACTTCAGTTGATATTGTGAACGGGTTCTTCTTCACCAAATTAAGTACGCGGCGATCATCCACCACTGTTGTCATCCGTGGACGCCCAGGCCTTTTTGAGTTCCCAAGCTCACCAGTCAATTCCTTTTTTCTCAGAATGTACCCAACTGTTGATTTTGCTACTCCAAGCATGTCTGCTATCTCTCTGATGGATTTTTTCTTTTTTTTCAGCCTCAGGATGTTCTGCTTCACCTCAATTGAGAGTTCCTTTGACCGCATGTTGTCTGCTCACAGCAACAGCTTCCAAATGCAAAACCACACACCTGGAATCCACCCCTGACCTTTTAACTACTTCATTGATTACAGGTTAACGAGGGAGACGCCTTCAGAGTTAATTGCAGCCCTTAGAGTCCATTGTCCAATTACTTTTGGTCCCTTGAAAAAGAGGACGCTATGCATTACAGAGCTATGATTCCTAAAGACTTTCTCCGATTTGGATGTGGAAACTATCATATTGCAGCTGGGAGTGTGCACTTTCAGCCCATATTATATATATAATTGTATTTCTGAACATGTTTTTGTAAACAGCTAAAATAACAAAACTTGTGTCACTGTCCAAATATTTCTGGCCCTAACTGTATAACACTGCCCACATAGTATATAACACTGCCCACATAGAATATAACACAGTCCACATAGTATATAACACAGCCCACAGAGTATATAACACTACGCACGTAGTAAATAACACTGCCCACATAGTATATAACACTGCCCACGTAGTATATAACACAGCCCACATAGTATATAACACAGCCCATGCAGTATATAACACAGCCCACTGTTATGTTCTGGTGGCCAAGGAGCAGCATGAGACGTACTCTGGAGAAGGTGGTACCTGTACTGACCGCAAACCTGAACTTAGCACCGCAACTAGAAGTAGCCGTGGGATGTACCTAACGCTCCCTAGACACCTCGACACAGCCTAAGAACTAACTTCCCCTAAAGATAGAAATGGGAAATCTATCTTGCCTCAGAGAAAATCCCCAAAGGATAGACAGGCCCCCACAAATATTGACTGTGAAAGGAGAGGGAAATGACATACGCAGACTGAAATCAGGATTTAGCAAAGGAGGCCATTCTAGCTAAAAAGAAAGAATAGGACAGATTACTATGCGATCAGTATTAAAACACTAGAAAATATCCACCACAGAAAATACAAATCTCCACATCTGACTAAAGACATGGAGGGTATATCTGCATCTCCAGAGACACAGCTTGGCTGCAAAAAATCCTTCACAGACAAAGCTGGACAAGACAAAACATGAAAATGCACTGAACTGCATGTGGACAGCAAAAACAAAGCCAGAACATATCTTTGTTGAAATGAACAGCAAAACAGGATAGACCAGGTATGGATGTGAATCCTCCAAAAACAATGGACAACTGGCACTGACTAAAGGATCAAGCAAGACTATATAGCCCAGCCCAAATTGCAATAAGTTGACACACCTGATAAATGCTCCGATCCAAAGACAGCAGCACTACCACTCATAACCACCGGAGGGAGCCCAAGAGCAGAATTCACAACAGTACCCCCCCCTTGAGGAGGGGTCACCGAACCCTCACCAGAGCCCCCAGGCCGATCAGGACGAGTCAAATGAAAGGCACAAACCAAATCGTCAGCATGAACATCGGAGGCAACAACCCAAGAATTATCCTCCTGGCCATAACCCTTCCATTTGACCAGATACTGAAGCTTCCGCCTCGAAAAACGAGAATCCAAAATCTTCTCAACCACATACTCCAACTCTCCATCAATCAACACTGGGGCCGGAGGATCAACAGAGGGAACAACGGGCACCACATACTTGCGCAACAAAGATCTATGGAAAACATTATGGATGGAAAAAGAGGCAGGAAGGGCCAAACGAAAAGACACTGGATTTATAATCTCAGAAATCCTATAAGGACCAATAAACCGAGGCTTGAACTTAGGGGAAGAAACCCTCATAGGAACATGACGGGAAGACAACCAGACCAAATCCCCAACCCGAAGCCGGGAACCAACACACCGACGACGGTAAGCAAACGCTGAGCCTCCTCCTGAGACAACACCAAATTGTCCACCACATGAGCCCAAATTTGCTGCAGCCTGTCAACCACAGAATCCACACCAGGACAATCAGAAGGCTCAATCTGCCCTGAAGAAAAACGAGGATGAAAACCAAAATTACAAAAAAAAGGCGAAACCAAGGTAGCAGAACTAGCCCGATTATTAAGGGCAAACTCGGCCAATGGCAAGAAAGCCACCCAATCATCCTGATCAGCAGACACAAAGCATCTCAAATAAGTTTCCAAAGTCTGATTAGTTCGCTCGGTTTGGCCATTTGTCTGAGGATGAAATGCGGAAGAAAAAGATAAATCAATGCCCAGCCTAGCACAAAAGGCCCGCCAAAACCTAGAAACAAACTGGGAACCTCTATCGGACACAATATTCTCCGGAATGCCATGCAAACGAACCACATGCTGAAAAAACAACGGAACCAAATCAGAAGAGGAAGGCAATTTAGGCAAAGGTACCAAATGAACCATCTTAGAAAACCGGTCACAAACCACCCAGATAACCGAAATCCTCTGGGAAACCGGAAGATCTGAAATAAAATCCATATAAATATGCGTCCAAGGTCTCTCAAGGACTGGCAAAAGCAGAAGCAACCCACTAGCGCGGGAACAGCAAGGCTTAGCCCGCGCACAAATCCCACAGGACTGCACAAAAGAATGCACATCCCGCGACAAAGAAGGCCACCAAAAGGACCTACCAACCAAATCTCTGGTACCAAAAATCCCGGGATGGCCAGCCAACACAGAACAATGAACCTCAGAAATCACTTTACTAGTCCATCTATCAGGAACAAACAGTTTCCCCACTGGACAGCGGTCAGGTTTATTAGCCTGAAATTCCTGAAGAACCCGTCGTAAATCAGGGGAGATGGCAGAAAGAATCACCTCTTCCTTCAGAATGCCGACCGGCTCAAGAACCCCAGGGGAATCAGGAAAAAAACTCCTAGAGAGGGCATCAGCCTTAACATTCTTAGAACCCGGAAGATACGAGACCACAAAATCAAAACGGGAGAAAGACAGGGACCTTCGAGCCTGTCTAGGATTCAGTCGTTTGGCAGACTCGAGGTAAATCAGATTCTTATGATCGGTCAGGACCACAATACGGTGCTTGGCCCCCTCAAGCCAATGACGCCACTCCTCAAATGCCCACTTCATAGCCAACAACTCCTGATTGCCGACATCATAATTGCGTTCTGCAGGCGAAAACTTCCGAGAAAAGAAGGCACACGGTTTCATCCAGGAACCATCAGAATTCCTCTGAGACAAAACGGCCCCTGCCCCAATCTCAGACGCGTCAACCTCAACCTGAAGTGGAAGAGAAACATCCGGCTGACGCAACACAGGGGCAGAAGTAAATCGGCGTTTAAGCTCCTGAAAGGCAGAAACAGCCGCGGAGGACCAATTCGTCACATCAGCGCCTTTCTTCGTCAAATCGGTCAGAGGTTTAACCACACTGGAGAAGTTGGCAATGAAACGACGGTAAAAATTAGCAAAGCCCAAGAATTTCTGAAGGCTCTTCACAGATGTGGGCTGAATCCAATCATGAATGGCCTGAACCTTAACCGGATCCATTCCTATAGATGAGGGAGAAAAAATGAAGCCCAAAAAAGAAACCTTCTGCACTCCAAAGAGGCACTTCAACCCCTTCACAAATAAAGCATTATTACGGAGGATCTTAAATACCATCCTGACCTGTTTCACATGAGGCTCCCAATCATCGGCAAAAATCAAAATATCATCCACATAAAAAACCATGAATTTATCAAGATAACTCCAAAAGATATCATGCATGAAGGACTGAAACACAGATGGGGCATTAGAGAGTTCGAATGGCATCACAAGGTATTCAAAATGGCCTTCGGGCATATTAAATGCAGTTTTCCATTCGTCACCCTGCTTAATACAAATAAGATTATATGCCCCTCGAAGGTCAATCTTAGTAAACCAACTAGCCCCCTTAATCCTAGCAAACAAATCAGTAAGCAAAGGCAAAGGATATTGAAATTTGACCGTGATCTTATTCAAGAGGTGATAATCAATACAGGGTCTCAAGGAGCCATCCTTCTTGGCAACAAAAAAAAACCTGCTCCCAATGGTGAAGAAGATGGCCAAATATGCCCCTTCTCCAAAGACTCCTTAATATAGCTCCGCATGGTGGCATGTTCTGGCACAGACAGGTTGAAAAGTCGGCCCTTAGGGAACTTACAACCTGGAATCAAGTCAATATCACAATCACAGTCCCTATGCGGTGGAAGGGAACTGGATTTGGGCTCATCGAATACATCCTGGAAATCTGACAAAAACTCAGGAATTTCAGAAGAGGGGGAAGAGGAAATTGACATCAAAGGAACATCATTATGAACCCCCTGACAACCCCAACTAGTCACAGACATAAATTTCCAATCTAACACCGGATTATGTACCTGTAACCATGGAAAACCCAGCACAATATCATCATGCAAATTATGCAACACCAGAAAATGACAATCTTCCTGATGGGCTGGCGCCATGCACATGGTCAGCTGTGTCCAAAACTGAGGTTTATTTATAGCCAACGGTGTAGCATCAATCCCCCTTAACCCTGCTGTTCTGTTGGTCAAAAATGACCGACTTTGAACTTCAATATTCTTTAAAATATTCAAGATGCGGCTCTGAAACCCGTGGCCGACCGACCCATCCTCATTTAAGTCAATCAACCACAAGTTTCAGAACCGCATCTTGAACACCCCAAAAAATACCAAAGTTCAAAATAGGTCTCCCCAGACCGAACAGAACAGCAGGGTTAAAGGAATAGGGTTCTGCAAAGGCTGCAAGGGGAAACCACAACGTCTGGCATATTCCAAGTCCATTAAGTTCAGAGCGGCGCCTGAATCCACAAATGCCATGACAGAAAATGCCGATAATGAGCAGATCAAGGTCACAGATAATAGAAATTTAGGTTGTACAGTACTGATGGTAGCGATTCTCTTTGTACGCTTAGGGCAATCAGAAATAACATGAGCAGAATCGCCGCAGTAAAAACGCAACCTATTCTGGCGCCTGAATCTTTGTCGTTCAGCTCTAGACAAAATCCTATCACACTGCATAGACTCAGCGCAACGCTCGGAGGACAACGCCACAGTGTGCACAACTCTGCGCTCGCGCAAGCGCCGATTAATCTGAATGGCCAGAGACATAGAATCACTCAGACCAGCAGGGGTGGGGAACCCCACCATAACATCTTTAACGGATTCAGAAAGACCCTTTCTGAAAATTGCCACCAAGGCATCCTCATTCCATTTAGTCAACACAGACCATTTTTTAAATTTCTGGCAATACGATTCTGCCGCTTCTTGATCCTGACACAGGGCCAACAAGGTCTTCTCTGCATGATCCACAGAATTAGGTTCATCATACAATAACCCTAGCGCCTGAAAAAAGGTGTCTACATTAAGCAAAGCAGGATTCCCAGATTCCAGGGAAAATGCCCAATCCTGAGGATCACCACGCAACAGGGAAATAACAATTTTAACCTGCTGAATGGGATCACCAGAAGAACGGGGTTTCAGAGCAAAAAACAGTTTACAGTTATTTTTAAAGCTCAAAAATTTGGATCTGTCCCCAAAAAACAAATCAGGACTTGGAATTCTAGGCTCTAAAGCCGGAGTCTGAATGATATAATCGGAAATACCCTGTACTCTAGCAGCAAGTTGGTCCACACGAGAAACTAATTCCTGAACCTCCATGCCAGCGCCCAACTCCTGAGCCACCCAGAGGTAAAGAGGGAAGGAAAGACAAAACAGACTACAGAAAAAAAAATGGCTCAGCACTTTCCTTCCCTTCTTCTGAGATGTGTTTAACTCATTGTTGGCCAGTTGTACTGTTATGTTCTGGTGGCCGAGGAGCAGCATGAGACGTACTCTGGAGAAGGTGGTACCTGTACTGACCACAAACCTGAACTTAGCACTGCAACTAGAAGTAGCCGTGGGATGTACCTAACGCTCCCTAGACACCTCGACACAGCCTAAGAACTAACTTCCCCTAAAGATAGAAACGGGAAATCTATCTTGCCTCAGAGAAAATCCCCAAAGGATAGACAGCCCCCCACAAATATTGACTGTGAAAGGAGAGGGAAGTGACATACGCAGACTGAAATCAGGATTTAGCAAAGGAGGCCATTCTAGCTAAAAAGAAAGAATAGGACAGAGTACTATGCTGTCAGTATTAAAACACTAGAAAATATCCACCACAGAAAATACAAATCTCCACATCTGACTAAAGACATGGAGGGTATATCTGCATCTCCAGAGACACAGCTTGGCTGCAAAAAATCCTTCACAGACAAAGCTGGACAAGACAAAACATGAAAATGCATTGAACTATAAGGTCCACAGCATGTGGACAGCAAAAACAAAGCCAGAACATATCTTTGTTGAAATAAACAGCAAAACAGGAGAGACCAGGTATGGATGTGAATCCTCCAAAAACAATGGACAACTGGCACTGACTAAAGGATCAAGCAAGACTATATAGCCCAGCCCAAATTGCAATAAGTGGACACACCTGATAAATGCTGCGATCCAAAGACAGCAGCACTACCACTCATAACCACCGGAGGGAGCCCAAGAGCAGAATTCACAACAGCCCACGCAGTATATAACACTGCCCACGTAGAATATAACACTGCCCACATAGTATATAACACAGCCCACATAGTATATAACACTACGCACGTAGTATATAACCTGCCCACGTAGTATATAACACAGCCCACGCAGTATAAAACACAGCCCACGCAGTATATAACACTGCCCACGTAGTATATAACACTGCCCACGTAGTATATAACACTGCCCACGTAGTATATACACTGCCCATGCAGTATATAACACACCCCACACAGTATATATCACAGCCCACGTACTATATAACACTGCCCTTGTAGTATATAACACAGCCCACACAGTATATAACACTGCCCATGTAGTATATCACACAGCCCATGCAGTATATAACACTGCCCATGTAGTATGTAGCAGCCACGCAGTATATAACACAGCCCAAGTACTATATAGCAGTGTGGGCACCATATCCCCGTTAAAAAAAATGTAAATAAAAAATAGTTATATAATCACCCTCCGGCGGCCCTCGGATCCAGGCGAGGCGTTTAGCGATGCTCCTCGCGACGCTCTGGTCCCAAGAATTCATTGCAGTCTCGCGAGATGATGACGTAGCGGTCTCGCAAGAGCGCTACGTCATCATCTTGCGAGACCATAATGCATGGCATGGAGCGTAGCGAGGAGCGAGAAAGGCCCCGGAAGGTGAGTACATCACGATTTTTTTAAAATTATTTTTAACATTAGATCTTTTTACTATTGATGCTGCATCAATAGTGAAAAGTTCGTCACATAGGGTTAATAGCAGCGTTAACAGACTGCATTACATGGCGTTATGCCGCAGTGTAACGCAGTCGGTTTAACGGACTGCTACAACGCTATGTGGGTGGCGGACGCTGACTGGGGGCAGTATGAAGGGGACAGTGAGTGCAGGGGAGTAGGGAGAGGCAATTTCACGGCCGGACTGTGCCCGTCGCTGATTTGTCACGGCCAGCTGGCCACAACCAATCAGCGACTTGGGATTTCCGTTTCAGACAGACAGACAGGCAGAAGTAGCCCTTAGACAATTATATAGTAGATAACACCAAAACTTTTTCTCCTCTCACGGTTAGTGGTTGAGTGAAGCCATTTATTGTCAAACTATTATTATTATTTATTTATATAGCACCATTGATTCCATGGTGCTGTACATGAGAATTGGTTACATACAAGTTACAGATATCACTTACAGTAAACAAACTAACAATGACAGACTGATACAGAGGGGCGAGGACCCTGCCCTTGTGGGCTTACGTTCTACAGGATGGTGGGGAAGGAGACAATAGGTTGAGGTTTGCAGGAGCTCCGGTGTTGGTGAGGCTGTATTTTCTCTGTGTTTTCTCTTTTTCAATCATAATGACAACCCAAAACTGTTTGCTTTTGACCAGCACTACTAAACTCAGCATTCTCCAATTGCTTAGATTCATATTCACACCTCTCATGTATGTTTCTCACCCATTTGCCTCCAAGACTTCTCCCAAGCAACCACTATCCTCTGGAACTCCATGCTCAAACATGTCCAATTGTCTCTCACATTTGGAACCTTCAGATGTAACCTGAAAATTCATCTCTTCAGGAAAGTCTTCAGCCTACAATGACCCCACTGTCACCCCACCACCATCGGAGGGGCTGCAACCCCCCGATCTGCAGTCTGCTTTCCCATTATATTGTAGACTGTAAACCTCCAAGAAGGGTAGGGTCTTTGCCCCCTCTGTACCAGTCTGTTATTGTTAGATTGATCATTATAATTTATATCTGTATTTTGTATGTAACCCCTTCTCATATATCATGCACAGTACCATGGAATAAATGGTAGTCTAATAATAAATAATAATAATCTTAAATTATGAATGGCTTAATTCTATCTTCTCCATTGTACATGTAGGAGAGATGACTGTCTCCACATTAGTTTTGCACACATCTCCTATCCAAGTCTGTTTTAATCTGCTTGGATTAAAGCTAGCTTCTACCTATTCAAATTAATTTGTGTCACCAGGTTTTTGCTACCTAGTTTGAGTGCCATAAAATGTAAAGTTAGAGACCCTGATTCCAGCAATACATCACTTACAGGGTTGCTTTTGATAAAATTACTATTTTATCAGCAGGCGATTATCACTGGAGGACTAGTAAACCTCCTTCCAGGTAGTCTGGCTCTGTGTATCCTCACCCCCACCACTGATTGTCAGTTTTCTGCCTATGCACAGTGCGCACAGAAAGCAGCCAATGAGTGGTGTGGGCGGGGTTATACCAAGCTCAGCTTTCAAAGAACTGGAAGATCTGCAGCGAATAAAACATGGATTGTATCAAAGTGACAGCAAGCACTACAGTAAGTAACACATCTCTGGAATTAGGATCTCTGTCCTTCAGAGTCCTGCCAGATCTGCAGAACATGAAACAGTGATTTTATCAAAACTGCAGCAAGTAACCCAAGTAAGTGATAAATCCCTGGAATCAGGATCTCTGTTTCTTGATCATGCTGCCCTCACTTGGAGTGCCAATGGTCTGCTGACAGATTCCTATTAAGCTACCCATGTAGTGAAGGGACTCATCTAAGTGAGTTTGTCTTTTCACGACAGGAGGTCTTTGATCAAAATGTGTGATTTTGTTGGGTTGTGATTGACCATGCTTCCTTCTGATCAACCCCAACAAATTTTTAAAGAGCCGAACCTTTCATTACACCACAAATGTCACAATTTTTGCACAAAACAAATGATTTGCAGCATTTTTGTGTTTGTTTGCTTTTGCATTCCTGTTACAGAAGATTTGTTCCAGTCTATTTTTCTTACCTCTGACTTGTAAATTTTGATTAGAAATTTGTCTTGAATTATTGATGCATTGCTGGTAAAAATCAGATTGCATTGAAAATCCGCAGTACATGAAATTGGCTTTCTCTAAAGGTACCGTCACACTGAACGATATCGCTAGCGATCCGTGACGTTGCAGCGTCCTGGCTAGCGATATCGTTCAGTTTGACAGGCAGCAGCGATCTGGATCCTGCTGTGCCATCATTGGTCGGTGCAGAAAGTCCAGAACTTTATTTCGTCGCTGGACTCCCTGCAGACATCGCTGAATCGGCGTGTGTGACGCCGATTCAGCGATGTCTTCACTGGTAACCAGGGTAAACATCGGGTTACTAAGCGGAGGGCCGCGCTTAGTAACCCGATGTTTACCCTGGTTACCAGCGTAAAAGTAAAAAAAAAAAAACACTACATACTTACCATCCGCTGTCTGTCCTCCGGTGCTGTGCTTCTCTGCACTGTGAGCGCCGGCCAGCCAGAAAGCAGAGCACAGCGATGACGTCACCGCTGTGCTTTCCGGCTGGCGCTCACAGTCAGTGCAGGAAAGCACGGCGCCGGAGGACAGACAGTGGAAGGTAAGTATGTAGTGTTTTTTTTTTTTACTTTTACGCTGGTAACCAGGGTAAGCATCGGGTTACTAAGCGCGGCTCTGCGCTTAGTAACCCGATGTTTACCCTGGTTACCAGGGGATCGGCATCGTTGGTCGCTGGAGAGCTGTCTGTGTGACAGCTCTCCAGCAACCAAACAGCGACGCTGCAGCGATCGGGATCGTTGTCTGGATCGCTGCAGCGTCGCTAAATGTGACGGTACCTTTACTATCATGAAAGAAAATGATGATGACATGCAGGTTTTGTTATTCTTGGAATTTGCCCGTAAGATTTTGTAAGCAGATTGTCTGTTTCCAGGCCATTTTCTGCATGTCTCAGACTAGGAGCCAAAACCATTAAAAATAGTAATGCTACTACTATTACTATCTAGGTTGTGCAATGATGGTTGTTCTTCGATGTATGACATTGCCATTTTACCCCATGGAACTTTCCATTGTGAGACACAATCATTAGGTACTTAGAAACTATGTAGGCTTCTGTAATTGCCATGACTAGGGTATCGTATGCAAGACTGGGCTCCAGACTCCGTGCCCCACTGCCAGCTTACCCAAACAAAAGACATGAACATGTTGATTAGCTATGGGATAGGTTGCCCACCACAACAGCTTCGTTAGTTGCAAACTTTTATGGCATACACAATAATAAATAATAAAATATCATTAGTATCATTATAGCCACATGCAAATTATCCTTTATAAACTCATTGGGAACAACACACCTCCAATGCACTTCCAGTCAAATTTGCATTTGGTTTCTAAGCTTGATTTTTCACGGCTTACAGATTGGATTGCTACAAAATAAATATAATTTGTATTATTGTTCTAGGACCGAAGAGCTGTAAGGAAGTGGATAAGAGAGAAGAATGCAGTTGAAGTTGATGCCTAGCTGAGTAATTACAACTGGTCAAAGGTGAAAGTGAAGGTGAAAGGTGAAAGTGGAAGAGAAGAAAGTAGTAGGAAGCTATTAGTGGGAACCTAAATTTCCATAGGAAGAGTTTTGATGATGACCCCAGGTCAGGTAACACCTGTGTCACATTTACTAAATATAAAAGGCATGCCAGACAAGTCACCGGATCCATATGGATCCATAAAGGTATGGTCACTGATAATGTCACAGTACTGTTGCAGAATTTCTCGGGGAAAGGGGCTCATTCCCCATAATTCAGACTAGGGTGTGCCCTACTTTATCCCTGCACCCCGGATTACCTCAAAAGATGGAGATGCTGGGGTCAAGAGCCTTGCTGTGCCCCTGACTTAACCTCATATGTTCTCTCCCCCACCCAGGATGGTATGAGGCCAAAGTGAATAGGATTACACTAACCAGACAGGCAAGGAAAGACAAAAAGGTTAAATGAAAACTGCAATCATACAAAATGCACTCATCAAACAACAGAGCATAACAAAAGGGAGGGTATGGTAGGTGAAACCAAATAGGAAAGGATGATCACGCAAACTCCAAGCAGATATTGCCAGAACAACTCTACAAACGCCAAATCCAAACACGGAACAACTCCTCCAACTCCAAACCTGACAAAATAAACTATCACTGCCAATTCCCGAATGCCAGTGGCAATCATATATACTAGATGGGAGTATCCAACACAGAACAGCTGAGACAATGATGGGAAGCTCCAGGAAATCAACTAAACTGATTAACTCTAGCAATGCCAGAGCAAAGAAAACCTGCACTGTTTAGTATGATGGTGAAGCAATTCTAACCAGTGCAGGAGTTTGTGCAACCGGGTGCAGCGATCTTCTGGCCCTTCTCTATCTTGGTATCCCCATGACAGGCTTTTTAGCACAGTACTCAGAGAGGTTTTTTGTTACAGTACAAACAGAGGAATTTTGTTACAGTGCAAGCAGAGATTTTTTGGCACATTACTCCCAGAGGTTTTCTGGTAAAGTAGAAACAGAGGTTTTTTGATACAGTGCTCCCATAGGCTTTTTGTTACAGTACAAACAGGCTTTTTGTTGCCGTACAAGGCTATTTGGCACAGTACTCCAAGAGGCTTTGAGTTATAGTACAAACAGAGGCTTATTGGCACAGTACTCCCAGATGCTTTTTGATAAAGTTGAAACAGAGGCTTTTTAACCCACAGATGGGATAGAGACGGCTGCATACTAGAGGTTTTTTTAGACACACTTCTCAGAAAAAGATGGCTGCATAGTAGAAACTCTTTTTTTAGAAACCCTACTCACCCAGCGGTAAAATATAATACTTTTTTGGGCCTGCAAATGGGGAAGAGCCAGCTGCTTACTAGAATACTTTTTTAGAATCACTACCTGTATAGACACAGCGGTAGAATATAAGAATTTTTTAAGCCCATAAATGGGAAAAAGATGGCAGCATCTTTACTGACTTCTGTGTGTAACATGTGACTGTTGGGTGAGCAGATAACATGGATATTCTGTACACACAGACATTTGAGGTCCACAAATTGCCTGTCAGAAGTAACATCAAGCTCATATTCTCCTGTCTCCAGCTGTTTATATCAGGACGGTCCGGACAGACAGGAAGGACACAGCAGGGCTTCGATGTGGTCATGACCGCGTAAGCTTGACCACATGTTTTTGGGTAGACATACATGATATGACTGTATATTAGAGGTCAGGGTCATTACCACTTATTTTACACATTTCTATATATATGACCTATTTCAAAAACAACACGTGGTAATGGTAAACCATCCACATTAAAACCATGTCCGGGCAGCACTGTCTGGCCACCACCTATAAAGCACAAGCATATTGCTGCATATGATTTTAGCATGAAGTTTGTCTAGTCCAAAAATGTGTCAGTCTCCAGTTATGGAATTTAATGTTTTATTTTGAAAGTTTTAGTCTATTGGTTTATAGTAGAATTCATTAATGGAAGAAGCGTCACGGTGTTTCTCCACAAAAGGCTGGACTCACACTAAAAGTATAAAAAAATCGGTCCGATTCTCACTGCCGAGAGTTGCACGAGTGTCATGCGAGTACAACCCAATTTTTCACACCTAGCATCCGATTTACATCTGAATGCAGTGCGACTGCAATGTGATTTTAACATGAGCTTTTACAAACAGCAATTCTCTGTCATTTACACATCGTTTTCAAAGGAAATATTCTTCAAAACACACACATATACACACACACACACACACACACACGATAGATAGATAGATAGATAGATAGATAGATAAAATGGCAAAAATTAAGAGACCACTGCAAAATGTTCAGCTTGTCTGATTTTTCTCTTTATAGGTATATTTTTGAGTAAAATGTAAATTGTTCTTTTAGTCTATAAACTTCTGACAACATGTCTCTGAAGTTCCAAGCAATAAATTTTGTATTTTTTTTCTGAAAAATAAAAATGGTCAAAATTGAAAAAAAAAACCACAGTGCTTTCAGACCTCAAATAATGCAAAGAAAACAAGTTCCAGAGGTTTTCAATGGGGCTCAGGTCTGGAGATTGGGCTGCTCATGACAGGGATTTGATGTGGTGGTCTCTTAATTTTTGCCAGAGCTGCATATGTATAGAATAGATAGATATATAGATGTCAGTGACATACATATATATATATACTAGATGGTGGCCCGATTCTAACGCATCGGGTATTCTAGAATATGCATGTCCTCGTAGTATATTACCCAGCCACGTAGTATACAGAACAGAGCCACATAGTATATTGCACAGCCCACGTAGTATATTGCCCAGTCACGTACTATATTGCCCAGTTACGTAGTATATTGCCCAGTCACGTAGTATATTGCCCAGTCACGTAGTATATTGCCCAGCCACGTAGTATATTGCCCAGTCACGTAGTATATTGCCCAGCGACGTAGTATATTGCCCAGCGACGTAGTATACAGCACAGAGCCACGTAGTATATTGCACAGCCCACATAGTATATTGCCCAGGCACGTACTATATTGCCCAGCTATGTAGTATATTGCCCAGTCACATAGTATATTGCACAGCCCACGTAGTATATTGCCCAGTCACGTAGTATATTTCCCAGCTACTTAGTATATTGCCCAGTCACGGAGTATATTGCCCAGTCATGTAGTATATTGCACAGGCCACGTAGTATATTGCCCAGCCACGTAGTATATTGCCCAGCGACGTAGTATACAACACAGAGCATATTGCCCAGCCACGTAGTATATTGCCCAGTTACGTAGTATATTGCCCAGTGACAAAGTATACAGCACAGAGCCACGTAGTATATTGCCCAGCCACATAGTATATTGGCCAGTCACATAGTATATTGCCCAGCTACGTAGTATATTGCCCAGCTACGTATGTCACAGGTTAAAAAATAAAACATAAACATATACTCACCTTCCGATCCGAGGGCCCCTTGTAGTTCTGTCGCCAGCTTCCCAGGGTGTGATGAAGTTGCGGTCACATTACCAAGACGTCATGGCAGGTCCTTCTCGCGTAGGCGCGCAGGACCTCTGATGACAACGCGGTCACATGACCGTGACGTTATGGAAGGTCCTTCTCGCGCAGGCGCGCAGGACCTGTGATGACGTCGTGGTCACATGACCGTGACGTCATGGAAGGTCCTTGTCGCATACCATCCTTAGCACCGGAGCGTCGCGAGGAGCGGGAAAGGCGCCGGAGGGTGAGTATATGATGATTTTTTATTTTTTTTATTATTTTTAACATTAGATCTTTTTACTATTGATGCATAGGCAGCATCAATAGTAAAAACTTGGTCACACAGGGTTAATAGCAGCGGTAATGGAGTGCGTTACCCGCGGCATAACGCGGTCCGTTACCGCTGGCATTAACCCTGTGTGAGCGGTGACTGCGGGGAGTATGGAGCGGGCGCCAGGCGCTGACTGCAGGGGAGTAGGGAGGGACTAATCGGACTGTTGCTGTCGCTGATTGGTCGCGGCAGCCATGACAGGCAGCTGGCGAGACCAATCAGTGACTTGGATTCCATGACAGACAGAGGCTGCGACCAATGAATATCCGTGACAGATAGAAGGACAGACAGAAAGACGGAAGTGACCCTTAGACAATTATATAGTAGATATATATATATAATTGTCTAAGGTCGACTTCCGTCTGTTTGTCTTTCTGTAACGGAAATCCTGCGTCGCCGATTGGTCGCACCCGGCCGGCCACGACCAATCAGCAATATTGGGGCGGGATTTAAACACCGCTTCACTTTTTACTATTGATGCTGCCTATGCAGCATCAATAGTAAATACTTTTTCTCCAGACACACACGGCCACATCATGTACTACCCAGCTCCAATCTTCTAACGCTCTGTCTGCTACTCCTCACTGCTGGCGACGAATCCCCTAATCCTGGCCCTCCTCAACACATCCCCACACTCATTTCTAACCCCCTGCCACAATCCTCTACATGTCTTTGCAACAACTATAACCTCATACCCATTCATCCAGCCCCCACTCCCCAGCTCCCCCTACCTGGAGCACTATAGAACGCATGCTCTGCAACAAACTGTCATTTATTCATAACCTCTTTATCATTAACAAACTCTCCTTCCTTGGCATTACTGAAACCTGGCTCACCCCCTCTGACTCTGCCTCTCCAACTGCACTTTTATATGGTGGACTCAATCTCTCTCAAACCTCGCCCCACCAGCAAATGTGGTGAAGGAGTTGGCTTGCTCCTGTCCAATAAGTGCTCCTTTACCCCAAGTCCACAACCACCCTCTGCTACTCTTCCCTCGTTTGAGGTGCACTCCATCCGCATCTACTCCCCCTCCAACCTCCAGCTGGCTTTCATCTACCGCCCCCCAGAACTAGCCATCTCCACCTTTCCTGACCACTTCACCACCTGGCTACTTAATTTCCTCTCAGTCAACATCCCCTCTATCATCATGGGTGACTTCAATATCCCCATTGACACTTCCACCCTAGCTGCCTCTAAACTTTTATCGCTCACTGCCTCCTTTGGTCTCACTTCAATGGTCCTCTGCATCCACCCACAACGATGGCCACACATTGGACCTCATCTTCATCCACCTCTGTTCCCTTACTAATATCACTAACTCACCCCTCCCCCTGTCTGACCGCAACCTACGGACATTCTCTTCCCTCACCTAAATTTACACTCACTCTCTGAGTCCCTTCTCTCTCTTACAGACATAGCATCCTTCCATGACACAGATGCTGCTGCCACTTTTTATAACACTACAATAACAGCTACACTTGGTTCGACGGCCCCCCTCACGCATAGCGAAACTCGTACAATCAACAGACAGCCCTGGATGACCAGCCTGACCAAAGAACTGAGACGAGCTTCCAGGGTCGCTGAGCGTAGATGGAAGAGATCTCGTTCTGCTGAGCACTTTATCGCATACAAGCAGTCCCTCACCAGCTTCAAGTCCACTCTCACTGCCGCAAAACAAACCTACTTCTCATCTTTCATATCCTTCCTGACTCACAACCCTAAACAGCTCTTCAACACTTTCAATTCTCTACTTCGTCCCCCAGCAACTCATCCCTCTCCTCTCATTTCTGCTGAAGACTTTTCCTCTTTCTTTAAGCAGAATATCGATAACATCAGACAAAGCTTTGGCCCGCATCTCCCAATGCCCTTCCTCTTGACTGCTCAGCCCTGTTCTTCCAAAGCCAGCTTCTCCACTATGACAGATGATCAGCTTTCCAACCTTCTGTCAAAATCACATCTCACCACTTGCATGCTGGACCATCTCCCATCACACCTCATCCCTAAACTCGCCAAAGTCTTCATCCCAACCCTAACACAAGTCTTCAACCTCTTACTTACAAACTTTGTCTTCCCCTCATCCTTCACACATGCATAAATCACACCAAATCCTCAAAAAAACCTCCTTCGACCCATCCTCTGTGTCCAGTTATCGCCCGATATCCCTTCTTCCTTATGCCTCAAAAATATTGGAACAGCATGTCCACCTTGAACTCCCCTCCCACCTTGAACTCCTGCTCCCTCTTTGACCGGTTACAATCTGGCTTCCGACCACATCACTCAACTAAAACTGCCCTAACTAAAGTGATCAACGACCTACTAACCGCCAAGAGCAAGCGACACTACACTCTCCTCCTCCTGGACCTGTCTTCTGCCTTCAACACTGTGGACCATTCCCTCCTGTTACAGATTCTCTCATCTCTAGGTATCACAGACTCGGCCCTATCCTGGATTTTATCATATCTAACAGACCGGACATTCAGTGTCTTCCTGTCCCACACCATCTCCTCATCTCGCCCCCTGTCTGTCGATGTTCCCCAAGGCTCAGTTCTAGGTCCCCTACTCTTCTGTATCTACACCTTCGGCCTGGGACAGCTTATAGAATCTCACGGTTTACAATATCATCTCTACGCTGATGACAAGCAGATCTACCTATCTGGACCTGACCTCACTTCCTTACTGACCAAAATCCCACAATGTCTGTCTGCTATTTCATCTTTCTTTTCTGCTTGCTTTCTAAAACTGAACATGGACAAAATAGAATTCATTATCTTTCCCCCACCTCACTCTACCCTTCCACCCAACCTATCCATCAATGTCAATGGCTGCTCACTTTCCCCGGTCCCGCACGCTCGGTGCCTCGGGGTAATCCATGACTCTGCCCTCTCTTTCAAGCCACATATCCAAGCCATTGCCTCCTCCTGCTGATTCCAACTCAAAAACATTTCCCGGATCTGTGCATTCCTTGACCATGAAACCACAAAAACACTAGTGCATTCCCTTATCATCTCCCGCCTAGACTACTGCAACCTCCTACTCTCTGGCCTCCCCTATAGCACTCTGGCACCACTCCAATCCATCCTAAACTCTGCTGCCCAACTAATCCACCTGTCTCCCCATTATTCCCCAGCCTCTCCTGTCTGCCAGGCCCTTCAGTGGCTTCCTATTTCCCAGATGCTACAGTTCAAAGCACTAACAATGACATACAAAGCCATTCACAACCTGTCTCTTCCATACATCTGTGATATGGTCTCCCGTTACCTACCTACATGCAACCTTCAATCCTCTCATGATCTTCTCTACTCCTCTCTGATCTCTTCCTCCCACAACCGCATACAAGACTTCTCTCGTGCTTCCCCTATACTCTGAAACTCTCTACCCCAACACATCAGGCTCTCACCTACCACGGAAACCTTTAAAAGGAACCTGAAGACCCACCTCTTCCAACAAGACTGCAACCTGCAGCGATCCTCTGGCTGCTGAACCTTCATGGGCAGGGTCCTCACTCCTCCTGTACTTGTGTGTGCCTTGTTTTACTCATGTTTATTGAACTTCTCTATATTTGCCCAGCTCACATGTAGAGCGCCATGGAATAAATGGCGCTATAATGAGAAGAGTTGCAACAAATCCATGAAAAGCTCCATAACAATATCCAGAAGAAGACATTTGGAGGAAGTCCACCAGACATGCAGAAATGAGCCCTAATTATCATAACTCCTGCTAAAATCAGAGGAGGATCCAGGTAAGGGTGGTTTCACACTTGCGTTTTTGTCTGCAGCGTTTTTTTTCAAAAAAACGCATGCGTTTTTTTTTCCTATCTTTAACATTGAAAACGCATGCGTTTTTTTTTGTGTACGCGTTTGGTCGCGTTTTTTGACGCATGCGTTTTTTTACTGCATGCGTTCATTTTCTGAAATGCTACTTGTAGTATTTTTAGAAGCGTTTTTTGGACCAAAAAAAAACGCATGCGTTTTCATGCGTTTTTTTTGGGTCAAAAAATACATTGGAGTCAATGGGGACGCATGCGTTTTTTGGTGCATGCGTTTTTTGCGGTAAAAAACGCATGCGTTTTTTTATTAAAAAACCAGAAAACACACTGATATGCCACCCCCCAGCATAAAGGTGATAAAGGGAACCTAACCCTACCCCTAACCCTACCCCTAACCCTAACCCTACCCCTAACCCTAAGGGATCCTAACCCTAACCCTACCCCTAACCCTACCCCTAACCCTAACCCTAACCCTACCCCTAACCCTAAGGGATCCTAACCCTAATCCCTTTATGGTTAGGGTTAGGGGTAGGGTTAGGGTTAGGGGTAAGGTTAGGGTTAGGATCCCTTAGGGTTAGGGTTAGGGGTAGGGTTAGGGGTAGGGTTAGGGGTAGGTTAGGGTTAGGGGTAGGGTTAGGGTTAGGATCCCTTAGGGTTAGGGTTAGGGGTAGGGTTAGGGTTAGGGGTAGGGTTAGGGGTAGGGTTAGGGTTAGGGGTAGGGTTAGGGTTAGGATCCCTTAGGGTTAGGGTTAGGGGTAGGGTTAGGGGTAGGGTTAGGGTTAGGGTTAGGATCCCTTAGGGTTAGGGGTAGGGTTAGGGGTAGGATCCCTTTAGGGTTAGGGTTATGATCCCTACCCCTAACCCTACCCCTAACCCTAACCCTAACCCTAACTATTTCTGTTTATAGTGGGTTTTTTACTTTATTTTGATGATTGGCAGTTGTCACACATTTTTCTGCATGCGTTTAAAAAACGCAAACGCATGAAAAAACGCATGTAAACGCGGTAAAACACCGCGTTTTTTTCACCACATGCAAAAACGCATGCGTCAAAAAAACGCAGCGTTTACACGCGTTTACATGCGTTTTTTCACCATGCGTTTTTTTGCGTTTTTTACCGCAAAAACGCACCCGAAAAAACGCCAATGTGAAACCAGCCTAAGATCCATGACAACTTCTGAGATGGTATGTAATATCTTAGGCCTCTTTCACAGATCTGTGTCTCCGGTACGAGTGGTGACAGTATTCACAAGTACCAGAGACACTGACACATGTAGACCTATTCAAATGAATGGGTCTGTGCACATGTCAGTGTGTTTCCATGGACTGTGTGTACTAGGGCAAAACAAGCTGACATGTCCGTTTTTTACCGTCACCACGGGCCTCAAAACGTCCCACACACGTGCACATGGATTACATCAGTGTATGTTCTCCGTGTGCACCAGCACCGGGGAAGAAGCGCTACATTAAGCGCTGCTCCCTGGCAGCAGATGCTGAAAGCACTTTCATCATTCTCCCCTGCTCTGCTGGTGATCTGCATTAGCTGAGGAGAATGAGGAGAGTTATATTTTATACCCCTTTTCACATGTAAATCGCCATGGAATAAATGACACTATAATAATAATAATAATAATGATAATAATAATAGTAATAATAATTAGAGTTGAGCGACCTTGACCTTTTTAGAGTCGAGCCGGGTTTCGCGAAACCCGACTATCTCAAAAGTCGGGTCGAGTGAAATTGGCCGATTATGACGTAAAGTCGGGATCGACCGAAACACGAAACCCAATGCAAGTCAATGGGGCAGCATAGTCGGCAGTGAGTGGGGGCCAGGAAAACACCTAGAGTGCCCATTTTAATGTCAAAACCATCCATTCTTCTTAATGAAGCTTGTCAAGCGTAATTTACCTTATAATAATTGGAAGGCATTTGAAATTGGGGGTCATTTGGCTAAAGTTGTGGTGGGTAGGGCTGGTTCAAGTAATTAGTGGGCCCAGGAAATCTGGACCACGTCACGGCAGTGGAGCAGGGAGAGGTAAGTATTTCAACTTTGCAAGTGCTGTGAACCTGAGCAAGCAGGGGGGGCCCACTCGTTGGCATTGGCACTGGCACAGGGCCCCTCAAAGTACAGCGGTGTGTTTGCACGGCGGGGGCGCCTCCCACCGGCAGCAACACTTTTGCGTACCATGAGAGGCCCTGTGCCAGTGACGTCGCCAACTAGTATTCCTCCCCCCACCTGATGAAGGAACCTGCACTTTCATCTGCATCTTCCTGTTTGTCCCCGTGTAAGGTGGTATGGTATGCGGGAAGGGGGACCTGACTTTCAGCAGGGTCACAATCTTGCAGTGTAGCGTGCACGGGAAATGTTGCGTTATGGGTCAATGTACCAGCAGACTCATCTATCACTGGCTGGGAAATGGGCAGGATGAGGAGGAAACACAGATATAGGCCCAAAGAATAAAGTGGGCTAAATGCAGTTCAAAATTGGTAACACAGGACTAATCAGGGGGCATTGCAGTGGAGGACAACTGGAATGAGAGGCTGACACAGAGAGTAGGCCCAAATCAGTAAGTAGTCGAAATGCAGTTCAAAATTGGCAACAGTAGTAAACAGGCGGCACAGCTTTGTTCAGTGGAGGAGAACAGCAAGGAGTGGCAGACACCGATAGTAGGCCCCAACCCAACTAGTAGGCCAAATGCAGTCTAACATTAACAACTACTTAACGAGCGCCTGAAAACGGAATTTCAGGACAGGAAACCAGGAGAACAGCAAGGAGCGGCAGACACCGATAGTAGGCCCCAAACCAACTAGTACGCCAAATGCAGTTGTTCCGTTTAACCACAATTTAATGAGAGCCTGAAGATAGAAGTTCAGGAAAGGCAACCTGGAGAACACCTTGGAGTGGAACACACCATCTCTCTACACCCCATACCCAATTTGTAGGCCTAATGCAGCGTAGTTTCCAACAACTACTAAACGAGAGCATGATGATCGAAGCATTGGCGAGGAAACCTGGGGAACACCTTGGAGTGGAACACACCATCTCTCTACAGTGGAACACACCATCTCTCTACACCCCATACCCAATTTGTAGGCCTAATGCAGCGTAGTTTCCAACAACTACTAAACGAGAGCCGGAAGATCGAAGCTCAGGAAAGGCAACCTGGAGAACACCTTGGAGTGGAACACACCATCTCTCTGCACCCCATACCCAATTTGTAGGCCCAATGCAGCGTAGTTTCCAACAACTACTAAACGAGAGCCGGAAGATCGGAGCAATGGAGAGGAAACCTGGGGAACACCTTGGAGTGTAACACACCATCTCTCTACACCCCATACCCAATTTGTAGGCCTAATGCAGCGTAGTTTCCAACAACTACTAAACGAGAGCCGGAAGATCGAAGCAATGGAGAGGAAACCTGGGGAACACCTTGGAGTGTAACACACCATCTCTCTACACCCCATACCCAATTTGTAGGCCTAATGCAGCGTAGTTTCCAACAACTACTAAACGAGAGCCGGAAGATCGAAGCAATGGAGAGGAAACCTGGGGAACACCTTGGAGTGTAACACACCATCTCTCTACACCCCATACCCAATTTGTAGGCCTAATGCAGCGTAGTTTCCAACAACCACTAAACGAGAGCATGAAGATCGAAGCAATGGAGAGGAAACCTGGGGAACACCTTGGAGTGGAACACACCATCTCTCTACACCCCATACCCAATTTGTAGGCCTAATGCAGCGTAGTTTCCAACAACTACTAAACGAGAGCATGATGATCGAAGCATTGGCGAGGAAACCTGGGGAACACCTTGGAGTGGAACACACCATCTCTCTACAGTGGAACACACCATCTCTCTACACCCCATACCCAATTTGTAGGCCTAATGCAGCGTAGTTTCCAACAACTACTAAACGAGAGCCGGAAGATCGAAGCTCAGGAAAGGCAACCTGGGGAACACCTTGGAGTGGAACACACCATCTCTCTACACCCCATACCCAATTTGTAGGCCTAATGCAGCGTAGTTTCCAACAACTACTAAACGAGAGCATGATGATCGAAGCATTGGCGAGGAAACCTGGGGAACACCTTGGAGTGGAACACACCATCTCTCTACAGTGGAACACACCATCTCTCTACACCCCATACCCAATTTGTAGGCCTAATGCAGCGTAGTTTCCAACAACTACTAAACGAGAGCCGGAAGATCGAAGCAATGGAGAGGAAACCTGGGGAACACCTTGGAGTGTAACACACCATCTCTCTACACCCCATACCCAATTTGTAGGCCTAATGCAGCGTAGTTTCCAACAACTACTAAACGAGAGCATGAAGATCGAAGCAATGGAGAGGAAACCTGGGGAACACCTTGGAGTGGAACACACCATCTCTCTACACCCCATACCCAATTTGTAGGCCTAATGCAGCGTAGTTTCCAACAACTACTAAACGAGAGCATGATGATCGAAGCATTGGCGAGGAAACCTGGGGAACACCTTGGAGTGGAACACACCATCTCTCTACAGTGGAACACACCATCTCTCTACACCCCATACCCAATTTGTAGGCCTAATGCAGCGTAGTTTCCAACAACTACTAAACGAGAGCCGGAAGATCGAAGCTCAGGAAAGGCAACCTGGGGAACACCTTGGAGTGGAACACACCATCTCTCTACACCCCATACCCAATTTGTAGGCCCAATGCAGCGTAGTTTCCAACAACTACTAAACGAGAGCCGGAAGATCGAAGCTCAGGAAAGGCAACCTGGGGAACACCTTGGAGTGTAACAAACCCTCTCTCTACACCACGGAAGGGCTGATTCTTAGGAAGGAAGGCTGTCGGAAAGAAGCAGGGCGCGTCCGAGGGTGATTATATTCTTATTAGGTATATACTCACCCTCGGACGCGCCCTGCTTCTTTATTTGTAATGAATGTTTATTTGCAATGTGGTTTTGACTTACTCTATTTTTTTGGTAAATAATGATTTTATTATTTTCATTGTTTTGCATCTTCTTGGCAATAATATAAAGAAGACGCGACAGGACAACACTCGGTGCATGCCATATCTGTGTTTAAAATTGAAAAAACCTTTCAGTTAACTACTTGCAGGAGAAAGTTATTGGAGCTGGTGGCCATTTTTAGTACTGTACCAGATTTTTGTTGTATGTGTTTGTTTTTAATGTTAAAATGTCTGCATTTGATATCTCTCCAGTATTTTCTTTTTTATAAGCAAAATACTTATTTTTATATTTTCTGATGTTGGTTCCAGGGGTACACGGGCAGCAGTGGTGTGGTCAGTGGAGGCCTAGTAGAAGGAGTGACCGCAGACAGGCATCGAAGGCCTAAAATAATAACACATGGCTGTAGGCAATTTTAAATTGGTTCCAGGGGTACACGGGCAGCAATGGTGTGGTCAGTGGAGGCCTAGTGGAAGGAGTGACCGCAGACAGGCATCGAAGGCCTAAAATAATAACACATGGCTGTAGGCAATTTTAAATTGGTTCCAGGGGTACACGGGCAGCAGTGGTGTGGTCAGTGGAGGCCTAGTGGAAGGAGTGACCGCAGACAGGCATCGAAGGCCTAAAATAATAACACATGGCTGTAGGCAATTTTAAATTGGTTCCAGGGGTACACGGGCAGCAGTGGTGTGGTCAGTGGAGGCCTAGTGGAAGGAGTCACCGCAGACAGGCATCGAAGGCCTAAAATAATAACACATGGCTGTAGGCAATTTTAAATTGGTTCCAGGGGTACACGGGCAGCAGTGGTGTGGTCAGTGGAGGCCTAGTGGAAGGAGTGACCGCAGACAGGCATCAAAGGCCTAAAATAATAACACATGGCTGTAGGCAACTTTAAATTGGCTCCAGGGGTACACGGGCAGCAGTGGTGTGGTCAGTGGAGGCCTAGTGGAAGGAGTGACCGCAGACAGGCATCGAAGGCCTAAAATAATAACACATGGCTGTAGGCAATTTTAAATTGGTTCCAGGGGTACACGGGCAGCAGTGGTGTGGTCAGTGGAGGCCTAGTGGAAGGAGTGACCACAGACAGGCATCGAAGGCCTAAAATATTAACACATGGCTGTAGGCAATTTTAAATTGGTTCCAGGGGTACACGGGCAGCAGTGGTGTGGTCAGTGGAGGCCTAGTGGAAGGAGTGACCGCAGACAGGCATCGAAGGCCTAAAATAATAACACATGGCTGTAGGCAATTTTAAATTGGTTCCAGGGGTACACGGGCAGCAGTGGTGTGGTCAGTGGAGGCCTAGTGGAAGGAGTCACCGCAGACAGGCATCGAAGGCCTAAAATAATAACACATGGCTGTAGGCAATTTTAAATTGGTTCCAGGGGTACACGGGCAGCAGTGGTGTGGTCAGTGGAGGCCTAGTGGAAGGAGTGACCGCAGACAGGCATCGAAGGCCTAAAATAATAACACATGGCTGTAGGCAATTTTAAATTGGTTCCAGGGGTACACGGGCAGCAGTGGTGTGGTCAGTGGAGGCCTAGTGGAAGGAGTGACCGCAGACAGGCATCGAAGGCCTAAAATAATAACACATGGCTGTAGGCAATTTTAAATTGGTTCCAGGGGTACACGGGCAGCAGTGGTGTGGTCAGTGGAGGCCTAGTGGAAGGAGTGACCGCAGACAGGCATCGAAGGCCTAAAATAATAACACATGGCTGTAGGCAATTTTAAATTGGTTCCAGGGGTACACGGGCAGCAGTGGTGTGGTCAGTGGAGGCCTAGTGGAAGGAGTCACCGCAGACAGGCATCGAAGGCCTAAAATAATAACACATGGCTGTAGGCAATTTTAAATTGGTTCCAGGGGTACACGGGCAGCAGTGGTGTGGTCAGTGGAGGCCTAGTGGAAGGAGTGACCGCAGACAGGCATCGAAGGCCTAAAATAATAACACATGGCTGTAGGCAATTTTAAATTGGTTCCAGGGGTACACGGGCAGCAGTGGTGTGGTCAGTGGAGGCCTAGTGGAAGGAGTGACCACAAACAGGCATCGAAGGCCTAACATAACAAAAATGTCAATACAATGGTATTGTCAGTGGCAGGCATTGAAGGATGTCAGCGCATAGACTAAACATTGGTGGAGCTGTGAGATAATTTTGCAAGTGGTAGAGCACTGTTTGAGCTGGGGTGGGGGGAAACTGTCTTGTGGCCGGCGGTACAGGCCCAGGGCCCCTCATATTACAACGGTGTGTCTGACGTTGGGTGCGCACCACCACCGCCAGAGACACTTTATTGTACTAGGAGGGACCCAGTGGCAGTGCCGTCGACCAAAAGCGGGCTCACCCACCTCTTCAGACAAACTGCACTCTCACGGGTGCTGTCGCCAAGTGTCGATACCACGGCCCCGTGTGGGGAGTTTGGCCATTTAATGAGGTGTAAACATGTCGTATGCTGGACAATCAGGTGCAGAATATTACGAGATTGGAAAAGGCATTCAGAATAGTCCACAGGCAAGACCTTTTCATAGGAAAGCTAGGTGTCAGCCGGGCAAGGTGGGGCAAAAGATTTCGAAATCCAGTTGTGGTTCATTTTAATGAAGGTTAGATCATTTACATTTTGGGTAGCCAGACAAGTCCTTTTTTCTGTTAGTATTGAACCTGCAGCACTGAATACTCTTTTTGATAGGACACTAGCTGCCGGGCAAGCAAGCTCCTGCAATGCATATTCTGCCAATTCTGGCCAGGTGTCTAATTTTGATGCCCAGTAATCAAATGGGAATGACGGTTGAGGGAGAACATCGATAAGGGATGAAAAATAGTTTGTAACCATACTGGACAAATGTTGTCTCCTGTCACTTTGAATTGATGCTGCAGTACCTGTCCTGTCTGCGGTCATAGCAAAATCACTCCACAACCTGGTCAGAAAACCCCTCTGGCCAACGCCACTTCTGATTTCT
The DNA here is from genome assembly GCF_032444005.1 of Ranitomeya imitator. Classification (NCBI taxonomy): domain Eukaryota; kingdom Metazoa; phylum Chordata; class Amphibia; order Anura; family Dendrobatidae; genus Ranitomeya; species Ranitomeya imitator. Next base: position 801,081,102 of record NC_091283.1, read on the forward strand.
GCCCCTCTAACTCCTCTGGTCTGCTGGCCCCTGCAGCTCGTGTGAGAACGATCACGGGCGCTGTGTGCAGGGAATGCCAGAAGCAAACGGTCAACAAGAGTTGATTGTTTGGTTGCTAATATTAGTTCCAAGTTCTCATGTGGCATTATATTTTGCAATTTGCCTTTATAGCGAGGATCAAGGAGGCAGGCCAACCAGTAATCGTCATCATTCATCATTTTAGTTATGCGTGTGTCCCTTTTGAGGATACGTAAGGCATAATCCGCCATGTGGGCCAAAGTTCCAGTTCTCAAATCTGCGGTTGTGCTTGGTTGAGGGGCAGTTTCAGGCAAATCCACGTCACTTGTGTCCCTCAAAAAACCAGAACCCGGCCTTGCCGCGCCACCAATTTCCAGTGGCCCCGGAAAAGCTTCCTCATTAAAAATATAATCATCCCCATCATCCTCCTCGTCCTCCTCCTCCTCTTCGTCCGCTACCTCGTCCTGTACACTGCCCTGGCCAGACAATGGCTCACTGTCATCAAGGCTTTCCTCTTCCTCAGCTGCAGTTGCCTGATCCTTTATGTGCGTCAAACTTTGCATCAGCAGACGCATTAGGGGGATGCTCATGCTTATTATGGCGTTGTCTGCACTAACCAGCCGTGTGCATTCCTCAAAACACTGAAGGACTTGACACATGTCTTGAATCTTCAACCACTGCACACCTGACAACTCCATGTCTGCCATCCTACTGCCTGCCCGTGTATGTGTATCCTCCCACAAAAACATAACAGCCCGCCTCTGTTCACACAGTCTCTGAAGCATGTGCAGTGTTGAGTTCCACCTTGTTGCAACGTCTATGATTAGGTGATGCTGGGGAAGGTTCAAAGAACGCTGATAGGTCTGCATACTGCTGGAGTGTACGGGCGAACGGCGGATATGTGAGCAAAGTCCACGCACTTTGAGGAGCAGGTCGGATAACCCCGGATAACTTTTCAGGAAGCACTGCACCACCAGGTTTAAGGTGTGAGCCAGGCAAGGAATGTGTTTCAGTTGGGAAAGGGAGATGGCAGCCATGAAATTCCTTCCGTTATCACTCACTACCTTGCCTGCCTCAAGATCTACAGTGCCCAGCCACGACTGTGTTTCTTTCTGCAAGAACTCGGACAGAACTTCCGCGGTGTGTCTGTTGTCGCCCAAACACTTCATAGCCAATACAGCCTGCTGACGTTTGCCAGTAGCTGCCCCATAATGGGAGACCTGGTGTGCAACAGTGGCAGCTGCGGATGGAGTGGTTGTGCGACTGCGATCTGTGGACGAGCTCTCGCTTCTGCAGGAGGACGAAGAGGAGGAGGAGGGAGTGCGAACGGCTACAGCCAATTGTTTCCTAGACCGTGGGCTAGGCAGAACTGTCCCAAACTTGCTGTCCCCTGTGGACCCTGCATCCACCACATTTACCCAGTGTGCCGTGATGGACACGTAACGTCCCTGGCCATGCCTACTGGTCCATGCATCTGTTGTCAGGTGCACCTTTGTGCTCACAGATTGCCTGAGTGCATGGACGATGCGCTCTTTAACATGCTGGTGGAGGGCTGGGATGGCTTTTCTGGAAAAAAAGTGTCGACTGGGTAGCTCGTAGCGTGGTACAGCGTAGTCCATCAGGGCTTTGAAAGCTTCGCTTTCAACTAACCGGTAGGGCATCATCTCTAACGAGATTAGTCTAGCTATGTGTGCGTTCAAACCCTGTGTACGCGGATGCGAGGCTAAGTACTTCCTTTTTCTAACCATAGTCTCATGTAGGGTGAGCTGGACTGGAGAGCTGGAGATCGTGGAACTAGCGGGGGTGCCGGTGGACATGGCAGACTGAGAGACGGTGGGAGATGGTATTGTTGCCACCGGTGCCCTAGATGCAGTGTTTCCTACTACGAAACTGGTGATTCCCTGACCCTGACTGCTTTGGCCTGGCAAAGAAACCTGCACAGATACTGCAGGTGGTGCGGAAAATGGTGGCCCTACACTGCCGGAAGGGATGTTGCGTTGCTGACTAGCTTCATTGGCCGAGGGTGCTACAACCTTAAGGGACGTTTGGTAGTTAGTCCAGGCTTGCAAATGCACGGTGGTTAAATGTCTATGCATGCAACTTGTATTGAGACTTTTCAGATTCTGTCCTCTGCTTAAGGTAGTTGAACATTTTTGACAGATGACTTTGCGCTGATCAATTGGATGTTGTTTAAAAAAATGCCAGACTGCACTCTTTCTAGCATCGGATACCTTTTCAGGCATTGCAGACTGAGCTTTAACCGGATGGCCACGCTGTCCTCCCAACAGGTTTTGGCTTTGCCACGCGTTTTGGGCAAGATACGGGCCCGGCAGATGGAACCTGTTGCGATGTTGATGCCTGCTGCGGCCCCTCCCCCTCCGCTTCAGAACTGCTGCCGCCTGCACCCTGTTCCCCCAATGGCTGCCAATCGGGGTCAAGAACTGGGTCATCTATTACCTCTTCTTGTAGCTCGTGTGCAACTTCGTCTGTGTCACCGTGTCGGTCGGTGGTATAGCGTTCGTGATGGGGCAACATAGTCTCATCAGGGTCTGATTCTTGATCAGCACCCTGCGAGGGCAATGTTGTGGTCTGAGTCAAAGGACCAGCATAGTAGTCTGGCTGTGGCTGTGCATCAGTGCACTCCATGTCAGATTCAACTTGTAATGGGCATGGACTGTTAACTGCTTCACTTTCTAAGCCAGGGACGGTATGTGTAAAGAGCTCCATGGAGTAACCCGTTGTGTCGCCTGCTGCATTCTTCTCTGTTGTTGTTTTTGCTGAAGAGGACAAGGAAGCGACTTGTCCCTGACCGTGAACATCCACTAACGATGCGCTGCATTGACATTTAACAGTTTCACGAGAGGAGGCAAAAGAGCTAGAGGCTGAGTCAGCAAGATAAGCCAAAACTTGCTCTTGCTGCTCCGGCTTTAAAAGCGGTTTTCCTACTCCCAGAAAAGGGAGCGTTCGAGGCCTTGTGTAGCCAGACGACGAACCTGGCTCCACAGCTCCAGACTTAGGTGCAATATTTTTTTTCCCACGACCAGCTGATGCTCCACCACTACCACTACCCTCATTACCAGCTGACAATGAACGCCCCCGGCCACGACCTCTTCCACCATACTTCCTCATTGTTTTAAAAACGTAAACAAACTAACGGTATTTGTTGCTGTCACACAAATTACACGGTGAGCTATAACTTCAGTATGATTTAGCTACCCCTTTACAGGTGAGTGAGACCACAACGAAAATCAGGCACAATGTTACACACTCTGTTGTTGGTGGCAACAAATGAGAGAGATGCCACACACGCAGGACTGTCACTGAAGCACAAATGTAAATATTAATCTCCCACTGATTTGATTTTTTTTTTTTTTTAAGGGAGACTTTAGGAAAAAAAAATAATAGAATAAAATGATTTTTTCAGGAAGAATTTAGAAACCAAATAAAATAAAATGATTTTTTCAGGGAGAATTTAGAAAACAAATAAAACAAAAAAAGGCTTTCTATGGCCCACTGAGTGAGAGATGACGCACACAGGAGTCAGGAGTGGCACACAAGCCCAGAGGCCAATATTTATCTCCCACTGATTGATGTAGTGATTTTTTCAGGTAGATTTTGGAACCCAAATCAAGCTAAAAAAAATAATAGGCTTTCTATGGCCCACAATTGGAGAGAGAGAGAGAGATGGCACACCCAGGAGTCAAGACTGGCACACAAGCAGAAAGGGCAATATTAATCTCCCACTGATTTGTTTTTTTTTTTTTTTTTCAGGGAGACTTTAGGAAAAAAATAATAGAATAAAATGATTTTTTCAGGAAGAATTTAGAAACCAAAGAAAATAAAATGATTTTTTCAGGGAGAATTTAGAAAACAAATAAAACAAAAAAAGGCTTTCTATGGCCCACTGAGTGAGAGATGACGCACACAGGAGTCAGGAGTGGCACACAAGCCCAGAGGCCAATATTTATCTCCCACTGATTGATGTAGTGATTTTTTCAGGTAGATTTTGGAACCCAAATCAAGCTAAAAAAATAATAGGCTTTCTATGGCCCACAATTGGAGAGAGAGAGAGAGATGGCACACCCAGGAGTCAAGACTGGCACACAAGCAGAAAGGGCAATATTAATCTCCCACTGATTTGTTTTTTTTTTTTTTTTTTCAGGGAGACTTTAGGAAAAAAAAATAGAATAAAATGATTTTTTCAGGAAGAATTTAGAAACCAAAGAAAATAAAATGATTTTTTCAGGGAGAATTTAGAAAACAAATAAAACAAAAAAAGGCTTTCTATGGCCCACTGAGTGAGAGATGACGCACACAGGAGTCAGGAGTGGCACACAAGCCCAGAGGCCAATATTTATCGCCCACTGATTGATGTAGTGAGTTTTTCAGGTAGATTTTGGAACCCAAATCAAGCTAAAAAAATAATAGGCTTTCTATGGCCCACAATTGGAGAGAGAGAGAGAGAGATGGCACACCCAGGAGTCAAGACTGGCACACAAGCAGAAAGGGCAATATTAATCTCCCACTGATTTGTTTTTTTTTTGTTTTTTTTTCAGGGAGACTTTAGGAAAAAAAAAATAGAATAAAATGATTTTTTTCATGAAGAATTTAGAAACCAAAGAAAATAAAATGATTTTTTCAGGGAGAATTTAGAAAACAAATAAAACAAAAAAAGGCTTTCTATGGCCCACTGAGTGAGAGATGACGCACACAGGAGTCAGGAGTGGCACACAAGCCCAGAGGCCAATATTTATCTCCCACTGATTGATGTAGTGATTTTTTCAGGTAGATTTTGGAACCCAAATCAAGCTAAAAAAATAATAGGCTTTCTATGGCCCACAATTGGAGAGAGAGAGAGAGATGGCACACCCAGGAGTCAAGACTGGCACACAAGCAGAAAGGGCAATATTAATCTCCCACTGATTTGTTTTTTTTTTTTTTTTTTTTTTTCAGGGAGACTTTAGGAAAAAAAAAAATAGAATAAAATGATTTTTTCATGAAGAATTTAGAAACCAAATAAAATAAAATGATTTTTTCAGGGAGAATTTAGAAAACAAATAAAGCAAAAAAAGGCTTTCTATGGCCCACTGAGTGAGAGATGACGCACACAGGAGTCAGGAGTGGCCCACAAGCCCAGAGGCCAATATTTATCTCCCACTTTTTTTTTTTTGTTCCAGGGAAAATTTATAAACCCAATAAAAAAAATAATAAATAGGCTTTCTATGGCCCACTATCTGAGAGACAGAGAGAGATGGCACGCTTAGGACTGGCACACAAGCCCAAAGGCCAATATTAATCTCCCACTGATTGATTTATTGATTTTTTCAGGTAGAATTTAGAACCCAAATAAAGCAAAAAAAAAAAAAAAAGGGCTTTCTATGGCCCACTGAGTGAGTGATGATGCCCACAGGAGTCAGGAGTGGCACACAAGCCCTGAGGCCAATATTTTTCTCCCACTGATTGATGTAGTGATTTTTTCAGGTAGATTTTAGAACCAAAATCAAGCAAAAAAATAAATAGGCTTTCTATGGCCCACTGAGTGAGTGATGATGCACACAGGAGTCAAGAGTGGCACACAAGCCCTGAGGCCAATATTTTTCTCCCACTGATTGATGTAGTGATTTTTTCAGGTAGATTTTATAACCCAAATCAAGCAAAAAAATAAATAGGCTTTCTATGGCCCACTGAGTGAGAGATGACACAGACAGGGATGGCACTCTAGCAGAAATGTCAATCTTAATCTCCCACAAAAAAAAAAAAAAAAAACAGGGAGTGTCCTTCAATTACTATCTCCCTGCAGTAATCTCAGCCAGGTATGGCAGGCAGCAATAAGGAGTGGACTGATGCACAAATTAAATAAAAAGTGTGTACAAACCAAAAAGATAGCTGTGCAGAAAGGAAGGAACAAGAGGATTTGTGCTTTGAAAAAAGCAGTTGGTTTGCACAGCGGCGTACACACAGCAATGCAGCTATCAGGGAGCCTTCTAGGGCAGCCCAATGAGCTACAGCGCTGAGGGGGAAAAAAAAAAAAATGTAGCTTCCACTGTCCCTGCACACCGAGGGTGGTGTTGGGCAGTGGAAATCGCTACAGCACAAGCGGTTTGGTGGTTAATGGACCCTGCCTAACGCTATCCCTGCTTCTGACGAAGCGGCAGCAACCTCTCCCTAAGCTCAGATCAGCAGCAGTAACATGGCGGTCGGCGGGAACTCCCCTTTATAGCCCCTGTGACGCCGCAGACAGCAAGCCAATCACTGCAATGCCCTTCTCTAAGATGGTGGGGACCAGGACCTATGTCATCACGCTGCCCACACTCTGCGTTTACCTTCATTGGCTGAGAAATGGCGCTTTTCGCGTCATTGAAACGCGACTTTGGCGCGAAAGTCGCGTACCGCATGGCCGACCCCGCACAGGGGTCGGATCGGGTTTCATGAAACCCGACTTTGCCAAAAGTCGGCGACTTTTGAAAATGAACTACCCGTTTCGCTCAACCCTAATAATAATAATAATAATAATAATAAATATAGTCAGTCTTGACCATAAATTATACTTTGTCTCCACCTAGTGGTGAGATATTATGTACATGGATCTAAAAATAAAAAGGACAGAAAAAAATCATTTCATTTTTGTAACTTTTAAAATGTAAACGATGAAAATATATATTGTTTTTGCCTAAAATACAAAGGAAACATACAAAGGAAATGTGTCGTCTTTAACTTTAGGCCTTTTAGAGATCATTTCATCTTCAACTTGCCTAACTGTTCACAATAACAGTAATTTATACCAGGGGTGCTCAAACTTTGACATGCCACTGTATACAGCTCTGGCACCACATCAAAACCCTGTCATGGGCAGCCCAATGTCCAGACCTGAACCCCATTGAAAACCTCTGGAATGTAATCAAGAGGATGATGAATAGTCACAAGCCATCAAACAAAGAAGAACTGCTTACATTTTTGCACCAGAAGCAATGTGAAAGACTGGTGGAAAGCATGCCAAGACGCATGAAAGCTGTGATTAAAAATCATGGTTATTCCACAAAATATTGATTTCTGAACTCTTCTGAGTTAAAACATTAATGTTGTTTTTTCTAAATGATTATGAACTTGTTTTCGTAGCATTATTTGAGGTCTGGAAGCACTGTTTTTTTTTATTTTTACCATTTTTCTTTGTCAGAAGAAAAATACAAAATGTATTGCTTCGAAATTCGGAGACATGTTTCAGAAGTTTATAGACTAAATGAACAATTTACATTTAACTCAAAAATATACCTACAAAAAGAAAAATCAGACAAACTGAACATTTTGCAGTGGACTCTTAATTTTTGCACGAGCTGTATGTTCCCCATCCAGCTATGTATGATCCCCATCCTGGTATACAACCCTGGCAAAAATTATGGAATCACCGGCCTTGGAGGATGTTCATTCAGTTGTTTAATTTTGTAAAAAAAAAGTTAATGTATAAATTATGTTCTGAAGACACATCAGTGTGGCACCCTAGGAGTCCGGTTGGCACAGTTCCATTGCCTCCATCACAGGGGGTGATGTCATGCCTTTCCTACTCCAGACCAGAAGGGTGAGCTCTAACACCCGGTTTCAGGGGAGCTTCCCTATAAGTTCTAGCCTGCGTGGTTAGTCTAGTGAGAAGTCTGAAAGTGAGAGGAGAGGAGGGAAATCGAGGTGAACCTGGGGAGTGGAGCTGTAGGCAGGCGGCTCACTCCAGAAGAGAGCACTGACAAAAAGGATGCCAGAGTCCTTGGCTGTGTGGGTGCGCCCCAACAGCCGAATCTGGAGGGCAGGGAATTGCAAGCTCCCTGGCCACACTGAACACCTGGAGGCACTGCAGCAGACCAAGAGCCTGGGCTGACAGTGAAAAGGCAGTGCCCATGATAGGCTCACACTGTCTGCCATAAAGGTTAGAAGCAACATGCAGGAGAGGAACTTGAGCAGAGCTTAAAGCAGCAACGGCCTAGAGAATAGTGCGGAAGGAAGGGCTCCGAACCCAAGTTGCTTCCAGGCTACCCTGACCCCATCATCATCTGTTATCCGTGCCCCAGATTGACAAGTAAAGGTAAAGGAAACTGCAATCCTTGTGTCCTTGAGTCATTTCTCGCACCCTCAGTCCTGCACCCTATCATCTACGATCCCTTACCAACTATACCGGTAGCCCTGGGGCCCCGCTCCACCTGTGTGGAACAGAACCATCCCAGCTGCCTCACCATCAGCCCCAGCGGTCCCCTTAAGCAGCGTCAGCCATCCATTGCCGAATACCACAAGTGGCGTCACGAACAAATCCCCTATAACCTTTATTCCCCCTTCATTCTCATTTTTATTGAATGCACAGGGCAATGGACCAGGTCACTGCTTTCGTGAGCACTCCCTTAAGAACCATCGGACCCAGCCCGAGTATCCCATGGACCTAGCGGGTGCTCCATGAGCAAAGAGCAGGAAGACGCCCACTTTGCATCCTTGGTCTTCTTCCTCATGTGACTGGAATTGGACAGATTTACCCCTGGCAGAGACCTTTTTGTATTGTGATTGGTGCAGGGCAGACAGTTGGTCGCCATATTTCTCATTCCATAATTTTGACTTTATTGTGGAACCGTGTGGTTTAGTAGCATGAAGTAGAGAGGTGCCCATAACAAAAATCATAGTAGGCAGCCAAGACAGAGCTTTTTGTGTTTACCTCAACTTCAGCAACCTTTTCTTCTCATTTTGAGTCAATTTTCCATACTTTTGTTTGCTTGCAGTGCAGTTACCATATAGAGTCAAATTCTCACTGGTTCTTTGCACTCAATAACAACATGCAACAGGTCCAACCAGCAACATCCTGGAGCACAGATGTATAAAATGTAAAGAAAGCTGATGCACCAAAGCTTTACAGAGAATCTATCATGCAGTTCATAAAAAGTTTAATAAATTTATACCTTGGTATCTGCTATCCAATGTCTTATTCCAGAGACTTCCCAATAAGTTATTAAGACTATGGGCCGGACATAGAATCTGCCTCCAGAGATTATTTTAAATGAGAGAAGGCATTACCAGTGTGAGACATGTAATCACTGGCAGTCTGCCCTGATAATCACGTACATCTTTGCAGTGATATCAGAATTAACATAGAACAGCAGAGCTAACACAGAACAGCAGAAGTGAACGTTAGCTAATTAAAAACACATTTTCAGTTGTCCTCCCACATTGCTGTCAGCTCTGCTGTATTGACACTCCTCACCACACACTGGCTGCCTATGAGCTGGAATCTGAAGCACTGTTACAGGACAGAAATCAGGTTTAACATGCAACCAAAACAGCAGACACCAATCTCTGTAATAAACCTCCAAGCTCAAAATACTACGCTCCTTCAACCTCCAAACCAGGCAGCAGAACTGATCACTGACACTAGCTGTAGTCAAGGCTGGGTCTATATAGAGGAGGAGATTGCAAAAATCCACTTCAGCTGAGAGACCCAGCTCACAGCAACTCAGCAACAAGGTTAACTCCTGCACTGCTGGCACAAAGCAGTCAGGTCAGAATACAGGAGAAGAGCTTCTGTTCACTGTGTGTGAACGAGGCCCAGAGCACTGCAGTTCTCTGGAACCTCTCTGTCGCGGTAGCCCCGTTACACTTTGTTTTTTATAATCAGGCACAGATGGCAGCACTATGAGATGACAACTGTAGATGTAAAAGTGTTTGTAATGAGACAAAGTTCACTTCTGCCATACAGTTAGTTCCGATCTCACTGCAGAGCTGTTTGATTATGAGAGTAGTGTCAGTCATTACATGTCTCACACTGGTAACATCCCCTTTCATTTAAAATAGTCTCTTGATGCAGATTCTCAGAAAGATCTTTGTCTTATTTACATATAAGAAAAATGTGGATTTCTCAGGAATAAGATATTGGATCTCAGCTATCAAGATATTATTTTATTCAACTTACCATGACTTACATGTCGATATAGACAGCAAAGGAGGGTAAATTCTATTAACAGATAACATTTTTTGTTGAGGGCTCAAAAAATCTATTATTAAATATGACTACACTTATTATAAAGGGCACATGATTTGTAAGCTTAAACTTAAAAATATGCCTTTGGCTGAATCTTTATCTCTTAGTGTCCTTTATTAGCCAAACAGGCTGCTCATTATCTGTACCCGCTTTATATACTTTAAGCTGAAAAAGCTAAATAAGGGTTGAAATTTATGAAGCTAAAAACAGAATTATGGGACAAAATGTTATAAATGGAAATTTTGGAAATTCACAGTCTTTAAATAATGTCCAACTTTTCCACCTTGACTTTGGTCTTCAATTTCTCCATAATCTGTATTCAACTGCTACCAATGATTCTCTAGAGTGCCGGACCTTTTCTTAAACCTGCAACCCCAGAATAACTTTGAAATATTCTAGTAATACTTCTTGTAAAAGCTGCTTTGACTTCTGTGTTCCTTAGACTGTATAACAAAGGGTTCGTCATAGGAATCACTAATGTGTTTAGTAGGGATACTGATTTTAGGTTACGAAGTTGACCTTGCGGTAACAAGTAGACAAAAAACAAAGACAAGTAAAGTGTTATAATGACACTGAGGTGAGAGGAACAGGTAGAAAAAGCTTTAAATCTCCCTTCTGCAGTCTGAATCTTCGAAATAACATAAATAATGAAAACATACGATATTAAAGTTAGGAAGCAACTCGGCAGTGCTATACAAGCAGCTTCAATGCGCAACAAATATTTTACTTCCGACACATCACCACACAACAACTGTAACAAAGGTTCTAGATCACAAAAGAGATGGTTGACAATGTGTTGCTTACAGAAAGAAAAGGATGATAACGTACTTAAGGCAGGTATAGGATCTAGAAAGCTGAGAAGACAAGTCCCGGTGGCTAGCAAAGAAGTTACCGTTCTGTTCAAAATAAGATGATAGCGCAGCGGGTTACAGATGGCCACATAGCGGTCATACGACATTACCGTTAATATGAGGATTTCATTACTTTGAAGGGCAATAAACATGTACATCTGTGACAAGCAATATCCATAGGAAATTAATCTCATGTCTAGGAACGTTTGAAGAAACTTGGGGAAGATAAATGATGTGAAGCAAATGTCTATCAAGGACAAATTACATAAGAAAAAATACATTGGATTATGAAGTTGAGAATCAGCATAAATGATAAGAATGAGGATGATGTTCTCCACAAGGCAGAGAATGTATAAAGCCAGAAATATGAAGAATAAGAGCATTTGTATGTTTGGATATTCATAGAATCCCAATAAGATAAATCCATTCTCGAGTGACCTGTTAAATGCGCTCATTCGATTCCAAATCATAAAATGTATCAAACTTGCCTAGATCAGTATCCGTTCATAACATGTGAGGCAGAGTAGAGTCAAATTTGGCATGCTAGTTAATGTAGTTCTACTAAACACATGGTTGAAGATGGTAGCCCACTATGTGAATGTAAGTCAAAAGATATAGAATCACTATGGCATGAGTCCACAATTCTGCAATGTTAAAAGTGAAATAATTACTCCCATTAAGTTTCGTATTCATTAAATGTGTGTATATGCATGTAATGTAATATGAGTGTATTAATGTACTCATGTACTGCTGCCCTCTCCAGTATCCAGGACTATTCTTCTCCTCTTCTCAGTGACGTCATAAACGAATAGGGTACCAATATGGCACAAATATGGCAAATACGGATTCGGCAATCACTCATCTCTACCAGTCGGCTCATTTTATGCTTCATGTGTGAGCCAGAAGTCTCTTTTAGGTTAGATGCACAGGACGATATTCACTCATACAAGAGAATTGGGCCAATCATACGAATGACACTCTGTTCAAACTTTGATCAGAGTGTGAGCGAGCATAGTGTGATCCGATTCTCTCAAATGAGGAGAAGATGCCAAAACAAATTTTTCCATCTTCTCCATTCTGTGAGGCCACAGAAATCAGACTGCTCTTAGATGTCATCTAACACCAGCACATCCTAAGTAGTGTGAATAGGTGCCAGCTAACATAAGAAAGCTAAGAAAATATAAAGCTGCACTCAGGATTGCTTAGAATGGTACATTTAGGAAATTGGAACAACTGCATTACTGCTATAGAACATTGGTTAAGTGCTATGTTATGTACATGTGACATTTTGGAAAACTCGAAATGCAATATTGCTATAGCAAAAATTTACAGTAAAAAGAAGGTACTTAGAACATAGATTGGCCAATGTTTATGAGCTCAACTACAATGTCAATGCGTACCTTACAGTTGGGTCTCTGTCCTGACCTTATATCTGTCTTGGACTTAAAGCCTACAATATATGGGGCAGGAAGGAACCAGCTAGTTAAAACCACCTGAATCTAATGGGATTGGGCATGAATGTGCACATGTCACATGAGTTTGCTACAAACAGAAAAAACTGACAAGTTCATATACAGTACATTGACGAATCTATGTGCTAAGTACCTAAGTGGAAATAAATGGTTGCACATCCATTTGGAAGAATGTTTCAAGTGGGGTATCACAACTCTCTACCCTGGCCCAGATGTTGCTCAACATTTTCATAAATTATTTAGATAAAGGAACTGAAGGTGAACTTATCAAATTTTCAGACAATGCAAAGCTAGGAGGCATAGCTAGCTAAAGGTACCATCACACTCAGCGACGCTGCAGCGATATAGACAACGAGCCGACCTAAACTAGATCGCTGGAGCATCGCTGTTTAGGTCTCTGTAGAGACGTCAAACACAGCAACTCCAGAACGATGCAGGAGCGATCCAGTGACGTAATGGCGACTCACTTATCGTTCTCGCTGGTTGTTAGCTCCATGAAAAACGTTGCTGGCGTCGTTGCTTTTGATGTCAAACATGACGATACACGCCGAACTGGCGACGAAATAAAGTTCTGGACTTCTAGCTCCGACCAGCGATGTCACAGCGGGATCCAGATCGCTGCTGCGTGTCAAACACAACGAGATCGCTATCCAGGACGCTGCAACGTCACGGATTGTTGTCGTTCTCATTGCAAAGTTGCTGAGTGTGATTGTACCTTAGCACTAGAGAAGACAGAGAAAGGACTCAGATGGATCTAGATAAGCCTGAACAATGGGCAGCGACTAATAGAATGGTATTTAACAGGGAGAAATGCAAGATTCTACATCTGGGCAAGAAAAATGAAAATTACCTCTACAGAATTTGAGGAATAGAACTAAGCAACAGCACGTGTGAAAAAGACTTAGGTATACTAATAGATCACAGACTGCACTTGAGTCAACAGTGTGATGCAGCAGCAAGAAATGCAAACACAGTTCTAGGATGTATTAAGAGAAGCATAGAGTCTAGATCACGTTAAGTAATTATGCAGCTCAACTCCTCCTTGATCAGGCCTCATCTAGAACAGTGTCTAGATCTGGACACCATATTTTAAAAAAGTCATTGAAAAACTGGAGTAAGTTCAGAGAAGAATGACCAGGATGGTGAGCGGACTGCAAAGTATATCCTGCAAGGAACAATTAATGGATTTAGAAATTTTTACTTTGCACAAAAGAAGGCTATGAGGAGACTTAATAGATGTCTACAAATATCTGAAGGGATGTCACAATCATTATTCTCATTTGCACATGGAAACATGTAAGCAACGGAATGAAACCGAAAGGGAGAAGATACAGATTAGATAATAGAAAGAAAAAATTTTGACAGTGAGGGTGATCAATGAGTGGAACAGGCTGCCACAAGAGGTGGTGAGTTCTCCTTCAATAGAAGACTTCAAACAGAGGCTGGACACACATCTGTCTGAGATTTTTTAGTGAATCCTGCATTGAGCAGGTTCCTTCCATCTCTAACATTCTATGATTCTATAAACATACTCCTACACATTGCATGTATACCAACTTATACTACAGTTAATTTCTTTCATTTTTGCTTTCTTGCATTCAGTACAAACAAGGTTGTGACCGTCCTTTCTTTGAGCATTACATATATAGATTTATTATAATTTATACAATGTGATTTTCTGGATTTTATTTTTGATATTCTATCTCTCAATGTTAAAATTGACCTACCCGTAAAATTATAAAATTAACCTACCCTTAAAATTATAATGCATAGTGCATGCCTTTGAGGATGGACTGTTTTTACTGGGTCTGAAACGCGTCAGGCTTATGGGGGCATCCCCATGATGTTGTTTTTTATCGCTGAATATGTTTAAATAAAGAAATCATTTTTTACTGAAAGGATTCCTGTGCCGGAAGTCTTCTATTTCTATTTGCACACATGTGGTAATCAGCCACTGATCTCCAGGAACGAACGGTCTCAGGTATATTTTAGTGAGTGAAGTTTTCTCTTCTCTTTTTCTATGTCCTTAAACTTATAGACTGTTCATGTGTTCATCAGTGGGCAAACTTACAAAATCAGCACATATATATATATATATATATATATACTGTATATATATATATGTATATATATATATATATATATACAGTTAGGTCCATATATATTTGGACAGAGACAACATTTTTCTAATTTTGGTTATAGACATTACCACAATTAATTTTAAACAAAACAATTCAGATGCAGTTGAAGTTCAGACTTTCAGCTTTCATTTGAGGGTATCCACATTAAAATTGGATGAAGGGTTTAGGAGTTTCAGCTCCTTAACATGTGCCACCCTGTTTTTAAAGGGACCAAAAGTAATTGGACAATTGACTCCAAGGCTATTTCATGGACAGGTGTGGGCAATCCCTTCATTATGGCATTCTCAATTAAGCAGATAAAAGGCCTGGAGTTGATTTGAGTTGTGGTGCTTGCATTTGGAAGGTTTTGCTCTGAAGCAAACATGCGGTCAAAGGAGCTCTCCATGCAGGTGAAGCAAGCCATCATTAAGCTGCGAAAACAGAACAAACCCATCCGAGAAATTGCTACAATATTAGGAGTGGCAAAATCTACAGTTTGGTACATCCTGAGAAAGAAAAAAAGCACTGGTGAACTGATAAATGCAAAAAGACCTGGGCGCCCACGGAAGACAACAGTGGTGGATGATCGCAGAATAATCTCCATGGTGAAGAGAAACCCCTTCACAACAGCCAACCAAGTGACCAACACTCTCCAGGAGGTCGGCGTATCAATATACAAATCTACCATAAAGAGAAGACTG
This sequence comes from Ranitomeya imitator, assembly GCF_032444005.1. Taxonomy (NCBI): domain Eukaryota; kingdom Metazoa; phylum Chordata; class Amphibia; order Anura; family Dendrobatidae; genus Ranitomeya; species Ranitomeya imitator. The sequence goes on from NC_091283.1 coordinate 801,096,264, forward strand.
CATGAAAGTAAATACAGAGGGTTCACTGCACGGTGCAAGCCACTCATAAGCATCAAGAATAAAAAGGCTAGACTGAACTTTACAAAAAAACATCTAAAAAAGCCAGCACAGTTCTGGAATAACATTCTTTGGATAGATGAAACCAAGATCAACCTCTACCAGAATGATGGAAAGAGAAAAGTATGGCGAAGGCGTGGTACAGCTCATACCCCAAAGGAAACCAAATCATCTGTAAAACACGGCGGAGTCAGTGTGATGGCTTGGGCATGCATGGCTGCCAGTGGCACTGGGTCACTAGTGTTTAATTATGATGTGACACAGGACAGAAGCAGTCGAATGAATTCTGAGGTATTCAGAGACACACTGTGTGCTCAGATCCAGCCAAATGAAGCAAAACTGATAGGTCGTCGTTTCATACTACAGATGGACAATGACCCAAGACATAAAGCCAAAGCAACCCAGGAGTTTATTAAAGCAAAGAAGTGGAATATTCTTGAATGGCCAAGTCAGTCACCTGATCTCAACACAATTGAGAATGCATTTCACTTGTTAAAAACTAAACTTCAGACAGAAAGTCCCACAAACAAACAGCAACTGAAAACCACCACAGTGAAGGCCTGGCAGAGCATCAAAAAGGAGGAAACACAGTGTCTGGTGATGTCCATGAGTTAAAAACTTCTGGCAGTCATTGTCAACAAAGGGTTTTCAATCAAGTACTAAAAATGAACATTTTATTTAAAATTATTGAATCTGTCCAATTTCTTTTGGTCTCTTTAAAAACAGGGTGGCACATGTTAAGGAGCTGAAACTCCTAAACCCTTCATCCAATTTTAATGTGGATACCCTCAAATGAAAGCTGAAGGTCTGAACTTCAACTGCATCTGAATTGTTTTGTTTAAAATTAATTGTGGTAATGTGTATAACCAAAATTAGAAAAATGTTGTCTCTGTCCAAATATAAATGGACCTAACTGTATATATATATATATATATATATATATATATATATATATACAGTTACATAGTAACATAGTAACATAGTAAGGCCGAAAGAAGACATTTGTTCATCCAGTTCAGCCTATATTCCATCATAATAAATCCCCAGATCTACGTCCTTCTACAGAACCTAATAATTGTATGATACAATATTGTTCTGCTCCAGGAAGACATCCAGGCCTCTCTTGAACCCCTCGACTGAGTTCGCCATCACCACCTCCTCAGGCAAGCAATTCCAGATTCTCACTGCCCTAACAGTAAAGAATCCTCTTCTATGTTGGTGGAAAAACCTTCTCTCCTCCAGACGCAAAGAATGCCCCCTTGTGCCTGTCACCTTCCTTGGTATAAACAGATCATCAGCGAGATATTTGTATTGTCCCCTTATATACTTATACATGGTTATTAGATCGCCCCTCAGTCGTCTTTTTTCTAGACTAAATAATCCTAATTTCGCTAATCTATCTGGGTATTGTAGTTCTCCCATCCCCTTTATTAATTTTGTTGCCCTCCTTTGTACTCTCTCTAGTTCCATTATATCCTTCCTGAGCACCGGTGCCCAAAACTGGACACAGTACTCCATGTGCGGCCTAACTAGGGATTTGTACAGAGGCAGTATAATGCTCTCATCATGTGTATCCAGACCTCTTTTAATGCACCCCATGATCCTGTTTGCCTTGGCAGCTGCTGCCTGGCACTGGCTGCTCCAGGTAAGTTTATCATTAACTAGGATCCCCAAGTCCTTCTCCCTGTCAGATTTACCCAGTGGTTTCCCATTCAGTGTGTAATGGTGATATTGATTCCTTCTTCCCATGTGTATAACCTTACATTTATCATTGTTAAACCTCATCTGCCACCTTTCAGCCCAAGTTTCCAACTTATCCAGATCCATCTGTAGCAGAATACTATCTTCTCTTGTATTAACTGCTTTACATAGTTTTGTATCATCTGCAAATATCGATATTTTACTGTGTAAACCTTCTACCAGATCATTAATGAATATGTTGAAGAGAACAGGTCACAATACTGACCCCTGCGGTACCCCACTGGTCACAGCGACCCAGTTAGAGACTATACCATTTATAACCACCCTCTGCTTTCTATCACTAAGCCAGTTACTAACCCATTTACACACATTTTCCCCCAGACCAAGCATTCTCATTTTGTGTACCAACCTCTTGTGCGGCACGGTATCAAACGCTTTGGAAAAATCGAGATATACCACGTCCAATGACTCTCCGTGGTCCAGCCTATAGCTTACCTCTTCATAAAAACTGATTAGATTGGTTTGACAGGAGCGATTTCTCATAAACCCATGCTGATATGGAGTTAAACAGTTATTCTCATTGAGATAATCCAGAATAACATCCCTCAGAAACCCTTCAAATATTTTACCAACAATAGAGGTTAGACTTACTGGCCTATAATTTCCAGGTTCACTTTTAGAGCCCTTTTTGAATATTGGCACCACATTTGCTATGCGCCAGTCCTGCGGAACAGACCCCGTCGCTATAGAGTCCCTAAAAATAAGAAATAATAGTTTATCTATTACATGACTTAGTTCTCTTAGTACTCGTGGGTGTATGCCATCCGGACCCGGAGATTTATCTATTTTAATCTTATTTAGCCGGTTTAGCACCTCTTCTTGGGTTAGATTGGTGACCCTTAATATAGGGTTTTCATTATTTCTTGGGATTTCACCTAGCATTTCATTTTCCACCGTGAATACCGTGGAGAAGAAGGTGTTTAATATGTTAGCTTTTTCCTCGTCATCTACAACCATTCTTTCCTCACTATTTTTTAAGGGGCCTACATTTTCAGTTTTTATTCTTTTACTATTGATATAGTTGAAGAACAGTTTGGGATTAGTTTTACTCTCCTTAGCAATGTGCTTCTCTGTTTCCTTTTTGGCAGCTTTAATTAGTTTTTTAGATAAAGTATTTTTCTCCCTATAGTTTTTTAGAGCTTCAATGGTGCCATCCTGCTTTAGTAGTGCAAATGCTTTCTTTTTACTGTTAATTGCCTGTCTTACTTCTTTGTTTAGCCACATTGGGTTTTTCCTATTTCTAGTCCTTTTATTCCCACAAGGTATAAACCGCTTACACTGCCTATTTAGGATGTTCTTAAACATTTCCCATTTATTATCTGTATTCTTATTTCTGAGGATATTGTCCCAGTCTACCAGATTAAGGGCATCTCTAAGCTGGTCAAACTTTGCCTTCCTAAAGTTCAGTGTTTTTGTGACTCCCTGACAAGTCCCCCTAGTGAAAGACAGGTGAAACTGTACAATATTGTGGTCGCTATTTCCTAGATGCCCGACCACCTGCAGATTTGTTATTCTGTCAGGTCTATTAGATAGTATTAGGTCTAAAAGTGCTGCTCCTCTGGTTGGATTCTGCACCAATTGTGAAAGATAATTTTTCTTGGTTATTAGCAGAAACCTGTTGCCTTTATGGGTTTCACAGGTTTCTGTTTCCCAGTTAATATCCGGGTAGTTAAAGTCCCCCATAACCAGGACCTCATTATGGGTTGCAGCTTCATCTATCTGCTTTAGAAGTAGACTTTCCATGGTTTCTGTTATATTTGGGGGTTTGTAACAGACCCCAATGAGAATTTTGTTACCATTTTTCCCTCCATGAATTTCGACCCATATGGACTTGACATCCTCATTTCCTTTGCTAATATCCTCCCTTAAAGTGGACTTTAGACAAGACTTTACATAGAGACAAACCCCTCCTCCTCTCCGATTTTTACGATCCTTTCTAAACAGACTGTAACCCTGTAAGTTAACTGCCCAGTCATAGCTTTCATCTAACCATGTCTCGGTTATTCCCACTATGTCAAAGTTACCTGTAGATATTTCTGCTTCTAGTTCTTCCATCTTGTTTGTCAGGCTTCTGGCGTTTGCGAGCATGCAGTTTAGAGGATTTTGTTTTGTTCCAATCTCCTCGCTGTGGATTGTTTTAGAAATGTTCTTACCTCCCTTCTGAGTATGTTTTCCTGGATCTTCTTTGTTCAAGTCTAATGTTTTTCTTCCCGTCCCCTCTTCTTCTAGTTTAACGCCCTCCTGATGAGTGTAGCGAGTCTTCTGGCGAATGTGTGTTTCCCAGGTTTGTTGAGGTGTAGTCCGTCTCTGGCGAGGAGTCCATCGTACAAGTAATTCACACCGTGGTCCAGGAATCCGAATCCTTGTTGTCTGCACCATCGTCTTAGCCAGTTGTTTGCATCAAGGATCCTGTTCCATCTCCTGGTGCCATGCCCGTCTACTGGAAGGATAGAAGAAAAAACTACCTGTGCATCCAGTTCCTTTACTTTCTTCCCCAACTCTTCAAAGTCTTTGCAGATTGTCGGTAGGTCCTTCCTTGCCGTGTCATTGGTGCCAACAGTTGTGCTCAAAAGTTTACATACCCAGCAAGCATTTTTGCTTTCTTGGCCTATTTTCAGAGAATATGAATGATAACACCAAAACTTTTTCTTCACTCATGGTTAGTGATTGTGTGAGGCCATTTACTGTCAAACAACTGTGTTTTCTCTTTTAAAATCATAATGAAAACCCAATCCATCCCAATGACCCTAATCATAAGCTTACATACCCCATGTTAGGACTGGCGGAATGCACCAAATAATTATAAGGATGGTATAAGGTGCGTTTGCAGCCCGGGGTCCACCGTGCAGAGATTACACCTGCTGCTGACAGACAGTAAATGGCGGATTAGCTTCAATCGGTATGTAGGAAGTGAACCCTGTTGCATCACAGAGCCGCAATACCGCAGAGAGAATGCAAGTATAGGGTCACAGGACTCTGCCCCAAAGAAATGGGTTAGAGTCCGTCTAGACCACAAGTGCTCGGCGCCGCAACTGCGGTGCCAGGAAAAACCTAAATAAAGATTTACCGCACTGAGTGCATACAGCACCGCTCTAGCAGATGCCACTAATCACCCTAACTAGGATCAGGAAAGTGCACTAGTTGCACAAGGCGCCGCACTGGCCGTCGCTGCTAATGGACACTGTGTAGTCGTGCCTGGTGCTGGATGGCACAGTCTGGCGCTAAGTAGCTCAATCACCAAAGTACTTTCAACAACACTAGGCAAGGGGATGATTAGGAGCTTTCACCAGATACAGACATACATCCACACACACACGATTACTGATGTATACTAGCACATGGCCAAGTGGCCATGCAAACCTTTTATAGTTGTAGGTCTCTAGGACCTTCCTGGTGGTTCAATCGGAGCCGCTACAGTACCTGAGCATGTGACTGCCGACCTCCATTGAAAGGTCATCCTGTGGGTATGCTCAGTAGAAGAAAAGCAGGACTTAGTCCCTGGAACGTCTGCTTGCCACTGATCAGTGCTGGTTACAAAGGCTGAGCCTGGAAAGGCAGCAGTAACCAAGTGCACAGTATCTGCTTGAGCCAGACACTGGGATCGACATCTCTGATGAGCAGGTTCCACTGCGGCTGGAGGAGAATGGGAGACCGCAGCGAACATGGTTTGAGATTCCCCCTGTGCAGCATTTCTTAATACCATGTATTGCCCCCTCTAACATCAATGACAGCTTTTTTTGTGGTAGTTGTGAATGAGGTTCTTTATTGTCTCAGATGGTAGAGCTGCCCACTCTTCTTGGCAAAAAGGTTCTGGAGTGGCCATCTCATTGAGCCACTCTGGGGAGATTTCAAGCGCGCAGTTCATGCTAGACAGCCCAGGAATTTACAGGAACTGGAGGCTTTTTGCCAAGAAGAGTGGGCAGCCTTACCACCTGAGAAAATAAAGAACCTCATCCACAACTACCATAAAAGACTTCAAGCTGTCATTGATGTTAGAGGGGGCAATACACAGTATTAAGAAATGGGGTATTTAAACTTTTGATCAGGGTCTTTTGGATGTTTTGGGTTGTCATTATGATTTTAAAAGAGAAAACTCAGTAGTTTGACAATAAATGGCTTCACTCAACCACCCAACCACTAACCATGAGTGGAGAAAAAGTTTTGGTGTTATCATTCATATTCTCTGAAAAAAAGCCAAGAAAGCAAAAATTCTGCTGGGGTATGTACAATTTTGAAGACAACTGTACATATCCTTCTATTGACTGCCAGCAAAATCTGGACTCCATATTAAATAAATAAATAAATAAATAAATCTAAAGAGCTCTAATAAAATACAAAAAAATGGGAGTGAATAACATGTCCACTGAACTGTATGTACAGTAACACCTACCGTAACACCTACTGTATGAGAAGTGTATGCTAGATATGGTGTTAAAAACAGAGTGTTTAATTGGATTGGATTTTAGTTCCTATTCTGAAAACAAATGTGCAAATGAAACTTACAGTGAGAAATTATAGTGCAGACATCCCAGCTGGAAGTATAACATCTCATCACGGGCAGTATATAATGGCAGCCTTTCCAGAACAGGTAAAATATATTCATTTTCCCTGCCCATTGGGAATAACTTAATTTAACTCATACTTAATTATTTATACGTATTAACTTCTAGTTAAAAACATAGATGTTGGCTGAAAATATACTGAAACTTTTTTTCTATAGTTGTGTTAATGCACATACAGTATCTTTGGCTTTTTTAATAATAGTAAATGGTAGAATTTTTATAGCACAAAATAGTACAATTTTTATTGGACAAAAAAACAGCCCTGTCTTCTTGCAATTCCAAAAGTCATAACAAAAATAAAAAGGATAAAAGAAACAATCAAATCTCAGGATCTAAGGGTGTATATACAGAAGCAGTTTACATGAGTAGCTCACACTGAAATCCTCGGTCTCTTCATGCTAGGCCAGGACTTCTGGCTCTGATGAGACCCAGGAGAACTGTCCCGTGTAAAGGCTATGGCACACGTTTTAACGTCGTGACCTTGCGCGTGCTTGTGCAGTACCAGTGATTTTAGTGCAAGCAGCTGTGATAAGCTATTATTATTATTATTTTTATTACTATTTATTTATATAGCACCATTAATTCCATGGTGCTGTACATGACAAAGGGATTATGTACAGAGTTATAGATATCATTTACAGTAAACAAATTTACAATGACAGACTGGTACAGAGGGGAGAGGACCCTGTCCTTGTGGAATTACATTCTATGGGATAATGAGGAAGAGACAGAAGGTCGGGGGGTGCAGACAGAAGGTCCGGGGTGCATAAGTTGTGAGGAAGAGGAGACGAGAGACAATGGGGAGTGGAGAGGCCAGAGAAGTGATCAGTAAGGTGAGTATAACTTTTTTTAAAAACTTTTTTAGCTTATTGATGTTCCTTTTTGCTACAGCAAAATAAAGCCTAAATGCCGCCACATTGCTGAATCCATGCAGAAAAATATTATAAAAATATCCACATTTTGGCAAATGCAGAATTTCGTTAAAAAATTGTAGTGGAATTAAATTCCACTCGATTATATTAGCTCTTTTCTAAGAACTATAAGCAGTTGGGGAATTAGTATAAACCACTCAAATCCAGAAAAAAGCTAGTAACTAGTGATATAAAGTTAAAACTTAACTTTTGATGCTACTCTGGAATTACCTAAAATAGTGTCCCTAATGACACAAAGTGCAGGAGTAATAGACAGTGACACCCAACATAGAACAATCACATTAAAACAGAATATGCTTCCTTTTGGCCCAAGGTATATGTTACCTTACTAGGGTGGACATTATCAACTCGTAATAGCAATTCTGTTGTATGAAAATGATACCCTGAACAATCTAGGGATATCAATCACTCTCCGGATGTGCTGTCTCACACTAAGAGGAACAAATCACCCAATGTGACAGAAATCTATATACAGTACCCTTACTCTAAGGTGGGGATGCCCTATAGGGTAAATACGCATAAAAGGAGAGAGGGAGGAAAGAAAATCAGATTAACATGGCAGAACCTTCCAGTATTGTGAGAACCGTTAAACAAATAAATGCTAATAAAACAGAACAATTTCACCCATGTATATATAATAGTCATTCGTTCCAACCCGTTTTAGTTAGATGGTCCTCCTCAAGGATGTCTCCATGCTTCTCATTCTATGGAAACCGAGGTAAAAAGCTCCTGTTTCCGTTTCCTCTCTCATCCGATTAACCAGTGGAGTCTAATAAGATGGGCTACAATAGCTGCAGCAGACAAGGACCATCCTAGAGGGCCAATGGGTGTTGCTACAGGACCTGAGCATGTGACCCCCGACCTCCAATGAGAAGTCTTGCTTTGGGCATGCTCAGAAGGGGAAAAGCAGGACTTAGTCCCAGAGGCGTCTGCTCGCTGCTGACCAGTACTGGCTACAATAGCTGAGCCTGGAAAGGCATCAGCAAACCTTCGCACAGTATCAGGCTGAGCCAGACGCTGGGACCGATGTCTCCGCTGAGCAAACTCCACTGCGGCTGGAGAAGAAAGGGAGACCGCAGCGGAGGTGGTTCGAGATTCCCCCTGTGCAGCAGCGGGAACTTGACGCCTAACACCAAGAGGGTACATCATAAACAGAAGGAAAAGACAAAAGCGTAGTCAGGTAACGTTCCAAGGTCAGAGTACCGGGAGGATACTCACAGGTGGATGGACCGTCTGAACGATGTCCAAGGTCAGGCAACACATCAAGCACACAGAACTCAAGGCACAGGAAAGAACAAACCTCACAAGCTGAATGTTCATCTGGCAAAGTTCTGGGAGACACAGCTCAGTTAAGAGGCATGGCAATTAACTGGAATAATGAACACATGGATACAGCCAACGCCTTACAGTTTCAGATTGGATAGCTGAGCTGTCAATCAACACATTCACAGCTCAGCACACACTTGTACCAGATTGAATGGCCAAGCTGTCAATCAATGTGCCAGCAGCCTCAGCACTCCCCTATACCAGATTGGACAGCCGAGCGGTCAGTAACTGCATCCCAGACACACCGAGGAGTGGAACCATGACAGTTGTTAGCCATTTCTAAGGACTATTAAACATAAAAATAGTGAAAAGGGTACCAGTGGATTTTTGTATAAAATTGTAGGAGTCTTTTATTGATTCTTCATCAAAAATTCCATGTACAGTACATGTCAAGGAGACAGCAGCACAGTGTTGGCATGTTTCAACCGCAACTCAGTCTTTGTCATAAAATACATGATACAAACAGGAAATTCAATATAAAACATAAGCCACTTCTCAATCTATGATGTCATGAATATACAAAATAAACAATTCAAACATAGCATCTATATCAAATAGTAATGTATAGAAAATACAGAAGGACTTCGAATTAATAAATATATGAAAATTCACAACGGAAATTCATTGTTAAGGAAAGTGAGTACTAAATTGCAAAATCCAAAATGCTTCTCTGTTAAAAAGGTTTCCACTACTTTAACAATGATGACCTATCCTTAGAACAGGACATAAATGTCTGGTTGGTGGGGGTGCAGATTTAAATAGGGGGCGGATGTGCAGCAACTGGTCTTGTTTGCGGCCATTTTCAATAGAAGGAGGAACTTCATAACTGAGCTCTTCCGGGTGCCGCCAGCACAGACAACAGCTCCAGGGTGTTGCACTCCCACCGTCAATGTTAAAGTAATGGACAACCTATTTAAGCAAGACCTTCTGCCAATGGACACCCCATCTACATTTCATCGATATATTCTCTTGGTGTGTGTTAGGTGTTGAGTTCTTGCCGCAGCACAGGGGGAATCTTGAACCATGTCTGCTGCAGTCTCCCATTCTCCTCCAGCCACAGTGGAACCTGCACAGCAGAGACGTCGATTCCACTGTCTGGCTCAAGCTGATACTGTGCGCTTGGTTACTGCTGCCTTTCCAGGCTCTGCCCTTGTAGCCAGCACTGATCAGTGGCGAGCAGATGTTCCAGGGACTATGTCCTGCTTTTCCCCTACTGAGCATGACCATGGGTCGAACTCTCATTGGAGGTCAGGGGTCACATGCTCAGGTCCTGTAGCAGCTCCTATTGGATCATGAGAAAGGTCCTGGAGAGCTGCAGCTATAAAATGTTTGCATGGCCACACGGCCATGCGCTAGTATAAATCAGTTATTGTGTGTGTGTGGATGTATGCCTGTTCTGGTGAAAGCTCCTAATCATACCCATCCCTAGTGTTGATGAATGCTCGTGAATGTTGGAGCTGTCTAGCGCAAGTTAGTGCCATCCAGCACCAGGCACAATCTATCAATATATCAATATAGCGTCTATCAGTAGCGTTAGCCAGTGTGGCACCGTGTGCAACCAGTGCACTTACCTGTCCCTAGCTAGGGCGGTTAGTGGTGTCTGCCAGAGCGGTGCTGCGCGCACCCAGTGCACTAAATCTAGTTTAAGTTTAGTTTATTCCTGACACCACTGTAGCGGTGTCGAGCAAAGAGGTCTCGAGGGACTCTTACCCTGAGTCTTGGGGCAGAGTTCTGTTACTCCTCGCTTGCGCTCTCTGTGCGTTCTCGCGGCCCTGTGACGCAACAGGGTTCGCTTCCTTCATACCGGGTGAAGCTAACCCGTGTGTGTCTTCTCTTAATCCCGCCATGTAGTCCGCCATTACCGAGCAGCAGGTGTCTTCTCTGCACGGTGGACCCCGGACTGCGAACGCATTTTATATCGCCTCTTATTTATATTTGCTGCGTTCCGCCAGTCCTAACAGTATGGACGGGTGATAGGGTGTTGTGATTTCAACAATAATAATGAACTTAACTTTAGATTCACTAATTCTGATTCAGCAATCTGCAAAGCTGAAATACTGGTCCACACAAGAATATTATCAATGAAATGGCCATACTAGACTACAGTATGTGCTAAGAAAAAGGATTGTCAGGGGAAAAAATAAGTTTTCCTTGCCATGCCACATGCAGCAGTGCCAGTGCAGGGAAAAATTTAAATCCCTTTGCAGTGCCTCTGATTTGTAAAAATATATATTCTACAGTGCTGAATTTAAAGTTAAAAGACATCCGCAAATACATTTTCTAAATCATAAAGATATAAAAGAGCACATATAAAAACAAATAAGATTAATTCTAAATCTCAAAAATACTTGCTTTTTTATACTAACTACAGTTTACAGTTCAATGAATCAAACAAATTATCTTCAAATATCTTGTCATCCATAATCAAAATACAATGTAGATAGTAAATGAAGCAGTATAAACGTAAAAAGTGAGCTCTCCCTAGTGGTATGTTAGCAGCTTTCTAAGGAAATTTGCCTGCTATGTGGCTATTCTTAAAGAGCTTTCTTGTCTCTAGAGACTTTTGGAAAATTTAGTAGAACAGACAATCATGGGGTATATATGGATTGATCCTGCTTTTATGAATGTGTGTAGCCATTTCTATCCTGTATGATGTTGTGAGGCTAGATATAAGGAAGCACCTTTACATTGGTGGCTTATCTGTACTGTATCTTTACTGTAGATCATCAATATCTTATCAGCTGGGTTGTGACACCTGACACCCCCCACCGATCAGCTGTTCGCAATGTTGATAGCGGCTCGGAGTGCTCAGTTGCAGAGCTGCACACCTCTTTCAACTGTATAGTGGCCACTGCTGGGTACTTCACATCCGACCCCTATTCAAATCAGTCAGAGTCATTTTAGGTCATTCATTTTAGTCAGATGCAGAATTAGTTAAATTAGAAAACTTTTACAAAATGCATACTGAGTTTCGATTTGACCAAAATCCAGATTCTAATCTCTAATGCCAATGTATTAAATAAAGGGCAGAAATGATCCCAGTTCATTGCTTCTATCACTGCCTGTCTGATCAATCTTCAGCAGTTTTAGGGTCAAGTTTCATTAATGGAGATAAAGTCCATCTCCACTTTTATCCAGGAGAACTTTCAGCGCGTCTTGGGTGTTAGTAATTCAAAGCTGTTAGTGCACCATTCCTCATTGGTGATTGACAGCGATGGCTTACCTGAGCCTTCACGGTAGACAGTGGTCATTCAAGCTAATCTTGCAATCACAAGAAAGGAAAGTGGGGCAAAGAAAACCAGTGGGTGGAATGGTGCAATGAGTTGTTTGCCCACACCAAGAGTGCACTGAGCATCCTAATTATCATGCTTGATCAAATATCAGGTTCTTCAAATTGGAAAAAGCAATTAAAACAATAGACGTTCAATTTTTATAGGAGCTATATATGTACTGAGCAGGAGGGAAAACTGCTCTAAAGACTACAATATACGGAATTAGATGCATGAAGTAGTTGCTAAACAAGTTCTATAAAGTTCCATGGCTCTTAAGGTACCGTTACACTAAATGATTTACCAATGATCACGACCAGCGATACAACCTGGCCATGATCGTTGGTAAGTCGTTGTGTGGTCGCTGGGGAGCTGTCACACAGACAGCTCTCTCCAGTGACCAACGGTCAGGGGAAAGACTTCGGCATCGTTGAAACTGTCTTCAACGATGCCAAAGTCCCCCTGCAGCACCCGGGTAACCAGGGTAAACATCGGGTTACTAAGCGCAGGGCCGCGCTTAGTAACCCGATATTTACCCTGGTTACCATTGTAAAAGTAAAAAAAACACTACATACTCACATTCTGATGTCTGTCATGTCCCCCGGCGTCCACAGGGTTAAAACTGCTTTCGGCAGGAACGCTGCTAATGCAAGCGCTCCAGCAGACAGCTTCCCTGCACTGACTGTGTCAGTGCCGGCCGTAAAGCAGAGCACAGCAGTGACGTCACCGCTGTTATTGCCGGCACTGACAGTCAGTGCAGGGAAGCTCTCGGCCGGAGCGCTTGCATTAGCAGCGCTCCTGCCGAAAGCAGTTTTAACCCTGTGGACGCCGGGGGACGTGACAGACATCAGAATGTGAGTATGTACTGGTGTTTTTTTTACTTTTACAATGGTAACCAGGGTAAATATCGGGTTACTAAGCGCGGCCCTGCGCTTAGTAACCCGACATTTACCCTGGTTACAAGTGAACACATCGCTGGATCGGCGTCACACACGCTGATCCAGCGATGACAGCGGGTGATCAGCGACCAAAAAAAGGTCCTGATCATTCCCCAATGACCAACGATCTCCCAGCAGGGGCCTGATCGTTGGTCGCTGTCACACATAACGAGATCGCTAGCGGGATCATTGCTACATCACAAAAAGCGTGATGTTGCAACGATATCCTTAAAGATATCGTTATGTGTGAAGGTACCTTTACACCTTTCCAGACAAGAGAAGCAGCTAATACATCTACCACTGTACACTTGATTCTGTAGTTCTACAGGAGCTCATTATGGAGCAATATGTGGTTAGTATATGTAATTACATATCATGGTTGTGGAGAATTACAATGTACTGTATTTCTTTTTATTTTGTATGAAAATACTTTTTTATTATTGTTTAAAATCTTTTTTGTTATCTGTTTGTAATTTTTAAAACAAGTTTTATGAGAAAAATTATGTTGTTTAGCTAGTTATTCGACTGTGCTCACATTTTTATATTAATTATATAATATTTTGCTCCATGGATGGATTATGTAGAAGCGGACATGTGCAGTTTTACTAAGATTGCCTTTATAATCAAATTTAGTAAAGTAGTAAACTTTTCATGTCCCAGTAAAACTATTTTGTGAATGATTAGGTTATAGTGTTAGAGCCAGGATTTCTGTAAACTGCGCCCTAATAACTTACTAAATATTGATTGATAGGTCCTCCAACTGCATTGTAGAAACGAAAGAGACTGTGCAGAAGTTTTTCAGATCCGCATCCGCTCATCCTTAATAACAAACTTAAGTTATTGTAAAAGTCATTGAACGTTGTGTTAAGAATGATGATAAATGAAAGGAAATATTCAAAAGAAAACCAAGAATGCATGGACCTAATATTCTTTACTAAAACATTCATCTCATCATTATTATTTTTTGGCCTACAGGTCCCAGAGGACCTGAATGAGCTGGAAGACTTTATTAAGGTGACACCATTGGAGTGTGGTCTTTGTGAAAGCAACCAACAGGATCTAACTGCATGGGCAACATGTTAACATTGATTCAGCTGACAAAGATGTCTGGGGCACCCGGCTGGAAGTACGTGATAAAAACGTTGGCACAAATGAGACGACTTCTTTTTCAAAAATCAAAGAAGAACTAAAATTTTGCATTCCTAAAACTGTTGTTCCAATGGCAACTGTTCCGGCTCCCCCCATGCTACACCAACAAAATAAAAAACTCACTTGTAAATTTATAAACTTTGGGGGACAGTAAATGGGGACATCACAATGTAAAAGAAGATGTTATCATTTTATCATGAAAAAAGTATATATTAAATAGAATGTCATCTTTCAGCTCCTCTTTAAAAGTTGTTTGCCATAAATGTCGTTGCAGTTGAGGATCACTTTAATTACTGCCACAGACTTGAATATTGTGTGTACTGCACATTGGTAGCCAAAAATATTTAGAAGAAAAATAGTGCAATTTTAATTTTATTTCTTCTATTATTTAGTGCACATTTTGGGGAAAATCAATCAGCAACATATTTTATTTGAATCAGAATACATTTTTTTTCATTATTTCTTCCTAAAAATATAGATTTGATGATCACCCAGAAAACTGTTACCTGTTTTTGTTTATCTGATTTTTTCTAGACTTGAGACGCACAGATTATGTTAAGTTTACACATGTCGATGGGTCATAATCACCTTTGTAACACATCTATGAAAAGCTGCCTTGACTTCAGTGTTTCTCAAGCTGTATAATAAAGGATTCAGAATTTGGATAACGATTGTATTTAAAATCGATACTGGTTTTGTGTTATGAGGATTATTTTTGCTTGGCTTTTTCAAGTAGACTAAAATCAAGGTCAAGTATAGAATTGTAATGACAATGAGGTGAGAAGAGCATGTTGAAAAAGCCTTATGCTTCCCCCGTGAAGATGGTATTCTTGAGATGACCCTGATTATGAAAATATAAGATATACCTGTGAAAACTAAAGAAATAATGACTACACCTCCACCTTCCAGAATTATTAGAGACTCCGCCGTAGAGGTATCACTACAGGCCAAGTGCAATAAGGGTACAAGATCACAGAACAGGTGGTCAAAAATACGAGACTTATGAAATGAAAAATGTGATATGATGTTAATAATAGGTGCTGGAACTATAAGACTTATCAGCCAAGTCAAAGCCATTAAAAAAATGCAGGTCTTTTTGTTTAATACATAATTGTAGTGAAAAGGATTGCAGATTGCCACATAGCGGTCATAGGACATCACTGTTAATGTGAAAAGCTCTGCAGACTGTAAAGTTATAAAAATGTAACCCTGCACCATACATTGCAAAAGGGATATTCTTCTCATGTTCACAAAAGTGCCTAACAATTTGGGAATGATGAGTGAGGTGAAGGAAATGTCTATAAAGGACAAGTTACATAGGAAGAAATACATAGGCTTGTGTAAATGAGAATCCAGGTAAATGAGGACAATCAAGGTTACATTCTCCAAAACACTGAGGATATATGAAAGTATAAAGATGATAAATAGTGGAATTCTTAGGTTTGGATATTCATAAAATCCCAAAAGGATGAATCCACCATCTTCCGTTGTGTTGACCACCATTCTTAAGATAGAGTATAGAGGCAGAAAAACAAACTTCACTGTAATACAAAGTATCTTTAACATGAAATAAAGAGCCATGATAAGCAAGACCTGAAAAGTGTCAAATAATATAATGTAGAAAAGTATATTAAAACTTACCTCTCCACAATCCAGCTCTGTTGCTCTTTCTGGTAGCTTTCTTCCCTCTCTGTGACTTTTTGCTGCTTCCCTGATTCCTATCGGCAGACTCCTGTTGTCCATTATTGGTCTTATCTGACATGACTCCTTCTTTGCCCCTACCTATTTACACATTGTTGAACTATCTAAAATCAACTATAGCACAGTCCTCTGATCAAATCTCGGAAAATCCTTGTCACTTCTACTCAACCCTGACTGCCACTCTCAAGATGATCCTTGGCTATTCTGGCCTAGAATTCTGCATTCATCATGTAGCTCTGACGGCTTTACCAAAAGCCAATTTCTTTGGTAAAAGATCATACTTTTATTAGAAGGTTAAAGGAAACCTATCACCAGTTTTTTGGCTTATAAACTATGCCCATCACCTTTAAAATCATGTGAATCGGGATCATAAAACCCCTTTATATCCTCATAAGGGCCTCTGAATACCTTTGAAAAAGTTTTTTATACATGTCCCGCACTGCCTGTAAGTTGCGCGATCTGGTCCAATGGGCGAACCCAGATTTCCATCAGAGCCACCCCAGTCCCTTCAAACGCCACCTCTTCTATCTGGGCAAAAATGAATGACATCACTTTTATCATCAAAGTGCTTGAAATCTCGCACCTGGGCAATCAAATCAGTGACAATGGCAGGCGCACCTCACTGGTGACGTACAAATGAAGTCTGCTCCTACGCATTACATGACTTCACGTAGCCGGTCGCTCATTTCCATGTGCAGGAGCGGGACTTTGAGCACCGCATAAATGACATAGAAACATCATCCACTTTTATTCAGAAAGAAGAGACAGCATTTGAAGGAACCAGGACAACGCTAAGTTCACCCATTAGTTTACATGCAGTGCAGGATATGAAGAAAGCACTTTTGAAAATGCATGCAATGATACGTATGAGGATATAACGGGGTTGTAGGAACCCAATTCACATGATTTCAAAGGTAACAAACATGGTTTATAAGCCAAAAAAACTGGTTCCCTTTCAAGGAGAACAATGTGAGGCTCCATCAGATTTTACATAGTTGTAAATCAGTGCCCTTGTCTTGATTACTTGCCCAATAAACACATACAATCTGCCTTCTTATTATTCACAAAAAATCATAACTCTAATTCACCATCCACAGTTACCAATTTGCTATTTCTAAAAAATGATAGAGTCTAATGATAAAATTCTGATTATGGTAATTAAAAAACTATCTTCTAAATCTCTGTTTAATTTCCAGTGGCATCATTTCAATGGGGGAACAGGGTCATAAGCTTTATACATCTCTCATGCCTAAATATTTAGAATTAAAATTCTGAACCAAATAACAACTTACAAATTCTTCAAAATGCCTTCCACATCATTCTTTAGAAAATATGGATGTAAATAACCATGTGGGAAGTATCAAGTACCCATGCAACAGTGAAGGTGTGAAATGAACTGCAGTTATTAGTTTATGCATATTTGATACCTGTGGGAATGAAAAGTCCTCTGATGCTTTATCAATGTTTACAAATCTAAACTTTTAACTTTTAGAAAAGTGGCATAACTACCAATATAAAACTTTTTACAGATGGCTGATATCTTGAGATTTTGTTTTCATATCTCTACATAATTTTTATATCTAATTATGTCATCTATTCTGTTTAATGCATAAGCCCTTCCTGCAGCAAAGTACTCACATGCACTTAAGCACATAAGCACTTGTTTTTTCATCTACTTCTTTCAAGAGCCATATCTATTTTATTTTTCTGTTGACATAGCAATGCGAGGACTTGTTTTTTGCTATGTGATGTTGTTTAGAATTACTTAATTACTTAATTCATTTACCATATAAAGTACTGAAAACCAGGAAAAAAGTTCTAATTTTAGAAACTAGTGGCTTGACCCTCGGAGGATCGAATTCAAGTCAAATTTCCTGCAATATGTGGTTTCACGCGAATTAATACATTTTGAGACTCAATTCACCATTCCCAGAGCTGGAATTTATTCTTAAGGCTCCATGTAAACAAGGTAGTCAATAAAAAGGAAACAGATTTTCCAATTCTTCCCATTTCATGGATCTTTACCTCCAAAAATACTTCCTCTCTTCCTTACACCCTTCTTTCGTCACTTCCTTCCTTCCATTTTTCCATCCTCTTTTCCTTCTTTCCTTTCTTCCATTTGTCCTTCTTTCCTTCCTTTATTGCTTTTTTCCTTCTTTCCTCCCTTCCTTTCGTCCTCCCTTCCTCCTTTCCATCCTTCAATTTCTCCTTCTTTCCTCAACTCCTTCCTCCGTACCTTTCTTCCATTTTTCCCTCCCTTCCATTTTTGCAAACGGAGTCCAGAGTAACCCTGCTGTCTCATTATAGTGAATCAATCCCTGAAGGGGTTTCATCTGAATCACATAATTCTGAAATTAAATGGAAACCCCGTTGTAAGTGGTCAGAGTAGAGCACAGGATAAATGTGATCCAAAATGCTATGTAAAATGTTCCCAATAAAAGCTTCAACTCAATACACATAAAAAGCAGGTACCCACTCAGGTCCATCATTGTCAATGGAAATATAATGGGCTTGTACACTAGTGGTAGCACAAAGGCTCTGGAAAAGCACTATGACTGCTCACGCCACACAAGAAATTTAGTGAATTTTGGACTCCCAAATCCAAATGCCTCCTTACCTTCTGAGCCCCACAGTGTGCCCAAACCACATATTAGCTTCAATATGTGTGGCATTTTTGTAGCAATGAGAACCCACTTAATCTATGAGTGCATATCTACAGAAGCAAGAGCTGGGCATAATATATGGGCAGTACAATGGTAAATTTGCAATTTTCACTTAGAAACATCCACATCCGCTTGCTTCTGGAAAACACCCAGTGAGTTAAAATGAGTACTACACCTGTAGATAAATTCCCAGAAGGGTGTAACTTTCCAAAAGGGGGTCACTTGAGAGGGAATTCTGCTCATCCACTGCCGCTTGCATCTGGAAAACACCACAGAGTCAAAATCATCACTACACATGTAGATAATATCACAGAAGGGTGTAATTTCCAAAATGGGGTCACTTGAGGGGGACTTCTGCTCTTCTGACACTTAAGGGCTCTGTGTATGGTGTCCACAAACTATTTTGCGATAATTTGCTCTCCAAGAGTCAATAGAGCTCCATTCCTCCTGAATCTCATCGTGTTCCTAAGCTGTACTGTACAGCCTCATATGTAAAAAATGTGAAAATGTGTGACAACATTTGGTACAATTCTTACCCATTTCCCAATGTGAAAATGTAAAATTTGAGGCTAAAACAACATTTTTGTGGTAAAAATGTAATTATTTTTTCTACACTGATCAATGGTGTACCATTTAATGACACACCCCTCATGTTAATATAATCACTGCATCACTGCACCCTTAGAGGAATTCATCGAGAGGTGAAGGTTGTAATTGCATCATTTAACAAAGGATTCTGCTTTTCTGGCATCTTGGGGGCTTTTCCATTGGGTCATTGCACCCACAAATAGTGTTGAGCATTCCGATACCGCAAGTATCGGGTATCGGACGATATTTGCGGTATCGGAATTCCGATACCGAATTCCGATACTTCCCGCGTATCGGATACCGGAATCGGAAGTTCCCAGAATTCAAACTGAATGCAGCAGCCAATGAGGAATGATTGGAAGTGTGGGCACATCCTGTTTAGCATGGTGGGCATGTAAGTACTGGCAAGGCTGTGATTGGCTGCTGAAATGATGTCACTCTGCACTATAAAAAACGCTGCCGCCATTTTGCGCTCACTCTGCTGTGATTTCAGTTAGGGACAGGACGCTGTGTTCTAACTGAGGGCCAGTTGAGATAGCTAATTGCTTTATTTTCCTTTCCAAAGGCTAATTTAGCAAAACGCTGTGTGTTCTTCACTGTTCACCTTGCTCTTGCCTTGCAGCGCTGTTTTAACAGCGTTCTGCAAGGTCTCTGTGTGTGTGTGTGTGTGCAGCTCACTCTGTAGTCTGTGTGCAGCCATATACCCGGTTGTATTCAGCTCAGGGGGGGTTCACACTGCCTCACACAGTTGTCCTTTTTTGCTCATAGTGCAGCCTGCTGCACATTTTTTCTCAAATTTCCTATTAGTGTTTTTCCACCCGTCTCCAGCTAAATTGTGGAAAAACACTACATAGGATAACCTAGAGGGGGTTTTTGGGCCTTGCAGCGCCGTTTACGGCTGTCTGCATGGTCTCCGTGTGAGCCCAGCTCGCTCTGTAGTCTGTGTGCAGCCATAGCCGGTTGGATTCAGCTCAGGGTTCGTTACTGCCTCATACCTTGAGAAAAATTTTCCTTTTTTTCAAATAGTGCAGCCTGTTTAAAATTTAAAAAAAAAAATTCCTATTAGTGTTTTTCCACCCGTCTCCAGCTAAATTGTGGAAAAACACTACATAGGATAACCTAGAGGTTTTTTTTTGGGCCTTGCAGCGCCATTTACGGCTGTCTGCACGGTCTCTGTGTGAACGCAGCTCGCCCTGTAGTCTGTGTGCAGCTATAGCCGGTTGGATTCAGCTCAGGGTGCGTTACTGCCTCATACCTTGAAAAAAAATTTACTTTTTTTCAAATAGTGCAGCCTGTTTAAACTTTAAAAAAAAATTTCCTATTAGTGTTTTTCCACCCGTCTCCAGCTAAATTGTGGAAAAACACTACATAGGCTAACCTAGAGGTTTTTTTTTGGGCCTTGCAGCGCCGTTTACGGCTGTCTGCACGGTCTCTGTGCGAGCGCAGCTCGCCCTGTAGTCTGTGTGCAGCCATAGCCGGTTGGATTCAGCTCAGGGTGCGTTACTGCCTCATACCTTGAAAAAAAATTTCATTTTTTTCAAATAGTGCAGCCAGTTTAAAATTTAAAAAAAAAATACCTATTAGTGTTTTTCCACCCGTCTCCAGCTAAATTGTGGAAAAACACTACATAGGATAACCTAGAGGGTGTTTATTGGGCCTTGCAGCGCCGTTTACGGCTGTCTGCACGGTCTCTGTGTGAGCTCAGCTCGCCCTGTAGTCTGTGTGCAGCCATAGCCGGTTGGATTCAGCTCAGGGTGCGTTACTGCCTCATACCTTGAAAAAATGTTTCCTTTTTTTCAAATAGTGCAGCCTGTTTAAAATTTAAAAAAAAAATCCCTATTAGTGTCTTTCCACCCGTCTCCAGCTAAATAGTGGAAAAACACTAAATAGGATAACCTAGAGGAGGTTTTTTGGGCCTTGCAGCGCCGTTTACGGCTGTCTGCACGGTCTCCGTGTGATTTAAACTATCTCTGTAGCCCGATCTGCAAAAAAAAAAAAAGTAAAGTGCACCAAACACAACTTAACACTTGTGTAGGCCACATTTGAAAAATAATAAAGTTTAGTCCACACTTTACAACATTAGTGTTTCTTACACCTGTTAGGAGGAGCATTTCAGGAATAAGCACACTAAGGCCTTAGTACTTTTCTGCTTATCTTTATCTGTCAACCAAGATGAAGAGGGCAGGGAGTAAGGCACGTGGGCGTGAGCGCGGAGCAGGGAGAGGAGCAGGGAGAGGACGTGGTGATTCTGTGCCTGCTGCGGGCGCCGGTGACTCGTCGTCACTCAGTTTCAGCAGGGAACAGTCCTTCATGTGCAGCTTTGACGGAGAGCGCCGTGCACCGCTGCTGCGTGAAGACCAAATTGAAGCCGTTGTCGGGTGGTTTGCAGCTAACGCCTCGGCATCGACTTCAGTTAGTGCCACATCCTCTCAGGCACAGACCACTGGAGAGCAGCCATCTGTCTCTTCACCACCTGCCAAATTGGCCAGGCAGTCAGAGAGCCCAGGACAGGAGCCGTCTCTACTTCTGTTCTCTGAATCTCTTGGCTTGGAAACAGGGGGCCAGCCAAGCAGCATTGGAGAAATGGAAGAAGAGGCAGTGTGCAGTGATGCCCAACAGCTTTGTCTCTCTGACTCTGAAGAGGCGGGTGGGCCAGTGCCTCCGGTGACCACAGCGCAGTACGCATCTGATGATGAAACTCAGGTGCCGCTTTCTGGTGCGTACTGTGCTGCCGAGACTACCCAGGAGGAGCAGTTGGTGGCAGAGGGTAGTGGAGATGATGAGGTCGTTGACCCATCGTGGCGTGAGGAACAGGAAGATGGTGGGAGCAGCTCTGAGGAAGAGATTCCCCTTACGGGCCAAAGAGGGAGAGGGAGGGGGAAGACTGCGGAGCCTGTAGCCTCCACTTTGGCACCCGTTCGGAGCCTGTCTCTTTCCAAAGCCAAAAAGGGCGCTCCCAAGACTTGCAGTGCCTGGTCCTTTTTTGACACAGTTGCAGATGACATTTGTTTTGTCAAATGCAAGCTGTGTCATCAGAAAGTAAAAAGAGGGAAAAATGTCAGCAACCTCAATACCACAAATATGTGGAAACATGTGCGGACCAGGCACGCGGTGGAGTTACAGAAACAGAATGAAGATGTAGGCCAACCAACAGCGGCAGCTACCACCTCTTCAGCTCGTGTTGCCTCTTCCTCCAGCTCACGCACAGCTGGTTTGGCTTCCTCCCAGGATCGCCATGGAAGAACCTCTGGCACTGTTGTCCAGAGACCTTGTGTAATTCCACCCACAGCACCACCTTCCCAGTCATCCTCACACTCCCAGTCTACTCTACAGCCATCGGTAGTACAGGCATGGGAGAAAAGGCGGGCATTCTCGGCCAACAACCCCCGAGCACAGGCTCTGAATGCAGGCATTGCCAAACTGTTGTCCCTGGAAATGCTCTCGTTCAGGCTGGTGGAGACTTACAGCTTCCGTGACTTGATGGCATTGGCAGTCCCACAGTACAAGGTGCCCAGCCGCTTTTACTTCAGCAGGCAAGCTGTCCCTGCCCTGCACAGGCATGTTGAGGGAAACATAAAACATGCGCTACTGAACGCCGTCAGTAGCAAGGTCCACCTCACCACCGATGCGTGGACCAGTCAGCATGGACAGGGGCGATACGTTTCCCTCACTGCCCATTGGGTTAATGTTGTTGAGCCAGGTACAGATCGTGCGAGTTGCGCAGGACGTGTCCTGCCCACTCCAAGGATTGCAGGAATCCAGTCTGTACGCATTGACTCCTCCTCTTACACAAGTTCCTCAGAATCAACTCTGCAGGAGCCGTCACAGTCCACCTCCACATGGACCCGTGTACGTTTACCTATGACCGACATGAGCACAGCCGTGGCCAAACGTCAGCAGGCCGTCTTGAAACTAGTTTCATTGGGGAATCGAAGCCACACAGCGGAGGAGCTCTGGAATGCCATCAAGCAGGAGAGCGATGTGTGGTTACTGCCAGCGAATCTCCAGCCAGGCATGGTAGTGTGTGACAATGGCCGAAATCTGGTGGCAGCTTTGGCCCTTGGCAACCTCACTCACATCCCATGTCTGGCACATGTGCTCAATTTGGTTGTGCAGAGTTTTCTGAGGGACTATCCGGATCTTGATGCCCTGCTGCACAAGGTCCGCCTAGAGTGTGCTCACTTGCGGCGTTCCAGCTTGGCCAGATCCCGCATTGCTGCTCTGCAGCGCCGATTCCGCCTTCCGGAAAACCGCATCATATGTGACCTACCTACCCGGTGGAATTCCACGTTACATATGTTGGAGCGGTTGTGTGAGCAGCAGCAAGCAGTTATGGAGTACCAGCTGCATCAGGCGCAAAGAAGTCGCAGTCAGTGCCGATCAGACTTCACAACCACAGAGTGGGCCACTATGAAGGACGTCTGCCAGGTTTTGCGTCCTTTTGATTATTCCATGTGGATGGCAAGTGCAGATGATGCACTAGTCAGCATGACTGTCCCCCTTATCTGCCTGCTTCAGCAAACTTTGCAAGGGTTAAGGGATGATGTTGTGGAAGAGGTGGAGGATGAGGAGTCACCTTTTCCATCAGCTTCTGGAGAGTCAGCGCCACGTGGTTCCTCACAAAGGGGTACGCAGGGGCCAATTTGTGAGGAGGATGAGGAGGAGTCAATGGAGGAGGAAGAGCTCCATCCAGAGGAGGGAGCGACACAATTGTCCAGTGGTCAGTGTGTACAGCGAGGGTGGGGTGATGACGAGCGGGCAGAGATCATGTCTCAAGCAGGGGACAGCGTTTCTGGGCCAGTTGGCACTCTGCAGCACATGGTGGATTTCATGCTGCAGTGCCTGAGAAATGACCGCCGCATCGACCACATTCTCAACATGCCTGATTATTGGGTGTTCACCCTCCTCGATCCTCGCTACCGGGACAACGTCCAAAACCTCATCCCAGCGTTGACCCGGGAGCGTAAATTGCGGGAGTACCACGACACACTGGTGAATTCCATCATCTTCTCCTGTCCAACTGAGAGGAGTGCTGCTAGTGCTTTACAAAGCAGCTCAGTGCGTCGAGGCAGTGGGGGAGGCTCTGCCCAAAGAGGGAGCAGAAGCAGTGCCTCTGCCCAAGGCAAGCCCAGTATGGCACAACTCTGGCACACTTTTGTGTGCCCGCCCCAAATGTCTACACCATCACCGGCGGCTCCAGTCAGCAGGAGGCAACGGTTCCGTCAGATGGTGACAGACTACATGGCTTGCCCTCTTACTGTACTCCCAGACGGCTCTTCCCCGTTCAAGTTTTGGGTCTCTAAGCTGGATACATGGCCAGAGCTAAGCCAGTATGCATTGGAGGTGCTGGCTTGCCCTGCGGCTAGTGTCTTATCGGAACGTGTCTTTAGTGCCGCAGGTGGTGTACTAACAGACCGTCGCATGCGACTGTCCTCCGATAACGTTGACCGGCTTACTTTCCTGAAAATGAACCAGGCCTGGATCTCGCAGGAATTTGCCACTCTTCTGCTTGATTAAGTAATTGGGTGTCATCCAGGTCTCCTGCTGTGTTCATCTTTCTACCACCTGAACTGCTATTCCTGGGCTCCAACACCGCCAGTTGCGGCTCAGAAGTGCAGGCTGCACAGTAATAACATACGACCCAGTGTTATTGGGTTTCAGTAACGTCAGCTGATCCCCAGCTGTGTAGCCGGCAATGTGTCCTGCGACCGCCACGCTGGCACAACAACCTAAATGTAAGGGAACCTGTCCCCCCCCCCCCGTCGTTTGTTACTGAAAGAGCCATCTTGTGCAGCAGTAATGCTGCACAAGGAAAAGGTAGCTCTTTTGGTTTAGCTCCTTGCACACGCAGAACTTAACACTTATAAAATGTGTTCACTGATACCGTTATACCGTCCCGGAGCTGGGACTTTCCTTCGTAATGTGACACAGCACAGCCGTCATTCCTACCCCCTTGGTGCCATGCGCTGCCTCCTCAGCGTTGTTTTAAGCTGTCACGGAGCCTGCGCTGTTCTGTTATCCCTTGGGCATGCCCTATTTGCGCTGCCTGTCTTCTGACATAATTTGGTGTCAGGCTGGCTGCGCCTGTGCGGCCGCGCTGCCCGAGATCCCACCTCACAGTGTCTTCTGATTGAGTCACACTGCGGGCCTGGGATCCATGGGCATGCGCAGTGCATATCTTCCCCTCGGGCTCTCGCTCATTTCCCTCCGCCTTCTTTAGACTGTGCGCCGTCAGCTGATCCCTAATAGCATGCCACGGCCGTGACACCGCACAGTCTGAAGAAGAGGGAAGGAGGGGAGTGAGAGTCGAGTATATGCACTGTGCATGCCCATGGATCCAAGGCCCGCAGTGGGATTACGTTAGACGAGACTGCGAGGTGGGATCTGGAGCAGCGTGGACGCACAGGCACTGACAGCCTGACACCAAATTATGTCAGAAGACAGGCAGCGCTAATTGGGCATGGCCAAGGGCTAACAGAACAGCGCAGGCTCCGTGACAGCTTAAAACAACGCTGAGGAGGCAGCGCACGGCACCAAGGGGATAGGAATGACAGCTGTGCTGTGTCCCATTACGAAGGAAATTCGCACCTCCGGGACGGTTGAACGGTATAAGGGGACACATTTTTAGTGTTTACTTCAGTGTTTGCAAGGAGCATAATTAACCCCTTCCCGACCTGTGACACAGCGTATGCGTCATGAAAGTCGGTGCCAATCCGACCTGTGACGCATATGCTGTGTCACAGAAAGATCGCGTCCCTGCAGATCGGGTGAAAGGGTTAACTCCCATTTCACCCAATCTGCAGGGACAGGGGGAGTGGTAGTTTAGCCCGGGGGGGTGGCTTCACCCCCCCATGGCTACGATCGCTCTGATTGGCTGTTGAAAGTGAAACTGCCAATCAGAGCGATTTGTAATATTTCACCTAAAAAACTGGTGAAATATTACAATCCAGCCATGGCCGATGCTGCAATATCATCGGCCATGGCTGGAAATACTAATGTGCACCCACCCCACCCCACCGATCGCCACCCCCACCCCCCGATCTGTGCAGCGCTCCCCTCCGTCCAGTGCTCCGCTCCCCCGTCCTCCTGTCCGCTCCCCCCGTGCTCCAATCACACCCCCCGTGCTCCAATGAAACCCCCCGTGCTCCGATCCCCCCCCGCACAGCGATCCCCCCCGTGCTCCGATCCACCCCCCTGCACAGCGATCCCCCACCCCGTGCTCCAATCCACCCGCACGCACACCGATCCTCATCCATGCTCCGACGCCCCCCCCCGTGCTCCGACGCCTCCCCCCGTGCTCCGAGGCCCCCCCCGTGCCCTCATCTCCCCCCCCCCTTATACTTACCGAGCCTGCCGGTGTCCGTCTTCTTTCCTGGGCGCCGCCATCTTCCAAAATGGCGGGCGCATGTGCAGTGCGCCCGCCGAATCTGCCGGCCGGCAGATTCGTTCCAGAGTGAATTTTGATCACTGAGATATAACCTATCTCAGTGATCAAAATAAAAAAAATAGTAAATGACCCCCCCCCCCTTTGTCACCCCCATAGGTAGGGACAATAAAAAAAAATAATAATTTTTTTTTTCCACTAAGGTTGGGGTAAGAACTAGGGTTAGGGGTAGGGTTAGGGGTAGGGGTAGGGTTAGGGTTAGGGGTAGGGTTAGGGGTAGAGTTAGGGGTAGGGTTAAGGGTAGGGTTAGGGTTCGGGATGTGCACACGTATTCTGGTCCTCTGCGGATTTTTCCGCAGAGGATTTGATAAATCCGCAGTGCTAAACCGCTGTGGATTTACCGCGGTTTTTCTGCGCATTTCACTGCGGTTTTACAACTGCGATTTTCTATTGGAGCAGTTGTAAAACCACTGCGGAATCCGCAGAAAGAAGCGATTTTTGTTTCCCATAGGTTTACATTGAACTGTAAACTCATGGGAAACTGCTGCGGATCCGCAGCGTTTTCCGCAGCGTGTGCACATACCTTTAGAATTAGGCAATGTGCACACGGTGCGGATTTGGCTGCGGATTCGCAGCAGTGTTCCACCAGGTTTACAGTACCATGTAAACATATGGAAAACCTAATCCGCTGTGCCCATGGTGCGGAAAATACCGCGCGGAAACGCTGTGTTGTATTTTCCGCAGCATGTCAGTTCTTTGTGCGGATTCCGCAGCGTTTTACACTTGTTCCTCAATAGGAATCCACAGGTGAAATCCGCACAAAAAACACTGGAAATCCGCGGAAAATCCGCAGGTAAAACGCAGTGCCTTTTACCCGCGGATTTTTCAAAAATGGTGCTGAAAAATCTCATACGAATCCGCAACGTTGGCACATAGCCTTAGGGTTAGGGTTGGGTTGGAATTAGGGTTGTGGTTAGGGGTGTGTTGGGGTTAGGGTTGTGATTAGGGTTATGGCTACAGTTGGGATAAGGTTTAGGGGTGTGTTGGAGTTAGAATTGAGGGGTTTCCACTGTTTAGGCACATCAGGGGGTCTCCAAACGCAACATGGCGCCACCATTGATTCCAGCCAATCTTGTATTCAAAAAGTCAAATGGTGCTCCCTCACTTCCGAGCCCCAACGTGTGCCCAAACAGTGGTTTACCCCCACATATGGGGTACCAGCATACTCAGGACAAACTGCGCAACAATTACTGGGGTCCAATTTCTCCTGTTACCCTTGAGAAAATAAAAAATTGCTTGCTAAAACATCATTTTTGAGGAAAGAAAAATTATTTTTTATTTTCACGGCTCTGCGTTGTAAACGTCTGTGAAGCACTTGGGGGTTCAAAGTGCTCAGCACATATCTAGATAAGTTCCTTGGGGGGTCTAGTTTCCAAAATGGGGTCACTTGTGGGGGGTTTCTACTGTTTAGGCACACCAGGGGCTCTGCAAACGCAACGTGACGTCCGCAGACCATTCCATCAAAGTCTGCATTTCAAAAGTCACTACTTCCCTTCTGAGCCCCGACGTGCGCCCAAACAGTGGTTTACCCCCACACATGGGGTATCGGCGTACTCAGGAGAAACTGGACAACAACTTTTGGGGTCCAATTTCTCCTGTAACCCTTGGGAAAATAAAAAATTCTGGGCTAAAAAATTATTTTTGAGGAAAGAAAACGTATTTATTATTTTCACGGCTCTGCGTTATAAGCTTCTGTAAAGCACTTGGGGGTTCAAAGTGCTCACCACATATCTAGATAAGTTCCTTTGGGGATCCAGTTTCCAAAATGGGGTCACTTGTGGGGGGTTTCTACTGTTTAGGCACACCAGGGGCTCTGCAAACGCAACGTGACGCCCGCAGACCATTCCATCAAAGTCTGCATTTCAAAAGTCACTTCTTCCCTTCTGAGCCCCGACGTGTGCCCAAACAGTGGTTTACCCCCACACAAAGGGTATCAGCTTACTCAGGAGAAACTGGACAACAACTTTTGTGGTCCAATTTCCCCTGTAACCCTTGGGACAATAAAAAATTCTGGGCTAAAAAATTATTTTTGAGGAAAGAAAACGTATTTATTATTTTCACGGCTCTGCGTTATAAACTTCTGTGAAGCACTTGGGGGTTGAAAGTGCTCACCACATATCTAGATAATTTCATTTCGGGGTCTAGTTTCCGAAATGGGGTGACTTGTGGGGGGTTTCTACTGTTTAGTCACATCAGGGGCTCTGCAAACGCAACGTGACGCCCGTAGAGCATTCCATCAAAGTCTGTATTTCAAAACGTCACTACTTCACTTCCGAGCCCCGGCAAGTGCCCAAATAGTAGTTTACCCCCACATATGGGGTATCACCGTACTCAGGAGAAACTGGACAACAAATATTGGGGTCAAATTTCTCCTGTTACCCTTGGGAAAATTAAAAAATTCTGGGCTAAAAAATTATTTTTGAGGAAAGAAAACGTATTTATTATTTTCACTGCTCTGTGTTATGAACTTCTGTGAAGCACTTGGGGGTTCAAAGTGCTCACCTCACATCTAGATAAGTTCCTTTCGGGGTCTAGTTTCCAAAATGGGGTCACTTGTGGGGGGTTTCTACTGTTTAGCCACATCAGGGGCTCTGCAAACGCAACGTGACGCCCGCAGAGCATTCCATCAAAGTCTGCATTTCAAAACGTCACTACTTCACTTCCGAGCCCTGGCATGTGCCCAAACAGTGGTTTACCCCCACATATGGGGTATCAGCGTACTCAGGTGAAACTGGACAACAACTTTTGGGGTCAAATTTCTCCTGTTACCCTTGGGAAAATAAAAAATTGCGGGCTAAAAAATCATTTTTGAGAAAAGAAATTTTTTATTTTATTTTCATGGCTCTGCGTTATAAACTTCTGTGAAGCACTTGAGGGTTCAAAGTGCTCACCACACATCTAGATTAGTTCCTTTGGGGGTCTAGTTTCCAAAATGTGGTCATTTGTGGGGGATCTCCAATGTTTAGGCACACAGGGGCTCTCCAAACGCAACATGGTGTCCGCTAATGATTGGAGCTAATTTTCCATTTAAAAAGCCAAATGGCGTGCCTTCCCTTCTGAGCCCTGCCGTGCGCCCAAACAGTGGTTTACCCCCACATATGGGGTATCTGCGTACTCAGGACAAACTGGACAACAACATTTGTGGTCCAATTTCTCCTATTACCATTGGCAAAATAGGAAATTCCAGGCTAAAAAATCATTTTTGAGAAAAGAAAAATTATTTTTTATTTTCATGGCTCTGCATTATAAACTTCTGTGAAGCACCTGGGGGTTTAAAGTGCTCAGTATGCATCTAGATAAGTTCCTTGGGGGGTCTAGTTTCCAAAATGGGGTCACTTGTGGGGGAGCTCCATTGCATAGGCACACAGGGGCGCTCCAAATGCGACATGGTGTCCGCTAACAATTGGAGCTAATTTTCCATTCAAAAAGTCAAAAGGCGCGCCTTCCCTTCCGAGCCCTGCCTTGTGCCCAAACAGTGGTTTACCCCCACATATGAGGTATCGGCGTACTCGGGAGAAATTGTTCAACAAATTTTAGGATCCATTTTATCCTATTGCCCATGTGAAAATGAAAAAATTGAGGCGAAAAGAAATTTTTTGTGAAAAAAAGTACTTTTTCATTTTTACGGATCAATTTGTGAAGCACCTGAGGGTTCAAAGTGCTCACTAGGCATCTATATAAGTTCCTTGGGGGGTCCAGTTTCCAAAATGGGGTCACTTGTGGGGGAGCTCCAATGTTTAAGCACACAGGGTCTCTCCAAACGCGACATGGTGTCCGCTAACGATGGAGATAATTTTTCATTCAAAAAGTCAAATGGCGCTCCTTCCCTTCCGAGCCTTACCATGTGCCCAAACAGTGGTTTACCCCCACATGTGAGGTATCGGTGTACTCAGGAGAAATTGACAAACAAATTTTAGAATCCATTTTATCCTGTTGTCCATGTGAAAATGAAAAAATTGAGGCTAAAATAATTATTTTGTGAATAAAAGTACTTTTTCATTTTTACGGATCAATTTGTGAAGCACCTGGGGGTTTAAAGTGCTCACTATGCATCTAGATAAGTTCCTTGGGGCGTCTAGTTTCCAAAATGGGGTCACTTGTGGGGGAGCTCCAATTTTTAGGCACACGGGGGCTCTTCAAACGTGACATGGTGTCCGCTAAAGAGTGGAGC
This sequence comes from Ranitomeya imitator, assembly GCF_032444005.1. Classification (NCBI taxonomy): domain Eukaryota; kingdom Metazoa; phylum Chordata; class Amphibia; order Anura; family Dendrobatidae; genus Ranitomeya; species Ranitomeya imitator. The sequence continues at coordinate 801,126,825 of NC_091283.1, forward strand.
CAATTTTTCATTCAAAAAGTCAAATGGCGCTCCTTCCCTTCCAAGCCCTGCCGTGCGCCCAAACAGTGGTTTACCCCCACATATGAGGTATCAGCGTACTCAGGACAAATTGGACAACAACTGTCTTGGTTCAGTTTCTCTTTTTACTATTCGGAAAATAAAAAAATTGTTGCTGAAAGATCATTTTTGTGACTAAAAAGTTAAATGTTCATTTTTTCCTTTCATGTTGCTTCTGCTGCTGTGAAGCACCTGAAGGGTTAATAAACTTCTGGAATGTGGTTTTGTGCACCTTGAGGGGTGCAGTTTTTAGAATGGTGTCACTTTTGGGTATTTTCAGCCATATAGACCCCTCAAACTGACTTCAAATGTGAGGTGGTCCCTAAAAAAAAGGTTTTGTAAATTTCGTTGTAAAAATGAGAAATCGCTGGTCAAATTTTAACCCTTATAACTTCCTAGCAAAAAAAAATTTAGTTTCCAAAATTGTGCTGATATAAAGTAGACGTGTGGGAAATGTTATTTATTAACTATTTTGTGTCACATAACTCTCTGGTTTAACAGAATAAAAATTCAAAATGTGAAAATTGCGAAATTTTCAAAATTTTCGCCAAATTTCCGTTTTTATCACAAATAAACACAGAATTTATTGACCTAAATTTACCACTAACATGAAGCCCAATATGTCACGAAAAAACAATCTCAGAACCGCTAGGATCCGTTGAAGCGTTCCCGAGTTATTACCTCATAAAGGGACACTGGTCAGAATTGCAGAAAACGGCAAGGTCTTTAAGGTCAAAATAGGCTGGGTCATGAAGGGGTTAAAAGAGCAACCTTTTCCTTTTGCATCCTTAGTGCTGCACAAGATGGCTCTTTCAGCTACAAACGTCTTGGGGGGGGGTTAAAGGTTCCCTTTCAACTTGCTCCAATCAGGCTTCGGCCTACACTCTGTTCCTCTGCTCCTCCTGCTGACCCTGGGCTCTAACACCGCCAGTTGGTGCCTGGAAGTGCTGTGTGCACAGTTAACAGTCGCTCCTCTGTTATTGGGGTTCAGTAACGTCAGCTGATCCCCAGCTGTGTGTGCGGCAATACCTCCAATCTGCTCCTCCTGCTGTCCCTGGGCTCTAACACCGCCAGTTGGTGCCTGGAAGTGCTGTGTGCACAGTTAACAAAACTGTTTTGTCATTCTGTACATTCTGTATATATTTGAATGTGAGATACACTAGATATGTCACATTGTTTTAAAGTTGTGCTTTTTATTGAGTGTTTTTATGTCTGTGGGAGGGAGGTAGCGGTGGGGGGTGGTACCATGGCCGGTACTATATTTCCGCTGTCTTGCTCTCACATGCACTGACCCGTAGAAGCGCAAGCACAGCGCGAAACGGCCGTCGTCTCCGCTCCCCCCTGCTCACTTGAGCTTCGGCTCCGTCGCTGCCCGACCTTGGACTTTTATATGTTGGATTAATAAAGTGATCTTTGCACAATAAGAAGACTGGTGAGTGCCCTCGTTTTCTTCTTTTACGTGGACTATGCAGTTGGATCTGTTTTCTTCGAGGAGCACCCGAAGTGTGTGATGTGGCAGCGTTGGTTAACCCATGAAGCACTGAAGTGTTAATACATCACTTGGCTTTGTGTCCTTGTTTTGAAGGCTGTGCCGCCCCATTTACTTTTTTATCTACAGATAAGACAGTTAACAGTTGCTCCTCTGTTATTGGGGTTCAGTAACGTCAGCTGATCCCCAGCTGTGTGTGCGGCAATACCTCCAATCTGCTCCTCCTGCTGTCCCTGGGCTCTAACACCGCCAGTTGGTGCCTGGAAGTGCTGTCTGCACAGTCAACAGTCGCTCCTCTGTTATTGGGGTTCAGTAACGTCAGCTGATCCCCAGCTGTGTATCCGGCAACGTGTCATGCGACCGCCACGCTGGCACAACTAAAATGTAAGGGGACCTGTCCCCCCCCCTAGGCGTTTGTTACTGAAAGAGCCACCATGTGCAGCACTAATACTGCACAAGGGAAAGGTCGCTCTTGAAATTATGCTCCTTGCAAACGCTGAACTACACACTCATGTAATGTGTCCCCTCACACCGTCCAACCGTCCCGGAGGTGGGACTTTCCTTTGTAATGTGACGCAGCACAGCCGTCATTGCTACCCCCTTCCCACCGTGCGCTGGCTCCTTAGCGTTGTTTGATTCCGTCATGGACCCTGCGCTGTTATGTTATCCCTTGGCCATGCACAGTTTGCGCTGCCCGTCCTCTGACATCATTTGTTGTCGTCCTGGCTGCGCCTGTGCGTCCACGCTGCCCGAAATCCCACCTCGCAGTGTCGTCTAATGTGATTCCGCAGTGGGCCTGGTATCCATGGCCATGCGCAGTGCATATACTAGCCTCTCACTCCCCTTCTTCACGCTTCTTCAGACTAGGCGGCGTCAGCTGATCCCTGATAGCATGCCACGGCCGTGACGCCGCACAGTCTGAAGAAGCAGGAAGGAGGTGAGTGAGAGGCGATGATATGCACTGCGCATGCCCATGGATCCCTGGCCCGCAGTGGGACTACATTAGATGACACTGCAAGGTTGGATCTAGGGCAGCTTGGACGCACAGGCACTGCCAGCCTGACACCTACATGATGTCAGAAGACGGGCACCGCTAACTGTGCAAGGCCAAGGGATAACATTACAACGCGGGCTCCGTGACAGAACCAAACAACGTTGAGGAGGTGGCGCACGGCACCAAGGGGGTTGGAATGACGGCTTTGCTGTGTCACATTACAAAGGAAAGTCCCACTTCCGGGACGGTTTGACAGTGTGAGGGGACACATTATATGAGTGTGTACTTCAGCGTTTGCAAGGAGCATAATTTTCGGAGCCACCATTTTCCATGTGCAGTATTACTGCTGTACAAGATGGCTCTTTCAGCAACAAATGCCTGGGGGGGGGGGTTAAAGGTTCCCTTTCAACTTGCTCCACTGCAGTCTTCGGCCTACACTCTGCTCCTCTTTGATTCCCTGGGTTTCAACACTGTCAGTTGCCACCTGGAAGTGTTGTCTACACAGAAAAAACACTAGGTGATGTGTCAGTGGGGTTCAGCACCGCCAGCTGTTCCCCTGCTGTGTAGTCGGCAACGTGTCCAGCACAAGCCACGCTGGCACAACAGAACAAAAGCTGCCACCAGTGCAGGCTTCGGCCTACACTCTGCTCCTCTCCTCCTCCTGCTGACCCTGGGCTTAAACACCGCTAGTTTTTGCCCGGAAGTGCTAGCTGCACAGAGAAAAACACCAGCCAATGTGTTAGTGGGGTTCAGCAACGCCAGCTGTTCCCCTGCTGTGTAGCCGGCAACGTGACCTGCAAACGCCACGCAGGCACATGAACTGAAATTAAAGGGAACCTGGCCCCACCCCCCCAGGTGTTTCTATGTATAACAGCCACCTACTACAGCAGTACTGCTGCATTTGTACAAGGTGGCTGATTTTTTATCCTTGCCCACGTAGAATTAAACACGTAAAATATGTGTCTCATTACAGACCATTACAATGTCCCTGAGGTGTGACTTTCCTTTTTAATGACACGCACCACCCCCTTGGTAGCGCTGCCCATCTTCTGACATCATTGGTTGGCTGCCTGTGCCTGTGCGTCCGCCCTGCCCGACACAACCCCCCTCGTTTCATATATTTTGGCTGCGAGGGTGTGATTGATGGGCATGTGCAATGCATATGTTCGCCTGTCTTAACTCATCTCCTTCTGCCTTCTTCAGACTGTGCGGCCTCCTGGCCGTGGTAGGCGATAAGGGATCAGCTGAGGCCGCCCAGTCTGAAGCAGGTGTAAGGACATGTGTGAGCGGCAAACATATTTACTGCACAAGGCCACGAATCCCAGCCACGCAGTGTGATTTTTTGAAAACACACTGCGGGCCTGGTATTCATATCCATTGCTAACCGCAACGGCCAACATGAAATGAGGTGAGAAGACAGGCAGCGCTCACAGCGCATGGCCAAGGGATCACAATAGCGCAGACTCCTGTACAGCTAATAACAACGCTCAGGAATCTGCGCCCAGCACCTAGGTGTAAATTTTGACACCTGTGCTGCGTCTCCTTAAAAAGACAAGTCACGCCTCCACTACTGTTTGACAGTATAATGGGCTAAATAGTGTACGTGTTTTATTCAGCGTGTGCAAGGAGCAAACTAAATAGAGCAACCTTTTACTTGTGCAGCATTAATGCTGCACAAGGTGTGGCTCTTGTACCTTGCAACACCTGAGGGGGGGTTAAAGGTTACCTTTGAAATTGGTTCAACTAGGCTTCGGCCTACACTCTGCTCCTCTCCTCCTCCTGCTGACCCTGGGCTCTAACACCGCTAGTTTTTGCCCGGAAATGCGAGCTTCACAGAGAAAAACAACAGCCAATGTGTTAGTGGGGTTCAGCACCGCCAGCTGTTCCCCTGCTGTGTAGCCGGCAACGTGACCTGCAAACGCCACGCAGGCACATGAACTGAAATTAAAGGGACCCTGCCACCCACCCCAAGGTGTTTCTATGTATAACAGCCACCTTGTACAGCAGTACTGCTGCATTTGTACAAGGTGGCTGACTTTGTCTACTTGCCCATGTTTAATTAAACACGTAAAAAATGTGTCTCATTACAGACCATTACAATGTCCCTGAGGTGTGACTTTCCTTTTTAATGACACGCAGCACCCCCCTTGTTAGCGCTGCCCGTCTTCTGACATCTTTGGTTGGCTGGCTGCGGCTGTGCGTCCGCCCTGCCTGAAACCACGCTCCTCGTTGTCTTACTTATTTTGCCTCCCAGGGTGTGATTGATGGGCACGAGCAGTGGATATCTTCGCCTGTCTTTACTCATCTCCTTCCGCCTTCTTCAGAATGTGCGGCCTCATGGCTGCGGCATGCGAGAAGGGATCAGATGAGGCCGCCCAGTCTGATGCAGGTGTAAGGACATGAGGGACAGGCGACAAAATTTACTGTGCAAGGTCACGAATCCCAGCTCTGCAGTGTGAATTTATTAAAAGACACTGCGGGTCTGGGTTTCATGGCCATCGCTAACCGCACCAGCCAACATGAAATGAGGTGAGAAGACAGGCATCGCTCACAGCGCATGGCCAAGGGATAACAAGAGCGCAGACTCCTGTACAGCAAATAACAACGCTCAGGAATCTGCGCCCAGCACCTAGGTGTAAATTTTGACACCTGTGCTGCATCTCCTTAAAAAGACAAGTCACGCCTCCACTACTGTTTGACAGTATAATGGGCTAAATAGTGTACGTGTTTTATTCAGCATGTACAAGGAGCAAACTAAATAGAGCAACCTTTTACTTGTGCAGCATTAATGCTGCACAAGGTGTGGCTCTTGTACCTTGCAACACCTGAGGGGGGGTTAAAGGTTACCTTTGAAATTGGTTCAACTAGGCTTCGGCCTACACTCTGCTCCTCTCCTCCTCCTGCTGACCCTGGGCTCTAACACAGCCAGTTTTTGCCCGGACGTGCTAGCTGCACAGAGAAAAACACCAGCCAATGTGTTAGTGGGGTTCAGCACCGCCTGCTGTTCCCCCACTGTGTAGCCGGCAAAGTGTCCTGCAAACGCAACGCAGACACAAAGCTGACTCCAGTGCAGGCTTCGGCCTACACTCTGCTCCCCCTGCTTACCCTTTGCTCCAACACCGCTAGTTGGGGCTGTAGGAAGACAATCTTTGATAGGCAACGCATCCGGGTTCCAGCACCGCCAGCTGGTTCTCGGCAGTGTTTTTGTCACAGGTACTCCCTCGTGCCAAACCTGGTTTCAGCACCGTCAGCTGTTTCTGGGTTGTGTCAAACTCGCTGAGACGCCTATGCTTTCCCCGTCGTGGTGCGGTCGGGTTAGCCAACTCCAGGGTGCCTCCAGTTTAGGAGCTTCCTATGTGGGCTGCGTGAACTGGTAGTCAAGGCTGGTTCTGTAGTGCCAGTAGGCCCAGCTCCCCCTGTAGGACTGTTGGGGTTCGGTAACTGCGGCTGCCTCGCGGCCTAGCTGTTCTCTCCTCTCCTGTGGGCCTTCGGGTCCACCACCTGGTTCCAGCACCGTCAGCTGGTTCCGGGCCGAGCCTTTGGCTTAGGTGCCTCCTCCTGGGTATCCGAGTTCCGCCAACGTCAGGCGGTCCTTGGTAGTGCTTTTAAGCGCGGGCACCTACAGCTTAGTAACCGGGTTCCAGCACCGTCAGCTGGTCCTCGGTCGTGCCATTGGCTCTTGCACACTGGGGCAACGCATCTGGGTTCCAGCACCGCCAGCTGGTTCTCGGCAGTGTTTTTGTCACAGGTACTCCCTCGTGCCAAACCTGGTTTCAGCTCCGTCAGCTGTTTCCGGGTTGTGTCAAGCTCACTGAGACGCCTATGCTTGCCCCGTCGTGGTGCGGTCGGGTTAGCCAACTCCAGGGTGCCTCCAGTTTAGGAGCTTCCTATGTGGGCTGCATGAACTGGTAGTCAAGGCTGGTTCTGTAGTGCCAGTAGGCCCAGCTCCCCCTGTAGGACTGTTGGGGTTCGGTAACTGCGGCTGCCTCGCGGCCTAGCTGTTCTCTCCTCTCCTGTGGGCCTTGGGGTCCACCACCTGGTTCCAGCACCGTCAGCTGGTTCCGGGCCGAGCCTTTGGCTTAGGTGCCTCCTCCTGGGTATCCGAGTTCCGCCAACGTCAGGCGGTCCTTGGTAGTGCTTTTAAGCGCGGGCACCTACAGCTTAGTAACCGGGTTCCAGCACCGTCAGCTGGTCCTCGGTCGTGCCATTGGCTCTTGCACACTGGGGCAACGCATCTGGGTTCCAGCACCGCCAGCTGGTTCTCGGCAGTGTTTTTGTCACAGGTACTCCCTCGTGCCAAACCTGGTTTCAGCACCGTCAGCTGTTTCCGGGTTGTGTCAAGCTCACTGAGACGCCTATGCTTGTCCCGTCGTGGTGCGGTCGGGTTAGCCAACTCCAGGGTGCCTCCAGTTTAGGAGCTTCCTATGTGGGCTGCGTGAACTGGTAGTCAAGGCTGGTTCTGTAGTGCCAGTAGGCCCAGCTCCCCCTGTAGGACTGTTGGGGTTCGGTAACTGCGGCTGCCTCGCGGCCTAGCTGTTCTCTCCTCTCCTGTGGGCCTTCGGGTCCACCACCTGGTTCCAGCACCGTCAGCTGGTTCTCGGCAGTGTCTTTTGCTCTTGTACCTTCTGCTCCCCATCCTGGTTCCAGTACCGTCAGCTGGTTCCGGGCAGAGCCTTTGGCTTAGGTGCCTCCTTCTGGGTATCCAAGTTCCACCAACGTCAGGTGGTCCTTGGTAGTGCTTTCAGGCACGGGTACCTCCTGCTTAGTAACCGGGTTCCAGTAACGTCAGCTGGTCCTCGGTAGTTCCATTGGCTCTTGGACCTTCGGCTACCCATCCGGGTTCCAGTACCGTCAGCTGGTTCTCGGCAGTGTCTTTTGCTCTTGTACCTTCTGCTCCCCATCCTGGTTCCAGTACCGTCAGCTGGCTCCGGGCAGAGCCTTTGGCTTAGGTGCCTCCTTCTGGGTATCCGAGTTCCGCCAACGTCAGGCGGTCCTTGGTAGTGCTTTTTAGCACGGGTACCTCCTGCTTAGTAACCGGGTTCCAGTAACGTCAGCTGGTCCTCGGTAGTTCCATAGGCTCTTGAACCTTCGGGTAGCCATCCGAGTTCCAGTTCCATCATCTGGTTCTTGGCATTTTCTCAGCCTTCTTGTACCTTCTGCTACATTTCCAAGTTGAAGACCCTAAAGTCGACGACCCGGAAGACCACCCCGATGACAACGACGACAACCCGGAAGACCACCCCGATGACGACGACGACGACGGCGGAGACGACGACGGCGGAGATGACGACACTGGAGACGACGACATGGAAGACCGAGAAGCAGAAGAACAAGAGGCTGCAGAACAAAGAGCAGAAGAACATTAAGCATAACACTTAATATCAGAGCAAAAGATATTATCTCAATTATATGCAGAAGAAGACTAAGCAGTGTATGGGGGTGAGTCCGTTCCTCCTCGTGGTGCCCCTGGATAAAGCCTGATGCTGCAGGCCAAACTGAACGCGGACAAATGTAACTTTTGTGACTGGCAGAACGGAAGGTGTAATCTTCCAACTTTTATAGATAACAACTACGGGAATGCCTGTCACAAATGAGAATATGATGAAGAAGTAGAATAGGAAGAATAATACAGTTGAATAAAATGAATATGTAGAATAGGAAGAATAATAATAGTTGAATAAAATGAATATGAAGAATGTAATAAAAAAAAAAGGTAAAGGATGAAGAAGAAGATGAATAAGGTGAAGAAGAAGTTGATGTCAAAGATGCTGATGATGATGAAGATGAAAGTGTGGGAAAAGTAAAAAAAAAAGAAGGGGAAGGGCGTGGAATAGTGAAACATCAATATCTGACAAAATAAAAAAAATATTTACATAGTCAATATCTTTGTCACTCCGAACGTCTTTAAAAAAAACAAAAAAAAACATGCTATTCTATTTGATTGGGCTAAACCTCTATGACTTTAATGTCTCCGCCACCTCCCCAAATACATCCTGCATTATTCTTAGTTGTTTTACTTCATGTAGAATGAACCTACAAGGAAAGAAAGGGTTTATTTTAATTCCGATATTTTGGTCCCATTGACTTGCATTGGGATCGGGTATCGGTATCGGCAATATCCGATATTTTTTGAATATCGGCCTATCCTATCCGATACCGATACTTTCCGATATCGGAAGGTATCGCTCAACACTACCCACAAACCATTATAGCAAATCTGAACTATAATATGCAGGACCTTCCTGATGGTCCAATAGGAGCTACAGCAGGACCTGCGCATGTGACCCCAGACCTCAAATGGGAAGTCGTCCCGTGGGCATGCTCAGTATGGGAAAAGGACTTAGTCCCTGAAACTGAAGCTGCTCATTAGTGCTGGCCACAAAGGCAGAGCCTGGAAAGGCAGCAGTAACCAAGTGCACAGTATCAACTTGAGCCAGACGCTGGGATCGACGTCTCTGCTGAGCAGGTTCCACTGCGGCTGGAGGAGAATGGGAGACTGCAGTGGACATGTTTTGTGATTCCCCTTGTGCAGCAGTGGCAACTCGACACATGGGACCCCTTCTTTGATTTCACAATTCTTGCATCCATTGAACTTGTGAGTTTTTGGAGAGTTTCTGCTTATATTTCTTTGCATGGAGTCAGAATAGCCTCCCAGAGCTGCTGTTTTGATGTGAACTGCGTCCCACCCTCATAGATCTTTTGCTTGATGATACTCCAAAAGTTCTCTATAGGGTTGAGGTCAGGAGAGGATGGTGGCCACACCATGAGTTTATCTCCTTTTATGCCCATAGCAGTCAATGACTCAGAAGTATTCTTTGCAGCATGAGATGGTGCATTGTCATGCATGAAGATGATTTGGCCCCTGAAGACACGTTTCTGCTTTTTATACCATGGAAGAAAGTTGTCAGTCCGAAACTCTATATACTTTGCAGAGGTCATTTTCACACCTTCAGGAAACTTAAAGGTTCCTACCAGCTGTTTCCCCATGATTTCAGCCCAAAACATGACTCCTCCACCTCCTTGCTGACATCGCAGCCTTTTTTGGGACATGGTGGCTATCCACCAACCATCCACTACTCCATCCATCTGGACCATCCAGGGTTGCTCGACACTCGTCAGTAAACAAGACTATTTGGAAATTAGTCTTCATGTATGTCTGGGCCCACTGCAACCATTTCTGCTTGTGAACACTGTTTAGGGCTGGCCAAATAGTAGGTTTATGCACCACAGCAAGCCTTTGAAGGATCCTACACCTTGAAGTTCAAGGGACTCCAGAGGCACCAGCAGCTTCAAATAACTGTTTGCTGCTTTGTAATAGTATTTTGACAGCTGCTCTCTTAGTTCAATGAATTTGTCTGGTAGAAACCTTCCTCATTATGCCTTTATATGCATGACCTCTGTCTGTGCTCTGTTTCAGTTACAAATCTCTTCACAGTATAATCATCACTTAAGTGATCTCTCTTAAGTTTTGTATGTAAGTGAGTATGACCATCTCTTAAGTTTTCGGGAAATATCTAATGATTTCATACCTTGTCCAAGGCATTGCACTTTTTAAAGCTTTTCAGCAGCAGATAGATCCTTTTTTATTTCCCATATTGCTTGAAACTTGTAGCCTGCTTAATAATGTGGAACATCATTTTTAAGTAGTTTTACTTTAATTAGAATCACCTGGAAAACTAATTATCACATGTGTTTAAGATTGATTTCAGTGATCCATTGAGCCCTGAGACAGAATACTATCCACGAGCTTATTTGAAAAACAAAACAATTAAATCTTTATGACACTTAAATCCAATTTGCATAATAATTTGGAACATGGCGTTTTACCGTGTATTGCCCCCTCTAACATCAATGACAGCTTGAAGTCTTTTGTGGTAGTTGGGGATGAGGTTCTTTATTTTCTCAGATGGTAAAGCTGCACACTCTTCTTGGCAAAAAGTCTCCAGTTCCTGTAAATTCCTAGGCTGTCTAGCATGAACTGCGTGCTTGAGATCTCCCCAGGGTGACTCAATGATATTGAGGTCAGGAGACTGTGTTTGCCACTCCAAGACCTTCAATTTGTTCTGCTTGGCTTTGTGTTTAAGATCGTTGTCATATTGGACCGTCCAAGTACGTCCCATGCGCAGCTTTCGGGATAATGAGTGCTCCAGTATTTGCTGATAACGTCCTGCATTCATCTTTCCTTCAACTTTGACCAAGTTTCCTGTGTCTTTGTAGCTCATCCCCAAAACATCAGCTATCCACCTCCGTGCTTTACAGTAGGAATGGTGTTCCTTTCATCATAGGCCTTGTTGACTTCTCTCCAAATGTAACGTTTATGGTTGTGGTCAAAAAGTTCAATGTTGGTCTCATCACTCCAAATTATCGTGTTCCAGAAGTTTTAAGGCTTGTCTCTGTGCTGTTTTGCGTGTTGTAGGAGAGATACTTTGTGGCATTTGCGCAGTAATGGCTTTCTTCTGGTAACTCGACCATTTTCCTTCAAGTGCCTCCTTATTATGCATCTTGAAACAGCCACATCACTAATTGTTAGGTGTAGAGTTCCCGCCGATGCACAGGGGAAATCTCGAACCACCTCCGCTGCAGTCTCCCATTCTTCTTCAGCCGCAGTGGAGCCTGCTTTGCGGACACGTCGGTCCCAGCGTCTGGCTCAGGCAGATACTGTGTGCTTTGTTACTGATGAACTTCCAGGATCAGCCATTGTAGCTAGCACTGTTCTGCAGTGAGCAGATGCTCCTGGTACTAAGTCCTGCTTATCCACTACTGAGCATGCCCAAGGAACGACCTCTCATTGGAGGCCGGGGGTCACATGCTCAGGTCCTGAAGCAGTTCCTATTGGACCACTAGGAAGGTCCTGGAGTGTTCTCCGTACATGTTAGCATGGCCGCACGGCCATGCACTGCTATCAGCCTATGTTTATGAGCTTAGTTACCTTGTGGTCAGTGTCTGCATGTGTTCAGGGTTGGCTGTATAGCCACTAGAATTCCGGCACCTCCGGAGAGGAGTTTGTGTGTGTGAATTTAGGGCTGGCATATAGCCACTAGAATTCTGGCACCTCCGGAAAGGAGTTGTTTGTGTGCTTATGCTGACTGTATGACCACTGTATTCTATCTGCTCTGTTAGTGAGCTGTGATGCTCTGTGAAGTTAACAGGGCAAAGCGTTATCCTAATCTCGGCGACTCTGTGAAGCTCTGATACAGACCGGGTGACGGAACCCGTGTCTATTCTGGCGTTATACAGCCATATAGTGCCGCCATTTACTAGCAGCAGGTTCCACTCCTGCATGATGGACCCCGGGCTGCGAACACACCTATATTATCTCAATATTTACTCAGTGCGTTCCACCAGCCCTAACACTAGTTTTCACAGAGTCCTATATTTCAGCTGATGTTATTTGTGGGTTTTTCTTTCCATCCCAAACAATTTTCCTTGCAGTTCTGGACGACATTTTTATTGCTCTATCTGACCGTGGTTTTGTTTTTACAGAGCCCTTTCATTATCAATGTCTTGGATATCTTTTTTTATCCCTTTCCTTTTTTATACAGTTCATCTTCTTCCTGTAGGTCCGTCAACAATTGTTTTGCTTTCTCCAAGACTCATAATCCAGAAATTTAGTGGCTGGATGAAAGATGCAAGAGTCTGTCCGGATCCCAGAAACTCACTCAGCTTTTATGCACACACTCATTACAAGCAAACAGGTCACAGGTGAGGATTTCACCTTTAGTAGCCATTCAAACCCATTTGTGAAAACTTTTGTGCATGCTATCAGGCCAAAATCACCAGGGTATGTGAAGTTTTGATCATGGTCATTTAGATGCTTTGGGTTGTCAGTATGGGGCTAATATAACATTTTTGTATGAAAAAATCTGTTATAAATGTCTGTGAATAGCCTGAGGGTCCAGGTGCTCAGCACACATCTAGATGAGATCCTGTAAGGGTCTAGTTTCCAAAATGGTGTCAATTGTGGGGAGTTTCCACTGTTTAGGCACATCAGGGGCTCTCCAATTGCAACATGGAATTCGCTAATTATTCTAGCAAGTTTTGCATTCAAAAAGGCAGATGGCGCTTCTTCCCTTCCAAGCCCTGCCATGTGCCCAAACAATTGTTTTCCACTACATATGGTGTATCGGCATACTCAGGAGAAATTGCAAATTGCACACCTCTCCTCGGTCCTCCCTGCTCCTTTTTGGCAACAACTGGTTCCCTGCTTAGCTCTTCTATAAGTTTTTCTTCCATTTGCAAGGCCCCAGGTTGTCATGTGTGGCATGATGCACATTGTTGACATCTGTTATGCTGTATGCGGTTACATGGGGTCTGGTAAGAGGAAGACTCAGATGGATACAAGATAGATGTAAAGTAATGGAAGACAAAAGATAGAAGAGTCAAACAGAGGCAGAAGGACAGGTATGGAGCGGGCCAAGGAAGGATGACTATAGGATTTTTTACAACCCCTTAAATCCAGTAATAATGATGTCCAGCCACCATTTTGCTGAATTTGTCTAAAGCAAAAAAATTAGGTTTCTTGTCACATCTGCAATAAAGGAAGAGGATGAGAACTCTAGTGCTATCTACTGGTTGTAATAATTGTAAAAGCCAATATCAACTCTTTAAAGGGAACCTGTTGTTAGGGCTAGCAGAATGCACCAAGTATAGATAGGTAGCTACAAGGTGCGTTCGCAGCCTGGGGTCCACCGTGCAGAGATATCTGCTGCAAAGTAACGGTGGATTAACTCTGAGCTCACACGTGGGTTAAGCTTCACCCCGTGTGAGCTGAAAGCGATCTCTGTTGCCTCACAGAGTCACGCTGTACACAAAACTATTACCCTAACTAGGGTTGTGCTTGCTCTGGAACTCTTCTGTGCTAACTGCACACATGAAGGAACCAGATGCTAAGCCAAGGCTAATTGCCCCCACTGATGCTAGCTGCCTGCCTGAGTGTACAGTCCCAAAGCTACAGCCTCACACCACATATGTATAAAGTGGTATAGTATCCACTGGCATAAGCTAAAACACATTTGCTACTAGCGCATGGCCATGCGGCTATGCAAACCATTTATAGTGGTGGACCAATAGGAGCTGCTACGGGGCCTGAGCGTGTGACCCCCAACCTCCAATGAGAGGTCCTCCCATGGGCATGCTCAGTGCGTGAAAAGCAGGACTTAGTCCCAGAAAAGCCTGCTCGCCGCTGACCAGTGCTGGCTACAAAGGCAAAGCCTGGAAAGGCAGCAGTAACCATTCGTATCAGGCTGAGCCAGACGCTGGAGCCGATGTCTCAGCTGAGCAGGTTCCACTGCCGCTGGAGGAGAATGGGAGACCACAGCAGACATGGTTTGAGATTCCCCCTGTGCAGCGGCAGGAACACAACACCTAACATTACCCCACCTAGGGCCCCCTCATCTTTGAGCCTTTCTACGCTCAAAGGCTGCAATAAGCAGCGGAGCCTGAATGTGCTCCACAGGTTCCCAGGTTCTGTCCTCTGGGCCGTGACCCTTCCAGTCCACGAGATAATAATAACCTTTTATTTTTACATAGCGCTAACAAATTCTGCAGCGCTTTCCAGGTTGCACACATTATCATCGCTGTTCCCGTTGGGGCTCACAATCTAAATTCCCTATCAGTATGTCTTTGGAATGTGGGAGGAAACCAGAGTACACCCACGCAAACACAGAGAGAACATATAAACTCTTTGCAGATGTTGTCCTTGGTGGGGTTTGAACCCAGGACTCCAGCGCTGCAAGGCTGCTGTGCTAACCACTGCGCCACCGTGCTGCCCAGATAGTATTTATTGGCACATACCACCTTTCACCCCAAGATAGAGTTTACCTCGTACTCATCCATGGATGAACCCGATGTCCCAGCAGATGACTCGGAAAACCAGGACATATAGATGGGCTTTAAGAGGGAAACATGAAAGGTGTCAGTGATACCAAGACGCGGAGGAAAAATCAACCGGTAGACCACAGGGTTAACATGTTCTAGAACCTTGAAAAGACAAATGTAACGAGGCACAAACTTCGTGGACTCAACTCGCAGCCTGATGTTATGGGCAGAGAGCCACACTAAGTCACCAGAAGCGAAGGTCAGAGCGGAGCACCTGTGTGCATCAGCAGAAACCCTCATTCTCTCCTTGGAGGCCCGAATGGCATCCTGTGTGTGGTCCCAAATGTCACGTTCCTCCACTGCCCAGTCTGCCACCCTGGAATCAGTAGATGACACGGGCATGGGCATAGGGACACGCAGATGCTGGACGTAATTAAGGAGGAAAGGAGTCTGCCCAGTGGAGTCGGCTACAGTGTTGTTCAAAGCAAATTCTGCCCAAGGTAGCAAAGATGCCCAGTCATCCTGCATAGCAGAGACAAAATGTCGCAGGTATGTCACCAGAGTCTGGTTGGCCCTCTCTTCCAACCCATTCATCTCAGGATGGTATGCAGAAGAGAAATTCAGCTCAATGCTGAGTAAACAACAGAGCTCTCTCCAAAACCGAGATGCAAACTGGGGACCCCAGTCACTGAGAATTTTGTCAGACATGCCATGTAGATGGAAAATATGTTTAATGAACAACGATGCCAAGGCCCATGCAGAAGGTGACCGTGGAAACGGCACCAAGTGCACCATTTCAGAAAAATGATCAGTGACTACCCAGATAACGGTGCAGCTACGAGACTTAGGTAAGCCCACTACGACAGGCAGTGGGTAAAGTAGCCCAGCAGGCCATTGCCGAGGAGACTGATTCTTGGCGCAGGAGACACACACCCAAATATAATCCCCGATGTCACAAGCCATATGTGGCCACCAGTATGTCCTCGTCAGAAGCTCAAATGTCCTCTTGGTCCCAAAATGTCCACCCACCCTGGACGAATGAGCCCAAGGGAGAACCTCTGGTCACAAATTTGATGGTACAAAAGTCTTGCCCGGGGCACAGTCTCTAGCGAAACCGGAGCCACGGTTCACAGGCTCTCAGAAGGAACAAAAAGCTGAGGCTCCTCCTCCTCTGATGACACTACTGAGCGAGAGAGAGCGTCAGCACGAATGTTCTACTCCCCATTGAGAAAATGGAGGGTGAAATGGAACCGGGAGAAGAACAGGGACCATCTGGCCTGGCGAGAATTTAGCCGCTGGGCTGACTGTATGTACACCAAATTTTTGTGTTGTGTAAATACTTGGAAGGGAAATTGAGCCCCATCCAGGAGGTGTATCCACTCTGAGAAAGCCAAATTCATGGCTAGCAAATCCCTGTCCCTGATGGAATAATTGCTCTCCACTGGTGAGAAGGTCTTGGAAAAGAAGAAGCAAGGACGCTTCTGACCTTGAGCATCCTTTTCGAAGAGGACTGCTCCAGCACCAACGGATGAGGCATCCACCTCCATTATAAACAGCTTATCTACATCGGGGCGATGTAGGATGGGAGCGCTAGCGAAGTGTGACTTAATAGCGAGAAAGGCCTTGGAGACCTCCTCCGACCACAATTTGGGATTTGCTCCCTTCTTGGTGAGGGCAACCAAGGGAGCTACCGAAGTTGAGAAGTGGGGAATGAACTGGTGATACTAATTAATGAACCGCATAAAGCGCTGCACCGCTTTAAGAGAATGGGGTTCCTGCCAGTCCATCACAGCCTGTAGCTTGGCAGGATCCATAGCCAATCCCTGGGCAGAGATGATATAACCAAGGAAAGGCAAGGACTCCTGCTCAAACACACACTTCTCCAACTTAGCATAGAGGTAGGTTGCCCATAAGAGGTCGAAAAACGTTACAAACATCTCTCCGGTGGGAGTCAATATCTGGAGAGTAGATGAGAATATCATCCAGATAGACTACCACCAAGTTGGTGAGCATAGCCCGGAAGATGTTGTTCACAAAGTCTTGGAAAACGGCTGGGGCATTACAGAGCCCGGAGGGCATCACCAGATATGCATACTGCCCATCCCTGGTGTTCAAAGACGTCTTCCATTCGTCCCCCTCACAAATGCGAATCAGGTTGTAAGAACCTTGCAGATCTAATTTAGTAAATACCCTTGCTCCTTGTAGCCTAACAAAGAGCTCAGATATCAGGGGTAATGGGTACTTATTCTTAACAGTGATGGCGTTAAGACCCCTGTTGTCTATGCATGGACGTAGTTCTCCACACTTCTTCTGCACGAAGAAGAACCCAGCCCCTGCAGGTAGCAATGACTTCCTAATAATCCTCTTGCCAGATTCTCTAGGATGTACTGGGACATTGCCTCCTTCTCCGGAAGATATAACGGATAGACTCGACCCCGGGGAGGCTCTGCACCAGGCAAGAGGTCAATAGGACAGTTATAGGGGCGGTGAGGAGGAAGGGTCTCCGCAGCCCTTTTGGAGAACACGTCCGCATAGGGCCAATAGTGCTTGGGAGAGAGGAAAGATCTGCGGGTACCTCGGTTGTAGCAATCTGAATGCACTCCTTCTGACATCTACCCTCACAGGATTTACTCCATCCCAGAATTCTCCCTGAGGACCACTCTATATGAGGAGAGTGGTAGTGTAGCCATGGTATACCCTACAGGACCTCATCAATTCCCTCGGGAATGACTAGTAGGGAAATAATCTCCTGATGAGATGGAGACATGGAAAGAGTGAATGGAATGGTTTGGTGTGTAATTTATGAGGGTAGTGTCGATCCATTTACCACTCGAATGGTCACAGGTTTGGCGAGCATCACCAGGGGTATTGCAAGTCGTTGGACAAAAGCAGATGACATAAAATTGCCCTCCGCCCCGGAGTCCACGCAAAGCTCTACCATAAGAGTGGATGGTCCTTTGGTAATTGTCCCCTTGAAGGACAATTTGGAAGGAAACGTTGCCGTGTCTAGTGTACCTCCTCCGACTACCACTAGCCGCTGACGTTTTCCCGACCGCTGAAAACACCTGGAGGCAAGGTGTCCTGACTGCCTGCAAACATGACAGACCTTAAGAGCACGAGTGGTCCGGGACTTAGATCCCGCTTGTGACACCTCCATGGCCTCATGTGACTCGGATGCCTGGACCGGAGAATCCAGAGGTTTGGCGAAGGTGGGAGCCAGCCGAAACCTCTGCCTATACTGGGCTCACTCCAACCTTCACTCATTATAACGAAGGTCGATGCGAGTTGATACTGCTATGAGCTCCTCCAGTGTGGCGGGAATCTCACTAGCGGCCAAAACATCCTTCACATGGTCAGCCAGCCCCCTCCAAAATACCGGGATGAGGGCATTATCCGGCCACTCCAGCTTGGATGCTAAAGTCTGGAAGTGGACAGCAAAATGGCTGACCATGGATTAACCCTGAGTTAATGCCAGCAGTTGGAGCGCCATATCATGGGTGATTTGAGTTCCTAAAAAGACCTATTTCAGAGTGCTCAAAAACCGAGGAGCACTCTGCACCACATGATCGTCGTGCTCCCACAGGGGCACAGCCCACTCCAACACCCTGTCTGACAGAAGAGAAATAATGAATCCCACCTTTGCCCGCTCTGTGGGAAAACGTGCAGCCAGGAGCTCGAGGTGTATACCACAATGGCTCACGAAACCCCTACATGATTTACTGTCACCAGAGTATTTCTCTGGCAGTGGGAGGTAGGATAAAGTCAGAACAGGGGTGGCAGTGGTTAAAGTTGCTGCAGCCACGCTAGCAGCCTGAACAGCTATTGCGGTAACATCCACAGCTGAGGTTGCATGCTCGCCAACCTGCCCACAGCTGCTGGATGTACCCCTGCAAACACTGTTTGTCCACCATTACTTAGCCAGACCCTGGCGCTAGTGTACTGTTTGGGCTAACGGAATGCACCGAGTACAGATAGGTAGCTACAAGGTGCGTTCGCAGCCTGGGGTCCACCGTGCAGAGATATCTGCTGCAAAGTAACAGCAGATAAACTCTGAGCTCACACGTGGGTTAAGCTTCACCCCATGTGAGCTGAAAGCGATCTCTGTTGCCTCACAGAGTCGCGCTGTACACAAAACTATTACCCTTACTAGGGTTGTGCTTGCTCTGGAACTCTTCTGTGCTAACGGCACACATGAAGGAACCAGATGCTATGCCAAGGCTTGTTGCCACTATTCTGTAATGCTGTAGATCAGCCCCCGATGTATCCTGAAAGATGAGAATAAGAGATTAGATAATACTCACCAAGGGGCGGTCCCACTGCTGTCCTGTCCGATGGGTGTCATGGTCCGGTCCGGGGCCTCCCATCTTCTTATGATGACATCCTCTTCTTATCTTCACACTGCGGCTCCGGCGCAGGCGTAATTTGTCTGCCCTGTTGAGGGCAGAGCAAAGTACTGTAGTGCGCAGGTGCTGGGAAAGGTCAGAGAGGCCCAGCGCCTGCACACTGCAGTGCTTTGCTCTGCCCTCAACAGGGCAGACAAAGTACACCTGCGCCGGAGCCGCAGCGTGAAGACTAGAAGAGGACATCATTGTAAGAAGATGAGAGGCTCCGGACCGCGACACCTATTGCAACGGACCCCCCGCCCAGGTGAGTATAGTCTAACCTCTTTTTCTCATCTTTCAGGTTACATTGGGGGCTTATCTACAGCATTACAGAATGCTGTAGATATGCCCCTGATGCCGGTGGGTTTAGCTCACCTTTGATTTTGGGGGTCACCGTTCTCTTTAATGGGCCTTGCCACATGATTAAGCATAAGAAGCCAAACAAGAAACTCAGTTTGCAGACACTTGTTTGTGGGTCTTTACCCTAAATCAGTGCAAAGCAGGAGATCTGATTTGGTAGGGTGAGATTCTCCTTTTGTAGTGTGCCATGACTGCATAAGGAAATGTATAAGTCGCGCAATGCTTATCTGGGAAATTATGTATGCAAATAGCCTCTTCAGGGAGGAAGAGGACAGAAACTCTAATGCCACCTATTGGAAGTGGCACTAATAAAGGTCAATATGGAGCCTTGCCACGTGAGAGAGGATAATAAGCAAAACTAGAAAGTCTATTGGCAGACAATAATTTTGGGGTGTTTTCCCCTCATCAGTGCAAAGCAGGAGATGGATGTCTGGGTGAGAGGCTTCTTACAGGCTTCTGCATTCAGATTAGCTTTTTGGTAATAATTAGCCTAACAAGTTATTTTAATGGCTTCTTTTGTAAATGACCATAGTGGTTACTTATAATTACCCAATGATGATTAGCGCAATTTTGAATTAATTCTGTCAGCAATTGTGTTCCTAGAACACATGGGAGAAAGGCTAAAGGAGAAAATGTTATGTAATGGTTACTAGCATTCCCAATAGGTCATGTAAAGGATTCATGAAACAGATTGGCTGCTTCTCGTAATTCAGTTTCTGAGACACGGTACATGTCCAGACTCACTGCTAGTTTAACTAGGAACTGCTGGTAAGTTGGTTTCTTGCAAAAAACCTGTCTCTGTCGTGAATGATGAAATAGCTATTCTTTGTCTTAATACTGTATTATTACATATCTATTTAACCCCTTTCCACCATAACCAATTTTCTTCATTGCGCTTTTGTTTCTTCCTCAATTTCTTCCAAGAGTCATAATTTTTTTCCATCTACATAGCAATATAGCGGCTTCGTTGCTGTGGGGCAAGCAGTAGTTGTGATTATCACCATTAATTGTACATCGCAATAAAAAAAATTCTGTAAAATTGTGAAAAGTAGAATTCAGATATTTTTTTCTTAGTTTTTTTTTCACAGCATTCATATTAAAGTAACTCTACAGGTCAATAGAATTATGACGGTACCAAACTTGTATAAATTTTAGTTTTAATTATGTGGTGAATAATATTTTGAAATTTAAAAAAAATAAATAAAAAAATGTTTGATCGCTGGGCATCATCTAAAGCCCCAGGCAACTATAACAGCCAACGCTGCAATCACATGGAGGGAGGAAATTGGCAAGGGAAGTGTACCAGTAACCAGCCCATTTATATGCCACTGTCAAAAATTGTTAGCAACATTTACCGTAAATGGATAAACAACAGCGATTGCAGCTTAGGCTGGTTCCTTTTGTTACAAGCAGATGCAGGCTGCATAACACAGCCAACCGCTGCTGTGTATAAAGCAGGATCAGGGACTGAGCATGCTGCATACAACGAGATCTGATATAAGATTAACAATTACATCCTGCATCGGAAAGCAGTAAAAGTAAGATTGGTCAAACAATTATATATGTGTACACTGTTTTTGTAAAATGTTTAAAAACCTTTGTGGCCTAATTGTCAGATTGTCCCAAATCCTTAATGTAGTATCTAAATTGAATCTGCAAGATGACCTTACATTATTGTCTTAAGCAACAGCTTGACAGTCCTATTAAAAACTTGACAAGATGACAAAAAAAACTACCTCCAGTTATTAGATTTTACAAGTAGTCACAGTAGTCATAGCTCCACATCTCCTTGATGTTGAGGCTCACCCTTGATACAGTTATAACATTTTTTAACCTAACTCAGAACAAGTACACCATACAACATGATGCAGTAAATTAACACAAGCCAATTAACAAGTTAAGTTAAGGTACCTTCACACATAACGATTTTGTTAACGATATCGTTGCTTTTTGTGACATAGCAATGATATCGTTAACGAAATCGTTATGCGTGACAGCGGCCAACGATCAGGCCCCTGCTGGGAGATTGTTGGTTGCTGGGAATGATCAGGACCTTTTTTTTGGTCGCTGATCAGCCGCTGTCATCGCTGAATCGGCGTGTGTGACGCCGATCCAGCGATGTGTTCACTAGTAACCAGGGTAAATATCGGGTTACTAAGCGCACGGCCGCGCTTAGTAACCCAATGTTTACCCTGGTTACCATTGTAAAAGTTAAAAAAAACAAACAGTACATACTTACATTCCGGTGTCTGTCACGTCCCCCGGCGTCAGCTTCCCGCACTGACTGTCAGCGCCAGCCGGCCGTAAAGCAGAGCACAGCGGTGATGTCACCGCTGTGCTCTGCTTTACGGCCGGCCGGCCGGCGCTGACACAATGCATGGAAGCTGACGCCGGGGGACGTGACAGACACCGGAATGTAAGTATGTACTGTTTGTTTTTTTTTACTTTTACAATGGTAACCAGGGTAAATATCGGGTTAATAAGTGCGGCCCTGCGCTTAGTAACCCGATGTTTACCCTGGTTACCCGGGGACTTCGGCATCGTTGGTCGCTGGAGAGCTGTCTGTGTGTCTGAATGTGAGACAAATTAGAAATTGCTACATTTGTAGGCTTCTATGCAGCAGTAGATTTCTTAATCCACTTTGACAGGGTATTCCAACAAAGAATAATTATGGGGACATTCACTAGCAATAAAACCCATGAGAAAATTTAGGAAATAGTCAGTGGTATACAGGTTGACTCTGCTGACCATTATTGCTTTATGCCCCCAGATTATTTTATCTATATAATAAAAACATATCCTCATGGATTTTACTACTACTTGAGGAGTGTGACATATTTATTCTTTCTGGAATACATTCTTGGATTGCTATTGAAAACTGAGCACTTTTGATGCAAAAAAATGCCTAGCTCTTATAATTGGAACTTCAGCTGATGAATGATGGCAGTGCCAATTGTATGGTCCCCTGCATTAATTGAAACCATGACCCAGACCTAGTCTATATCTGTACAACGATGGTTCCAAATGGCGCTTGATGGACCACATTGACTTTCATTGGCTTCCAAGTAGATAGTACTTGAGGGACTCTGGCGCTTGCTGTTGAACCCGCATGCTTTCCTTGTCATGAAATCGGATAAAAGGAACTACTAGATTATCTCACGGATACTAATTAGATGCAACATCTGTCTTTAATTTACAAAATATGTTTTTGTATCGAGGAAGGATGATATATGAAAATACATCAGTGGAAGGATTCACCCTGTTGGGCTATTTTGAATACCCAAATTTCAAATTTTTACTCTTTTTTGGATTTCTGTCTGCTTACTCCCTGTGCATTTTGGGGAACATAGTTCTTATTGCCCTCGTTTATCTTAATTCTCAGCTTCATTCTCCTATGTATTTTTTCCTTTGTAACCTGTCCTCCTTAGACATTTGCCTGACCACTCTCATCCATCCGAAATTCTTGTTGACATTTTTGAATATGAGATCAATTTCCTTCCATGAATGCATGGGCCAGCTTTATCTTTACATTGCTTTTCAAAGTTTGGAGTATCTTTTGCTGACAGTCATGTCCTACGACCGCTATGTGGCCATCTGTAATCCACTCCACTACAATATTATTTTGAATAGAAAGTTCTGTGTAATTCTATCTGCTGTCACCTGGCTGATCAGTTTAATAGATCCAGCCCCCATCATGCGATTAGTGACCAAGTTGCCTTTCTGCAAGTCGCATCAGATTAACCACCATTTTTGTGATTCTGTTGAATTGTTGAAACTCTCTTGTGGAAGCATCACCAGACTAGGAATTGTTATACTTATTGAGAGTGTGATTTTGGCATTACCAGCCTTCTTATTTACATTGTATACTTATGTTTCTATAATTTCTATCATTCTCAAGATCCAAACAGCCAGAGGAAGACTGAAAGCATTCTCTACCTGCGCATCCCACCTCACAGTGGTATCTATGCTCTATGTGACTCTGACTTGCGTCTATTTTGTGCCTTCATTTAGTCAATCGGTCAATGATTCTAAAACAGTCTCTCTCCTAAATATAGTCCTTATTCCAATGCTAAACCCTGTCTTATACAGCCTGCAGAACAAAGATGTGAAAAATGCATTTCTGAAACTTATAAAACAAAAGCAAATTTCAGCTAAGTAATGTCCAGTATACCCACTTCATGAAGACCCATATTGATGAGCAAGCTTGCTGGATGCAGTCAGACTCTCCTGATTCATGATGAGATGGAATATGGAGCGTCTGACGAGTGGTGGCCGCTAGGGTTGAGCGACCTTTACTTTTATAGGATCGGGTCGGGTTTCACGAAACCCGACTTTTTCAAAAGTCGGGTCGAGTGAAATCGGCCGATCCTATAAAAAAGTCGGGGTCGGGGTCGGCCGAAACTCGAAACCCAAGGCAGTGCATTGGGTTTCCATGGTTCCCAGGGTCTGAAGGAGCGGAAACTCTCCTTCAGGCCCTGCGATCCATATTTTAGTGTAAAATAAAGAATTAAAATAAAAAATATCGCAATACTTACCCTCTGACGCGCCCTGGTACTAACCGGGAACCTTCCTCCTTCGAATCAGCGCTTCCAGGACCTTGCGGTGACGTCGCGGTGACGTCGCGGCTTGTGATTGGTCGCGCGGCCGCCCATGTGACCGCTCGCGCGACCAATCAGAAGCCGTGACGTCACCGCGACGTCACCGAAGGTCCTGCAAGCGCTGATTCTTAGGAAGGAAGGCTGCCGGAAAGAAGCAGGGCGCGTCCGAGGGTGAGTATATTCCTATTAGGTATATACTCACCCTCGGACGCGCCCTGCTTCTTCCCGACAGCCTTCCTTCCTAAGAATCAGCGCTTGAAGGACCTTCGGTGACGTCACGGCTTCTGATTGGTCGCGCGAGCGGTCACATGGGCGGCCGCGCGACCAATCACAAGCCGCGACGTCACCGCGACGTCACCGCAAGGTCCTGGAAGCGCTGATTCGAAGGAGGAAGGTTCCCGGTTAGTACCAGGGCGTGTCAGAGAGTAAGTATTGCGATATTTTTTATTTTAATTCTTTATTTTACACTTAAATCTGAATTCCGATACCAATTCCCGATATCTTAAACATATCGGGAATCGGTATCGGAATTCCGATTCCAGATTCAAAAGATCGCCGACTTCATGGCCGACCCCACACAGGGGTCGGGTCGGCGACTTTTGCAAATTTTCGACCCGTTTCGCTCAACCCTAGTGGCCGCCTCTGTGCACTATACCAGAAATCTCACTTCAGTCAATGACTGAAGTGAGACTTCTTGCATCCGTAGTGCAATAGCTTATCATGAATTAGATAAGCTGTGGCATCACACCCCAACCACGCCCCGTCCCTGTCCACCCAGTTCATTGGAGCTGGGAGAAATAGGCATGAAAGCACTGAGTTGCACCTAAAATTTGCAACTTTTCAAAGTTTTTACACCAGAATTATGTTGTGAAAGCTTTGATGAATCGGGTTCTTTGTGTTTAATGGCTTATCTGATATTCGTATACTTACCTTTATATACAGCAACAACATACAAAAATAATGAATGACTTTGTAATTAATTTATGTTACATACAGTGGGGCAAAAAAGTATTTAGTCAGTCAGCAATAGTGCAAGTTCCACCACTTAAAAAGATGAGAGGCGTCTGTAGTTTACATCATAGGTAGACCTCAACTATGGCAGACAAACTGAGAAAAAAAAATCCAGAAAATCACATTGTCTGTTTTTTTAACATTTTATTTGCATATTATGGTGGAAAATAAGTATTTGGTCAGAAACAAAATTTCATCTCAATACTTTGTAATATATCCTTTGTTGGCAATGACAGAGGTCAAACGTTTTCTGTAAGTCTTCACAAGGTTGCCACACACTGTTGTTGGTATGTTGGCCCATTCCTCCATGCAGATCTCCTCTAGAGCAGTGATGTTTTTGGCTTTTCGCTTGGCAACACGGACTTTCAACTCCCTCCAAAGGTTTTCTATAGGGTTGAGATCTGGAGACTGGCTAGGCCACTCCAGGACCTTGAAATGCTTCTTACGAAGCCACTCCTTCGTTGCCCTGGCGTTGTGCTTTGGATCATTGTCATGTTGAAAGACCCAGCCACGTTTCATCTTCAATGCCCTTGCTGATGGAAGGAGGTTTGCACTCAAAATCTCACGATACATGGCCCCATTCATTCTTTCATGTACCTGGATCAGTCGTCCTGGCCCCTTTGCAGAGAAACAGCCCCAAAGCATGATGTTTCCACCACCATGCTTTAAAGTAGGTATGGTGTTTGATGGATGCAACTCAGTATTCTTTTTCCTCCAAACACGACAAGTTGTGTTTCTACCAAACAGTTCCAGTTTGGTTTCATCAGACCATAGGACATTCTCCCAAAACTCCTCTGGATCATCCAAATGCTCTCTAGCAAACTTCAGACGGGCCCGGACACGTACTGGCTTAAGCAGTGGGACACGTCTGGCACTGCAGGATCTGAGTCCATGGTGGCGTAGTGTGTTACTTATGGTAGACCTTGTTACATTGGTCCCAGCTCTCTGCAATTCATTCACTAGGTCCCCCCGCGTGGTTCTGGGATTTTTGCTCACCGTTCTTGTGATCATTCTGACCCCACGGGGTGGGATTTTGCGTGGAGCCCCAGATCAAGGGAGATTATCAGTGGTCTTGTATGTCTTCCATTTTCTAATTATTGCTCCCACTGTTGATTTCTTCACTCCAAGCTGGTTGGCTATTGCAGATTCAGTCTTCCCAGCCTGGTGCAGGGCTACAATTTTGTTTCTGGTGTCCTTTGACAGCTCTTTGGTCTACACCATAGTGGAGTTTGGAGTCAGACTGTTTGAGGGTGTGCACAGGTGTCTTTTTATACTGATAACAAGTTTAAACAGGTGCCATTACTACAGGTAATGAGTGGAGGAAAGAGGAGACTCTTAAAGAAGAAGTTACAGGTCTGTGAGAGCCAGAAATCTTGATTGTTTGTTACTGACCAAATACTTATTTTCCACCATAATATGCAAATAAAATGTTAAAAAAACAGACAATGTGATTTTCTGGATTTTTTTTTCTCAGTTTGTCTCCCGTAGTTGAGGTCTACCTATGATGTAAATTACAGACGCCTCTCATCTTTTTAAGTGGAGGAACTTGCACTATTGCTGACTGACTAAATACTTTTTTGCCCCACTGTATCTCTCACTGTTCTTAGGCTACAACTTGTAATATTCTTGAGCTGCATTTTGGTTCTTGTTGGCTACTAAACCTAAAAGCATGAACACACATATATAAAGAAAGTTGATATTTCCTTGTATGAAAAGTTAAAATAGATAGAAATGTTAAAAAATAAGTTTGGAGGAGGGTCAGAATAAAAGTGAAAAAAAAAACCTCACTACTCACCTGTCTCGCTGCTGACTAGGCTGCTGATATTACATAATAATCATTTTATTTCTAGAGCATCAACATATTTTGCAGAACTTTAACCCCTTAAGCCCCGAGGGTGGTTTGCACGTTAATGACAGGGATAATTTTTACAATTCTAACCACTGTCCCTTTATGAGGTTATAACTCTGGAACGCTTCAACGGATCCGGGTGATTCTGACATTGTTTTCTCGTGACATATTGTACTTCATGAAAGTGGTAAAATTTGTATGATATTACCTGTGTTTATTTGTGAAAAAAATGGAAATTTTGCGAAAAATGTGAAAATTTAGCAATTTTCCAACTTTGAATTTTTATGCAATTCAATCACAGAGATATGTCACACAAAATACTTAATATTTCCCCATGTCTACTTTACATCAGCACAATTTTGGAACCAGAATTTTTTTTGTTAGGGAGTTAAGTGTTAAAAGTTGACCAGCAATTTCTCATTTTCACAACACCATTTTTTTTAGGGACCACATCTCATTTGAAGTCATTTTGAGGGATCTATATGATAGAAAATAACTAATTGTGACACCATTCTAAAAACTGCACCCCTCAAGGTGCTCAAAACCACATTCAAGAAGTTTATTAACCCTTCAGGTGTTTCACAGGAATTTTTGGAATGTTTAAATAAAAATGAATATTTAACTTTTTTTCATAAAAAATTTACTTCAGCTCCATTTTGTTTTATTTTACCAAGGGTAACAAGAAAAAATAAACCCCAAATGTTGTTATACAATTTGTCCTGAGTACGTGGGGGGAAACCACTGTTTGGGAGCATGGGAGAGCTCAGAAGGGAAGGAGCGCCATTTGACTTTTCAATGCAAAATTGACTGGAATTGAGATGGGACGCCATGTTGCGTTTGGAGAGCCACTGATGTGCCTAAACATTGAAACCCCCCACAAGTGACACAATTTTGGAAATTAGACCCCCTAAGGAACTTATCTAGATGTGTGGTGAGCACTTTGACCCATTAAGTGATTCACAGAAGTTTATAATGCAGAGCCATAAAAATAAAAAATCATATTTTTTCACAAAAATTATTTTTTGCTCCCAAGTTTTTTATTTTCCCAAGGATAAGAGAAGAAATTTGACCCCAAACGTTGTTGTACAATTTGTCCTGAGTACGTGGGCGTAAACCACTCTTTGGGCGCATGGGAGAGCTCGGAAGGGAAGGAGCGCCATTTGACTTTTCAATGCAAAATTGACAGGAATTGAGATGGGACGCCATGTTGCGTTTGGAGAGCCACTGATGTACCTAAACATTGAAACCCCCCACACATGACACCATTTTGGAAAGTAGACCCTCTAAGGAACACATCTAGATGTGTTGTGAGAGCTTTGAACCCCCAAGTGTTTCACTACAGTTTATATCGCAGAGCCGTGAAAATAAAAATTCTTTTTTTCCCCACAAAAATTATTTTTTAGCCCCCAGTTTTGTATTTTCCCAAGGGTAACAGGAGAAATTGGACCCAAAAAGTTGTTGTCCAATGTGTCCTGAGTACGCTGATATCCCATATGTGGGGGGAACCACCGTTTGGGTACATGGGAGAGCTCGGATGGGAAGGAGCGCCATTTGGAATGCAGACTTAGATGGAAAGGTCTGCAGGCATCACATTGCGTTTGCAGAGCCCCTAATGTACCTAACAGTAGAAACCCCCCACAAGTGACGCCATATTGGAAACTAGACCCCCCAAGGAACTTATCTAGATGTGTTGTGAGAACTTTGAATTGGACCCCAAAAGTTGTTGTACAATTTGTTCTGAGTACGCTGAAACCCCATATGTGGGGGGGAACCACCATTTGGGTGCAATGCAGAGCTCGGAAGGGAAGGAGCGCGATTTGGAATGCAGACTTAGATGGATTGGTCTGCAGGCGTCATGTTGCATTTGCAGAGCCCCTGATGTAACTAAACAGTAGAAACCCCCCACAAGTGACCCCATATTGTAAACTAGACCTACAAGGAACTTATCTAGATGTGTTGTGAGAACCTTGAACCCCCAAGTGTTTCAATACAGTTTATAACGCAGAGTCGTGAAAATAAAAAATCTTTTTTTTCCACAAAAATTATATTTTAGCCCCTAGTTTTGTATTTTTCCAAGGGTAATAGTTGAAATTGGACCGCAAAAGTTGTTGTCCAATTTGTCCTGAGTACGCTGATACCCCATATGTGGGGGGAACCACCATTTGGGCGCATGGAAGAGCTCGGAAGGGAAGGAGTGCTATTTGGAATGCAGACTTAGATGGTATGGTCTGCAGGTGTCACATTGCATTTGCAGAGCCCCTAATGTACCTAAACAGTAGAAACCCCACAAGTGGCCCCATATTGGAATCTAGACCCCCCCAAGGAACTTATCTAGATGTGTTTGGGAGAACTTTGAATTGGACCCCAAAAGTTGTTGTACAATTTGTTAACTGAAACCCTAATCCAAACACACCCCTAACCCTAATCCCAATGCTAACCCTAACCACACCCCTATCCTTACACACCCCTAACCCTAATACCAACCCTATTCTCAACCGTAAATGTAATCCAAACCCTAACTTTAGCCCCAACCCTAACCCTAACTTTAGCCCCAACCCTAACCCTAACTTTAGCCCCAACCCTAACTGTAGCCCTAACTCTAGCCCCAACCCTAACCCTAGCCCTAACCCTAACCCTAGCCCTAACCCTAACCCTAGCCTTAACCCTAGCCCTAGCCTTAACCCTAATCCTAGCCCTAGCCCTAACCCTTACCCTAACCTTAACCCTGATGGGAAAATGGAAATAAATCCATTTTTTTTATTTTTTTATTTTTCCCTAACTAAGGGGGTGATGAAGGGGGGTTTGATTTACTTTTATAGCGGGTTTTCTAGCGGATTTTTATGATTGGCAGACGTCACACACTAAAAGACGCTTTTTATTGCAAAAAATATTTTTTGCGTTACCACATTTTGAGAGCTATAATTTTTCCATATTTTGGTCCACAGAGTCATGTGAGTCTTATTTTTTGTGGGATGAGTTGTCGTTTTTATTGGTAACATTTTCGGGCACGTGACATTTTTTGATCGCTTTTTATTCCGATTTTTGTGAGGCAGAATCACGAAAAACCAGCTATTCATGAATTTCTTTTTTTTTTGGGGGGGGGGGCGTTAATACCGTTCCGCGTTTGGTAAAATGGATAAAGCAGTTTTAATCTTTGGGTCAGTACGATTACAGTGATACCTCATTTATATCTTTTTTTATGTTTTGGCGCCTTTTATACGATAAAAACTACTTTATAGAAAAAATAATTATTTTGCATCGCTTTATTCAGAGGACTGTGACTTTTTTATTTTTTTGCTGATGATGCTTTATCATGGCTTGTTTTTTGCGGGACAAGATGACGTTTTCAGCGGTACCATGGTTATTTATATCAGGCTTTTTGATCGTGTGTTATTCCACTTTTTGTTCGGCGGTATGATAATAAAGCGTTGTTTTTTGCCTCGTTTTTTTTTTACGGTGTTCACTGAAAGGGGTTAACTAGTGGGACAGCTTTTAAAGGTCGGGTCATTACAGACGCGGCGATACTAAATATGTGTACTTTTACTGGTTTTTTTATTTAGATAAAGAAATGTATTTATGGGAACAATTTTTTTTTCTTTTTAGGATTTTTTTTTACACTATAACATTGCCCCAGGGGGCATCAGGTTATAGTGTAAGATTGTTGATCTGACACGTTTCTGTGCACTGTGTCAGATCAGCGATCTGACGTGCACTCCTGGAGGCTTCCCGGCGCCTGCTCTGAGCAGGTGCTGTGAAGCCACCTCACTGCAGGACCCGGATGCAGAACCGTGGCCATTTTGGATCCGGGCCTGCAGGGAGAAGGAGGTAAGAGACCCTCGGAGCAACGCGATCAAATCGCATTACTTCGAGGGTCTCAGGGAAGCACACAGACTCCCTGCGCGATGCTTCCCTATACCGCCGGAACACTGCGATCATGTTTGATCGCGGTGTGCCGGGGGTTAATGTGCCGGGGGCGGTCCGTAACCGCTCCTGGCACATAGTGCCAGATGTCAGCTGCGATAGTCAGCTGACACACGGCCGCGATCGGCCGCGCTCCCCCCGTGAGCGCAGCTGATCGCGCTGGACGTACTATTCCATCACTGTGAATTAAGTCCCAGGTCACCTTGACGGGATAGTACGTCCAACGGGATTAAGGGGTTAAATTTTAGAGGGAACTTGTACAGACAATAAAAAACCTTACAGAATAACAATAATCACATAAACAACAGATACCGAGAGGAATGAGGGCCCTTCTCGCAAGCTTACAATCTTTTGGGGAATTTTGGTTCTACTTCATGAGATTTTCCAGGAGGAAAATAGAGGTAGATCCTCTTAAACAAAAATAAAAGAACTACAGTATTTTGCTGTTTATAAGGCGCACCACATTATAAGACGCACCCCAAACCTTTTTTTGATAAAATGGTGGTGCTTCTTACAATTTATGCGTGCGCAGATGGAAATCTTGGCCCTGGGATCTCCATCTGTGCATGCACTGCCCTCGGCAGCCATTTTCCCGGAGTCCAGCACAATGTAAACCATGGAAGTGCGGGGGTCCTGGGCTTTCACGAAATGTTGACAGGGGCCCCCACACCACCAAACACCCGCAGTGTCACACTTCCAAACACCTCCTCATCACAGCCTGCAGCAATGCGCCACTCTTGCCTCCTCCAGCAGTGACCCTGAGACCCTGTTCCACCGCATCTAGTAAGGTATTGTCGAATTATAAGATGCACCCCCATTTTCCCTCCAAATTTGGGGGGAAAAAGTGCGTCTTATAATCTGAAATATACTGTAGTTTGTTTTGAAATTCTATTTAGTGTTACTGAAGATAGGAGTTGAAACTCTTCCAAGACTGTTTTCTCTGTCACAAACATATTCATAACCACCACAATAATTCAGCAACTGTCATGCTACTGCAGTGCAGTATAGCGCAACCTCCACCAGGGGGAGCTTGTGAGGGAAGTGAGGCTGAACACAGAGAGTAGCACCACAGAGCAGCAGCACAGGTGCCACCAAGTGGCAAGAGAGTGGTCAGACAAGCCGAGTCAAAAAACAGTCAGAAGCAGAAGTACCAGAAGTTGCAGCAGTACACGTGGTCAGGAACAAGCCAGGGGGTTCAGCAACGGTTGAGTTGAAAAGACAAAGACAGAAAGCAGAAGCAAGTCCGAATACAAGCCAAGTCAAAAACC
Organism: Ranitomeya imitator; assembly: GCF_032444005.1. Lineage (NCBI taxonomy): Eukaryota > Metazoa > Chordata > Amphibia > Anura > Dendrobatidae > Ranitomeya > Ranitomeya imitator. The sequence goes on from NC_091283.1 coordinate 801,158,571, forward strand.
AGGGAATTAAACCAACTAACACGGAAACACTGGGAAAGGACTGACAGAGGGAGTCAGCAGATATGGGGCAAGTCAGGGATCACAGCAGGACAAATCAGAATCTACCAGAGTCAGGTACACACGCTGAAGGAAAAACTATAGCTGACACCACCAGCAGGATGCATCGGAGCTAAATAGCAAACCTGAACCCAGAACAAGGCAGAGCAAAGTTAACCCTTGATATGATCCACCTGGAAAAAGGGCAGACAGGACAAAAAAACGTAATGGATCATGACAGCAACACGATTATCTACACTTTGGTAAGTACATTGCAATATAATGAATTTTCATGCCTCAGAATAACTCTTTCTTGCTACCTTATTGCAGGACAGTTCCTTTGTTTAATATTCTGATTCCTGACCTGGCTCATTACTCATTTCTCTTCTGGTTATTGTCCTGATTGCTAATCTGAAGTTGAGCCTGAATTGTGTGACCATTCTCTTGTCTTCTGTTTCTGCCTGATAACTTGGACTTGACCTTGGATACACGCTTTCCACACACAGGTCCTAACAGGCATTGCTCAGTTTCATTGTTCAGGTTTCCTGTCATCTACTAGAATATGCAATTGTCCCACTTTGCTATATTTTAGTAAAATAGTATGCATCCATAAATGTTGCCATATTGGACTAGTGTTTTCGTTTTCATGGCATCTTCGGTGTACATGCCTTCCTCTACAGTTTCTTGGTAGAGTCGACATTTTACATTAAGGGTATGTGCACACGTCAGGTTTTTATGGCGAAAATCCACAAAAAAAAGCTAAAAATCCGGACGTGTGCACATACCCTTAGGGTATGTGCACACGTCCGGATTTTTAGCTTTTTTTTGTGGATTTTCGCCATAAAAACGCTATAAATCCGGTAAAAAAACGCTAACATTATGCATCCTATCATTTAGAATGCATTCCGCATGTTTTGTGCATATGTTAGCGTTTTTTTTCCGCAAAAAAAACACATTCTGCAAAAAGAACGGACATGCTCATTCTTTTTGCGGATTTTTTGCAGTTTTCATAGCAAAAATGACATTCAGGAAAAAAAAAACGCAAAAAATCAGCAAAAAATCCGCGCAAAAAAATCCGCGCAAAAAACGCGCAAATTCCGCGAGAAATCCGCGCGAAAAAAAAAACGCAGTTTTCTGGCAGAAGTCTCAGGATTTTGTCAGGAAAAAAACCTGATGTGTGCACATACCCTTAAACTTATTTTTTTTTGTGGGTAACGATTGTGTTAGCTGAGTTGGTGACCAGGGGGTATATATAACTTATTGTGTCATTTTCAACCTATAAGAAAATGAAAACAATTTTGAATTTAAGGATTGATTCTTAAATATGCAAATTGTTTCTTCAGAGAGGAACAGGACTATTATTATTATTGGAAGCAGCGATCCAAAAAGTCAATATCTACTCTTTAATGAGCCTTGCAATAAGACTTTTGATAAAAACCACCCCAGAATCTCAATTTGCAGACAAAATGGTTTGGAGTGTTTAGGCTAGCTGACAGGCAATGGATTGGGGTCTAAGGGGTAGCATTTCACTTTGTGAGGCTTGTCACTTGTCAGTTTGCATATTTAATTTCCCAGGTAAGCATGCTCGACTTATAAGTCTCCTCACTCTCCACAAGGATAAAGATTACCCTTAAGACCCCAGGATTGATACTTCAAATCGTTTACCAGGCCACACTAGAGTTATGGTCCTTTTCCTCTCTATAGAGGATTTTTTGCATATTGAAATTCCCAAGGGAGCATTTCATGGGCTACAAGACTCTCAATGCTGACAGTGCACTTGAGACACTTTACCCTTTAGAGTAAGTTACCACTTTGCGTCATCTACCAGAGTTGAAATATGTTACTTTTTATACCGAATTTTTTCTATTAATAGAAGGGACCATAAATGTTACACTTTCACTTTGTTGAAAAAGTGAATAAATGTTTGAAAAAGAAAACCACAAGAATATGTGTTTGCAAATGATGTGTATTTTTATTTTAGCACTTTAATACATAGTTATTGGTTTTATACTATCTATCACTGGTATTGATTTACTATATCAACGCTCAAATCACATATTTGACAATCCTTTTGAACATGTACTACCATTAGAATTAACTCCATTATTTTCCCTTGACTCTCAGTATATTTTTTTTATTAATGTTGCAGATGTAAAGGTCCAGCCACCACGTTAATCTCTTTATGTTGAAGAGAATCTGTTGTTCTTTTGCGTCTTCGTGCACAACCTTGACTACATCGAGAGTTGGCATTGCCCTCACTGCACACCACAATCTTGCACAGAATATAAACATTGCATTGATTCCGTGAAAAGCTGAAGGCATTATATCCAAAGCGGATTACGTTGTTTGATGGGGATGGATACGTTTTGTAATGTTGAACTCTGATGCACCTGAAATTACAAAAAATAATGTTAATGATCATTATTATGATTTGTATAATGAGAAACAGACATTTTCTTCATATTGACCTGTGATGCCAAAGAGTGATTGGCATGGTATTACATTTGCAATGGTGACAAAAAGCACGATAGACTAAAGCTTCTGTCACATCAGTGGGATTAGAGAGATTACAAAAAGTATCTGCTGTTTCTGTTTCCCTAGAAAATAATTAAATAATTTCAAAATATTTCAGTTTATCCAAATTAATAATGATGGTTTTATTGAATGGTCGATGACCTGTTTATTTAGATTGGTTGGTTTTTCAAGATTCTGCAGATGAAAATTATACTTTTTGGGGGGCACAGTTACATAAGGACGTAGAAAAAGGATAAAAGAAAAATGAAAATGTGAGGAAGATAGTTTTCTATTACTAATTTTATTGTTGGTGGTGAATCATTAAATCTCCCAAAATAATTGGAAACCATGCAAAGATTACAGGTATCTACAGGCAGGAATGACTTGTTGTAAGGAAAGTATTTCAATCATGATCATCATTTCGCCTGGAGTACACAAAGACAATATAGCATGATAGATACATACATAGATACTGTAGATAGATGATAGATCATTATATAGATAGAAAGCTATATAGGATAGGATAGACACTAAATCTGGTCATACACATTAGACTTATGTTGTCAGAAGCCGCCAATATCAATGGATTCAACAGTCGTTGATATCCGCAGGTTCCAACAACATGACTAGTGTGAGATGAGCTGCCGGCTGATGTGTCAGTCGGCAGCATTCTCATAGAGACTGCAGGAATGCTAGGCCGAACAAGCGCTCATGCATTTGGCAGAGTCAGCTGAGATGGCTGACAGATGATCGTTCAACCGACAGCTATCTAATGGCTATCTAATGTGTATGACCAGACCAATAGCGGAAGATCAACCGTGATAGAGCAACATGCAACATTGTTGGTGACCACCCTTAGTGTAATTCATTGAAGGGTATGTGAAATCATTGATCCATCATCGAACGATGAACATGTCATTTTATGTGCCCTTCCTATAGGGTAAGGAGCACAACCTAATGTCACCTCATACTTATCTTTTTTGAAAGATATAGTCTTGCGTTCTAATGTTGAGGAAAAATAGATGTTGATAATTTGTGTTCTCTATTTAAATGCGGGCAGCCTGCTTGATTTGGTGAGTGTGACAACTAGTTAACATGGTAATCTACACCTAGCTGTGATTTGCACTTTGTAAAAGCCTTACCTCTTTACAATCTTTATGCAATCACCCCTCCTCAGTTATATATCTGGAAGTGGTTGTTCATTACTATTTTCTGACTATACAACCTCACTTATGTAAAATTGTGAGTTGTCTATTTCCTTTACTGGTAAATGCCCCCATGCACATTGGATTAACATCTGACAAACCCCCCCAATATCAGAGAGATCGGATGAGAGTCTAATATGTCTGGGAGACTCTGAACTCTATTATCCGTCACATTGTATTTCCTATAACCAATCCTTTTGTTATCCAAGAGGTGAGCCGCCAGAGAGCTCTTTTGTAGAGAACCCACGAGCAATCAGGAAAATGAAGTGTTTCTGTGTTTGGGGGAGTTGGGGGATAACATTTTCGGCTAAATTATTGTTTGAACTACAGTTATACAATGTGTATAACGGGCTTTAGAAAAGTATCTTTTAGTGTTACAATGCACGTCAGTCTACTATGAATGTACAAAGCAATGCTGATAATAAAACATAGTAATAATCATCAAAAGGAACACTACTTTACCCATTGCGAATAATATAATGGACATTTCTTGTGAAGTCAAACGCATTAGCAGATTCCACGCAAGTATCTAAGAACAGAACCATGGTAGGATCAGACGTATGTACAGTAATTTGCAGATGTAGATGCTGATTGAGCTCCACATTGTATGGATAGTCATTCACTGGTTGTATAAAGCTTGAAGACTGGAAGAATGTCAATTCAGCAGCATACATGCCATATTGGACTAATGTTTTCGTTTTTATGGCATCTTCAGCGTACATGCCTTCCACTACAGTTTCTTGGTAGAGTCGACATTTTACATTTAGACATAATTTTTTTTTGTGAGTAACGATTGTGTTAGCTGAGTTGGTGACCAGGGTGTTTGTATAACTTATTGTGTCATTTTCAACCTATAAGAAAATGAAAACAATTTGTAAAAAAGAAGTAGCTACTAGATACTAGATAGTTAGATAGATAGATAGATAGATAGATAGATAGATAGATAGATACTAGATAGATAGATAGAATTATTTGAAATATCTGGGCTAACTAGGACATCCAACCTCTATCTTGTACCCACATTTGGTGACACCTGAAACTGTTGTCAGCAAGCACAGCTACTTACATATTTTTAAAGGAAAAGAGGGAAAAATAAACTTTATGCAACTTCTAAAGTAGAAGTGCATAACCTTTTTAGGTTCGAGTGCCGAATTTTGTGATTACATCACTCCCAATGGCTCCATAAAATTTGAAGTGGGTATTCTGATCTGAGGTACATATCGACAGTAATATACATGACATCATCTTTCTTTAGTTTCCTCTATGGTAGACAAGGGGTGTCCTTTGATCCCCTTCTTAGCACATCAACAAAAAGGAGTAAGGATGATCATACAAGATCCGTATTGTTTATGAGAGTAACTGTACACAGAGGATTCAAAGACGGCTGAGGGCCACACAAAATGGCATCACGGGGAGCATTTGACTGTTGTGCACCCCTGATCTAAGCCTTATACTACCCAAATGGAAGAATGTGATCCAGCAAAGGAAATAAAGTTCGGTCAAGTACGGTCTGAAACGTGTAAAGTTTCATAGGTCTTGCTTTTGTGGATGTTTTTTACTCTCCAGTTTTTATGTATTTCTGAGTAAACTTTGGAATTTTTATCAGTTGCAATGCTGGATCACATTTTTCCATTTTCCCTTTGACTCCTCGTGGATACCGGTCCTACAGATCCGTGCATCGGATGTTTTCTCTATCCATGGTCTATTTATTCGATTATTTTTGGTTAACTGACTGTTCATCCCCTTTTTTATTTTATATATTTAGTCACCTTCCATTTGGAAACAGAATAAAAATTGAGGCATGAAGAATTCCTCATTAGAAACCCTGTTTTAAAGCTGGGCAAATTGATAGCACATGGGTGAGCTTGGGCCTGCTATTTATAAGGCTTCTGAAAGAAGTACCCCACCCTTACTGCCTAATAGCACCCCTGGAAAGATTCTGTAACTTTCCTACCTGTTTTACTGTCAGACATTCGTGATAATTTGTTTTAAACTCCAACCAATCTGCTAAAACTTGTGGACGGCACCAAGGATCGTTCAGAAATACTTGATCTGGCGTATATTCCAATGATTGAAGATAGCTCAGGGAGACCCAAACTATCATGTAGTCTGAATAGCATGAGAGACGGACTATAAAAAAACATAATGATAAAGATTTTGATTTAAAGCTTGTTTTCAAATGTACAAATGTAAATACTGAAAAGAGAAGAAATTAACTTACTTTTCATCTATTGGTCAAACTAGAACTCTACCTAGAGTAGCCAAAATTAAAGAGGGTATTGGAATACACATTATAATTACTGTAATTTTTACCCCCAAAGAACTCGACTCCATCTTTTGACATTGTGCAGCTCAATTCTTGAATTGCATTGGCATTTACAATGGTTGCATTGCCGGTTAGGTGTATAGATGTCAGAGACAGCAGAAAAAGTTTTCAACAGTTTCTAACTTTACTTTTTCATTTTTCTTAGCGTACAATAAAAAAAAGCACGCTACTACTCTCTAAATTACAATAGTTGGATTTCCACAAGGATTTTGGACCCTGTTTGAGCCTTTAATTGCAGGTAGCCATAGCATAGCTGTGATAGGATTCCTCACAGAACTAAAGCTCATTTGTTAGCCCCAGTTACTGTGGAAATTTCCATTATAGTTTATTTACCCAGAATCCTTTGCAGTAGGCGGAGCTATGCAAATCATCTCTTTCCACCCCTGTCTAATCCACAGCGCTTGGAACCGCCAAGCGTGCAATGCTGCGGATTAATCCGCAGCATTGCACGCTTGGCGGTTCCAAGCGCTGTGGATTAGACAGGGGTGGAAAGAGATGATTTGCATAGCTCCGCCTACTGCAAAGGATTCTGGGTAAACCTGCTATTCTTTGTATTATGCTGCTTGCAAGTACTTTCCGTTTCAGGAAAGCATCCACTATGTATTTCCTTTAAGTAGAGGGCTTTTCGGTCTCTTTCGTCCCGCTACATTTAGCCCAACTTGGGTCTCTCCCTAAGGTGGCTAGCATATATGTATCATTATAGTTTAGTAACACTTTGGGGCAGATATATCGTAATGGTTTTCATTTTACTGTAAATAACCTATTCATAGAGTAAAAGTAATGGAACTCTAGTGCACCTGATTGGATTTAAAAATCCTGAAAAGTCAGCATAGCCCATTTAAAGAGTTTTGTCACATGACTTAGGATGGGAAGCCAAACCAAAAATTCAATTTGTAGACAAGTGTTTTGGGGATTTTGTCCCTCATCAGTGCAAAGCAGGGGAGCTGGCTGTACTTGGTAAGAGCGCCCCCTATTTCCTGTCAAAGACCTTTTAGCTGGTCGACCCAGACGTCCTGATTTGCACTGATGAGGGGAAAACTCCTTGGAACACGCATCTGCAAATTGATTTATTTTTATTTTAGCATCTTATCCTGAGACATTTAGCAAGGCCTTTTGAATTTTAGGATTGATTCTTAAGTATGCAAATTGTTTCTTCAGAGAGGAACAGGACTATTATTATTATTGGAAGCAGCGATCCAAAAAGTCAATATCTACTTTTTAACGAGCCTTGCAATGTGACTTTTGATAAAAGCCACCCAGAATCTCAATTTGCAGACGAAATGTTTTGGAGTGTTTAGGCTAGCTGACATGCTTTTCAACAACACCAAAAAGCATGTAATGAAAACTTGACCTTAAAATAGAAAGATATGAAAAATAAATGTATCTAAATATTAATTACCATTTTGATTGGTGGTATAGGTGGAGTAGTATGTTGCAGAGAATTCTAATCTTGATGATCTATAAGAGGTTGAATACACAATGCTGATGCTGTTTGAAGAGGAGATGAAATCCAAAGATTTTGTACTGCAGAGGTCTCCGAGTAAAGTTGATCCAAGAGGAGTTCCATCATAAACTGACAAAGTCGATGACCGGCAGGACCAAAGACTCACCATTCTGGTCATAAGAATTCCAGTAATACAATATTAGTTTACAAAATTCATTACTGAATTTTTCCATGCATTAAAAGAAACCTAAAATGAGATTCATGCTGCCCAAAACATGGTCAGAATGATTCCAGATGCATTTCAAATGACTAGTCCAAGGCAAGCCCATGGCGACTTTCCACTGTCCCGCCATCCTATACTGACAGCTCTCTTCCTATGTGTGTAAATGTATGGGACATACCTCAGTGACCAGTCATTCGAGATGCATTGTCCTCACCTGCATTTCAGTTTCCCTTTAAGCACTGCAAAATTGTATCAATATAAAAATGAAAGATTATTTTTTACCATATACTCACATGAATGTTCTGAAGTTGAGATGAATTCTGTAATTGTTTGGCACACTAATATACCAAACGCAGTAATCAGACACTGAAGATATATTTGATTCAAAAGAAATATTTCCATATAAATTGGTCAAAATGTCCCCACATTTGACTGCAGATAGTAAATGAAAAAGAGATTGCTTTTGATAAAATGTGCAATGTAAACAAAAAAATATCTTATATAGCAAGATGAACTATACATCTGGCCTACCATGTACAAAACAGACATAATTATTATATTTAATGAAGAGATTGATCCTGAATTTCCAATAAAGATAGTAGGTTCTGGATAAGAAGCCAAAATTGTCTCTTGACTTCAAAAGGCTTTTGCAATTGAGCTGTATTAATTGTGCAAAATTACAAATACGTAAATGCTACGTATGAGATTGCTATCTGTTTTTTTGGAAAGCACAGGGACCCACAGTGTTTCATTGATCCATACGCACATCGATTTTTTTTAAACGGATCCGTGTCTCCGAGAAATAAGATTCAGAGGGTTTCCTATCCTCATCCGTTTGAAGATCAGACTAGGGTATTAAAGTCTTTATATAAAACTGATGATACACTGAAGACGTCCTTTGCACTTCAGAGTTCCATCCAAGTTTCATCCATTTTTAACTGATCCATTGATAAGAGTCAATGGATAAAAGAAAGTTCAGACAGTCTAAGACCACATTCACATGCTCAGTATTTGATCAGTATTTGACATTAGTATTTGCATAAGCCAAAACCATGAGTGGAATAATCAGAGGAAAAGTATAATAGAAACTCATCACCACTTCTGTATTTTAAACCTGCTCCTGATTTTGGCTTACAAATACTAAGTGAAATACTGACCAAATACTGAACATGGCCTAACTGATTAAGTGAAAAAAAACTATGAGAAAAGAAAAGGAAACAAGAAATATGCAACTAGTATGACACCCAAGAAAAAATCATTTTGTTTCTCTAAGTTGGTAACACTTACACAGCTTTGTCAATGCAGCCTAAGAGGTTGTTCACACATCCAATTTTTTTGTGCGAGTGTTAAGGTACCTTCACACATAACGATATTGTTAACGATATCGTTGCTATTTGTGACGTAGCAACGATATCGTTAATGAAATCGTTATGTGTGACAGCGACCAACGATCAGGCCCCTGCTGGGAGATCGTTGGTCGCTGAATAAAGTCCAGAACTTTATTTCGTCGCTGGACTCCCTGCTGACATCGCTGGATCGGCGTGTGTGACACCGATCCAGCGATGTCTTCACTGGTAACCAGGGTAAACATCGGGTAACTAAGCGCAGGGCCGCGCTTAGTAACCCGATGTTTACCCTGGTTACCATGCTAAAAGTAAAAAAAAAACAAACACTACATACTTACCTACCGCTGTCTGTCCTCCAGCGCTGTGCTCTGCACTCCTCCTGTACTGTCTGTGAGCCGGAAAGCAGAGCGGTGACGTCACCGCTCTGCTTTCCGGCTCCCAGACAGTACAAGAGGAGAGCAGAGAAGCAGAGCGCAGCGCTGGAGGACAGACAGCGGTAGGTAAGTATGTAGTGTTTGTTTTTTTTTACTTTTAGCATGGTAACAAGGGTAAACATCGGGTTACTAAGCGCGGCCCTGCGCTTAGTTACCCGATGTTTACCCTGGTTACCGGCATCGTTGGTCGCTGGAGAGCGGTCTGTGTGACAGCTCTCCAGCGACCAAACAGCGACGCTGCAGCGATCCGGATCGTTGTCGGTATCGCTGCAGCGTCGCTAAATGTGAAGGGGCCTTTATCCGTGAAAACCTAAGATAGCAGTCATATGAATGATATTCTATGGGGCTGTGTATGTGAGTTGGCTACAGAAAACATTGGAGACATGTCCAATTTTGATCCGAGGACCAGATCGAAATCTTCAACGCAAGTTTGTGGGTCTGTGAAAAACTTGGACCGCACTGAGATGATATCCGAGTGTGGTCCCATTTTCATGGACTGTCAGAAAGGAGAAGATGAAGAAGCACTTTTTTTCTCTCCATGTATCACACTCTAGTCAAACTCTGATCAAAATAATCAGTCCGTTTTTCTCGCACCTAAAAGATCCTGTCATCAGAAAGAGTCCCAACTCAGACTGGGACCCTTGACTCTATTGAAAAGGTCTTTTCAGTCTTTTTAATGTTTATTTGCAGTTAAAAATTATAGAAAAACATTGCTATAACAATTAGCCCACTCTGCAGCCTTCCCCTTTCCCTTTTTATTATTATTATTATTATTATTATTATAATACTTTTTTTTTACAGCGCCATTTATTCCATGGCGCTTTTCATGTGAAATGGGGGAAAATATAGACAAATACAATAAACATGAGCAAAAACAAGGCATTAATAGGTACAGAAGGAGAGAGGACCCTGCCGGCGAGGGCTCACAGTCTGCAGGGGATGGGTGAGGATACACTAGGAGAGGGTAGAGCTGGTTGTGCGGCGGTTCCGTAGGTTGAGGATCACTGCAAGCTCTAGGCTTGTTGGAAGAGGTGAGTCTTCAGGTTCTTTTGGAAGTCATCCTCTCATTTTTCTAGTGTTATTAATCTTTAATTCACATAAACATTTACAAAAATGCATAAAGTTCAGTATATTCATGTGTAAGTGTATCGGTCAGTGGGCGCACTTTCATTCCACGGCCCAACTGTTTTACTGACTCATATCTAATGTACTTATTGGTTAATATGGGTAAAGAAACATATTTACTTACTGTCACCATTAATGTTCTGATCACCTGTAATGTCACAAGGAGACAAATTAGATATCAAGTAAAAGTAGATATTGTATAGAATTTTATGTTGAAAATATTGAGCATTGTGTAATCTGTAAAGAACTATAGAAAATATAACGCAACCAAACTATTGTTTTAATCTTAAACAATATATAATTTGCAAAGAACTACAGAAATACAATGCTACCACATTATTGCTTTTGAATAATTTGGAATAATTAAAAATAAAATCAAAACTAAATAAATAAAATATATTTTTCCATAATTCATTATCACTAGTGATGAGCATTCTGATACTGCAATCGGGTATCAGCCGATATTCGCTGTATCGAAGTTCCGATACTGAGTTCCGATATTTTTACAATATTGAATACCGGAATGGGAAGCTCCCATAATGCAATGAGCCAGTTGAGGATCCTAAGAAGTGTGGACACATCCTGTTAGGCATGTTAGCCATGTTAACTAATGGCATGGCTGTGATTGGCTGCTGAAATGATGTAATGATGTGCTGTAATGGAGTATTGGCGGTGCGTGGGTGGAGACTGCATGTCTGTGTGTGTGGGCAGGGTCTGTGTGGGCCTGCCGGGGGTCTGTGTGGGCTGCGGGGGTCTGTGCGGGCTGCCGAGGGTCTGTGCGGGCCTGCCGGGGGTCTGTGCGGGCTCTCGGGGGTTGTGTGTGTGGGCAGGCATCATCCGATGGGACAAGTCCCATTGGGCTATGCCTGCTACAATGACAGTGACTGACACATTAGCCAATCATGGGACAGTAGTAGTCCCATCATCCGGCTAATGTGTTGAATGTAAAAAAAACACAAACATACATACTGCATACTTACATGCAACATACATACAACATACTACATACATACAACATACATACTACATACATACAACATACTACATACATACTACATATATACAACATACTACATACATACAACATACATACTACATACATAATACATACATAATACATACTACATATGTACAACATACTACATACAAACAACATGTATGTAGTATGTTGTATGTATGTAGTATGTTGTATGTATGTAGTATGTATTTTGTATGTATGTAGTATGTTGTATGTATGTATGTATGTAGTATGTTGTATGTATGTAGTATGGATGTTGTATGTATGTAGTATGTTGTATGTATGTTGCATGTATGTATGTTTTTTTACATTCAACACATTAGCTGGATGATGGGACTACTACTGTCCCATCATTGGCTAATGTGTCAATCACTGTCATTGTAGCAGGCAAGGCCCGATGGGACTTGTAGTCCCATCGGACGATGCCTGCACACAGACACAAAGACACCCGAGAGGCCTGCACAGACCAAAGGAAGGCCCGCAAAGACCCCAAGAGGCCCGTACAGATCCCCGGCAGGCCCGCACAGACCCCTGAGAGGCCCGTACAGGCCACGGCAGGCCTGCACAGACCCCCGAGAGGCCCATGCAGACCCTGGCAGGCCCGCACAGACCCCCGAGAGGCCCGTACAGGCCCCGGCAGGCCTGCACAGACCCCAGAGAGGCCTGTGCAGGCCCCGGAAGGCCCACACAGACCCCCGAGAGGCCTGTACAGACCCCCAGCAGGGCAGAAAGGGTTTATTTTTATTCTGATATTTGTGTCCCATTGACTTGCATTGGCTTCCGGTATCGGAATCGGCGATACCCGATATTTTTGGGGTATCGGTCCGATCCGATATTTCTCGATATCCGAAGGTATCGCTGAATACTAATTATCACCCTTTTTTCTCTTTAGAAAATAATGAATGGCCTACTAGGACCGCCAAGGGTCTGCTGAAGTCCCCGTTACTGTCCTCTTGGTACTGCTGTGAAACTCAGCTGTAGTTAAATACATAGTACAAACAATCAAATAATTACAAAAATAGGCTAAAATCTATAGAAAATAAAACAAAATGAACATTTGCCTAGCAACAAATCACCATGAGAAAATACACTCAAAATTCAGGCTCCTCTTTATCTGAAAAGCATGAGAATTGCATTGTCTCTATTAGAGTTGAGCGACCTTGACCTTTTTAGAGTCGAGCCGGGTTTTGCGAAACCCGACTATGTCCAAAGTCGGGTCGAGTGAAATCGGCCGATTATGACGTAAAGTCGGGATCGACCGAAACACGAAACCCAATGCAAGTCAATGGGGCAGCATAGTCGGCAGTGAGTGGGGGCCAGGAAAACACCTAGAGTGCCCATTTTAATGTCAAAACCATCCATTCTTCTTAATGAAGCTTGTCAAGCGTAATTTACCTTATAATAATTGGAAGGCATTTGAAATTGGGGGTCATTTGGCTAAAGTTGTGGGGGGTAGGGCTGGTTCAAGTAATTAGTGGGCCCAGGAAATCTGGACCACGTCACGGCAGTGGAGCAGGGAGAGGTAAGTATTTCAACTTTGCAAGTGCTGTGAACCTGAGCAAGCAGGGGGGGCCCACTCGTTGGCATTGGCACTGGCACAGGGCCCCTCAAAGTACAGCGGTGTGTTTGCACGGCGGGGGCGCCTCCCACCGGCAGCAACACTTTTGCGTACTATGAGAGGCCCTGTGCCAGTGACGTCGCCAACTAGTATTCCTCCCCCCACCTGATGAAGGAACCTGCACTTTCATCTGCACCTTCCTCTTTGTCCCCGTGTAAGGTGGTATGGTATGCGGGAAGAGCAACCTGACTTTCAGCAGGGTCACAATGTTGTTGTGTAGCGTGCACGGGGAATGTTGCGTTATGGGTCAATGTACCAGCAGACTCATCTATCACTGGCTGGGCAATGGGCACGATGAAGTGGAAACACAGATATAGGCCCAAAGAAGAAAGTGGGCTAAATGCAGTTCAAAATTGGTAACACAGGAATAACCAGGGGGCATTGCAGTGGAGGACAACTGGAATGAGAGGCTGACACAGAGAGTAGGGCCAAATCAGTAAGTAGTCGAAATGCAGTTCAAAATTGGCAACCGTAGTAAACAGGCGGCACAGCTTTGTTCAGTGGAGGAGAACAGCAAGGAGTGGCAGACACCGATAGTAGGCCCCAAACCAACTAGTACGCCAAATGCAGTTGTTCCATTTAACCACAATTTAATGAGAGCCTGAAGATAGAAGCTCAGGAAAGGCAACCTGGGGAACACCTTGGAGTGTAACACACCATCTCTCTCCACCCCATACCCATTTTGTATGGCCTAATGCAGTGTACTTTTCTACAACTACTAAACGAGAGTCGGAAGACCGAAGCAATGGCAAGGAAACCTGGGGAACACCTTAGAGTGTAACACACCCTCTCTCTACACCCCATACCCAATTTGAAGGTCTAATGCAGTGTAGTTTCCAAGAACTACTAAACGAGAGCCGGAAGATCGAAGCTCAGGAAAGGCAACCTGGGGAACACCTTGGAGTGTAACACACCCTCTCGCTACACCCCATACCCAATTTGAAGGCCTAATGCAGCGTAGTTTCCAACAACTACTAAACGAGAGCCGGAAGATCGAAGCTCAGGAAAGGCAACCTGGGGAACACCTTGGAGTGTAACAAACCCTCTCTCTACACCCCATACCCAATTTGTAGGCCTAATGCAGCGTAGTTTCCGACAACTACTAAACGAGAGCATGAAGATCGAAGCTCAGGAAAGGCAACCTGGGGAACACCTTGGAGTGTAACACACCCTCTCTCTACACCCCATACCCAATTTGTAGGCCTAATGCAGCGTAGTTTCCGACAACTACTAAACGAGAGCCGGAATATCGAAGCTCAGGAAAGGCAACCTGGGGAACACCTTGGAGTGTAACACACCCTCTCTCTACACCCCATACCCAATTTGAAGGCCTAATGCAGTGTAGTTTCCAAGAACTACTAAACGAGAGCCGGAAGATCGAAGCTCAGGAAAGGCAACCTGGGGAACACCTTGGAGTGGAACACACCATCTCTCTACACCCCATACCCAATTTGAAGGCCTAATGCAGCGTAGTTTCCAACAACTACTAAACGAGAGCCGGTAGATCGAAGCTCAGGAAAGGCAACCTGGGGAACACCTTGGAGTGTAACACAACGTCTCTCTACACCACGGAAGGGATGATTCTTAGGAAGGAAGGCTGTTGGAAATAAGCATTGCGCGTCCGAGGGTGATTAGATTCTTATTAGGTATATACTCACCCTCGGACGCGCCCTGCTTCTTTATTTGGAATGAATGTTTATTTGCAATGTGGTGTTGACTTTCTCTATTATTTTGGTAATTAATGATTTTATTATTTTCATTATTTTGCATCTTCTCGGCAATAATATAAAGAAGACGCGACAGGACAACACTCGGTGGATGCCATATGTGTGTTTTCAATTTAAAAAAACTTTCAGTTAACTACTTGCAGGAGAAAGTAATTGTAGCTGGTGGCCATTTTTAGTACTGTACCAGATTTTAGTTGTGTGTTTGTTTTTAATGTTAAAATGTCTGCATTTGATATCTCACCAGTATTTTCTTTTTTATAAGCAAAATACTTATTTTTATATTTTCTGATGTTGGTTCCAGGGGTACACGGCCAGCAGTGCCCTGGTCAGTGTAGTAGTAGTTGAAAGAATGGACCGCAGACAGGCATCGAAGGCCTAAAATAAAAACACATGGCTGTAGGCAATTTTAAATTGGTTCCAGGGGTACACGGACAGCAGTGGTGTGGTCAGTGGAGGCCTAGTGGAAGGAGTGACCGCAGACAGGCATCGAAGGCCTAAAATAATAACACATGGCTGTAGGCAATTTTAAATTGGTTCCAGGGGTACACGGGCAGCAGTGACCTGGTCAGTGTAGTAGTAGTTGAAAGAATGGACCGCAGACAGGCATCGAAGGCCTAAAATAAAAAAATTGGGCTGGCTGTAGGCAATTTTAAATTGGTTCCAGGGGTACACGGACAGCAGTGGTGTGGTCAGTGGAGGCCTAGTGGAAGGAGTGACCGCAGACAGGCATCGAAGGCCTAAAATAATAACACATGGCTGTAGGCAATTTTAAATTGGTTCCAGGGGTACACGGACAGCAGTGGTGTGGTCAGTGGAGGCCTAGTGGAAGGAGTGACCGCAGACAGGCATCGAAGGCCTAAAATAATAACACATGGCTGTAGGCAATTTTAAATTGGTTCCAGGGGTAGACGGGCAGCAGTGACCTGGTCAGTGTAGTAGTAGTTGAAAGAATGGACCGCAGACAGGCATCGAAGGCCTAAAATAAAAAAATTGGGCTGGCTGTAGGCAATTTTAAATTGGTTCCAGGGGTACACGGGCAGCAGTGGTCTGGTCAGTGGAAGTCTAGTGGAAGGAGTGACCGCAGACAGGCTTCCAAGGCCTAACATAACAAACTTGGGCTGGCTGTAGGCACTTTTAAATTGGTTCCAGGGGTACACGGGCAGCAGTGACCTGGTCAGTGTAGTTGTAGTTGAAAGAATGGACCGCAGACAGGCATCGAAGGCCTAAAATAAAAAAATTGGGCTGGCTGTAGGCAATTTTAAATTGGTTCCAGGGGTACACGGGCAGCAGTGGTGTGGTCAGTGGAGGCCTAGTGGAAGGAGTGACCGCAGACAGGCATCGAAGGCCTAAAATAATAACACATGGCTGTAGGCAATTTTAAATTGGTTCCAGGGGTACACGGGCAGCAGTGACCTGGTCAGTGTAGTAGTAGTTGAAAGAATGGACCGCAGACAGGCATCGAAGGCCTAAAATAAAAAAATTGGGCTGGCTGTAGGCAATTTTAAATTGGTTCCAGGGGTACACGGACAGCAGTGGTGTGGTCAGTGGAGGCCTAGTGGAAGGAGTGACCGCAGACAGGCATCGAAGGCCTAAAATAATAACACATGGCTGTAGGCAATTTTAAATTGGTTCCAGGGGTACACGGACAGCAGTGGTGTGGTCAGTGGAGGCCTAGTGGAAGGAGTGACCGCAGACAGGCATCGAAGGCCTAAAATAATAACACATGGCTGTAGGCAATTTTAAATTGGTTCCAGGGGTAGACGGGCAGCAGTGACCTGGTCAGTGTAGTAGTAGTTGAAAGAATGGACCGCAGACAGGCATCGAAGGCCTAAAATAAAAAAATTGGGCTGGCTGTAGGCAATTTTAAATTGGTTCCAGGGGTACACGGGCAGCAGTGACCTGGTCAGTGTAGTAGTAGTTGAAAGAATGGACCGCAGACAGGCATCGAAGGCCTAAAATAAAAAAATTGGGCTGGCTGTAGGCAATTTTAAATTGGTTCCAGGGGTACACGGGCAGCAGTGGTGTGGTCAGTGGAGGCCTAGTGGAAGGAGTGACCGCAGACAGGCATCGAAGGCCTAAAATAATAACACATGGCTGTAGGCAATTTTAAATTGGTTCCAGGGGTACACGGGCAGCAGTGACCTGGTCAGTGTAGTAGTAGTTGAAAGAATGGACCGCAGACAGGCTTCGAAGGCCTAACATAACAAACTTGGGCTGGCTGTAGGCACTTTTAAATTGGTTCCAGGGGTACACGGGCAGCAGTGGTCTGGTCAGTGGAAGTCTAGTGGAAGGAGTGACCGCAGACAGGCTTCCAAGGCCTAACATAACAAACTTGGGCTGGCTGTAGGCACTTTTAAATTGGTTCCAGGGGTACACGGGCAGCAGTGGTCTGGTCAGTGGAAGTCTAGTGGAAGGAGTGACCGCAGACAGGCTTCCAAGGCCTAACATAACAAACTTGGGCTGGCTGTAGGCACTTTTAAATTGGTTCCAGGGGTACACGGGCAGCAGTGACCTGGTCAGTGTAGTAGTAGTTGAAAGAATGGACCGCAGACAGGCTTCGAAGGCCTAACATAACAAACTTGGGCTGGCTGTAGGCACTTTTAAATTGGTTCCAGGGGTACACGGGCAGCAGTGGTCTGGTCAGTGGAAGTCTAGTGGAAGGAGTGACCGCAGACAGGCTTCCAAGGCCTAACATAACAAACTTGGGCTGGCTGTAGGCACTTTTAAATTGGTTCCAGGGGTACACGGGCAGCAGTGGTCTGGTCAGTGGAAGTCTAGTGGAAGGAGTGACCGCAGACAGGCTTCCAAGGCCTAACATAACAAACTTGGGCTGGCTGTAGGCACTTTTAAATTGGTTCCAGGGGTACACGGGCAGCAGTGGTCTGGTCAGTGGAAGTCTAGTGGAAGGAGTGACCGCAGACAGGCTTCGAAGGCCTAACATAACAAAATTGGGCTGGCTGTAGGCACTTTAAATTGGTTCCAGGGGTACATGGGCAGCAGTGTATGGTCAGTGGAAGTCTAGTGGAAGGAGTGACGGCAGACAGTCTTCGAAGGCCTAACATAACAAAATTGGGCTGACTGTAGGCACTTTTAAATTGGTTCCAGGGTAACACGGCCAGCAGTGGCCTGGTCAGTGTAGTAGTTGTAGAAAGAAGGGACCGCAGACAGGCTTCGAAGGCCTAACATAACAAAAATGTCAAAACAATGGTATTGTCAGTGCCAGGCATTGAAGGATGTCAGCGCCTAGACTACACATTGGTGAAGCTGTGAGAGATAATTTTGCTAGTGGTAGAGCACTGTTTGAGCTGGGGGGGGGAACTGTCTTGTGGCCGGCGTTACAGGCACAGGGCCCCTCATATTACAACGGTGTGTCTGACGTTGGGTGCGCACCACCACCGCCAGAGACACTTTATTGTACTATGAGGGACCCAGTGGCAGTGCCGTCGACCAAAAGCGGCCACACCCACCTCTTCAGACAAACAGCACTCTCAAGGGTCCAAGCGCAAAGTGGCGATAGCACGGCCCCGTGTGGGGAGTTTGGCCATTTCGTGAGGTGGAAACATGTCGTATGCTGGACAATCAGGTGAAGAAAATTACGAGATTGGAAAAGTCATTCAGAATAGTCCACAGGCAAGACCTTTTCATAGGAAAGCTAGGTGTCAGCCGGGCAGGGTGGGGCAAAAGATTTTGAAATCCAGTTGTGGTTCATTTTAATGAAGGTTAGATCATCTACATTTTGGGTAGCCAGACGAGTCCTTTTTTCTGTTAGTATTGAACCTGCAGCACTGAATACTCTTTCTGATAGGACACTAGCTGCCGGGCAAGCAAGCTCCTGCAATGCATATTCTGCCAATTCTGGCCAGGTGTCTAATTTGGATGCCCAGTAATCAAATGGGAATGACGGTTGAGGGAGAACGTCGATAAGGGATGAAAAATAGTTTGTAACCATACTGGACAAATGTTGTCTCCTGTCACTTTGAATTGATGCTGCAGTACCTGTCCTGTCTGCGGTCATAGAAAAATCACTCCACAACCTGGTCAGAAAACCCCTCTGGCCAACGCCACTTCTGATTTCTGCCCCTCTAACACCTCTGGTCTGCTGGCCCCTGGAGCTCGTGTGAGAACGATCACGGGCGCTGTGTGCAGGGAATGCCAGAAGCAAACGGTCAACAAGAGTTGATTGTTTTGTTGCTAATATTAGTTCCAAGTTCTCATGTGGCATAATATTTTGCAATTTGCCTTTATAGCGAGGATCAAGGAGGCAGGCCAACCAGTAATCGTCATCGTTCATCATTTTTGTAATGCGTGTGTCCCTTTTGAGGATACGCAAGGCATAATCCGCCATGTGGGCCAAAGTTCCCGTTGTCAAATCTGCGGTTGTGCTTGGTTGAGGGGCAGTTGCAGGCAAATCTACGTCACTTGTGTCCCTCAAAAAACCAGAACCCGGCCTTGCCACGCCACCAATTTCCCGTGCCCCCGGGAAAGCTTCCTCATTAAAAATATACTCATCCCCATCATCCTCCTCATCCTCCACCTCCTCTTCGCCCGGTACCTCATCATGTACACTGCCCTGACCAGACAATCGCTGACTGTCATCAAGGCTTTCCTCTTCCTCTGGTGCAGACGCCTGATCCTTTATGTGCGTCAAACTTTGCATCAGCAGACGCATTAGGGGGATGCTCATGCTTATTATGGCGTTGTCTGCACTAACCAGCCGTGTGCATTCCTCAAAACACTGAAGGACTTGACACATGTCTTGAATCTTCGACCACTGCACACCTGACAACTCCATGTCTGCCATCCTACTGCCTGCCCGTGTATGTGTATCCTCCCACAAAAACATAACAGCCCGCCTCTGTTCGCACAGTCTCTGAAGCATGTGCAGTGTTGAGTTCCACCTTGTTGCAACGTCTATGATTAGGCGATGCTGGGGAAGGTTCAAAGAACGCTGATAGGTCTGCATACGGCTGGAGTGTACAGGCGAACGGCGGATATGTGCGCAAAGTCCACGCACTTTGAGGAGCAGGTCGGATAACCCCGGATAACTTTTCAGGAAGCACTGCACCACCAGGTTTAAGGTGTGAGCCAGGCAAGGAATGTGTTTCAGTTGGGAAAGGGAGATGGCAGCCATGAAATTCCTTCCGTTATCACTCACTACCTTGCCTGCCTCAAGATCTACAGTGCCCAGCCACGACTGCGTTTCTTGCTGCAAGAACTCGGACAGAACTTCCGCGGTGTGTCTATTGTCGCCCAAACACTTCATAGCCAATACAGCCTGCTGACGTATGCCAGTAGCTGCCCCATAATGGGAGACCTGGTGTGCAACAGTGGCAGGTGCGGATGGAGTGTTTGTGCGACTGCGGTCTGTGGACGAGCTCTTGCTTCTGCAGGAGGACGAGGAGGAGGAGGAGGAGGGGGTGCGAACGGCTACAGACAACTGTTTACTAGACCGTGGGCTAGGCAGAACTGTCCCAAACTTGCTGTCCCCTGTGGACCCTGAATCCACCACATTTACCCAGTGTGCCGTGATGGACACGTAACGTCCCTGGCCATGCCTACTGGTCCATGCATCTGTTGTCAGGTGCACCTTTGTGCTCACAGATTGCCTGAGTGCATGGACGATGCGCTCTTTAACATGCTGGTGGAGGGCTGGGATGGCTTTTCTGGAAAAAAAGTGTCGACTGGGTAGCTCGTAGCGTGGTACAGCGTAGTCCATCAGGTCTTTGAAAGCTTCGCTTTCAACTAACCGGTAGGGCATCATCTCTAACGAGATTAGTCTAGCTATGTGGGCGTTCAAACCCTGTGTACGCGGATGCGAGGCTAAGTATTTCCTTTTTCTAACCATAGTCTCATGTAGGGTGAGCTGGACTGGAGAGCTGGAGATCGTGGAACTAGCGGGGGTGCCGGTGGACATGGCAGACTGAGAGACGGTGGGAGATGGTATTGTTGCCGCCGGTGCCCTAGATGCAGTGTTTCCTACTACGAAACTGGTGATTCCCTGACCCTGACTGCTTTGGCCTGGCAAAGATACCTGCACAGATACAGCAGGTGGTGCGCTAAATGGTGGTCCTACACTGCCGGAAGGGATGTTGCGTTGATGACTAGCTTCATTGGCCGAGGGTGCAACAACCTTAAGGGACGTTTGGTAGTTAGTCCAAGCTTTCAAATGCATGGTGGTTAAATGTCTATGCATGCAACTAGTATTGAGACTTTTCAGATTCTGACCTCTGCTTAAGGAAGTAGAACATTTTTGACAGATGACTTTGCGCTGATCAATTGGATGTTGTTTAAAAAAATGCCAGACTGCACTCTTTCTAGCATCGGATACCTTTTCAGGCATTGCAGACTGAGCTTTAACCGGATGGCCACGCTGTCCTCCACCAGGTTTTGGCTTTGCCACGCGTTTTGGGCAAGATACGGGCCCGGCAGATGGAACCTGTGGCGATGTTGATGCCTGCTGCGGCCCCTCCTCCTCCTCTGCTTCAGAACTGCTGCCGCCTGCACCCTGTTCCCCCAATGGCTGCCAATCGGGGTCAAGAACTGGGTCATCTAATAACTCTTCTTGTACCTCCTGCGCAACTTCGTCTGTGTCACCGTGTCGTTCGGTGGTATAGCGTTCGTGATGGGGCAACATAGTCTCATCAGGGTCTGATTCTTGATCAGCACCCTGCGAGGGCAATGTTGTGGTCTGAGTCAAAGGACCAGCATAGTAGTCTGGCTGTGGCTGTGCGTCAGTGCACTCCATGTCAGATTCAATTTGTAATGGGCATGGACTGTTAACTGCTTCACTTTCTAAGCCAGGGACGGTATGTGTAAAGAGCTCCATGGAGTAACCCGTTGTGTCGCCTGCTGCATTCTTCTCTGTTGTTGTTTTTGCTGAAGAGGACAAGGAAGTGACTTGTCCCTGACCGTGAACATCCACTAACGACGCGCTGCTTTTACTTTTACCAGTTTCACGAGATGAGGCAAAAGAGCTAGAGGCTGAGTCAGCAAGATAAGCCAAAACTTGCTCTTGCTGCTCCGGCTTTAAAAGCGGTTTTCCTAATCCCAGAAAAGGGAGCGTTCGAGGCCTTGTGTAGCCGGACGACGAACCTGGCTCCACAGCTCCAGACTTAGGTGCAATATTTTTTCCCCCACGACCACCTGATGCTCCACCACTACCACTACCCTCATTACCAGCTGACAATGAACGCCCCCGGCCACGACCTCTTCCACTAGACTTCCTCATTGTTTTAAAAACGTAACCAAACTAACGTTATTTGTTGCAGTCACACAACTTACACGGTGAGCTATAACTTCAGTATGATTTAGCTACCCCTTTACAGGTTGGTGAGACCACAGCGAAAATCAGGCCCAATGTTACACACTCTTTTTTTGGTGGCTGCAAATTAGAGAGATGCCCCACACGCAGGACTGTCACTGAAGCACAAATGTTAATATTAATGTCACACTATTATTTTTTTTTTATTTTTATTTTTTTCAGGAACACTTTAGAAACCCCCCAAAAAAAAAAAAAAAGATTTTTGCAGGGAGAATTTAGAAAACAAATGTAACAAACTATATGCTTTCTATGGGCCACTGAGTGAGAGATGACGCACACAGGAATCAGGAGTGGCACACAAGCCCAGAGGCCAATATTTTTCTACCAATGATTGATGGAGTTATTTTCTCTGGTAGATTTTGGAACCCAAATCAAGGAAAAAAAATGTAGGCTTTCTATGGACCACAATTGGAGAGAGAGAGAGAGAGAGAGAGAGATGGCACACCCAGGAGTCAAGACTGGCACACAAGCAGAAAGGCCAATATTAATCTCCCACTGTTTTTTTTGTTTTTTGTTTTTTGTTTTTTTTTTCAGGGAGACTTTAGAAAAAAAAATAATAAAAAAAATATGATTTTATCAGGAAGAATTTAGAAACCAAATAAAATAAAATGATTTTTTCAGGGAGAATTTATAAAACAAATAAAAACAAAAATAGGCGTTCTATGGCCCACTGACTGAGAGATGACGCACACAGGAGTCAGGAGTGGCACACAAACCCAGAGGCCAATATTTTTCTACCAATGATTGATGTAGTTATTTTCTCTGGTAGATTTTAGAACCCAAATCAAGGAAAAAAAATATAGGCTTTCTATGGACCACAATTGGAGAGAGAGAGAGAGAGAGAGAGAGAGAGAGAGAGAGAGATGGCACACCCAGGAGTCAAGGCTGGCACACAAGCAGAAAGGCCAATATTAATCTCCCACTGTTTTTTTTGGTTGTTTTTTTTTTTTTTTTTTCAGGGAGACTTTAGAAAAAAAATAATAAAAAAAATATGATTTTATCAGGAAGAATTTAGAAACCAAATAAAATAAAATGATTTTTTCAGGGAGAATTTATAAAACAAATAAAACCAAAAATAGGCGTTCTATGGCCCACTGACTGAGAGATGACGCACCCAGGAGTCAAGACTGGCACACAAGCAGAAAGGCCAATATTAATCTCCCACTGTTTTTTTTTTTTTTTTTCAGGGAGACTTTAGAAAAAAAAATAATAAAAAAAATGTGATTTTATCAGGAAGATTTTAGAAACCAAATAAAATAAAATGATTTTTTCAGGGAGAATTTAGAAAACAAATAAAACCAAAAATAGGCGTTCTATGGCCCACTGACTGAGAGATGACGCACCCAGGAGTCAAGACTGGCACACAAGCAGAAAGGCCAATATTAATCTCCCACTGTTTTTTTTTTTTTTTTTCAGGGAGACTTTAGAAAAAAAAATAATAAAAAAAATGTGATTTTATCAGGAAGAATTTAGAAACCAAATAAAATAAAATGATTTTTTCAGGGAGAATTTAGAAAACAAATAAAACCAAAAATAGGCGTTCTATGGCCCACTGACTGAGAGATGACGCACCCAGGAGTCAAGACTGGCACACAAGCAGAAAGGCCAATATTAATCTCCCACTGTTTTTTTTTTTTTTTTTCAGGGAGACTTTAGAAAAAAAAATAATAAAAAAAATATGATTTTATCAGGAAGAATTTAGAAACCAAATAAAATAAAATGATTTTTTCAGGGAGAATTTATAAAACAAATAAAAACAAAAATAGGCGTTCTATGGCCCACTGACTGAGAGATGACGCACACAGGAGTCAGGAGTGGCACACAAACCCAGAGGCCAATATTTTTCTACCAATGATTGATGTAGTTATTTTCTCTGGTAGATTTTAGAACCCAAATCAAGGAAAAAAAATATAGGCTTTCTATGGACCACAATTGGAGAGAGAGAGAGAGAGAGAGAGAGAGAGATGGCACACCCAGGAGTCAAGACTGGCACACAAGCAGAAAGGCCAATATTAATCTCCCACTGTTTTTTTTTTTTTTTTTCAGGGAGACTTTAGAAAAAAAAATAATAAAAAAAAAAAAGATTTTATCAGGAAGAATTTAGAAACCAAATAAAATAAAATGATTTTTTCAGGGAGAATTTATAAAACAAATAAAACCAAAAATAGGCGTTCTATGGCCCACTGACTGAGAGAGAGAGAGAGAGAGAGAGATGGAACGCTTAGTACTGGCACACAAGCCCAAAGGGCAATATTAATCTCCCTTTTTTTTTCCAGGGAGAATTTCTAAAACCCAAAAAAAAAATAAAATAGGCTTTCTATGGCCCACTATTTGTGAGAGAGATGGGACGCTCAGGACTGGCACAGATGGCACGCTCAGGACTGGCACAGAAGCCCAGAGGCCAATATTAATCTCCTTTTTTTTCTGGGAGAATTTATAAAACCAAAAAAATATTTAAATAGGCTTTCTATGGCCCACTATTTGTGAGAGAGATGGCACGCTCAGGACTGGCACAGATGGCACGCTCACAACTGGCACAGAAGCCCAGAGGCCAATATTAATCTCCCTTTTTTTCTGGGAGAATTTATAAAACCAAAAAAAAATTTAAATAGGCTTTCTATGGCCCACTATTTGTGAGAGAGATGGCACGCTCAGGACTGGCACAGATGGCACGCTCACAACTGGCACACAAGCCCAGAGGCCAATATTAATCTCCCTTTTTTCAGGGAAAATTTATAAAACAAAAAAAAAAATTAAATAGGCTTTCTATGGCCCACTATTTGTGAGAGAGATGGCACGCTCAGGGCTGGCACAGATGGCACGCTCAGGACTGGCACACAAGCCCAGAGGCCAATATTAATCTCCCTTTTTTTCAGGGAGAATTTATAAAACCAAAAAAAAAAATAAATAGGCTTTCTATGGCCCACTATTTGTGAGAGAGATGGCACGCTCAGGGCTGGCACAGATGGCACGCTCAGGACTGGCACACAAGCCCAGAGGCCAATATTAATCTCCCTTTTTTTCAGGGAGAATTTATAAAACCCCCAAAAAAATAAAATAGGCTTTCTATGGCCCACTATTTGTGAGAGAGATGGCACACTCAGGACTGGCACACAAGCCCAAAGGCCAATATTAATCTCCCACTGTATTTTTATCAGGGAGAATTTATACACCCCACAAAAAAAAATACAGAAAAATGAAAAGGCTTTCTATGGCCCACTATGTGAGAGAGATGGCACACACAGGGATGGCACTCTAGCAGAAATGCCAAATTGCCAATCTTAATCTCCCACCAAAAAAAAAAAAAAAAAAAAAACAGGGAATGTCCTACAATTACTATCTCCCTGCCTGCAGTAATCTCAGCCAGGTATGGCAGGCAGCTACTATCTCCCTGCCTGCAGTAATCTCAGCCAGGTATGGCAGGCAGCAATAAGGAGTGGACTGATGCACAAATGAAATAAAAAGTGTGGACAAACAAAAAAGATAGCTGTGCAGAAAGGAAGGAACAAGAGGATTTGTGCTTTGAAAAAAGCAGTTGGTTTGCACAGCGGCGTACACACAGCAATGCAGCTATCAGGGAGCCTTCTAGGGCAGCCCAATGAGCTACAGCGCTGAGGGGAAAAAAAAAAAAAAAAAAACTTCCACTGTCCCTGCACACCGAGGGTGGTGTTGGACAGTGCAAATCGCTGCAGCACAAGCGGTTTTGTGGTTAATGGACCCTGCCTAACGCTATCCCTGCTTCTGACAAAGCGGCAGCAACCTCTCCCTAAGCTCAGATCAGCAGCAGTAAGATGGCGGTCGGCGGGAACGCCTCTTTATAGCCCCTGTGACGTCGCAGACAGCAAGCCAATCACTGCAATGCCCTTCTCTAAGATGGTGGGGACCAGGACCTATGTCATCACGCTGCCCACACTCTGCGTTTACCTTCATTGGCTGAGAAATGGCGCTTTTCGCGTCATTGAAACGCGACTTTGGCGCGAAAGTCGCGTACCGCATGGCCGACCCCGCACAGGGGTCGGATCGGGTTTCATGAAACCCCGACTTAGCCAAAAGTCGGCGACTTTTGAAAATGTTCGACCCGTTTCGCTCAACCCTAGTCTCTATGATTCTCCTACTTGTTTTGTTTAATTTACACCAAAATCATGCATGCTTTATTAGATAAATCTCTACCTTTCAGCTAAATTTTCACAAAACACAGGGATTTTTTATAATCCGGTAATATGCAGTTATTAGATTAACTACTGATATTTATGCACATAAGGAAAGAAATATGCGGCACTCACCCCAATTCAGCAGTGGAAGGCGTGAACTTTAATGGAGAACATAAACAGATACAAAAATCCGTTAAAACATCAGGTAAGCAGGAGGGTGCGGTGTTGGAGCTTGGACGACGGCCGTTTCGCACACCAGGTCTACGCACCAGCTTGCATATTTGTTTTTCTTGCTTGCTGGAAGCTCTGGGACGCAGAGGGTGTACCTCCGTGCCGTTAGTTCGGTACGGAGGGTCTTTTTGCCCCCTTTGCGTGGTTGTTTGTAGGGTTTTGTGTTGACCGCAAAGTTACCTTTCCTATCCTCGCTCTGTTCAGAAAGTCGGGCCTCACTTTGCTAAATCTATTTCATCTCTACGTTTGTCGTTTCATCTTAACTCACAGTCATTATATGTGGGGGCTGCCTTTTCCTTTGGGGTATTTCTCTGAGGCAAGGTAGGCTTATTTTCTATCTTCAGGTTAGCTAGTTTCTCAGGCTGTGCCGAGTTAGGCGCAATCCACGGCTGCCTCTAGTGTGTGTTGGAGAGGATTAGGGTTTGCGGTCAGCAGAGTTTCCACGTCTCAGAGCTCGTTCTATGTTTTTGGGTTATTGTCAGGTCACTGTGTGTGCTCTGGCTTCTATGTCCATTGTGGTACTGAATTGCCTTATCATAACAGTACTGGAAACCCAAAGTACTAATGATTCTCAATAGAGGGAAAAAAGAAGTTCTGAGACCATTTTTTTTTCTCTGCACTGTGTTTTGCCTTTTTTTTCCCCTAGACATTTGGGTGGTTCAGGACACAGGTGTAGCGATGGAGACATTAAAGGTCTGTCTTCATGTGTGGATCAGCTCACGGCAAGAGTACAAGATATTCAGGACTTTGTGGTTCAGAATTCTATGTTGGAACCAAGAATTCCTATTCCTGATTTGTTTTTTGGAGATAGAACTAAGTTTGTGAATTTCAAAAATAATTGCAAACTGTTTCTGGCCTTGAAACCTCGCTCCTCTGGTGACCCAGTTCAACAAATGAGAATTATTATTTCTTTTTTGCGTGGCGACCCTCAAGACTGGGCATTTTCCCTTGCGCCAGGAGATCCTGCATTAAGTAATATTGATGCGTTTTTCCTGGCGCTCGGATTGCTGTACGATGAACCTAATTCGGTGGATCAGGCAGAGAAAAATTTGCTGGATCTGTGTCAGGGTCCGGATGAGATTGAGATTTACTGTCAGAAATTTAGAAGGTGGTCCGTGCTCACTCAATGGAATGAAGGTGCGCTCGCAGCTATTTTCAGAAAGGGTCTCTCTGAAGCCCTTAAGGATGTCATGGTGGGATTTCCTATGCCTGCGGGCCTAAATGAGTCTATGTCTCTGGCCATTCAGATCGGTCGACGCTTGCATGAGTGTAAATCTGTGCACCATTTGGCGGTATTATCTGAGCATAAACCTGAGCCTATGCAGTGCGATAGGACTTTGACCAGAGTTGAACGGCAAGAACACAGACGTCAGAATGGGCTGTGTTTCTACTGTGGTGATTCCACTCATGCTATCTCCGATTGTCCTAAGCGCACTAAGCGGTTCGCTAGGTCTGCCACCATTGGTACAGTACAGTCAAAATTTCTTTTGTCCATTACTTTGATCTGCTCTTTGTCATCCTATTCTGTCATGGCATTTGTGGATTCAGGCGCTGCCCTGAATTTGATGGACTTGGAGTATGCCAGGCGTTGTGGGTTTTTCTTGGAGCCCTTGCAGTGTCCTATTCCACTGAGAGGAATTGATGCTACACCTTTGGCCAAGAATAAGCCTCAGTATTGGACCCAGCTGACCATGTTCATGGCTCCTGCACATCAGGAGGATATTTGCTTTCTGGTGTTGCATAATCTGCATGATGTGGTCGTGTTGGGGTTGCCATGGCTACAGGTCCATAATCCAGTATTAGATTGGAAATCCATGTCTGTGTCCAGCTGGGGTTGTCAGGGGGTACATGGTGATGTTCCATTCCTGTCTATTTCTTCATCCACCCCTTCTGAGGTCCCAGAGTTCTTGTCTGATTACCGGGATGTATTTGATGAGCCCAAGTCCGATGCCCTACCTCCGCATAGGGATTGTGATTGTGCTATCGATTTGATTCCTGGTAGTAAATTTCCAAAAGGGCGACTGTTTAATTTATCTGTACCTGAGCACGCCACTATGCGGAGTTACGTGAAGGAGTCCTTGGAGAAGGGGCACATTCGCCCGTCATCGTCGCCATTGGGAGCGGGGTTCTTTTTTGTGGCCAAGAAGGATGGTTCGCTGAGACCTTGTATAGATTACTGCCTTCTAAATAAGATCACGGTCAAATTTCAGTACCCCTTGCCGCTGTTATCTGATTTGTTTGCTCGGATTAAGGGGGCTAGTTGATTCACCAAGATAGATCTTCGTGGTGCATATAATCTTGTGCGTATAAAGCAAGGCGATGAATGGAAAACTGCATTTAATACGCCCGAGGGCCATTTTGAATACCTAGTTATGCCATTCGGACTTGCCAATGCTCCATCAGTGTTTCAGTCCTTTATGCATGACATCTTCCAAGAGTACCTGGATAAATTCCTAATTGTGTACTTGGATGATATTTTGGTCTTCTCGGATGATTGGGAGTCTCATGTGAAGCAGGTCAGAACGGTGTTTCAGGTCCTGCGTGCTAATTCTTTGTTTGTGAAGGGATCAAAGTGTCTCTTTGGTGTTCAGAAGGTTTCATTTTTGGGGTTCATTTTTTCCCCTTCTACTATCGAGATGGATCCTGTTAAGGTCCAGGCCATCCATGATTGGACTCAGCCGACTTCTCTGAAGAGTCTGCAAAAGTTCCTGGGCTTTGCTAATTTTTATCGTCGCTTCATCTGCAATTTTTCTAGTATTGCTAAACCATTGACCGATTTGACCAAGAAGGGTGCTGATGTGGTCAATTGGTCTTCTGCTGCTGTGGAAGCTTTTCAAGAGTTGAAGCGTCGTTTTTCTTCTGCCCCTGTGTTATGTCAGCCAGATGTTTCGCTTCCGTTCCAGGTCGAGGTTGATGCTTCTGAAATTGGAGCGGGGGCTGTTTTGTCGCAGAGAAGTTCTGATTGCTCGGTGATGAAAACATGCGCCTTCTTTTCCAGGAAGTTTTCGCCTGCTGAGCGAAATTATGATGTTGGCAATCGAGAGTTGCTGGCCATGAAGTGGGCATTCGAGGAGTGGCGTCATTGGCTTGAAGGAGCTAAGCATCGCGTGGTAGTCTTGACTGATCATAAGAACTTGACTTATCTCGAGTCTGCCAAACGGTTGAATCCTAGACAAGCTCGCTGGTCGCTGTTTTTCTCCCGTTTCGACTTTGTGGTTTCGTACCTTCCGGGCTCTAAAAATGTGAAGGCGGATGCCCTGTCTAGGAGTTTTGTGCCCGACTCTCCGGGTTTATCTGAGCCGGCGGGTATTCTCAAAGAGGGAGTAATTGTGTCTGCCATCTCCCCTGATTTGCGGCGGGTGCTGCAAAAATTTCAGGCTAATAAACCTGAATGTTGCCCAGCGGAGAAACTGTTTGTCCCTGATAGGTGGACGAATAGAGTTATCTCTGAGGTTCATTGTTCGGTGTTGGCTGGTCATCCTGGAATCTTTGGCACCAGAGAGTTAGTGGCTAGAACCTTTTGGTGGCCATCTCTGTCACGGGATGTGCGTTCTTTTGTGCAGTCCTGTGGGATTTGTGCTCGGGCTAAGCCCTGCTGTTCTCGTGCCAGTGGGTTGCTTTTGCCCTTGCCGGTCCCGAAGAGGCCTTGGACACATATCTCTATGGATTTTATTTCAGATCTTCCCGTCTCTCAAAAAATGTCAGTCATTTGGGTGGTTTGTGATCGCTTCTCTAAGATGGTCCATTTGGTACCCTTGTCTAAATTACCTTCCTCCTCTGATTTGGTGCCATTGTTCTTTCAGCATGTGGTTCGTTTACATGGCATTCCGGAGAATATCGTTTCTGACAGAGGTTCCCAGTTTGTTTCAAGGTTTTGGTGAGCCTTTTGTGCTAGGATGGGCATTGACTTGTCTTTTTCCTCGGCTTTCCATCCTCAGACTAATGGCCAGACCGAACGAACCAATCAGACCTTGGAAACATATCTGAGATGCTTTGTTTCTGCTGATCAGGATGACTGGTTGTCCTTTTTGCCTTTGGCTGAGTTCGCCCTTAATAATCGGGCTAGCTCGGCTACCTTGGTTTCGCCGTTTTTCTGCAACTCTGGGTTCCATCCTCGTTTCTCTTCAGGGCAGGTTGAGTCTTCGGACTGTCCTGGTGTGGATACTGTGGTGGACAGGTTGCAGCAGATCTGGACTCATGTGGTGGACAATTTGACCTTGTCCCAGGAGAAGGCTCAACGTTTTGCTAATCGCAGACGCTGTGTGGGTCCCCGACTTCGTGTTGGGGATTTGGTTTGGTTGTCATCTCGTCATATTCCTATGAAGGTTTCCTCTCCTAAATTTAAGCCTCATTTCATTGGTCCATATAGGATTTCTGAGGTTCTTAATCCTGTGTCTTTTCGTTTGACCCTTCCAGATTCTTTTTCCATCCATAACGTTTTCCATAGGTCATTGTTGCGGAGATACGTGGCACCTATGGTTCCATCTGTTGATCCTCCTGCCCCGGTTTTGGTGGAGGGGGAGTTGGAGTATATTGTGGAGAAGATTTTGGATTCTCGTGTTTCGAGACGGAAACTCCAGTACCTGGTTAAGTGGAAGGGTTATGCTCAGGAAGATAATTCCTGGGTCTTTGCCTCTGATGTCCATGCTCCCGATCTTGTTCATGCCTTTCATATGGCTCATCCTGGTCGTCCTGGGGGCTCTGGTGATGGTTCGGTGACCCCTCCTCAAGGGGGGGTACTGTTGTGAATTCTGTGGCAGGGCTCCCTCCTGTGGTCACAAGTGGTACTTCGGCTGATTCTGTCTGTGAGCTTCTGTTGGTAGAGGAGAGTGGTACTGCGGCTTCTGAGTTTCCTTCCTCAGGTGATGTGGTGAAGTCGTTAGGTGCTGTTCTATTTAACTCCACCTGGTGCTCTGATCCTGGCCTCCAGTCAATGTTCTAGTATAGGACTTGCTTCCTCCTGGATCGTTCCTGTGGCCTGCTGCTCTGCATAGCTAAGTTCCGCTTTTGTTATTTTGTTTACTGTTTTTTCCTGTCCAGCTTGCGTATTTGTTTTTCTTGCTTGCTGGAAGCTCTGGGACGCAGAGGGTGTACCTCTGTGCCGTTAGTTCGGTACGGAGGGTCTTTTTGCCCCCTTTGCGTGGTTGTTTGTAGGGTTTTGTGTTGACCGCAAAGTTACCTTTCCTATCCTCGCTCTGTTCAGAAAGTCGGGCCTCACTTTGCTAAATCTATTTCATCTCTACGTTTGTCGTTTCATCTTAACTCACAGTCATTATATGTGGGGGCTGCCTTTTCCTTTGGGGTATTTCTCTGAGGCAAGATAGGCTTATTTTCTATCTTCAGGTTAGCTAGTTTCTCAGGCTGTGCCGAGTTGCATAGGGAGCGTTAGGCGCAATCCACGGCTGCCTCTAGTGTGTGTTGGAGAGGATTAGGGTTTGCGGTCAGCAGAGTTTCCACGTCTCAGAGCTCGTTCTATGTTTTTGGGTTATTGTCAGGTCACTGTGTGTGCTCTGACTTCTATGTCCAGTGTGGTACTGAATTGCCTTATCATAACAGAGTGCCGCATATTTCTTTCCTTACGTGCATATATGGACTTCTGGCTTACATTTTGTATGCAGAGCACCGTTAACCCTAGCATGCGTAACGCCTGACGCTCTGGATCCTATTATCAGTCCTGCTTGCTGGATGTGTATCGCTCTAGTGCCGTCCTTTTCTATATACTTGTGCGGTTTACTACTAATATTTATTCTGCATTGCTTTTTATGTACAGTCCTTTGCATTAAAATTGCAACATCTATCTATAGAATCGTTTTAGGGTCACTTCTGTCTGCTTGTCTGTCTGTCGTGGAAATTCCGCGAGACTGCTACGTCATCTGGGTAATTTCACAATGCATCACTGGGAACGGAAGCTGCCGGCCGCATCGCGAGGAGCGGTACAGCCTCAGTGGACCCCGGAAGGTGAGTATATAACTTTTTGTTATTTTAATTATTTTTTAGCAGGGATATGGTTCCCACACTGCTATATACTACGTGGGCTGTGCTATATACTACGTGGGCTATGCTATATACTACTTGAGCTGTGTTACATACTACGTGACTGCTATATACTACGTGGCTGTGCAATATACTACGTGGCTATGCTATACACTACATTGCTATATACTACATGCTATATACTTTGTCGCTGCTATACACTACGTGGCTATATACTACATGCTATATGTTGTTTGCTGTCTGTCTTACATACTACCTGGCTGTTCTATATACTACGTATAGCTATATGCTACATGGCTGCGACCATTCAGCGTCAGGCGCAGTCCGCCCGTAAATTGGCACGGGATTTGAACCATGCTTCGCTAATTGGTTGCGCTCGGCTGGCCGCGACCAATCAGCGATATTGGCGCGTAATGTAAACACCGCTTCGGTGATTGGCGCAGTATTTAAACAGAATTAGCACGGGATTTGAACCACGCTTTGCTGATCGGCCAGCCGGGCGTGACCAATCATCCATATTGGCGCAGAATTTAACCCCCACTCACAGCACGACGTACATACATACATACATACATACTCTAGAATACCCGATGCATTAGAATCGGGCCACCATCTAGTTAAGAATAAAAATGTGGCATTATGAAAATCATTGAATGGTAATGACATGCAATTGATGAAAATGAAACACATTTTTCAAAACATCTCGATTTATTCAGTTCTGAATTTTTTTTATTAATTTTATTCACTTATATGGCACCATTAATTCCACACCGCTTTACAGACATTATCATCACTAGGGTTGAGCGAAATGGGTCGGCCATTTTCAGAAGTCGCCGACTTTTGGCAAAGTCGGGTTTCATGAAACCCGACCCGACCCCTGTGTGGGGTCGGCCATGAGGTCGGCGATCTTCTGAATCTGGTATTGGAATTCCGATACCGAGTTCCGATATGTTTGCAATATCGGAAATCGGTATCGGAATCCATATTTAAGTGTAAAATAAAGAATTAAAATAAAAAATATTGCTATACTCACCCTATGACGCGCCCTGGTACTAACCAGCAGCCTTCCTTCCTTAGAATCAGCGCGTGAAAGACCTTAGATGACGTTGCGGCTTGTGATTGGTCACGCGACCGCCCATGTGACTGCTCACGCGACCAATCACAAGCCGCGACGTCACCGAAGGTCCTTCAAGCGCTGATTTTTAGGAAGGAAGGCTGCCGGAAAGAAGCAGGGCACGTCCGAGGGTGAGTATATACCTAATAGGAATAGGTCACATGGGCGGTCGTGCGACCAATCACAAGCCGCGACGTCATCTAAGGTCTTTCACGCGCTAATTCTAAGGAAGGAAGGCTGCCGGTTAGTACCAGGGCGCGTCATAGGGTGAGTATAGCAATATTTTTTATTTTAATTCTTTATTTTACACTTAAATATGGATCCCAGGGTCTGAAGGAGAGTTTCCTCTCCTTCAGACCCTGGGAACCATTAGAAACCCAATGCACTGCATTGGGTTTCGTGTTTCGGCCAACCCCGACCCCGACTTTTCTATAGGATCGGCCGATTTCACTCAACCCGACTTTTGAGAAAGTCGGGTTTCGTGAAACCCGACCCGATCCTATAAAAGTAAAAGTCGCTCAACCCTAATCATCACTGTTCCCATCAGGACTCAGAACCTACATTCCATATCAGTATGCCTTTGGTGTGTGTGAGGAAACCCATGCAAACACAGAGAGGACATTCAAACTCTTTTTAGTTGTTGTCCAAGAGTGGGATGTGAACCCAGGTCCCCAGTGCTGCAAAGTAACAATGCTAATGACAGAATCAATGTTCTGTTTAGCATGTGTGTCATGCGCAGAGATGAACACGTGCTTTCATTCCTTGGCTGCTATCAATGAAGTTACTAATCTAAGGAATGCTCTCCCACTCTGAATGCACTTTGGCAAATCATCAAGATCTGTTGCTGGTAGCTCCCTTTGCAGTTGCCGACCATTGACATCCAAGATGTGCTCAATGGGAGACAAGGTTGGAGACAGTGCAAGCTGTCATAGCAGTTTTAGGCCACAGAGACTGCTCACAGTAGCATGAACAACAAAAATGATATGGGATTCCCCCTATGTTTAATAACCATCAAAGGCTAAGCATACAGCTTTGGCTGATATTAATAGGCTGAGAAGGGCCATGGATATGGACCCCTTCCCAGTCTAAGAGCAGCCCTCAGTTGTCTCAGAAATGGCTCATCCATTAGATGTGCCAATTATGGTGCTTAGCCTCATTTCTTCCCGATTGACCGGGTGTGTGGGCAATCAGGGTAAAGGTTTTGGAGATGATGTCGTCTGTGTAATGTCTGCAGACCTCAAATCCATAGGTTAGTAATGGAAAGGCATCAATTACCCCCATTACTAACCCCAGAGTCAAAAGAAAGAAACACATACACAAAAGATCTTTAAAAGTAAAAAGCACTCACAAACAATTACCCTCTTTTACCTAGTTATTACTAACAAAAAAGGTAATCCACAAGGGTCAGGTGTAATACATAATATAGAGATCCCACGATGATCCCCATCTTCTTCGTCTAGTCTATGGAGCCCCATTTAGAGAACACAACTTCATAGACTGGAGCAGCAGCCACTGCTGGTTCTAACACTGCGCAGCATGAGAACTCGGCTGCTGTGATGAGGGATCACGTCAAACAGAGTGATCCATTTCAAGTATTTCTGTTAATGTTGATTATGGTTTACAGAAAATGAAAACCCAAAAGTCATTATCTCAGTGAATCATAATAATTAACAAAAACACCTGCAAAGGCTACCTAAACGTTTAAAAAAGTTCCCTTATTCTGTCTCAGTAGGCTCCACAATCATGGGAAAGACTGCTCACTTGACAGATGTCTAGAAGACAGTCATTGACACACTCCACAAGGAGGGTAAGCCACACAAGGTCATCGCTAAAGAAGCTGGCTGTTCACAGAGCGCTGTATCCAAGCATATTAATGGAAAGTTGAGTGGAAGGAAAAAAAGTGGTAGAAAAAGGTCCACAAGCAATAGGGATAACCACAGCCTTGAAAGGATTTTAATTTGAAAGGATTTTAAAGGCTATTCAAAAAATTGAGGGAGAGTCACAAGGAGTGGACTGCTGCTGGGGTCATTGCTTCAAGGGCTACCACACACAGACATATCCAGGATATGGGCTACAAGTGTCGCATTCCTTGTGTCAAGCCACTGATGACCACGAGACAACACCAGAAGCATCTTACCTGGGACAAGGAGAAAAAAAACTGGACTGTTGCTCAGTGGTTCAAGGTGTTGTTTTTCAAATGAAAGTACATTTTTCACTTCATTTGGAAATCAAGGTCCCAGAGTCTGGAGGAAGAGTGGAGAGGCCACAATCCAAGCTGCTTGAGATCTAGTGTAACGTTTACACAATCAGTGATGGTCCGGGGAGCCATGTCATCTGCTGGTGTAGGTCCACTGTGTTTTATCAAGACCAAAGTCAGGCTAAAACCGTGCTCCAACCATAAACTGGACCAGAAATACCAATGACAGGGAATATTTTAAAATACATATATTTTATTTAATAGCAAAAGACAAACCATTGAAATATACAAAGAATAAAATCATATAAATATGTATATATATAATATATTACATGTGCACATATCAAGAAATATATCAAAACATCAAATTATTTCATAAGGCAGGTCAATTTGTATTATGTATTATACCCCTATGGCCTAAATAAGTATCAAAAGAGAGACCGTGTATTGCACACAGGGCTGCCATCAGGGCATTACAGTCCTTACTACTGTATGGGGCCCGGTTATGAGGAGCAAAAAGGGGGGCCCGAACACGCTGGCAGCTCGGGCCCCCCTCTCTTTGCTTCTCCTCATCGGGCCCCTGGACATTTTGTTCAAGGCTTCCGAACCCAATATGCATAACAGCACTGTGGTGTTTTAACGATACACCTGCAGTATTGTTAGTGCATTCGGGGAACGGAAAATGGCACTGTACCTATAAAAGCTGCGGCCGGCCAAGGTGCATCATGGTCTTGCCTGACATCACATGCTGCTCCACTTCCTCATTCCTGAGCAGAGAGAGCAGCATGTGGTGTATCACGCGGGGCGGACTGCAGATGATGGACGAGCAGGGTGCGTCTCTCCAGGGATCACATCTGCTGAGTTGTTTGTAATCCTCTCCTGTGTGATACTGTCTGCTGAGCAGTATATCTAATCCTATACTGTGTGCTGAGCCGTGTATCTAATCCTATCCTATGTGATACTGCCTGCTGAGCTGTATCTAATCCTATCCTATGTGATACTGTGCTGAGCTGTGTATCTAATCCTATCCTGTGTGATGCCGTCTGCTGAGCTGTGTATCTAATCCTATCCTGTGTATTACTGTCTGCTGAGCTGTATCTAATCCTATCCTATGTAATATTGTCTGCTGAGCTGTATCTAATCCTATCCTGTGTGATGCCGTCTGCTGAGCTGTGTATCTAATCCTATCCTGTGTATTACTGTCTGCTGAGCCGTATCTAATCCTATCCTGTGTATTACTGTCTGTTGAGCCGTATCTAATCCTATCCTGTGTTAAACTGCCTGCTGAGCTGTATCTAATCTTATCCTGTGTGATACTGTCTGCTGAGCCGTGTATCTAATCCTATCCTGTGTGATACCGTCTGCTGAGCTCTTTATCTAATCCTATCCTGTGTGATACTGTCTGCTGAGCCGTGTATCTAATCCTATCCTGTGTGATACTGTCTGCTGAGCTCTTTATCTAATCCTATTCTGTGTTATACTGCCTGCTGAGCTGTGTATCTAATCCTATCCTGTGTGATACTGACTGTTGAGCTGTGTATGTAATCTTATCCTGTGATACTGTCTGCTGAGCTGTGTATCTAATCCTATCCTATGTGATACTGTCTGCTGAGCTGTATCTCATTATATCCCATGTGATACTGTCTGCTGAGCTGTGTATCTAATCCTATCCTATGTGATACTGTCTGGTGAGCTGTATCTCATCCTCTCCCATGTGATACTGTCTGCTGAGCTGTGTATCTAATCCTCTCCCGTGTGATTAGCTGTATCTCATTCTCCCCTGTGTGACCCCATCCGGTGGACACTGTGGTATAACCCCTTCTCGCTGTTTCAGGTTGGGTGGACTTGGAGGTCATCGCTTTTGCTGTTCTGTTCTTCTGACTGGGGGGCGATGGATGAGCAGGTGGAGGCGGAAGGTAGATCAGGCGGAGGGCGGGCGAGCAGGGTGAGTGTCTACGGTGAGAAGAGGCTTCAGGTGGCTCACTGTGGCTGTGTCTGTACTGGTATCGTGAGGCTGATGAGGGAAGGCGAGTGGTGACTGGGGGTGGCATCCAACAGGGCCCAGGGGGAGGCGAGTGGAATGTATAAGCTACTGGATGATCCTGACCTGCTGCAAAACCAAATGCCCAATTATAACAGGCAGCAGCTCAGGATAATCCAGTAGCTTATAAGTTTTGGTTGGGGTTTGGAAGGGGGGTGGGAAATTATTGAAGCAAGTTGGTATATATGATCGGGAAACATCTTTATTATTATTAGTATAGAAAAATAGGAGACAAAAAAGTGCAAATAGGGTCTTATCTCCAGGATTGCTTCTAATCAATTGTGAGAGAACTGCACACCTGGTGGTACACAGTACAGGCAGGTAATTTGTCAGCTGCTGCAGATCCACAGGTTGGCGCTGCGACCTCTCAGAACCATTAAAATAGATGAAATGTGGATTAAATCCGCGCTGCTGCAACAAATAATGGTTGCAGATATAATTGTAAGGTGTAAGGTGATATATCTTTGTGTGGAAACTTCCTGAAGAAGAAGCCATGAGCTTCGAAACGCGTTGAATAAACCACCCGAACACCTTACAATTATATCTGGATCCATTATTTGTTGCAGCAGCGTGGATTTAATCCACATTTCATCTATTTTAATCTTTATTATTATGGCAGTGTAATTTTTGAAATGGGGCTATTGGTCTGCACTCCCACAGCAGTGCTTGGACTGGACGCCGATCTCCTGACCAGCATCCTCATTCATACATGCTGTGAGGCTGCTGAGTTCAGGTCAAGAGACCCGCGGCCGGTCCATGCACTGCGGTCCAAGTGCAGACCGATATTCGCCAGAAGTGGAGCTTTTCCAAGAGAGGGTGGAGGAACTGTGGAAGGTTCGTGGGGTGGAGGCAGCGCTAGGGTGGAGGTGGAACTGGGGGTGGAGCCTGGGTGGAATTTCAAGGGGGCCCCAAAATTTTGACAGTATGGGGCCCTGAAATTCCTAGTGGCAGCCCTGATTGCACATGCCACAAGAAGTGATCGTATTAGAAAATCAATATGACAAATTGTGCATATAAGGTGACTATGAACATTAGACCAAGTGAAAGGGAATCAAAAGCTCAATAAAAAGTGCATAATGTGCTATACGCAGATACTATCAAAAGCCACTTACTTATAAAGATGGGGGAATTTATTTCAGGACCGCCAAATACTTGATAATGTGCACCCCGACGCGCATTTCGGAATCACAGTTCCTTCGTCACCCCCTGACAAATTGGTATTTCTGGTCCAGTTTATGGTTGGAGCACAGTTTTAGCCCTTCCTAGTGGTTTCACTACACTTTTGGCACATGTGGTGACTCTCTGGTATCTTAGTATAATTGGATTATCATTTTTTTTAAAAAGCACCGGAGATTTTTAGATATAGTATTTGGGTGTCATTGCTGTGTTTAATAAATCAAGACCAAAGTCAGCGCAGCCATCTAACAGGAAATTTTAATGCACTTCATGCTTCCCTCTGCCGACAAGCTTTTGGGAGAAGGAAATTTAATTCTCCAGCAAGACTTGGCACCTGTCCACACTGCCAAAAGTACCAATACCTGGTTTACCAACAACAGTATCACTGTGTTTGATTGGCCAGGAAACTCGCCTGACCTTAATCTTATAGAGAATCTATAGGGTATTGTCAAGAGGAAGATGAGAGACACCAGACCAACAATGCAGACAAGCTGAAGGATGCTATCTAAGCAACCTGGGCTTCCATAACACCTCAGCAGTGTCACAATAGTTTGTGCTAATTTTCTGGTGCAGGCAGGAGGACACATTTCATAATCTAATATTAGCCAAATATTGGTTATAGTTAGTCAAACATTACATTAATAATTAATATGTGGAATAAAGCCCTGTAACAGAAACCCATCAGCATCTTATTATTGTTGTGTCAATGACTTCACAAAGGCATCCTACTACCACATAAAACCTCTTAACATTTTGGACTTAATGGGGAAGGAACCAAAGTACCTCCAGTCCTTTAAGATTTTCTTATAAAAACTATTTATTTTTTGAGTTTCCCTTAGTAGTAGAAAATATGAAATGTGGATTACTTGAAAATCTATGCAAACAACATATGATATCAGATGATTGTATATGATTTCATAATTTCGAAAATATACCTGAGCAGACGACTCCAGCATCTTCATTATGTCCACAGTTATGCACTGTAAATGGTTGGTGTAGACAGTCCCATACGTGTTGTTCATTGCCGGTGCATTGCACATCATCCAATACAATTACTCCTTGTCCTTGGCCAAATGCAGCACTGCCATTAAATGCAAGAGCTTGGCCACAATTTAACTGACGGCATACAACTTGTGCAGCATTAATATCCCAATAATCATCACACACAGTTCCCCATGCTCCATTATAGAGGATTTCTACACGACCGTTACATTGACCATTGCCATTTACCAGTCTTATTGACAAGTCTGAACCTGAACCTAAAAAAAAGGAGAATGGTCATTTCTAAAAACAATGTATTATAAATTATCTTAAAGGGAACCTGACAGGTCCCCTATAAAGCATTTGTATTATTGTTACTAAATACCCTGCCTATTCAGCCCTTTGTAGTGTTTAAAACCTAAATACATGTTAAAAAAATTCTTTTTTAATAGTGATGAGCAGACTTTTCCGGAAAACTTTCAGCAATCTCAAATTTGGCACAAACATAGCTCATTTGGATTTGTGCATGAATTTGAGAGCATTTTCCCTGAAAGTCAGCAGAATTCGGGAACGGTTCAGTAAATGATTGTGTTTCCACTAATGCTTTTGTTAGGACTTTGGCTAGGATAGTGGTGCTGTATGTTGAGCGGGGGGGGTCTATAATGAGGGGATTTTGTGTGGAGAGGTCAGAGGAACGGCGGACTGTTTTTCTTTTTTAATTTTTTCTCTTTATGTTAACTTAATGTGTGTAGATTCTGGCAGATGATCACACCACAAATACCTTCCACAATGTCCAGACACAAGGGCTTCTGTAATTGGTTGCAAAAATCACATGACCCTCTCCTTATAAAAAAGCGGATATGTTGTTTTGGTGGCATGATTTTGTCAGTGTAACAGTACAGAGAGGCTGCTACAGTGGCTGCTGCAAGTTTTCAGATAGTTAGAAATGCAGTTTAGTGTCAGTTTCTTCAGCTATCTTGGATCCTGTGTAAAATCAACCTTCCTTCATCTAAAATTATTGTGTTAATAGTGTGGTTCAGGCAGGGTGCCACATTTCCTTATCACAATTGTATTAATATTTTGGTGCAGGAAGAAAGCTACATTTCCTATTCAAAATCGTTTACACTAACATTGTGGTGTAGGCAGGAGGCCAGACTTGCTAATGAAAATAGTTTGGGCTAATATGGTGGTGCAGGCAGAAAGCCACATTTCCCAATCATGATCTTTTGGGCTAATATTGTGGTGCCAGCAGGATGTCACATTTCCTAATCAAACGTGTTTGGGCTAAGGTTTTGTGGTGCAGAAAGGAGGTCACATTTCTTTATCTAAATTATTTGTGCTAATACTGTCTTGCAGGCTTGTCATCACATTTCAGAATCTAAATCCTTTTAGCTAATAGTAGGGTCCAGACACCAGCCTACATTTTTTAATCTGAATCCTTTCTGACAACAGTTTATTCCAGACACACTAAATCTTCTGCTCTATTATTGTGGTGTACGCAGGAGGCCACATTTCCCAATCTAAATAGTTTGTGCGAATATTCTGATGCAGGCAGAAGACCACATTTCCTAATCTATATCGTTTGTGCTAATAGGAGGCCACATTTTCTAATCTAAATAGTTTGTGCTAATATTCTGGTGTAGGCAGGAGGACACATTTCCTAATCTAATATTAGCCAAATATTGGTTATTGTTAGTCAAACATTACATTAATAATTAATATGTGGAATAAAGCACTGTAACAGAAACTGATCAGCATCTTATTATTGTTGTGTCAATGACTTCACAAAGGCATCCTACTACCACATAAAACCTCTTAACATTTTGGACTTAATGGGGAAGGAACCAAAGTACCTCCAGTCCTTTAAGATTTTCTTATTAAAACTATTTATTGTTTGAGTTTCCCTTAGTAGTGGAAAATATGAAATGTGGATTACTTGAACATCTATGCAAACAACATATGATATCAGATGATTGTATATGATTTCATAATTTCGAAAATATACCTGAGCAGACGACTCCAGCATCTTCATTATGTCCACAGTTATGCACTGTAAATGGTTGGTGTAGACAGTCCCATACGTGTTGTTCATTGCCGGTGCATTGCACATCATCCAATACAATTACTCCTTGTCCT
The DNA here is from genome assembly GCF_032444005.1 of Ranitomeya imitator. Lineage (NCBI taxonomy): Eukaryota > Metazoa > Chordata > Amphibia > Anura > Dendrobatidae > Ranitomeya > Ranitomeya imitator. The sequence goes on from NC_091283.1 coordinate 801,200,929, forward strand.
TGGCCAAATGCAGCACTGCCATTAAATGCAAGAGCTTGGCCACAATTTAACTGACGGCATACAACTTGTGCAGCATTAATATCCCAATAATCATCACACACAGTTCCCCATGCTCCATTATAGAGGATTTCTACACGACCGTTACATTGACCATTGCCATTTACCAGTCTTATTGACAAGTCTGAACCTGAACCTAAAAAAAAGGAGAATGGTCATTTCTAAAAACAATGTATTATAAATTATCTTAAAGGGAACCTGACAGGTCCCCTATAAAGCATTTGTATTATTGTTACTAAATACCCTGCCTATTCAGCCCTTTGTAGTGTTTAAAACCTAAATACATGTTAAAAAATATATTTTTTAATAGTGATGAGCAGACTTATCCGGAAAACTTTCAGCAATCTCAAATTTGGCACGAACATAGCTCATTTGGATTTGTGCACAGATTTAAGAGCATTTTCCCTTAAAGTCAGCAGAATTCGGGAACAGTTCTGTAAATGATTGTGTTTCCACTAATGCTTTTGTTAGGACTTTGGCTAGGATGGTGGTGCAGTATGTTGAGCGGGGGGGTCTTTAATGAAGGGATTTAGTGTGGAGAGGTCAGAGGAACGGCGGACTGTTTTTCTTTTTTAATTTTTTCTCTTTATGTTAACTTAATGTGTGTAGATTCTGGCAGATGATCACACCACAAATACCTTCCACAATGTCCAGACACAAGGTGTTAGGACTGGCGGAACGCACCAAGAAAGATGTAATAGATGCGTTCGCAGTCCGGGGTCCACCGTGCAGGTGAAAACCTGCTGCTAGTAAATGGCAGCATAATATGGTGGTGGAAGTGAACCCGGTAAAGCCACAGGTCCGCAATACCGCACTAAAGAGTGCAAGCAAGGAGTCAGCGAACACAACCCCAAGACACAGGATTGAAGTCTGATTAGACCACTTGCTGACACAACACCGCAACTGGGTGTTAAGCAACTATAGTAATTAGAGCACCGAAGTGCGAACTGTGCCGTGCTGGCAGACACCACTAAGAATCCAGACGTGGGTCAGGAAGCGCACTACTGGCGCGTGGCGCCGCACTGGCGGTCACAGCAATAGATGCTGATACGTGTGTGACACGTTGAGTGGTTAGTCGGGCACTAGATAGCAGCCATACTCCATACGCGAACAGTCATACAATAGGGTAGGGGTATTTAATGAACGACTTGCACTCACAACAAACACACGTATACAATTGTACACTAGCGCATGGCCGTGCGTTCATGCACAGTTTATATAGTTGCAGCACAGGAAGTAGCTACAGAAGTTTTGCCCTTTCAGGACCTGCCAAGAGGACCAATGGGATGTGCTGCAGTGCCTGACCATGTGACCCTCGATCTCCAACGGGAGATCTTGCCCTGGGCATGCTCAGTGTGTGCAAATAAGGACTTAGTCCCAGAGAAGCCCGCTCGCTGCTGCCCAGCACTGGCTTTAATGGCAAAAGCTGGAGAAGCAACAGCAAGCCTAAGTACCGAGTGAGACTGAGTCAGACGCAAGGACCGTCGTCTCTGCTGAGCAGGTTTACCTGCGGCAGGAGAGGAATGGGAGACCGCAGCAGAAACGGCCCGAGATTCCCCCTGTGCAGAAGCGGGAACTCGACCCCTAACATTACCCCCCCCCCCCTCCTAGGGCCCCCCCCTCCTTGGGCCTCGCTACGTTCGAAGGCAGCAATGAGCTGCGGAGCCCGAATGTGCTCAGCAGGCTCCCAGGATCTATCCTCAGGACCGTAACCCCTCCAGTCCACCAAATAAAATTTTTTGCCACGAACCACCTTGTACCCCAAGATAGCGTTCACCTCGTAATCGTCCGTAGACAAACCCGACGTCCCAGTAGATGACTCCGAAAACCGGGACATGTACACGGGCTTAAGGAGGGACACATGAAAAGTGTCGGTGATACCTAGGCGTGGAGGAAGGGCTAGATGGTAAACCACAGGATTAACCTGTTCGAGGACCTTAAAAGGACCTAAGTAGCGAGGTGCGAACTTAGTAGACTCAACTCGCAGCCTGATGTTACGGGCGGAGAGCCACACTAAGTCGCCAGGAGCAAAGGTTGGAGCGGGGCGCCGATGTGCGTCGGCGGAGGACCTCATTCTCTCCTTGGAAGCCCGAATGGCATCCTGAGTGCGATCTCAAATGTCCCGTGCCTCCACAGCCCAGTCTGCCACCCTGGAATCGGCGGAAGACATGGGCATGGGCACAGGTACCCGCGGATGCTGACCATAGTTAAGGAGGAATGGGGTCTGTCCAGTGGAGTCAGCTACAGCATTGTTAAGAGCAAACTCCGCCCACGGTAGCAAAGATGCCCAGTCATCTTGCCTAGCAGAGACAAAATGTCGCCGATATGTGACCAAGGTCTGGTTGGCTCTCTCCACCAACCCATTCGTCTCGGGATGATATGCCGAAGAGAGATTTAACTCAATACTGAGAAGACGACAAAGCTCTTTCCAGAACCGAGACGCAAACTGGGGACCCCGGTCACCGACAATTTTGTCCGGCATACCGTGAAGATGTGTTTAATAAACAACGCTGCCAAGGCCCGTGCAGAAGGTAGCCGAGGAAGCGGCACCAAATACACCATTTTAGAAAAATGGTCGGTGATTACCCAAATGATGGTACAGCCACGAGACTTGGGCAAACCCACCACAAAGTCCATCCCGACCATCTCCCAGGGCCTGTCTGCCACCGGCAGAGGATATAACAATCCAGCTGGCCGTTGACGAGGAGACTTATTTTTGGCACAGGAGACACATGCCCAGACATAGTCTCCAACATCACGAACCATATGCGGCCACCAGTACATTCTCGCCAGCAACTCAGATGTCCTCTTTGCCCCAAAGTGTCCACCCACTCTGGACGAATGAGCCCAAGAGAGAACCTCCGGTCGCAAATTGATGGGAACAAAAGTCTTGCCCGGAGGCACAGACTCTAGCGAAACCGGAGCTACGGTTCTCAGACTCTCTGAAGGGACAATAAGCCGAGGCTCCTCTTCCTCCTCCTCAGTTGACACAAGGGAGCGAGAGAGAGCGTCAGCACGAATGTTCTTCTCCCCGGCGAGATAATGGAGAGTGAAGTGAAACCGGGAGAAAAACAAGGACCATCTAGCCTGACGAGAATTCAGCCGCTGGGCTGTACGCAAATAGACCAAATTTTTGTGGTCCGTGAAGACTTGGAAGGGAAACCGAGCACCTTCCAAAAGATGTCTCCACTCCGAAAAGGCCAACTTCATTGCTAGCAACTCCCTGTCCCTGATGGAGTAATTTCTCTCCGCTGGTGTGAAGGTCTTTGAGAAGAAGAAGCATGGATGCTTCCGACCTTGAGCATCCTTTTGATAGAGGACTGCTCCAGCACCAACGGATGAGGCATCCACCTCCATAAGGAATGGCTTATCCACATCAGGACAATGTAAGATGGGAGCACTAGCAAAATGGGACTTTATAGAAGTGAAGGCCTTGGAGACCTCTTCCGACCACAATTTGGGATTCGCTCCCTTCTTGGTGAGGGATACCAAGGGAGCTACCAAAGTTGAGAAGTGGGGGATGAACTGGCGATAGTAATTTATGAACCCCATAAGGCGCTGCACCGCTTTAAGAGAATGGGGTTCCTGCCAGTCCATCACAGCCTGTAGTTTGGCAGGATCCATAGCCAATCCCTGGGCCGAGATGATATAGCCAAGGAAAGGTAAGGACTCCTGCTCAAACACACACTTCTCCAACTTAGCATAAAGGGAATTCGCCCGTAGGAGTTCGAAGACTGTGCCAACATCTCTCCGGTGGGAGTCAATATCTGGAGAGAAGATGAGGATATCATCCAGATAGACTACAACCGAGGTGGAAAGCATATCCCGGAAGATATCGTTGACAAAGTCCTGAAAAATGGCTGGGGCATTACAGAGCCCGAAGGGCATCACCAGGTACTCATAGTGCCCATCCCTGGTATTAAAAGCCGTTTTCCATTCGTCCCCCTCACGGATGCGAATCAGGTTGTAGGCACCCCGCAGATCTAGTTTGGTGAAAACCTTCGCTCCCCTTAGCCTGTCAAAGAGCTCAGATATCAGGGGCAACGGGTACTTATTTTTAATGGTGATAGCATTAAGACCCCTGTAATCGATGCAAGGACGTAATTCCCCGTTCTTCTTCTGTACGAAGAAGAATCCCGCCCCTGCAGGAGACACTGACTTCCTAATGAACCCTCTTGCCAAATTCTCCTGAATATATTGAGACATAGCCTCCGTCTCTGGGAGAGAGAGGGGATATACCCTTTCCCGAGGAGGTTCAGCTCCAGGCAAGAGGTCAATAGGACAGTCGTAGGGGCGATGAGGCGGTAGAGTCTCAGCAGCCTTTTTAGAGAATACGTCAGCATAGCACCAATAGCACTTGGGAAGAGAAGAAAGGTCTGCGGGTACCTCGGTAGTAGAAACCTGTACACACTCACTCACACACCTGCCCATACAAGACTTACTCCAACCCAATATTCTCCCTGATGACCACTCAATATGTGGGGAATGGAAACGGAGCCAGGGTATTCCCAGCAAAATCTCATCCATTCCCTCGGGAAGAACAAGAAGGGAAATAATCTCCTGGTGGGAAGGGGACATGGACAGCGAGAATGGAACTGTCTGGTGTGTGATTTGCAGTGGAAGTGTCGCCCCATTCACAACTCTAACTGTAACAGGTTTGGCGAGCATGACTAGTGGTATAGCGTGGCGCAGAGCAAAAGCAGAGGACATGAAGTTTCCCTCTGCTCCTGAATCCACACAAAGCTCGACTGATAGAGTGGAGGAGCCTAACAGGATTGTCCCTTTAAAGGACAGTTTGGAGGAAAATGCAGCTGTGTCTAGTGAACCTCCCCCAATGGTTACTAGACGCGATCGTTTCCCGACCGCCGTGGACATTTATTGGCGTAATGTCCTAGTTGATGACAGTTTTTACAAACCATGAGTACTCAAGCGGCCTGAGACTTAGGTCCCGCTCGAGAAACCTCCATGGCCTCATGGGAGTCGGACGCCAAGACAGGAGATTCTAGAGGTTTGGCGAAGGTGGGAGCCAGCCGAAACCTCTGCCTACACTGGGTCCGCTCTAACCTCCGCTCGTGAAAACGGAGGTCGATGAGGGTAGATACAGAAATAAGCTCCTCCAGTGTGGCGGGTATCTCCCTGGTGGCCAAGGCGTCCTTCACGTGGTCTGCCAGTCCCCTCCAGAACACCGGAATAAGAACTTTGTCTGGCCACTCTAACTCTGAAGCTAGAGTCTGGAACTGGATGGCAAACTGGCTGACCACGGACGAGCCCTGAGTAATAGTCAACAACTGGAGCGCGGTATCGTGGGTAACACGAGGTCCTAAAAAGACCTACTTCAGAGCGTCCAGGAAGAGAGGAGCACTCTGTACCACACGATCATCTCGCTCCCAAAGTGGCGTTGCCCACTCCAACGCCCTGCCCGACAAGAGAGATAGGATAAATCCCACTCTCGCCCGTTCCGTAGGGAAACGTGACGCCAGGAGCTCAAGGTGTATGGAGCACTGGCTCATGAATCCGCGACATAGTTTACTGTCGCCAGCAAACTTGTCAGGAAGCGGGAGACGGGATAAAGTCGGAGCAGGGGTGGCAGCGGACAAACTGGCTGCGGCTACACTCGCAGCTTGAACAGCGACAGCAGTGACATCCACAGCTGAGGTTGAACGCTCAAGAGCCGCCAACCTTCCCTCCAGCTGCTGGATGTACCGCTGTAAACGCTGATCGTCCGCCATTTACTAGCCAGACCCTGGCGCTAGTGTTCTGTTAGGACTGGCGGAACGCACCAAGAAAGATGTAATAGATGCGTTCGCAGTCCGGGGTCCACCGTGCAGGTGAAAACCTGCTGCTAGTAAATGGCAGCGTAATATGGCGGTGGAAGTGAACCCGGTAAAGCCACAGGTCCGCAATACCGCACTAAAGAGTGCAAGCAAGGAGTCAGCGAACACAACCCCAAGACACAGGATTGAAGTCCGATTAGACCACTTGCTGACACAACACCGCAACTGGGTGTGTTAGGCAACTATAGTAATTAGAGCACCGAAGTGCGAACTGTGCCGTGCTGGCAGACACCACTAAGAACCCAGACGTGGGTCAGGAAGCGCACTACTGGCGCGTGGCGCCGCACTGGCGGTCACAGCAATAGACGCTGATACGTGTGTGACACGTTGAGTGGTTAGTCGGGCGCTAGATAGCAGCCATACTCCATACGCGAACAGTCATACAATAGGGTAGGGGTATTTAATGAACGACTTGCACTCACAACAAACACACGTATACAATTGTACACTAGCGCATGGCCGTGCGGTCATGCACAGTTTATATAGTTGCAGCACAGGAAGTAGCTACAGAAGTTTTGCCCTTTCAGGACCTGCCAAGAGGACCAATGGGATGTGCTGCAGTGCCTGAGCATGTGACCCTCGATCTCCAACGGGAGATCTTGCCCTGGGCATGCTCAGTGTGTGCAAATAAGGACTTAGTCCCAGAGAAGCCCGCTCGCTGCTGCCCAGCACTGGCTTTAATGGCAAAAGCTGGAGAAGCAACAGCAAGCCTAAGCACCGAGTGAGACTGAGCCAGACGCAAGGACCGTCGTTTCTGCTGAGCAGGTTTACCTGCGGCAGGAGAGGAATGGGAGACCGCAGCAGAATCGGCCCGAGATTCCCCCTGTGCAGAAGCGGGAACTCGACCCCTAACACAAGGGCATCTGTAATTGGTTGCAAAAATCACATGACCCTCTCCTTATAAAAAAGCGGATATGTTGTTTTGGTGGCATGATTTTGTCAGTGTAACAGTACAGAGAGGCTGCTACAGTGGCTGCTGCAAGTTTTCAGATAGTTAGAAATGCAGTTTAGTGTCAGTTTCTTCAGCTATATTGGATCCTGTGTAAAATCAACCTTCCTTCATCTAAAATGATTGTGCTAATATTGTGGTGCAGGCAGGGTGCCACATTTCCTTATCACAATTGGATTAATATTTTGGTGCAGGAAGAAAGCTACATTTCCTATTCAAAATCATTTGCACTAACATTGTGGTGTAGGCAGGAGGCCAGATTTCCTAATGAAAATAGTTTGGGCTAATATTGTGGTGCAGGCAGAAAGCCACATTTCCCAATCATGATCTTTTGGGCTAATATTGTGGTGCCAGCAGGATGTCACATTTCCTAATCAAACTTGTTTGGGCTAAGATTTTGTGGTGCAGAAAGGAGGTCACATTTCTTTATCTAAATTATTTGTGCTAATACTGTCTTGCAGGCTTGTCATCACATTTCAGAATCTAAATCCTTTTAGCTATTAATGTGGTCCAGACACCAGGCTATATTTTTTAATCTGAATCCTTTCTGACAACAGATTATTCCAGACACACTAAATCTTCTGCTCTATTATTGTGGTGTACGCAGGAGGCCACATTTCCTAATTTAAATAGTTTGTGCGAATATTCTGGTGCAGGCAGAAGACCACATTTCCTAATCTATATCGTTTGTGCTAATAGGAGGCCACATTTTCTAATCTAAATAGTTTGTGCTAATATTCTGGTGCAGGCAGGAGGACACATTTCCTAATCTAATATTAGCCAAATATTGGTTATTGTTAGTCAAACATTACATTAATAATTAATATGTGGAATAAAGCCCTGTAACAGAAACCCATCAGCATCTTATTATTGTTGTGTCAATGACTTCACAAAGGCATCCTACTACCACATAAAACCTCTTAACATTTTGGGCACAATGGGGAAGGAACCAAAGTACCTCCAGTCCTTTAAGATTTTCTTATAAAAACTATTTATTGTTTGAGTTTCCCTTAGTAGTAGAAAATATGAAATGTGGATTACTTGAACATCTATGCAAACAACATATGATATCAGATGATTGTATAAGATTTCATTATTTCGAAAATATACCTGAGCAGACGACTCCAGCATCTTCATTATGTCCACAGTTATGCACTGTAAATGGTTGGTGTAGACAGTCCCATACGTGTTGTTCATTGCCGGTGCATTGCACATCATCCAATACAATTACTCCTTGTCCTTGGCCAAATGCAGCACTGCCATTAAATGCAAGAGCTTGGCCACAATTTAACTGACGGCATACAACTTGTGCAGCATTAATATCCCAATAATCATCACACACAGTTCCCCATGCTCCATTATAGAGGATTTCTACACGACCGTTACATTGACCATTGCCATTTACCAGTCTTATTGACAAGTCTGAACCTGAACCTAAAAAAAAGGAGAATGGTAATTTCTAAAAACAATGTATTATAAATTATCTTAAAGGGAACTTGACAGGTCCCCTATAAAGCATTTGTATTATTGTTACTAAATACCCTGCCTATTCAGCCCTTTGTAGTGTTTAAAACCTAAATACATGTTAAAAAAATTCTTTATAAATAGTGATGAGCGGACTTATCCAGAAAAATTTCAGCAATCTCAAATTTAGCACGAACATAGCTCATTTGGATTTGTGTATGGATTTAAGAGCATTTTCCCTTAAAGTCAGCAGAATTCGGGAACAGTTCAGTAAATGATTGTGTTTCCACTAGTGCTTTTGTTAGGACTTTGGCTAGGATAGTGGTGGTGTATGTTCAGCGGGTGGGTCTTTAATGAGGGGATTTAGTGTGGAGAGGTCAGAGGAATGGCGGACTGTTTTTCTTTTTTAATTTTTTCTCTTTATGTTAACTTAATGTGTGTAGATTCTGGCAGACGATCATACCACAAATACCTTCCACAATGTCCAGACACAAGGGCTTCTGTAATTGGTTGCAAAAATCACATGACCCTCTCTTTATAAAAAGCGGATATGTTGTTTTGCTGGCATGATTTTGTCAGTGTCACAATACAGAGAGGCTGCTACAGTGGCTGCTGCAAGTTTTCAGATAGTTAGAAATGCAGTTTAGTGTCAGTTTCTTCAGCTATATTGGATCCTGTGTAAAATCAACCTTTCTTCATCTAAAATGATTGTGCTAATACTGTGGTGCAGGCAGGGTGCCACATTTCCTAATCACAATTAATTGGATTAATATTTTGGTGCAGGAAGGAGGCTACATTTCCTATTCAAAATCGTTTGCACTAACATTGTGGTATAGGCAGGAGGCCAGATTTGCTAATGAAAATAGTTTGGGCTAATATTGTGCTGTAGGCAGAAAGCCACATTTCCCAATCATGATCTTTTGGGCTAATATTGTGGTGCCAGCAGGATGTCACATTTCCTAATCAAACTTGTTTGGGCTAAGATTTTGTTGAACAGAAAGGAGGTCACATTTCTTTATCTAAATTATTTGTGCTAATACTATCTTGCAGGCTTGTCATCACATTTCAGAATCTAAATCCTTTTAGCTAATAGTGTGGTCCAAACACCAGCCTACATTTTTTAATCTGAATCCTTTCTGACAACAGTTTATTCCAGACACACTAAATCTTCTGCTCTATTATTGTGGTGTACGCAGGAGGCCACATTAACTAATCTTAATAGTTTGTGCTAATAATCTGGTGCAGGCAGGAGGACACATTTCCTAATCTAATATTAGCCAAATATTGGTTATTGTTAGTCAAACATTACATTAATAATTAATATGTGGAATAAAGCCCTGTAACAGAAACCCATCAGCATCTTATTATTGTTGTGTCAATGACTTCACAAAGGCATCCTACTACCACATAGAACCTCTTAACATTTTGGACTTAATGGGGAAGGAACCAAAGTACCTCCAGTCCTTTAAGATTTTCTTATAAAAACTATTTATTGTTTGAGTTTCCCTTAGTAGTAGAAAATATGAAATGTGGATTACTTGAACATCTATGCAAACAACATATGATATCAGATGATTGTATAAGATTTCATCATTTCAAAAATATACCTGAGCAGACGACTCCAGCATCTTCATTATGTCCACAGTTATGCACTGTAAATGGTTGGTGTAGACAGTCCCATACGTGTTGTTCATTGCCGGTGCATTGCACATCATCCAATACAATTACTCCTTGTCCTTGGCCAAATGCAGCACTGCCATTAAATGCAAGTGCTTGGCCACAATTTAACTGACGGCATACAACTTGTGCAGCATTAATATCCCAATAATCATCACACACAGTTCCCCATGCTCCATTATAGAGGATTTCTACACGACCGTTACATTGACCATTGCCATTTACCAGTCTTATTGACAAGTCTGAACCTGAACCTAAAAAAAAGGAGAATGGTCATTTCTAAAAACAATGTATTATAAATTATCTTAAAGGGAACCTGACAGGTCCCCTATAAAGCATTTGTATTATTGTTACTAAATACCCTGCCTATTCAGCCCTTTGTAGTGTTTAAAACCTAAATACATGTTAAAAAAATTCTTTATAAATAGTGATAAGCGGACTTATCCGAAAAACTTTCAGCAATCTCAAATTTGGCACGAACATAGCTCATTTGGATTTGTGCACGGATTTAAGAGCATTTTCCCTTAAAGTCAGCAGAATTCAGGAACAGTTCAGTAAATGATTGTGTTTCCACTAATGCTTTTGTTAGGAATTTGGCTAGGATAGTGGTGCTGTATTTTGAGCGGGGGAGTCTTTAATGAGGGGATTTAGTGTGGAGAGGTCAGAGGAATGGCGAACTGTTTTTCTTTTTTAATTTTTTCTCTTTATGTTAACTTAATGTGTGTAGATTCTGGCAGACAATCACACCACAAATACCTTCCACAATGTCCAGACACAAGGGCTTCTGCAATTGGTTGCAAAAATCACATAACCCTCTCCTTATAAAAAAGTGGATATGTTGTTTTGGTGGCATGATTTTGTCAGTGTAACAGTACAGAGAGGCTGCTACAGTGGCTGCTGCAAGTTTTCAGATAGTTAGAAATGCAGTTTAGTGTCAGTTTCTTCAGCTATATTGGATCCTGTGTAAAATCAACCTTCCTTCATCTAAAATGATTGTGCTAATAGTGTGGTGCAGGCAGGGTGCCACATTTCCTAATCACAATTAATTGGATTAATATTTTGGTGCAGGAAGGAGGCTACATTTCCTATTCAAAATTGTTTGCACTAACATTGTGGTGTAGGCAGGAGGCCAGATTTCCTAATGAAAATAGTTTGGGCTAATATTGTGGTGCAGGCAGAAAGCCACATTTCCCAATCATGATCTTTTGGGCTAATATTGTGGTGCCAGCAGGATGTCACATTTCCTAATCAAACTTGTTTGGGCTAAGATTTTGTGGTGCAGAAAGGAGGTCACATTTCTTTATCTAAATTATTTGTGCTAATACTGTCTTGCAGGCTTGTCATCACATTTCAGAATCTAAATCCTTTTAGCTAATAGTGTGGTCCAGACACCAGCCTACATTTTTTAATCTGAATCCTTTCTGACAACAGTTTATTCCAGACACAATAAATCTTCTGCTCTATTATTGTGGTGTACGCAGGAGGCCACATTTCCTAATCTAAATAGTTTGTGCGAATATTCTGGTGCAGGCAGAAGACCACATTTCCTAATCTATATCGTTTGTGCTAATAGGAGGCCACATTTTCTAATCTAAATAGTTTGTGCTAATATTCTGGTGCAGGCAGGAGGACACATTTCCTAATCTAATATTAACCAAATATTGGTTATTGTTAGTCAAACATTACATTAATAATTAATATGTGGAATAAAGCCCTGTAACAGAAACCCATCAGCATCTTATTATTGTTGTGTCAATGACTTCACAAAGGCATCCTACTACCACATAAAACCTCTTAACGTTTTGGACTTAATGGGGAAGGAACCAAAGTACCTCCAGTCCTTTAAGATTTTCTTATAAAAACTATTTATTGTTTGAGTTTCCCTTAGTAGTAGAAAATATGAAATGTGGATTACTTGAACATCTATGCAAACAGCATATGATATCTGATGATTGTATATGATTTCATAATTTCGAAAATATACCTGAGCAGACGACTCCAGCATCTTCATTATGTCCACAGTTATGCACTGTAAATGGTTGGTGTAGACAGTCCCATACGTGTTGTTCATTGCCGGTGCATTGCACATCATCCAATACAATTACTCCTTGTCCTTGGCCAAATGCAGCACTGCCATTAAATGCAAGAGCTTGGCCACAATTTAACTGACGGCATACAACTTGTGCAGCATTAATATCCCAATAATCATCACACACAGTTCCCCATGCTCCATTATAGAGGATTTCTACACGACCGTTACATTGACCATTGCCATTTACCAGTCTTATTGACAAGTCTGAACCTGAACCTAAAAAAAAGGAGAATGGTCATTTCTAAAAACAATGTATTATAAATTATCTTAAAGGGAACCTGACAGGTCCCCTATAAAGCATTTGTATTATTGTTACTAAATACCCTGCCTATTCAGCCCTTTGTAGTGTTTAAAACCTAAATACATGTTAAAAAAAATTCTTTATAAATAGTGATGAGTTGACTTATCCGGAAAACTTTCAGCAATCTCAAATTTGGCACGAACATAGCTCATTTGGATTTGTGCACGGATTTAAGAGCATTTTCCCTTAAAGTCAGCAGAATTCAGGAACAGTTCAGTAAATGATTGTGTTTCCACTAATGCTTTTGTTAGGACTTTGGATAGGATAGTGGTGCTGTATGTTGAGCGGGGGGGGGGGTCTTTAATGAGGGGATTTAGTGTGAAGAGGTCAGAGGAACGGCGGACTGTTTTTCTTTTTTAATTTTTTCTCTTTATGTTAACTTAATGTGTGTAGATTCTGGCAGACGATCACACCACAAATACCTTCCACAATGTCCAGACACAAGGGCTTCTGTAATTGGTTGCAAAAATCACATGACCCTCTCCTTATAAAAAAGCGGATATGTGTTTTTGGTGGCATGATTTTGTCAGTGTAACAGTACAGAGAGGCTGCTACAGTGGCTGCTGCAAGTTTTCAGATAGTTAGAAATGCAGTTTAGTGTCAGTTTCTTCAGCTACATTGGATCCTGTGTAAAATCAACCTTCCTTCATCTAAAATGATTGTGGTAATAGTGTGGTGAAGGCAGGGCGCCACATTTCCTAATCACAATTAATTGGATTAATATTTTGGTGCAGGAAGGAGGCTACATTTCCTATTCAAAATCGTTTGCACTAACATTGTGGCGTAGGCAGGAGGCCAGATTTCCTAATTAAAATAGTTTGGGCTAATATTGTGGTGCAGGCAGAAAGCCACATTTCCCAATCATGATCTTTTGGGCTAATATTGTGGTGCCAGCAGGATGTCACATTTCCTAATCAAACTTGTTTGGGCTAAGATTTTGTGGTGTAGAAAGGAGGTCACATTTCTTTATCTAAATTATTTGTGCTAATACTGTCTTGCAGGCTTGTCATCACATTTCAGAATCTAAATCCTTTTAGCTAATAGTGTGGTCCAGACACCAGCCTACATTTTTTAATCTGAATCCTTTCTGACAACAGTTTATTCCAGACACAATAAATCTTCTGCTCTATTATTGTGGTGTACGCAGGAGGCCACATTTCCTAATCTAAATAGTTTGTGCGAATATTCTGGTGCAGGCAGAAGACCACATTTCCTAATCTATATCGTTTGTGCTAATAGGAGGCCACATTTTCTAATCTAAATAGTTTGTGCTAATATTCTGGTGCAGGCAGGAGGACACATTTCCTAATCTAATATTAACCAAATATTGGTTATTGTTAGTCAAACATTACATTAATAATTAATATGTGGAATAAAGCCCTGTAACAGAAACCCATCAGCATCTTATTATTGTTGTGTCAATGACTTCACAAAGGCATCCTACTACCACATAAAACCTCTTAACGTTTTGGACTTAATGGGGAAGGAACCAAAGTACCTCCAGTCCTTTAAGATTTTCTTATAAAAACTATTTATTGTTTGAGTTTCCCTTAGTAGTAGAAAATATGAAATGTGGATTACTTGAACATCTATGCAAACAGCATATGATATCTGATGATTGTATATGATTTCATAATTTCGAAAATATACCTGAGCAGACGACTCCAGCATCTTCATTATGTCCACAGTTATGCACTGTAAATGGTTGGTGTAGACAGTCCCATACGTGTTGTTCATTGCCGGTGCATTGCACATCATCCAATACAATTACTCCTTGTCCTTGGCCAAATGCAGCACTGCCATTAAATGCAAGAGCTTGGCCACAATTTAACTGACGGCATACAACTTGTGCAGCATTAATATCCCAATAATCATCACACACAGTTCCCCATGCTCCATTATAGAGGATTTCTACACGACCGTTACATTGACCATTGCCATTTACCAGTCTTATTGACAAGTCTGAACCTGAACCTATAAAAAAGGAGAATGGTCATTTCTAAAAACAATGTATTATAAATTATCTTAAAGGGAACCTGACAGGTCCCCTATAAAGCATTTGCATTATTGTTACTAAATACCCTGCCTATTCAGCCCTTTTTAGTGTTTAAAACCTAAATACATGTTAAAAAAATTCTTTATAAATAGTGATGAGCGGACTTATCCGGAAAACTTTCAGCAATCTCAAATTTGGCACGAACATAGCTCATTTGGATTTGTGCACGGATTTAAGAGCATTTTCCCTTAAAGTCAGCAGAATTCAGGAACAGTTCAGTAAATGATTGTGTTTCCACTAATGCTTTTGTTAGGACTTTGGATAGGATAGTGGTGCTGTATGTTGAGCGGGGGGGGGGTCTTTAATGAGGGGATTTAGTGTGGAGAGGTCAGAGGAACGGCGGACTGTTTTTCTTTTTTAATTTCTTCTCTTTATGTTAACTTAATGTGTGTAGATTCTGGCAGACGATCACACCACAAATACCTTCCATAATGTCCAGACACAAGGGCTTCTGTAATTGGTTGCAAAAATCACATGACCCTCTCCTTATAAAAAAGCGGATATGTGTTTTTGGTGGCATGATTTTGTCAGTGTAACAGTACAGAGAGGCTGCTACAGTGGCTGCTGCAAGTTTTCAGATAGTTAGAAATGCAGTTTAGTGTCAGTTTCTTCAGCTATATTGGATTCTGTGTAAAATCAACCTTCCTTCATCTAAAATGATTGTGGTAATAGTGTGGTGAAGGCAGGGCGCCACATTTCCTAATCACAATTAATTGGATTAATATTTTGGTGCAGGAAGGAGGCTACATTTCCTATTCAAAATCGTTTGCACTAACATTTTGGCGTAGGCAGGAGGCCAGATTTCCTAATGAAAATAGTTTGGGCTAATATTGTGGTGCAGGCAGAAAGCCACATTTCCCAATCATGATCTTTTGGGCTAATATTGTGGTGCCAGCAGGATGTCACATTTCCTAATCAAACTTGTTTGGGCTAAGATTTTGTGGTGCAGAAAGGAGGTCACATTTCTTTATCTAAATTATTTGTGCTAATACTGTCTTGCAGGCTTGTCATCACATTTCAGAATCTAAATCCTTTTAGCTAATAGTGTGGTCCAGACACCAGCCTACATTTTTTAATCTGAATCCTTTCTGACAACAGTTTATTCCAGACACAATAAATCTTCTGCTCTATTTTTGTGGTGTACGCAGGAGGCCACATTTCCCAATCTAAATAGTTTGTGCGAATATTCTGGTGCAGGCAGAAGACCACATTTCCTAATCTATATCGTTTGTGCTAATAGGAGGCCACATTTTCTAATCTAAATAGTTTGTGCTAATATTCTGGTGCAGGCAGGAGGACACATTTCCTAATCTAATATTAGCCAAATATTGGTTATTGTTAGTCAAACATTACATTAATAATTAATATGTGGAATAAAGCCCTGTAACAGAAACCCATCAGCATCTTATTATTGTTGTGTCAATGACTTCACAAAGGCATCCTACTACCACATAGAACCTCTTAACATTTTGGACTTAATGGGGAAGGAACCAAAGTACCTCCAGTCCTTTAAGATTTTCTTATAAAAACTATTTATTGTTTGAGTTTCCCTTAGTAGTAGAAAATATGAAATGTGGATTACTTGAACATCTATGCAAACAACATATGATATCAGATGATTGTATAAGATTTCATAATTTCAAAAATATACCTGAGCAGACGACTCCAGCATCTTCATTATGTCCACAGTTATGCACTGTAAATGGTTGGTGTAGACAGTCCCATACGTGTTGTTCATTGCCGGTGCATTGCACATCATCCAATACAATTACTCCTTGTCCTTGGCCAAATGCAGCACTGCCATTAAATGCAAGTGCTTGGCCACAATTTAACTGACGGCATACAACTTGTGCAGCATTATTATCCCAATAATCATCACACACAGTTCCCCATGCTCCATTATAGAGGATTTCTACACGACCGTTACATTGACCATTGCCATTTACCAGTCTTATTGACAAGTCTGAACCTGAACCTAAAAAAAAGGAGAATGGTCATTTCAAAAAACAATGTATTATAAATTATCTTAAAGGGAACCTGACAGGTCCCCTATAAAGCATTTGTATTATTGTTACTAAATACCCTGCCTATTCAGCCCTTTGTAGTGTTTAAAACCTAAATACATGTTAAAAAAATTCTTTATAAATAGTGATAAGCGGACTTATCCGAAAAACTTTCAGCAATCTCAAATTTGGCACGAACATAGCTCATTTGGATTTGTGCACGGATTTAAGAGCATTTTCCCTTAAAGTCAGCAGAATTCGGGAACAGTTCAGTAAATGATTGGGTTTCCACTAATGCTTTTGTTAGGACTTTGGTTAGGATAGCGGTGCTGTATGTTGAGCAGGGGGGTCTTTAATGAGGGGATTTAGTGTGGAGAGGTCAGAGGAACGGCAGACTGTTTTTCTTTTTTAATTTTTTCTCTTTATGTTAACTTAATGTGTGTAGATTCTGGCAGACGATCACACAACAAATACCTTCCACAATGTCCAGACACAAGGGCTTCTGTAATTGGTTGCAAAAATCACATGACCCTCTCCTTATAAAAAGCGGATATGTTGTTTTGTTGGCATGATTTTGTCAGTGTCACAATACAGAGAGGCTGCTACAGTGGCTGCTGCAAGTTTTCAGATAGTTAGAAATGCAGTTTAGTGTCAGTTTCTTCAGCTATATTGGATCCTGTGTAAAATCAACCTTTCTTCATCTAAAATGATTGTGCTAATAGTGTGGTGCAGGCAGGGTGCCACATTTCCTAATCACAATTAATTGGATTAATATTTTGGTGCAGGAAGGAGGCTACATTTCCTATTCAAAATCGTTTGCACTAACATTGTGGTGTAGGCAGGAGGCCAGATTTGCTAATGAAAATAGTTTGGGCTAATATTGTGCTGTAGGCAGAAAGCCACATTTCCCAATCATGATCTTTTGGGCTAATATTGTGGTGCCAGCAGGATGTCACATTTCCTAATCAAACTTGTTTGGGCTAAGATTTTGTTGAACAGAAAGGAGGTCACATTTCTATATCTAAATTATTTGTGCTAATACTGTCTTGCAGGCTTGTCATCACATTTCAGAATCTAAATCCTTTTAGCTAATAGTGTGGTCCAGACACCAGCCTACATTTTTTAATCTGAATCCTTTCTGACAACAGTTTATTCCAGACACTAAATCTTCTGCTCTATTATTGTGGTGTACGCAGGAGACCACATTAACTAATCTAAATAGTTTGTGCTAATATTCTGGTGCAGGCAGGAGGACACATTTCCTAATCTAATATTAGCCAAATATTGGTTATTGTTAGTCAAACATTACATTAATAATTAATATGTGGAATAAAGCCCTGTAACAGAAACCCATCAGCATCTTATTATTGTTGTGTCAATGACTTCACAAAGGCATCCTACTACCACATAGAACCTCTTAACATTTTGGACTTAATGGGGAAGGAACCAAAGTACCTCCAGTCCTTTAAGATTTTCTTATAAAAACTATTTATTGTTTGAGTTTCCCTTAGTAGTAGAAAATATGAAATGTGGATTACTTGAAAATCTATGCAAACAACATATGATATCAGATGATTGTATAAGATTTCATAATTTCAAAAATATACCTGAGCAGACGACTCCAGCATCTTCATTATGTCCACAGTTATGCACTGTAAATGGTTGGTGTAGACAGTCCCATACGTGTTGTTCATTGCCGGTGCATTGCACATCATCCAATACAATTACTCCTTGTCCTTGGCCAAATGCAGCACTGCCATTAAATGCAAGTGCTTGGCCACAATTTAACTGACGGCATACAACTTGTGCAGCATTAATATCCCAATAATCATCACACACAGTTCCCCATGCTCCATTATAGAGGATTTCTACACGACCGTTACATTGACCATTGCCATTTACCAGTCTTATTGACAAGTCTGAACCTGAACCTAAAAAAAAGGAGAATGGTCATTTCTAAAAACAATGTATTATAAATTATCTTAAAGGGAACCTGACAGGTCCCCTATAAAGCATTTGTATTATTGTTACTAAATACCCTGCCTATTCAGCCCTTTGTAGTGTTTAAAACCTAAATACATGTTAAAAAAATTCTTTATAAATAGTGATAAGCGGACTTATCCGAAAAACTTTCAGCAATCTCAAATTTGGCACGAACATAGCTCATTTGGATTTGTGCACGGATTTAAGAGCATTTTCCCTTAAAGTCAGCAGAATTCAGGAACAGTTTAGTAAATGATTGTGTTTCCACTAATGCTTTTGTTAGGAATTTGGCTAGGATAGTGGTGCTGTATTTTGAGCGGGGGAGTCTTTAATGAGGGGATTTAGTGTGGAGAGGTCAGAGGAATGGCGGACTGTTTTTCTTTTTTAATTTTTTCTCTTTATGTTAACTTAATGTGTGTAGATTCTGGCAGACAATCACACCACAAATACCTTCCACAATGTCCAGACACAAGGGCTTCTGCAATTGGTTGCAAAAATCACATAACCCTCTCCTTATAAAAAAGCGGATATGTTGTTTTGGTGGCATGATTTTGTCAGTGTAACAGTACAGAGAGGCTGCTACAGTGGCTGCTGCAAGTTTTCAGATAGTTAGAAATGCAGTTTAGTGTCAGTTTCTTCAGCTATATTGGATCCTGTGTAAAATCAACCTTCCTTCATCTAAAATGATTGTGCTAATAGTGTGGTGCAGGCAGGGTGCCACATTTCCTAATCACAATTAATTGGATTAATATTTTGGTGCAGGAAGGAGGCTACATTTCCTATTCAAAATTGTTTGCACTAACATTGTGGTGTAGGCAGGAGGCCAGATTTCCTAATGAAAATAGTTTGGGCTAATATTGTGGTGCAGGCAGAAAGCCACATTTCCCAATCATGATCTTTTGGGCTAATATTGTGGTGCCAGCAGGATGTCACATTTCCTAATCAAACTTGTTTGGGCTAAGATTTTGTGGTGCAGAAAGGAGGTCACATTTCTTTATCTAAATTATTTGTGCTAATACTGTCTTGCAGGCTTGTCATCACATTTCAGAATCTAAATCCTTTTAGCTAATAGTGTGGTCCAGACACCAGCCTACATTTTTTAATCTGAATCCTTTCTGACAACAGTTTATTCCAGACACAATAAATCTTCTGCTCTATTATTGTGGTGTACGCAGGAGGCCACATTTCCTAATCTAAATAGTTTGTGCGAATATTCTGGTGCAGGCAGAAGACCACATTTCCTAATCTATATCGTTTGTGCTAATAGGAGGCCACATTTTCTAATCTAAATAGTTTGTGCTAATATTCTGGTGCAGGCAGGAGGACACATTTCCTAATCTAATATTAACCAAATATTGGTTATTGTTAGTCAAACATTACACTAATAATTATGTGGAATAAAGCCCTGTAACAGAAACCCATCAGCATCTTATTATTGTTGTGTCAATGACTTCACAAAGGCATCCTACTACCACATAAAACCTCTTAACGTTTTGGACTTAATGGGGAAGGAACCAAAGTACCTCCAGTCCTTTAAGATTTTCTTATAAAAACTATTTATTGTTTGAGTTTCCCTTAGTAGTAGAAAATATGAAATGTGGATTACTTGAACATCTATGCAAACAGCATATGATATCTGATGATTGTATATGATTTCATAATTTCGAAAATATACCTGAGCAGACGACTCCAGCATCTTCATTATGTCCACAGTTATGCACTGTAAATGGTTGGTGTAGACAGTCCCATACGTGTTGTTCATTGCCGGTGCATTGCACATCATCCAATACAATTACTCCTTGTCCTTGGCCAAATGCAGCACTGCCATTAAATGCAAGAGCTTGGCCACAATTTAACTGACGGCATACAACTTGTGCAGCATTAATATCCCAATAATCATCACACACAGTTCCCCATGCTCCATTATAGAGGATTTCTACACGACCGTTACATTGACCATTGCCATTTACCAGTCTTATTGACAAGTCTGAACCTGAACCTAAAAAAAAGGAGAATGGTCATTTCTAAAAACAATGTATTATAAATTATCTTAAAGGGAACCTGACAGGTCCCCTATAAAGCATTTGTATTATTGTTACTAAATACCCTGCCTATTCAGCCCTTTGTAGTGTTTAAAACCTAAATACATGTTAAAAAAATTCTTTATAAATAGTGATGAGCGGACTTATCCGGAAAACTTTCAGCAATCTCAAATTTGGCACGAACATAGCTCATTTGGATTTGTGCACGGATTTAAGAGCATTTTCCCTTAAAGTCAGCAGAATTCAGGAACAGTTCAGTAAATGATTGTGTTTCCACTAATGCTTTTGTTAGGACTTTGGATAGGATAGTGGTGCTGTATGTTGAGCGGGGGGGTCTTTAATGAGGGGATTTAGTGTGGAGAGGTCAGAGGAACGGCGGACTGTTTTTCTTTTTTAATTTTTTCTCTTTATGTTAACTTAATGTGTGTAGATTCTGGCAGACGATCACACCACAAATACCTTCCACAATGTCCAGACACAAGGGCTTCTGTAATTGGTTGCAAAAATCACATGACCCTCTCCTTATAAAAAAGCGGATTTGTGTTTTTGGTGGCATGATTTTGTCAGTGTAACAGTACAGAGAGGCTGCTACAGTGGCTGCTGCAAGTTTTCAGATAGTTAGAAATGCAGTTTAGTGTCAGTTTCTTCAGCTATATTGGATCCTGTGTAAAATCAACCTTCCTTCATCTAAAATGATTGTGGTAATAGTGTGGTGAAGGCAGGGCGCCACATTTCCTAATCACAATTAATTGGATTAATATTTTGGTGCAGGAAGGAGGCTACATTTCCTATTCAAAATCGTTTGCACTAACATTGTGGCGTAGGCAGGAGGCCAGATTTCCTAATGAAAATAGTTTGGGCTAATATTGTGGTGCAGGCAGAAAGCCACATTTCCCAATCATGATCTTTTGGGCTAATATTGTGGTGCCAGCAGGATGTCACATTTCCTAATCAAACTTGTTTGGGCTAAGATTTTGTGGTGCAGAAAGGAGGTCACATTTCTTTATCTAAATTATTTGTGCTAATACTGTCTTGCAGGCTTGTCATCACATTTCAGAATCTAAATCCTTTTAGCTAATAGTGTGGTCCAGACACCAGCCTACATTTTTTAATCTGAATCCTTTCTGACAACAGTTTATTCCAGACACAATAAATCTTCTGCTCTATTATTGTGGTGTATGCAGGAGGCCACATTTCCTAATCTAAATAGTTTGTGCGAATATTCTGGTGCAGGCAGAAGACCACATTTCCTAATCTATATCGTTTGTGCTAATAGGAGGCCACATTTTCTAATCTAAATAGTTTGTGCTAATATTCTGGTGCAGGCAGGAGGACACATTTCCTAATCTAATATTAACCAAATATTGGTTATTGTTAGTCAAACATTACATTAATAATTAATATGTGGAATAAAGCCCTGTAACAGAAACCCATCAGCATCTTATTATTGTTGTGTCAATGACTTCACAAAGGCATCCTACTACCACATAGAACCTCTTAACATTTTGGACTTAATGGGGAAGGAACCAAAGTACCTCCAGTCCTTTAAGATTTTCTTATAAAAACTACTTATTGTTTGAGTTTCCCTTAGTAGTAGAAAATATGAAATGTGGATTACTTGAACATCTATGCAAACAACATATGATATCAGATGATTGTATAAGATTTCATCATTTCAAAAATATACCTGAGCAGACGACTCCAGCATCTTCATTATGTCCACAGTTATGCACTGTAAATGGTTGGTGTAGACAGTCCCATACGTGTTGTTCATTGCCGGTGCATTGCACATCATCCAATACAATTACTCCTTGTCCTTGGCCAAATGCAGCACTGCCATTAAATGCAAGAGCTTGGCCACAATTTAACTGACGGCATACAACTTGTGCAGCATTAATATCCCAATAATCATCACACACAGTTCCCCATGCTCCATTATAGAGGATTTCTACACGACCGTTACATTGACCATTGCCATTTACCAGTCTTATTGACAAGTCTGAACCTGAACCTAAAAAAAAGGAGAATGGTCATTTCTAAAAACAATGTATTATAAATTATCTTAAAGGGAACCTGACAGGTCCCCAATAAAGCATTTGTATTATTGTTACTAAATACCCTGCCTATTCAGCCCTTTGTAGTGTTTAAAACCTAAATACATGTTAAAAAAATTCTTTATAAATAATGATGAGCGGACTTATCCGGAAAACTTTCAGCAATCTCAAATTTGGCACGAACATAGCTCATTTGGATTTGTGCACGGATTTAAGAGCATTTTCCCTTAAAGTCAGCAGAATTCAGGAACAGTTCAGTAAATGATTGTGTTTCCACTAATGCTTTTGTTAGGACTTTGGATAGGATAGTGGTGCTGTATGTTGAGCAGGGGGGGTCTTTAATGAGGGGATTTAGTGTGGAGAGGTCAGAGGAACGGCGGACTGTTTTTCTTTTTTAATTTTTTCTCTTTATGTTAACTTAATGTGTGTAGATTCTGGCAGACGATCACACCACAAATACCTTCCACAATGTCCAGACACAAGGGCTTCTGTAATTGGTTGCAAAAATCACATGACCCTCTCCTTATAAAAAAGCGGATATGTGTTTTTGGTGGCATGATTTTGTCAGTGTAACAGTACAGAGAGGCTGCTACAGTGGCTGCTGCAAGTTTTCAGATAGTTAGAAATGCAGTTTAGTGTCAGTTTCTTCAGCTATATTGGATCCTGTGTAAAATCAACCTTCCTTCATCTAAAATGATTGTGCTAATTGTGTGGTGCAGGCAGGGTGCCACATTTCCTAATCACAATTAATTGGATTAATATTTTGGTGCAGGAAGGAGGCTACATTTCCTATTCAAAATTGTTTGCACTAACATTGTGGTGTAGGCAGGAGGCCAGATTTCCTAATGAAAATAGTTTGGGCTAATATTGTGGTGCAGGCAGAAAGCCACATTTCCCAATCATGATCTTTTGGGCTAATATTGTGGTGCCAGCAGGATGTCACATTTCCTAATCAAACTTGTTTGGGCTAAGATTTTGTGGTGCAGAAAGGAGGTCACATTTCTTTATCTAAATTATTTGTGCTAATACTGTCTTGCAGGCTTGTCATCACATTTCAGAATCTAAATCCTTTTAGCTAATAGTGTGGTCCAGACACCAGCCTACATTTTTTAATCTGAATCCTTTCTGACAACAGTTTATTCCAGACACAATAAATCTTCTGCTCTATTATTGTGGTGTACGCAGGAGGCCACATTTCCTAATCTAAATAGTTTGTGCGAATATTCTGGTGCAGGCAGAAGACCACATTTCCTAATCTATATCGTTTGTGCTAATAGGAGGCCACATTTTCTAATCTAAATAGTTTGTGCTAATATTCTGGTGCAGGCAGGAGGACACATTTCCTAATCTAATATTAACCAAATATTGGTTATTGTTAGTCAAACATTACATTAATAATTAATATGTGGAATAAAGCCCTGTAACAGAAACCCATCAGCATGTTATTATTGTTGTGTCAATGACTTCACAAAGGCATCCTACTACCACATAAAACCTCTTAACGTTTTGGACTTAATGGGGAAGGAACCAAAGTACCTCCAGTCCTTTAAGATTTTCTTATAAAAACTATTTATTGTTTGAGTTTCCCTTAGTAGTAGAAAATATGAAATGTAGATTACTTGAACATCTATGCAAACAGCATATGATATCTGATGATTGTATATGATTTCATAATTTCGAAAATATACCTGAGCAGACGACTCCAGCATCTTCATTATGTCCACAGTTATGCACTGTAAATGGTTGGTGTAGACAGTCCCATACGTGTTGTTCATTGCCGGTGCATTGCACATCATCCAATACAATTACTCCTTGTCCTTGGCCAAATGCAGCACTGCCATTAAATGCAAGAGCTTGGCCACAATTTAACTGACGGCATACAACTTGTGCAGCATTAATATCCCAATAATCATCACACACAGTTCCCCATGCTCCATTATAGAGGATTTCTACACGACCGTTACATTGACCATTGCCATTTACCAGTCTTATTGACAAGTCTGAACCTGAACCTAAAAAAAGGAGAATGGTCATTTCTAAAAACAATGTATTATAAATTATCTTAAAGGGAACCTGACAGGTCCCCTATAAAGCATTTGTATTATTGTTACTAAATACCCTGCCTATTCAGCCCTTTGTAGTGTTTAAAACCTAAATACATGTTAAAAAAATTCTTTATAAATAGTGATGAGCGGACTTTTCCGGAAAACTTTCAGCAATCTCAAATTTGGCACGAACATAGCTCATTTGGATTTGTGCACGGATTTAAGAGCATTTTCCCTTAAAGTCAGCAGAATTCAGGAACAGTTCAGTAAATGATTGTGTTTCCACTAATGCTTTTGTTAGGACTTTGGATAGGATAGTGGTGCTGTATGTTGAGCGGGGGGGGGGGGTCTTTAATGAGGGGATTTAGTGTGGAGAGGTCAGAGGAACGGCGGACTGTTTTTCTTTTTTAATTTTTTCTCTTTATGTTAACTTAATGTGTGTAGATTCTGGCAGACGATCACACCACAAATACCTTCCACAATGTCCAGACACAAGGGCTTCTGTAATTGATTGCAAAAATCACATGACCCTCTCCTTATAAAAATGCGGATATGTGTTTTTGGTGGCATGATTTTGTCAGTGTAACAGTACAGAGAGGCTGCTACAGTGGCTGCTGCAAGTTTTCAGATAGTTAGAAATGCAGTTTAGTGTCAGTTTCTTCAGCTATATTGGATCCTGTGTAAAATCAACCTTCCTTCATCTAAAATGATTGTGGTAATAGTGTGGTGAAGGCAGGGCGCCACATTTCCTAATCACAATTAATTGGATTAATATTTTGGTGCAGGAAGGAGGCTACATTTCCTATTCAAAATCGTTTGCACTAACATTGTGGCGTAGGCAGGAGGCCAGATTTCCTAATGAAAATAGTTTGGGCTAATATTGTGGTGCAGGCAGAAATCCACATTTCCCAATCATGATCTTTTGGGCTAATATTGTGGTGCCAGCAGGATGTCACATTTCCTAATCAAACTTGTTTGGGCTAAGATTTTGTGGTGCAGAAAGGAGGTCACATTTCTTTATCTAAATTATTTGTGCTAATACTGTCTTGCAGGCTTGTCATCACATTTCAGAATCTAAATCCTTTTAGCTAATAGTGTGGTCCAGACACCAGCCTACATTTTTTAATCTGAATCCTTTCTGACAACAGTTTATTCCAGACACAATAAATCTTCTGCTCTATTATTGTGGTGTACGCAGGAGGCCACATTTCCTAATCTAAATAGTTTGTGCGAATATTCTGGTGCAGGCAGAAGACCACATTTCCTAATCTATATCGTTTGTGCTAATAGGAGGCCACATTTTCTAATCTAAATAGTTTGTGCTAATATTCTGGTGCAGGCAGGAGGACACATTTCCTAATCTAATATTAACCAAATATTGGTTATTGTTAGTCAAACATTACATTAATAATTAATATGTGGAATAAAGCCCTGTAACAGAAACCCATCAGCATCTTATTATTGTTGTGTCAATGACTTCACAAAGGCATCCTACTACCACATAGAACCTCTTAACATTTTGGACTTAATGGGGAAGGAACCAAAGTACCTCCAGTCCTTTAAGATTTTCTTATAAAAACTATTTATTGTTTGAGTTTCCCTTAGTAGTAGAAAATATGAAATGTGGATTACTTGAACATCTATGCAAACAACATATGATATCAGATGATTGTATAAGATTTCATCATTTCAAAAATATACCTGAGCAGGCGACTCCAGCATCTTCATTATGTCCACAGTTATGCACTGTAAATGGTTGGTGTACACAGTCCCATACGTGTTGTTCATTGCCGGTGCATTGCACATCATCCAATACAATTACTCCTTGTCCTTGGCCAAATGCAGCACTGCCATTAAATGCAAGAGCTTGGCCACAATTTAACTGACGGCATACAACTTGTGCAGCATTAATATCCCAATAATCATCACACACAGTTCCCCATGCTCCATTATAGAGGATTTCTACACGACCGTTACATTGACCATTGCCATTTACCAGTCTTATTGACAAGTCTGAACCTGAACCTAAAAAAAAGGAGAATGGTCATTTCTAAAAACAATGTATTATAAATTATCTTAAAGGGAACCTGACAGGTCCCCTATAAAGCATTTGTATTATTGTTACTAAATACCCTGCCTATTCAGCCCTTTGTAGTGTTTAAAACCTAAATACATGTTAAAAAAATTCTTTATAAATAGTGATGAGCGGACTTATCCGGAAAACTTTCAGCAATCTCAAATTTGGCACGAACATAGCTCATTTGGATTTGTGCACGGATTTAAGAGCATTTTCCCTTAAAGTCAGCAGAATTCAGGAACAGTTCAGTAAATTATTGTGTTTCCACTAATGCTTTTGTTAGGACTTTGGATAGGATAGTGGTGCTGTATGTTGAGCGGGGGGGGGGGTCTTTAATGAGGGGATTTAGTGTGGAGAGGTCAGAGGAACGGCGGACTGTTTTTCTTTTTTAATTTTTTCTCTTTATGTTAACTTAATGTGTGTAGATTCTGGCAGACGATCACACCACAAATACCTTCCACAATGTCCAGACACAAGGGCTTCTGTAATTGGTTGCAAAAATCACGTGACCCTCTCCTTATAAAAAAGCGGATATGTGTTTTTGGTGGCATGATTTTGTCAGTGTAACAGTACAGAGAGGCTGCTACAGTGGCTGCTGCAAGTTTTCAGATAGTTAGAAATGCAGTTTAGTGTCAGTTTCTTCAGCTATATTGGATCCTGTGTAAAATCAACCTTCCTTCATCTAAAATGATTGTGGTAATAGTGTGGTGAAGGCAGGGCGCCACATTTCCTAATCACAATTAATTGGATTAATATTTTGGTGCAGGAAGGAGGCTACATTTCCTATTCAAAATCGTTTGCACTAACATTGTGGCGTAGGCAGGAGGCCAGATTTCCTAATGAAAATAGTTTGGGCTAATATTGTGGTGCAGGCAGAAAGCCACATTTCCCAATCATGATCTTTTGGGCTAATATTGTGGTGCCAGCAGGATGTCACATTTCCTAATCAAACTTGTTTGGGCTAAGATTTTGTGGTGCAGAAAGGAGGTCACATTTCTTTATCTAAATTATTTGTGCTAATACTGTCTTGCAGGCTTGTCATCACATTTCAGAATCTAAATCCTTTTAGCTAATAGTGTGGTCCAGACACCAGCCTACATTTTTTAATCTGAATCCTTTCTGACAACAGTTTATTCCAGACACAATAAATCTTCTGCTCTATTATTGTGGTGTACGCAGGAGGCCACATTTCCTAATCTAAATAGTTTGTGCGAATATTCTGGTGCAGGCAGAAGACCACATTTCCTAATCTATATCGTTTGTGCTAATAGGAGGCCACATTTTCTAATCTAAATAGTTTGTGCTAATATTCTGGTGCAGGCAGGAGGACACATTTCCTAATCTAATATTAACCAAATATTGGTTATTGTTAGTCAAACATTACATTAATAATTAATATGTGGAATAAAGCCCTGTAACAGAAACCCATCAGCATCTTATTATTGTTGTGTCAATGACTTCACAAAGGCATCCTACTACCACATAGAACCTCTTAACATTTTGGACTTAATGGGGAAGGAACCAAAGTACCTCCAGTCCTTTAAGATTTTCTTATAAAAACTATTTATTGTTTGAGTTTCCCTTAGTAGTAGAAAATATGAAATGTGGATTACTTGAACATCTATGCAAACAAGATATGATATCAGATGATTGTATAAGATTTCATCATTTCAAAAATATACCTGAGCAGACGACTCCAGCATCTTCATTATGTCCACAGTTATGCACTGTAAATGGTTGGTGTAGACAGTCCCATACGTGTTGTTCATTGCCGGTGCATTGCACATCATCCAATACAATTACTCCTTGTCCTTGGCCAAATGCAGCACTGCCATTAAATGCAAGTGCTTGGCCACAATTTAACTGACGGCATACAACTTGTGCAGCATTAATATCCCAATAATCATCACACACAGTTCCCCATGCTCCATTATAGAGGATTTCTACACGACCGTTACATTGACCATTGCCATTTACCAGTCTTATTGACAAGTCTGAACCTGAACCTAAAAAAAAGGAGAATGGTCATTTCAAAAAACAATGTATTATAAATTATCTTAAAGGGAACCTGACAGGTCCCCTATAAAGCATTTGTATTATTGTTACTAAATACCCTGCCTATTCAGCCCTTTGTAGTGTTTAAAACCTAAATACATGTTAAAAAAATTCTTTATAAATAGTGATAAGCGGACTTATCCGGAAAACTTTCAGCAATCTCAAATTTGGCACAAACATAGCTCATTTGGATTTGTGCACGGATTTAAGAGCATTTTCCCTTAAAGTCAGCAGAATTCAGGAACAGTTCAGTAAATGATTGGGTTTCCACTAATGCTTTTGTTAGGACTTTGGTTAGGATAGTGGTGCTGTATGTTGAGCAGGGGGGTCTTTAATGAGGGGATTTAGTGTGGAGAGGTCAGAGGAACGGCAGACTGTTTTTCTTTTTTAATTTTTTCTCTTTATGTTAACTTAATGTGTGTAGATTGTGGCAGACGATCACACAACAAATACCTTCCACAATGTCCAGACACAAGGGCTTCTGTAATTGGTTGCAAAAATCACATGACCCTCTCCTTATAAAAAGCGGATATGTTGTTTTGTTGGCATGATTTTGTCAGTGTCACAATACAGAGAGGCTGCTACAGTGGCTGCTGCAAGTTTTCAGATAGTTAGAAATGCAGTTTAGTGTCAGTTTCTTCAGCTATATTGGATCCTGTATAAAATCAACCTTTCTTCATCTAAAATGATTGTGCTAATAGTGCGGTGCAGGCAGGGTGCCACATTTCCTAATCACAATTAATTGGATTAATATTTTGGTGCAGGAAGGAGGCTACATTTCCTATTTAAAATCGTTTGCACTAACATTGTGGTGTAGGCAGGAGGCCAGATTTGCTAATGAAAATAGTTTGGGCTAATATTGTGCTGTAGGCAGAAAGCCACATTTCCCAATCATGATCTTTTGGGCTAATATTGTGGTGCCAGCAGGATGTCACATTTCCTAATCAAACTTGTTTGGGCTAAGATTTTGTTGAACAGAAAGGAGGTCACATTTCTATATCTAAATTATTTGTGCTAATACTGTCTTGCAGGCTTGTCATCACATTTCAGAATCTAAATCCTTTTAGCTAATAGTGTGGTCCAGACACCAGCCTACATTTTTTAATCTGAATCCTTTCTGACAACAGTTTATTCCAGACACACTAAATCTTCTGCTCTATTATTGTGGTGTACGCAGGAGACCACATTAACTAATCTAAATAGTTTGTGCTAATATTCTGGTGCAGGCAGGAGGACACATTTCCTAATCTAATATTAGCCAAATATTGGTTATTGTTAGTCAAACATTACATTAATAATTAATATGTGGAATAAAGCCCTGTAACAGAAACCCATCAGCATCTTATTATTGTTGTGTCAATGACTTCACAAAGGCATCCTACTACCACATAGAACCTCTTAACATTTTGGACTTAATGGGGAAGGAACCAAAGTACCTCCAGTCCTTTAAGATTTTCTTATAAAAACTATTTATTGTTTGAGTTTCCCTTAGTAGTAGAAAATATGAAATGTGGATTACTTGAACATCTATGCAAACAGCATATGATATCTGATGATTGTATATGATTTCATAATTTCGAAAATATACCTGAGCAGACGACTCCAGCATCTTCATTATGTCCACAGTTATGCACTGTAAATGGTTGGTGTAGACAGTCCCATACGTGTTGTTCATTGCCGGTGCATTGCACATCATCCAATACAATTACTCCTTGTCCTTGGCCAAATGCAGCACTGCCATTAAATGCAAGAGCTTGGCCACAATTTAACTGACGGCATACAACTTGTGCAGCATTAATATCCCAATAATCATCACACACAGTTCCCCATGCTCCATTATAGAGGATTTCTACACGACCGTTACATTGACCATTGCCATTTACCAGTCTTATTGACAAGTCTGAACCTGAACCTAAAAAAAAGGAGAATGGTCATTTCTAAAAACAATGTATTATAAATTATCTTAAAGGGAACCTGACAGGTCCCCTATAAAGCATTTGTATTATTGTTACTAAATACCCTGCCTATTCAGCCCTTTGTAGTGTTTAAAACCTAAATACATGTTAAAAAAATTCTTTATAAATAGTGATGAGCGGACTTATCCGGAAAACTTTCAGCAATCTCAAATTTGGCACGAACATAGCTCATTTGGATTTGTGCACGGATTTAAGAGCATTTTCCCTTAAAGTCAGCAGAATTCAGGAACAGTTCAGTAAATTATTGTGTTTCCACTAATGCTTTTGTTAGGACTTTGGATAGGATAGTGGTGCTGTATGTTGAGCGGGGGGGGGGGTCTTTAATGAGGGGATTTAGTGTGGAGAGGTCAGAGGAACGGCGGACTGTTTTTCTTTTCTAATTTTTTCTCTTTATGTTAACTTAATGTGTGTAGATTCTGGCAGACGATCACACCACAAATACCTTCCACAATGTCCAGACACAAGGGCTTCTGTAATTGGTTGCAAAAATCACATGACCCTCTCCTTATAAAAAAGCGGATATGTGTTTTTGGTGGCATGATTTTGTCAGTGTAACAGTACAGAGAGGCTGCTACAGTGGCTGCTGCAAGTTTTCAGATAGTTAGAAATGCAGTTTAGTGTCAGTTTCTTCAGCTATATTGGATCCTGTATAAAATCAACCTTTCTTCATCTAAAATGATTGTGCTAATAGTGCGGTGCAGGCAGGGTGCCACATTTCCTAATCACAATTAATTGGATTAATATTTTGGTGCAGGAAGGAGGCTACATTTCCTATTCAAAATCGTTTGCACTAACATTGTGGCGTAGGCAGGAGGCCAGATTTCCTAATGAAAATAGTTTGGGCTAATATTGTGGTGCAGGCAGAAAGCCACATTTCCCAATCATGATCTTTTGGGCTAATATTGTGGTGCCAGCAGGATGTCACATTTCCTAATCAAACTTGTTTGGGCTAAGATTTTGTGGTGCAGAAAGGAGGTCACATTTCTTTATCTAAATTATTTGTGCTAATACTGTCTTGCAGGCTTGTCATCACATTTCAGAATCTAAATCCTTTTAGCTAATAGTGTGGTCCAGACACCAGCCTACATTTTTTAATCTGAATCCTTTCTGACAACAGTTTATTCCAGACACAATAAATCTTCTGCTCTATTATTGTGGTGTACGCAGGAGGCCACATTTCCTAATCTAAATAGTTTGTGCGAATATTCTGGTGCAGGCAGGAGGACACATTTCCTAATCTAATATTAGCCAAATATTGGTTATTGTTAGTCAAACATTACATTAATAATTAATATGTGGAATAAAGCCCTGTAACAGAAACCCATCAGCATCTTATTATTGTTGTGTCAATGACTTCACAAAGGCATCCTACTACCACATAGAACCTCTTAACATTTTGGACTTAATGGGGAAGGAACCAAAGTACCTCCAGTCCTTTAAGATTTTCTTATAAAAACTATTTATTGTTTGAGTTTCCCTTAGTAGTAGAAATATGAAATGTGGATTACTTGAACATCTATGCAAACAGCATATGATATCTGATGATTGTATATGATTTCATAATTTCGAAAATATACCTGAGCAGACGACTCCAGCATCTTCATTATGTCCACAGTTATGCACTGTAAATGGTTGGTGTAGACAGTCCCATACGTGTTGTTCATTGCCGGTGCATTGCACATCATCCAATACAATTACTCCTTGTCCTTGGCCAAATGCAGCACTGCCATTAAATGCAAGAGCTTGGCCACAATTTAACTGATGGCATACAACTTGTGCAGCATTAATATCCCAATAATCATCACACACAGTTCCCCATGCTCCATTATAGAGGATTTCTACACGACCGTTACATTGACCATTGCCATTTACCAGTCTTATTGACAAGTCTGAACCTGAACCTAAAAAAAAGGAGAATGGTCATTTCTAAAAACAATGTATTATAAATTATCTTAAAGGGAACCTGACAGGTCCCCTATAAAGCATTTGTATTATTGTTACTAAATACCTTGCCTATTCAGCCCTTTGTAGTGTTTAAAACCTAAATACATGTTAAAAAAAATTCTTTATAAATAGTGATGAGCGGACTTATCCGGAAAACTTTCAGCAATCTCAAATTTGGCACGAACATAGCTCATTTGGATTTGTGCACGGATTTAAGAGCATTTTCCCTTAATGTCGGCAGAATTCAGGAACAGTTCAGTAAATGATTGTGTTTCCACTAATGCTTTTGTTAGGACTTTGGATAGGATAGTGGTGCTGTATGTTGAGCGGGGGGGGGTCTTTAATGAGGGGATTTAGTGTGGAGAGGTCAGAGGAACGGCGGACTGTTTTTCTTTTTTAATTTTTTCTCTTTATGTTAACTTAATGTGTGTAGATTCTGGCAGACGATCACACCACAAATACCTTCCACAATGTCCAGACACAAGGGCTTCTGTAATTGGTTGCAAAAATCACATGACCCTCTCCTTATAAAAAAGCGGATATGTGTTTTTGGTGGCATGATTTTGTCAGTGTAACAGTACAGAGAGGCTGCTACAGTGGCTGCTGCAAGTTTTCAGATAGTTAGAAATGCAGTTTAGTGTCAGTTTCTTCAGCTACATTGGATCCTGTGTAAAATCAACCTTCCTTCATCTAAAATGATTGTGGTAATAGTGTGGTGAAGGCAGGGCGCCACATTTCCTAATCACAATTAATTGGATTAATATTTTGGTGCAGGAAGGAGGCTACATTTCCTATTCAAAATCGTTTGCACTAACATTGTGGCGTAGGCAGGAGGCCAGATTTCCTAATTAAAATAGTTTGGGCTAATATTGTGGTGCAGGCAGAAAGCCACATTTCCCAATCATGATCTTTTGGGCTAATATTGTGGTGCCAGCAGGATGTCACATTTCCTAATCAAACTTGTTTGGGCTAAGATTTTGTGGTGTAGAAAGGAGGTCACATTTCTTTATCTAAATTATTTGTGCTAATACTGTCTTGCAGGCTTGTCATCACATTTCAGAATCTAAATCCTTTTAGCTAATAGTGTGGTCCAGACACCAGCCTACATTTTTTAATCTGAATCCTTTCTGACAACAGTTTATTCCAGACACAATAAATCTTCTGCTCTATTATTGTGGTGTACGCAGGAGGCCACATTTCCTAATCTAAATAGTTTGTGCGAATATTCTGGTGCAGGCAGAAGACCACATTTCCTAATCTATATCGTTTGTGCTAATAGGAGGCCACATTTTCTAATCTAAATAGTTTGTGCTAATATTCTGGTGCAGGCAGGAGGACACATTTCCTAATCTAATATTAACCAAATATTGGTTATTGTTAGTCAAACATTACATTAATAATTAATATGTGGAATAAAGCCCTGTAACAGAAACCCATCAGCATCTTATTATTGTTGTGTCAATGACTTCACAAAGGCATCCTACTACCACATAAAACCTCTTAACGTTTTGGACTTAATGGGGAAGGAACCAAAGTACCTCCAGTCCTTTAAGATTTTCTTATAAAAACTATTTATTGTTTGAGTTTCCCTTAGTAGTAGAAAATATGAAATGTGGATTACTTGAACATCTATGCAAACAGCATATGATATCTGATGATTGTATATGATTTCATAATTTCGAAAATATACCTGAGCAGACGACTCCAGCATCTTCATTATGTCCACAGTTATGCACTGTAAATGGTTGGTGTAGACAGTCCCATACGTGTTGTTCATTGCCGGTGCATTGCACATCATCCAATACAATTACTCCTTGTCCTTGGCCAAATGCAGCACTGCCATTAAATGCAAGAGCTTGGCCACAATTTAACTGACGGCATACAACTTGTGCAGCATTAATATCCCAATAATCATCACACACAGTTCCCCATGCTCCATTATAGAGGATTTCTACACGACCGTTACATTGACCATTGCCATTTACCAGTCTTATTGACAAGTCTGAACCTGAACCTATAAAAAAGGAGAATGGTCATTTCTAAAAACAATGTATTATAAATTATCTTAAAGGGAACCTGACAGGTCCCCTATAAAGCATTTGCATTATTGTTACTAAATACCCTGCCTATTCAGCCCTTTTTAGTGTTTAAAACCTAAATACATGTTAAAAAAATTCTTTATAAATAGTGATGAGCGGACTTATCCGGAAAACTTTCAGCAATCTCAAATTTGGCACGAACATAGCTCATTTGGATTTGTGCACGGATTTAAGAGCATTTTCCCTTAAAGTCAGCAGAATTCAGGAACAGTTCAGTAAATGATTGTGTTTCCACTAATGCTTTTGTTAGGACTTTGGATAGGATAGTGGTGCTGTATGTTGAGCGGGGGGGGGGTCTTTAATGAGGGGATTTAGTGTGGAGAGGTCAGAGGAACGGCGGACTGTTTTTCTTTTTTAATTTCTTCTCTTTATGTTAACTTAATGTGTGTAGATTCTGGCAGACGATCACACCACAAATACCTTCCATAATGTCCAGACACAAGGGCTTCTGTAATTGGTTGCAAAAATCACATGACCCTCTCCTTATAAAAAAGCGGATATGTGTTTTTGGTGGCATGATTTTGTCAGTGTAACAGTACAGAGAGGCTGCTACAGTGGCTGCTGCAAGTTTTCAGATAGTTAGAAATGCAGTTTAGTGTCAGTTTCTTCAGCTATATTGGATTCTGTGTAAAATCAACCTTCCTTCATCTAAAATGATTGTGGTAATAGTGTGGTGAAGGCAGGGCGCCACATTTCCTAATCACAATTAATTGGATTAATATTTTGGTGCAGGAAGGAGGCTACATTTCCTATTCAAAATCGTTTGCACTAACATTTTGGCGTAGGCAGGAGGCCAGATTTCCTAATGAAAATAGTTTGGGCTAATATTGTGGTGCAGGCAGAAAGCCACATTTCCCAATCATGATCTTTTGGGCTAATATTGTGGTGCCAGCAGGATGTCACATTTCCTAATCAAACTTGTTTGGGCTAAGATTTTGTGGTGCAGAAAGGAGGTCACATTTCTTTATCTAAATTATTTGTGCTAATACTGTCTTGCAGGCTTGTCATCACATTTCAGAATCTAAATCCTTTTAGCTAATAGTGTGGTCCAGACACCAGCCTACATTTTTTAATCTGAATCCTTTCTGACAACAGTTTATTCCAGACACAATAAATCTTCTGCTCTATTTTTGTGGTGTACGCAGGAGGCCACATTTCCCAATCTAAATAGTTTGTGCGAATATTCTGGTGCAGGCAGAAGACCACATTTCCTAATCTATATCGTTTGTGCTAATAGGAGGCCACATTTTCTAATCTAAATAGTTTGTGCTAATATTCTGGTGCAGGCAGGAGGACACATTTCCTAATCTAATATTAGCCAAATATTGGTTATTGTTAGTCAAACATTACATTAATAATTAATATGTGGAATAAAGCCCTGTAACAGAAACCCATCAGCATCTTATTATTGTTGTGTCAATGACTTCACAAAGGCATCCTACTACCACATAGAACCTCTTAACATTTTGGACTTAATGGGGAAGGAACCAAAGTACCTCCAGTCCTTTAAGATTTTCTTATAAAAACTATTTATTGTTTGAGTTTCCCTTAGTAGTAGAAAATATGAAATGTGGATTACTTGAACATCTATGCAAACAACATATGATATCAGATGATTGTATAAGATTTCATAATTTCAAAAATATACCTGAGCAGACGACTCCAGCATCTTCATTATGTCCACAGTTATGCACTGTAAATGGTTGGTGTAGACAGTCCCATACGTGTTGTTCATTGCCGGTGCATTGCACATCATCCAATACAATTACTCCTTGTCCTTGGCCAAATGCAGCACTGCCATTAAATGCAAGTGCTTGGCCACAATTTAACTGACGGCATACAACTTGTGCAGCATTATTATCCCAATAATCATCACACACAGTTCCCCATGCTCCATTATAGAGGATTTCTACACGACCGTTACATTGACCATTGCCATTTACCAGTCTTATTGACAAGTCTGAACCTGAACCTAAAAAAAAGGAGAATGGTCATTTCAAAAAACAATGTATTATAAATTATCTTAAAGGGAACCTGACAGGTCCCCTATAAAGCATTTGTATTATTGTTACTAAATACCCTGCCTATTCAGCCCTTTGTAGTGTTTAAAACCTAAATACATGTTAAAAAAATTCTTTATAAATAGTGATAAGCGGACTTATCCGAAAAACTTTCAGCAATCTCAAATTTGGCACGAACATAGCTCATTTGGATTTGTGCACGGATTTAAGAGCATTTTCCCTTAAAGTCAGCAGAATTCGGGAACAGTTCAGTAAATGATTGGGTTTCCACTAATGCTTTTGTTAGGACTTTGGTTAGGATAGCGGTGCTGTATGTTGAGCAGGGGGGTCTTTAATGAGGGGATTTAGTGTGGAGAGGTCAGAGGAACGGCAGACTGTTTTTCTTTTTTAATTTTTTCTCTTTATGTTAACTTAATGTGTGTAGATTCTGGCAGACGATCACACAACAAATACCTTCCACAATGTCCAGACACAAGGGCTTCTGTAATTGGTTGCAAAAATCACATGACCCTCTCCTTATAAAAAGTGGATATGTTGTTTTGTTGGCATGATTTTGTCAGTGTCACAATACAGAGAGGCTGCTACAGTGGCTGCTGCAAGTTTTCAGATAGTTAGAAATGCAGTTTAGTGTCAGTTTCTTCAGCTATATTGGATCCTGTGTAAAATCAACCTTTCTTCATCTAAAATGATTGTGCTAATAGTGTGGTGCAGGCAGGGTGCCACATTTCCTAATCACAATTAATTGGATTAATATTTTGGTGCAGGAAGGAGGCTACATTTCCTATTCAAAATCGTTTGCACTAACATTGTGGTGTAGGCAGGAGGCCAGATTTGCTAATGAAAATAGTTTGGGCTAATATTGTGCTGTAGGCAGAAAGCCACATTTCCCAATCATGATCTTTTGGGCTAATATTGTGGTGCCAGCAGGATGTCACATTTCCTAATCAAACTTGTTTGGGCTAAGATTTTGTTGAACAGAAAGGAGGTCACATTTCTATATCTAAATTATTTGTGCTAATACTGTCTTGCAGGCTTGTCATCACATTTCAGAATCTAAATCCTTTTAGCTAATAGTGTGGTCCAGACACCAGCCTACATTTTTTAATCTGAATCCTTTCTGACAACAGTTTATTCCAGACACTAAATCTTCTGCTCTATTATTGTGGTGTACGCAGGAGACCACATTAACTAATCTAAATAGTTTGTGCTAATATTCTGGTGCAGGCAGGAGGACACATTTCCTAATCTAATATTAGCCAAATATTGGTTATTGTTAGTCAAACATTACATTAATAATTAATATGTGGAATAAAGCCCTGTAACAGAAACCCATCAGCATCTTATTATTGTTGTGTCAATGACTTCACAAAGGCATCCTACTACCACATAGAACCTCTTAACATTTTGGACTTAATGGGGAAGGAACCAAAGTACCTCCAGTCCTTTAAGATTTTCTTATAAAAACTATTTATTGTTTGAGTTTCCCTTAGTAGTAGAAAATATGAAATGTGGATTACTTGAACATCTATGCAAACAACATATGATATCAGATGATTGTATAAGATTTCATAATTTCAAAAATATACCTGAGCAGACGACTCCAGCATCTTCATTATGTCCACAGTTATGCACTGTAAATGGTTGGTGTAGACAGTCCCATACGTGTTGTTCATTGCCGGTGCATTGCACATCATCCAATACAATTACTCCTTGTCCTTGGCCAAATGCAGCACTGCCATTAAATGCAAGTGCTTGGCCACAATTTAACTGACGGCATACAACTTGTGCAGCATTAATATCCCAATAATCATCACACACAGTTCCCCATGCTCCATTATAGAGGATTTCTACACGACCGTTACATTGACCATTGCCATTTACCAGTCTTATTGACAAGTCTGAACCTGAACCTAAAAAAAAGGAGAATGGTCATTTCTAAAAACAATGTATTATAAATTATCTTAAAGGGAACCTGACAGGTCCCCTATAAAGCATTTGTATTATTGTTACTAAATACCCTGCCTATTCAGCCCTTTGTAGTGTTTAAAACCTAAATACATGTTAAAAAAATTCTTTATAAATAGTGATAAGCGGACTTATCCGAAAAACTTTCAGCAATCTCAAATTTGGCACGAACATAGCTCATTTGGATTTGTGCACGGATTTAAGAGCATTTTCCCTTAAAG
Source organism: Ranitomeya imitator (assembly GCF_032444005.1). NCBI lineage: Eukaryota > Metazoa > Chordata > Amphibia > Anura > Dendrobatidae > Ranitomeya > Ranitomeya imitator. Next base: position 801,239,844 of record NC_091283.1, read on the forward strand.
TCAGCAGAATTCAGGAACAGTTTAGTAAATGATTGTGTTTCCACTAATGCTTTTGTTAGGAATTTGGCTAGGATAGTGGTGCTGTATTTTGAGCGGGGGAGTCTTTAATGAGGGGATTTAGTGTGGAGAGGTCAGAGGAATGGCGGACTGTTTTTCTTTTTTAATTTTTTCTCTTTATGTTAACTTAATGTGTGTAGATTCTGGCAGACAATCACACCACAAATACCTTCCACAATGTCCAGACACAAGGGCTTCTGCAATTGGTTGCAAAAATCACATAACCCTCTCCTTATAAAAAAGCGGATATGTTGTTTTGGTGGCATGATTTTGTCAGTGTAACAGTACAGAGAGGCTGCTACAGTGGCTGCTGCAAGTTTTCAGATAGTTAGAAATGCAGTTTAGTGTCAGTTTCTTCAGCTATATTGGATCCTGTGTAAAATCAACCTTCCTTCATCTAAAATGATTGTGCTAATAGTGTGGTGCAGGCAGGGTGCCACATTTCCTAATCACAATTAATTGGATTAATATTTTGGTGCAGGAAGGAGGCTACATTTCCTATTCAAAATTGTTTGCACTAACATTGTGGTGTAGGCAGGAGGCCAGATTTCCTAATGAAAATAGTTTGGGCTAATATTGTGGTGCAGGCAGAAAGCCACATTTCCCAATCATGATCTTTTGGGCTAATATTGTGGTGCCAGCAGGATGTCACATTTCCTAATCAAACTTGTTTGGGCTAAGATTTTGTGGTGCAGAAAGGAGGTCACATTTCTTTATCTAAATTATTTGTGCTAATACTGTCTTGCAGGCTTGTCATCACATTTCAGAATCTAAATCCTTTTAGCTAATAGTGTGGTCCAGACACCAGCCTACATTTTTTAATCTGAATCCTTTCTGACAACAGTTTATTCCAGACACAATAAATCTTCTGCTCTATTATTGTGGTGTACGCAGGAGGCCACATTTCCTAATCTAAATAGTTTGTGCGAATATTCTGGTGCAGGCAGAAGACCACATTTCCTAATCTATATCGTTTGTGCTAATAGGAGGCCACATTTTCTAATCTAAATAGTTTGTGCTAATATTCTGGTGCAGGCAGGAGGACACATTTCCTAATCTAATATTAACCAAATATTGGTTATTGTTAGTCAAACATTACACTAATAATTATGTGGAATAAAGCCCTGTAACAGAAACCCATCAGCATCTTATTATTGTTGTGTCAATGACTTCACAAAGGCATCCTACTACCACATAAAACCTCTTAACGTTTTGGACTTAATGGGGAAGGAACCAAAGTACCTCCAGTCCTTTAAGATTTTCTTATAAAAACTATTTATTGTTTGAGTTTCCCTTAGTAGTAGAAAATATGAAATGTGGATTACTTGAACATCTATGCAAACAGCATATGATATCTGATGATTGTATATGATTTCATAATTTCGAAAATATACCTGAGCAGACGACTCCAGCATCTTCATTATGTCCACAGTTATGCACTGTAAATGGTTGGTGTAGACAGTCCCATACGTGTTGTTCATTGCCGGTGCATTGCACATCATCCAATACAATTACTCCTTGTCCTTGGCCAAATGCAGCACTGCCATTAAATGCAAGAGCTTGGCCACAATTTAACTGACGGCATACAACTTGTGCAGCATTAATATCCCAATAATCATCACACACAGTTCCCCATGCTCCATTATAGAGGATTTCTACACGACCGTTACATTGACCATTGCCATTTACCAGTCTTATTGACAAGTCTGAACCTGAACCTAAAAAAAAGGAGAATGGTCATTTCTAAAAACAATGTATTATAAATTATCTTAAAGGGAACCTGACAGGTCCCCTATAAAGCATTTGTATTATTGTTACTAAATACCCTGCCTATTCAGCCCTTTGTAGTGTTTAAAACCTAAATACATGTTAAAAAAATTCTTTATAAATAGTGATGAGCGGACTTATCCGGAAAACTTTCAGCAATCTCAAATTTGGCACGAACATAGCTCATTTGGATTTGTGCACGGATTTAAGAGCATTTTCCCTTAAAGTCAGCAGAATTCAGGAACAGTTCAGTAAATGATTGTGTTTCCACTAATGCTTTTGTTAGGACTTTGGATAGGATAGTGGTGCTGTATGTTGAGCGGGGGGGTCTTTAATGAGGGGATTTAGTGTGGAGAGGTCAGAGGAACGGCGGACTGTTTTTCTTTTTTAATTTTTTCTCTTTATGTTAACTTAATGTGTGTAGATTCTGGCAGACGATCACACCACAAATACCTTCCACAATGTCCAGACACAAGGGCTTCTGTAATTGGTTGCAAAAATCACATGACCCTCTCCTTATAAAAAAGCGGATTTGTGTTTTTGGTGGCATGATTTTGTCAGTGTAACAGTACAGAGAGGCTGCTACAGTGGCTGCTGCAAGTTTTCAGATAGTTAGAAATGCAGTTTAGTGTCAGTTTCTTCAGCTATATTGGATCCTGTGTAAAATCAACCTTCCTTCATCTAAAATGATTGTGGTAATAGTGTGGTGAAGGCAGGGCGCCACATTTCCTAATCACAATTAATTGGATTAATATTTTGGTGCAGGAAGGAGGCTACATTTCCTATTCAAAATCGTTTGCACTAACATTGTGGCGTAGGCAGGAGGCCAGATTTCCTAATGAAAATAGTTTGGGCTAATATTGTGGTGCAGGCAGAAAGCCACATTTCCCAATCATGATCTTTTGGGCTAATATTGTGGTGCCAGCAGGATGTCACATTTCCTAATCAAACTTGTTTGGGCTAAGATTTTGTGGTGCAGAAAGGAGGTCACATTTCTTTATCTAAATTATTTGTGCTAATACTGTCTTGCAGGCTTGTCATCACATTTCAGAATCTAAATCCTTTTAGCTAATAGTGTGGTCCAGACACCAGCCTACATTTTTTAATCTGAATCCTTTCTGACAACAGTTTATTCCAGACACAATAAATCTTCTGCTCTATTATTGTGGTGTATGCAGGAGGCCACATTTCCTAATCTAAATAGTTTGTGCGAATATTCTGGTGCAGGCAGAAGACCACATTTCCTAATCTATATCGTTTGTGCTAATAGGAGGCCACATTTTCTAATCTAAATAGTTTGTGCTAATATTCTGGTGCAGGCAGGAGGACACATTTCCTAATCTAATATTAACCAAATATTGGTTATTGTTAGTCAAACATTACATTAATAATTAATATGTGGAATAAAGCCCTGTAACAGAAACCCATCAGCATCTTATTATTGTTGTGTCAATGACTTCACAAAGGCATCCTACTACCACATAGAACCTCTTAACATTTTGGACTTAATGGGGAAGGAACCAAAGTACCTCCAGTCCTTTAAGATTTTCTTATAAAAACTACTTATTGTTTGAGTTTCCCTTAGTAGTAGAAAATATGAAATGTGGATTACTTGAACATCTATGCAAACAACATATGATATCAGATGATTGTATAAGATTTCATCATTTCAAAAATATACCTGAGCAGACGACTCCAGCATCTTCATTATGTCCACAGTTATGCACTGTAAATGGTTGGTGTAGACAGTCCCATACGTGTTGTTCATTGCCGGTGCATTGCACATCATCCAATACAATTACTCCTTGTCCTTGGCCAAATGCAGCACTGCCATTAAATGCAAGAGCTTGGCCACAATTTAACTGACGGCATACAACTTGTGCAGCATTAATATCCCAATAATCATCACACACAGTTCCCCATGCTCCATTATAGAGGATTTCTACACGACCGTTACATTGACCATTGCCATTTACCAGTCTTATTGACAAGTCTGAACCTGAACCTAAAAAAAAGGAGAATGGTCATTTCTAAAAACAATGTATTATAAATTATCTTAAAGGGAACCTGACAGGTCCCCAATAAAGCATTTGTATTATTGTTACTAAATACCCTGCCTATTCAGCCCTTTGTAGTGTTTAAAACCTAAATACATGTTAAAAAAATTCTTTATAAATAATGATGAGCGGACTTATCCGGAAAACTTTCAGCAATCTCAAATTTGGCACGAACATAGCTCATTTGGATTTGTGCACGGATTTAAGAGCATTTTCCCTTAAAGTCAGCAGAATTCAGGAACAGTTCAGTAAATGATTGTGTTTCCACTAATGCTTTTGTTAGGACTTTGGATAGGATAGTGGTGCTGTATGTTGAGCAGGGGGGGTCTTTAATGAGGGGATTTAGTGTGGAGAGGTCAGAGGAACGGCGGACTGTTTTTCTTTTTTAATTTTTTCTCTTTATGTTAACTTAATGTGTGTAGATTCTGGCAGACGATCACACCACAAATACCTTCCACAATGTCCAGACACAAGGGCTTCTGTAATTGGTTGCAAAAATCACATGACCCTCTCCTTATAAAAAAGCGGATATGTGTTTTTGGTGGCATGATTTTGTCAGTGTAACAGTACAGAGAGGCTGCTACAGTGGCTGCTGCAAGTTTTCAGATAGTTAGAAATGCAGTTTAGTGTCAGTTTCTTCAGCTATATTGGATCCTGTGTAAAATCAACCTTCCTTCATCTAAAATGATTGTGCTAATTGTGTGGTGCAGGCAGGGTGCCACATTTCCTAATCACAATTAATTGGATTAATATTTTGGTGCAGGAAGGAGGCTACATTTCCTATTCAAAATTGTTTGCACTAACATTGTGGTGTAGGCAGGAGGCCAGATTTCCTAATGAAAATAGTTTGGGCTAATATTGTGGTGCAGGCAGAAAGCCACATTTCCCAATCATGATCTTTTGGGCTAATATTGTGGTGCCAGCAGGATGTCACATTTCCTAATCAAACTTGTTTGGGCTAAGATTTTGTGGTGCAGAAAGGAGGTCACATTTCTTTATCTAAATTATTTGTGCTAATACTGTCTTGCAGGCTTGTCATCACATTTCAGAATCTAAATCCTTTTAGCTAATAGTGTGGTCCAGACACCAGCCTACATTTTTTAATCTGAATCCTTTCTGACAACAGTTTATTCCAGACACAATAAATCTTCTGCTCTATTATTGTGGTGTACGCAGGAGGCCACATTTCCTAATCTAAATAGTTTGTGCGAATATTCTGGTGCAGGCAGAAGACCACATTTCCTAATCTATATCGTTTGTGCTAATAGGAGGCCACATTTTCTAATCTAAATAGTTTGTGCTAATATTCTGGTGCAGGCAGGAGGACACATTTCCTAATCTAATATTAACCAAATATTGGTTATTGTTAGTCAAACATTACATTAATAATTAATATGTGGAATAAAGCCCTGTAACAGAAACCCATCAGCATGTTATTATTGTTGTGTCAATGACTTCACAAAGGCATCCTACTACCACATAAAACCTCTTAACGTTTTGGACTTAATGGGGAAGGAACCAAAGTACCTCCAGTCCTTTAAGATTTTCTTATAAAAACTATTTATTGTTTGAGTTTCCCTTAGTAGTAGAAAATATGAAATGTAGATTACTTGAACATCTATGCAAACAGCATATGATATCTGATGATTGTATATGATTTCATAATTTCGAAAATATACCTGAGCAGACGACTCCAGCATCTTCATTATGTCCACAGTTATGCACTGTAAATGGTTGGTGTAGACAGTCCCATACGTGTTGTTCATTGCCGGTGCATTGCACATCATCCAATACAATTACTCCTTGTCCTTGGCCAAATGCAGCACTGCCATTAAATGCAAGAGCTTGGCCACAATTTAACTGACGGCATACAACTTGTGCAGCATTAATATCCCAATAATCATCACACACAGTTCCCCATGCTCCATTATAGAGGATTTCTACACGACCGTTACATTGACCATTGCCATTTACCAGTCTTATTGACAAGTCTGAACCTGAACCTAAAAAAAGGAGAATGGTCATTTCTAAAAACAATGTATTATAAATTATCTTAAAGGGAACCTGACAGGTCCCCTATAAAGCATTTGTATTATTGTTACTAAATACCCTGCCTATTCAGCCCTTTGTAGTGTTTAAAACCTAAATACATGTTAAAAAAATTCTTTATAAATAGTGATGAGCGGACTTTTCCGGAAAACTTTCAGCAATCTCAAATTTGGCACGAACATAGCTCATTTGGATTTGTGCACGGATTTAAGAGCATTTTCCCTTAAAGTCAGCAGAATTCAGGAACAGTTCAGTAAATGATTGTGTTTCCACTAATGCTTTTGTTAGGACTTTGGATAGGATAGTGGTGCTGTATGTTGAGCGGGGGGGGGGGTCTTTAATGAGGGGATTTAGTGTGGAGAGGTCAGAGGAACGGCGGACTGTTTTTCTTTTTTAATTTTTTCTCTTTATGTTAACTTAATGTGTGTAGATTCTGGCAGACGATCACACCACAAATACCTTCCACAATGTCCAGACACAAGGGCTTCTGTAATTGATTGCAAAAATCACATGACCCTCTCCTTATAAAAATGCGGATATGTGTTTTTGGTGGCATGATTTTGTCAGTGTAACAGTACAGAGAGGCTGCTACAGTGGCTGCTGCAAGTTTTCAGATAGTTAGAAATGCAGTTTAGTGTCAGTTTCTTCAGCTATATTGGATCCTGTGTAAAATCAACCTTCCTTCATCTAAAATGATTGTGGTAATAGTGTGGTGAAGGCAGGGCGCCACATTTCCTAATCACAATTAATTGGATTAATATTTTGGTGCAGGAAGGAGGCTACATTTCCTATTCAAAATCGTTTGCACTAACATTGTGGCGTAGGCAGGAGGCCAGATTTCCTAATGAAAATAGTTTGGGCTAATATTGTGGTGCAGGCAGAAATCCACATTTCCCAATCATGATCTTTTGGGCTAATATTGTGGTGCCAGCAGGATGTCACATTTCCTAATCAAACTTGTTTGGGCTAAGATTTTGTGGTGCAGAAAGGAGGTCACATTTCTTTATCTAAATTATTTGTGCTAATACTGTCTTGCAGGCTTGTCATCACATTTCAGAATCTAAATCCTTTTAGCTAATAGTGTGGTCCAGACACCAGCCTACATTTTTTAATCTGAATCCTTTCTGACAACAGTTTATTCCAGACACAATAAATCTTCTGCTCTATTATTGTGGTGTACGCAGGAGGCCACATTTCCTAATCTAAATAGTTTGTGCGAATATTCTGGTGCAGGCAGAAGACCACATTTCCTAATCTATATCGTTTGTGCTAATAGGAGGCCACATTTTCTAATCTAAATAGTTTGTGCTAATATTCTGGTGCAGGCAGGAGGACACATTTCCTAATCTAATATTAACCAAATATTGGTTATTGTTAGTCAAACATTACATTAATAATTAATATGTGGAATAAAGCCCTGTAACAGAAACCCATCAGCATCTTATTATTGTTGTGTCAATGACTTCACAAAGGCATCCTACTACCACATAGAACCTCTTAACATTTTGGACTTAATGGGGAAGGAACCAAAGTACCTCCAGTCCTTTAAGATTTTCTTATAAAAACTATTTATTGTTTGAGTTTCCCTTAGTAGTAGAAAATATGAAATGTGGATTACTTGAACATCTATGCAAACAACATATGATATCAGATGATTGTATAAGATTTCATCATTTCAAAAATATACCTGAGCAGGCGACTCCAGCATCTTCATTATGTCCACAGTTATGCACTGTAAATGGTTGGTGTACACAGTCCCATACGTGTTGTTCATTGCCGGTGCATTGCACATCATCCAATACAATTACTCCTTGTCCTTGGCCAAATGCAGCACTGCCATTAAATGCAAGAGCTTGGCCACAATTTAACTGACGGCATACAACTTGTGCAGCATTAATATCCCAATAATCATCACACACAGTTCCCCATGCTCCATTATAGAGGATTTCTACACGACCGTTACATTGACCATTGCCATTTACCAGTCTTATTGACAAGTCTGAACCTGAACCTAAAAAAAAGGAGAATGGTCATTTCTAAAAACAATGTATTATAAATTATCTTAAAGGGAACCTGACAGGTCCCCTATAAAGCATTTGTATTATTGTTACTAAATACCCTGCCTATTCAGCCCTTTGTAGTGTTTAAAACCTAAATACATGTTAAAAAAATTCTTTATAAATAGTGATGAGCGGACTTATCCGGAAAACTTTCAGCAATCTCAAATTTGGCACGAACATAGCTCATTTGGATTTGTGCACGGATTTAAGAGCATTTTCCCTTAAAGTCAGCAGAATTCAGGAACAGTTCAGTAAATTATTGTGTTTCCACTAATGCTTTTGTTAGGACTTTGGATAGGATAGTGGTGCTGTATGTTGAGCGGGGGGGGGGGTCTTTAATGAGGGGATTTAGTGTGGAGAGGTCAGAGGAACGGCGGACTGTTTTTCTTTTTTAATTTTTTCTCTTTATGTTAACTTAATGTGTGTAGATTCTGGCAGACGATCACACCACAAATACCTTCCACAATGTCCAGACACAAGGGCTTCTGTAATTGGTTGCAAAAATCACGTGACCCTCTCCTTATAAAAAAGCGGATATGTGTTTTTGGTGGCATGATTTTGTCAGTGTAACAGTACAGAGAGGCTGCTACAGTGGCTGCTGCAAGTTTTCAGATAGTTAGAAATGCAGTTTAGTGTCAGTTTCTTCAGCTATATTGGATCCTGTGTAAAATCAACCTTCCTTCATCTAAAATGATTGTGGTAATAGTGTGGTGAAGGCAGGGCGCCACATTTCCTAATCACAATTAATTGGATTAATATTTTGGTGCAGGAAGGAGGCTACATTTCCTATTCAAAATCGTTTGCACTAACATTGTGGCGTAGGCAGGAGGCCAGATTTCCTAATGAAAATAGTTTGGGCTAATATTGTGGTGCAGGCAGAAAGCCACATTTCCCAATCATGATCTTTTGGGCTAATATTGTGGTGCCAGCAGGATGTCACATTTCCTAATCAAACTTGTTTGGGCTAAGATTTTGTGGTGCAGAAAGGAGGTCACATTTCTTTATCTAAATTATTTGTGCTAATACTGTCTTGCAGGCTTGTCATCACATTTCAGAATCTAAATCCTTTTAGCTAATAGTGTGGTCCAGACACCAGCCTACATTTTTTAATCTGAATCCTTTCTGACAACAGTTTATTCCAGACACAATAAATCTTCTGCTCTATTATTGTGGTGTACGCAGGAGGCCACATTTCCTAATCTAAATAGTTTGTGCGAATATTCTGGTGCAGGCAGAAGACCACATTTCCTAATCTATATCGTTTGTGCTAATAGGAGGCCACATTTTCTAATCTAAATAGTTTGTGCTAATATTCTGGTGCAGGCAGGAGGACACATTTCCTAATCTAATATTAACCAAATATTGGTTATTGTTAGTCAAACATTACATTAATAATTAATATGTGGAATAAAGCCCTGTAACAGAAACCCATCAGCATCTTATTATTGTTGTGTCAATGACTTCACAAAGGCATCCTACTACCACATAGAACCTCTTAACATTTTGGACTTAATGGGGAAGGAACCAAAGTACCTCCAGTCCTTTAAGATTTTCTTATAAAAACTATTTATTGTTTGAGTTTCCCTTAGTAGTAGAAAATATGAAATGTGGATTACTTGAACATCTATGCAAACAAGATATGATATCAGATGATTGTATAAGATTTCATCATTTCAAAAATATACCTGAGCAGACGACTCCAGCATCTTCATTATGTCCACAGTTATGCACTGTAAATGGTTGGTGTAGACAGTCCCATACGTGTTGTTCATTGCCGGTGCATTGCACATCATCCAATACAATTACTCCTTGTCCTTGGCCAAATGCAGCACTGCCATTAAATGCAAGTGCTTGGCCACAATTTAACTGACGGCATACAACTTGTGCAGCATTAATATCCCAATAATCATCACACACAGTTCCCCATGCTCCATTATAGAGGATTTCTACACGACCGTTACATTGACCATTGCCATTTACCAGTCTTATTGACAAGTCTGAACCTGAACCTAAAAAAAAGGAGAATGGTCATTTCAAAAAACAATGTATTATAAATTATCTTAAAGGGAACCTGACAGGTCCCCTATAAAGCATTTGTATTATTGTTACTAAATACCCTGCCTATTCAGCCCTTTGTAGTGTTTAAAACCTAAATACATGTTAAAAAAATTCTTTATAAATAGTGATAAGCGGACTTATCCGGAAAACTTTCAGCAATCTCAAATTTGGCACAAACATAGCTCATTTGGATTTGTGCACGGATTTAAGAGCATTTTCCCTTAAAGTCAGCAGAATTCAGGAACAGTTCAGTAAATGATTGGGTTTCCACTAATGCTTTTGTTAGGACTTTGGTTAGGATAGTGGTGCTGTATGTTGAGCAGGGGGGTCTTTAATGAGGGGATTTAGTGTGGAGAGGTCAGAGGAACGGCAGACTGTTTTTCTTTTTTAATTTTTTCTCTTTATGTTAACTTAATGTGTGTAGATTGTGGCAGACGATCACACAACAAATACCTTCCACAATGTCCAGACACAAGGGCTTCTGTAATTGGTTGCAAAAATCACATGACCCTCTCCTTATAAAAAGCGGATATGTTGTTTTGTTGGCATGATTTTGTCAGTGTCACAATACAGAGAGGCTGCTACAGTGGCTGCTGCAAGTTTTCAGAGAGTTAGAAATGCAGTTTAGTGTCAGTTTCTTCAGCTATATTGGATCCTGTATAAAATCAACCTTTCTTCATCTAAAATGATTGTGCTAATAGTGCGGTGCAGGCAGGGTGCCACATTTCCTAATCACAATTAATTGGATTAATATTTTGGTGCAGGAAGGAGGCTACATTTCCTATTTAAAATCGTTTGCACTAACATTGTGGTGTAGGCAGGAGGCCAGATTTGCTAATGAAAATAGTTTGGGCTAATATTGTGCTGTAGGCAGAAAGCCACATTTCCCAATCATGATCTTTTGGGCTAATATTGTGGTGCCAGCAGGATGTCACATTTCCTAATCAAACTTGTTTGGGCTAAGATTTTGTTGAACAGAAAGGAGGTCACATTTCTATATCTAAATTATTTGTGCTAATACTGTCTTGCAGGCTTGTCATCACATTTCAGAATCTAAATCCTTTTAGCTAATAGTGTGGTCCAGACACCAGCCTACATTTTTTAATCTGAATCCTTTCTGACAACAGTTTATTCCAGACACACTAAATCTTCTGCTCTATTATTGTGGTGTACGCAGGAGACCACATTAACTAATCTAAATAGTTTGTGCTAATATTCTGGTGCAGGCAGGAGGACACATTTCCTAATCTAATATTAGCCAAATATTGGTTATTGTTAGTCAAACATTACATTAATAATTAATATGTGGAATAAAGCCCTGTAACAGAAACCCATCAGCATCTTATTATTGTTGTGTCAATGACTTCACAAAGGCATCCTACTACCACATAGAACCTCTTAACATTTTGGACTTAATGGGGAAGGAACCAAAGTACCTCCAGTCCTTTAAGATTTTCTTATAAAAACTATTTATTGTTTGAGTTTCCCTTAGTAGTAGAAAATATGAAATGTGGATTACTTGAACATCTATGCAAACAGCATATGATATCTGATGATTGTATATGATTTCATAATTTCGAAAATATACCTGAGCAGACGACTCCAGCATCTTCATTATGTCCACAGTTATGCACTGTAAATGGTTGGTGTAGACAGTCCCATACGTGTTGTTCATTGCCGGTGCATTGCACATCATCCAATACAATTACTCCTTGTCCTTGGCCAAATGCAGCACTGCCATTAAATGCAAGAGCTTGGCCACAATTTAACTGACGGCATACAACTTGTGCAGCATTAATATCCCAATAATCATCACACACAGTTCCCCATGCTCCATTATAGAGGATTTCTACACGACCGTTACATTGACCATTGCCATTTACCAGTCTTATTGACAAGTCTGAACCTGAACCTAAAAAAAAGGAGAATGGTCATTTCTAAAAACAATGTATTATAAATTATCTTAAAGGGAACCTGACAGGTCCCCTATAAAGCATTTGTATTATTGTTACTAAATACCCTGCCTATTCAGCCCTTTGTAGTGTTTAAAACCTAAATACATGTTAAAAAAATTCTTTATAAATAGTGATGAGCGGACTTATCCGGAAAACTTTCAGCAATCTCAAATTTGGCACGAACATAGCTCATTTGGATTTGTGCACGGATTTAAGAGCATTTTCCCTTAAAGTCAGCAGAATTCAGGAACAGTTCAGTAAATTATTGTGTTTCCACTAATGCTTTTGTTAGGACTTTGGATAGGATAGTGGTGCTGTATGTTGAGCGGGGGGGGGGGTCTTTAATGAGGGGATTTAGTGTGGAGAGGTCAGAGGAACGGCGGACTGTTTTTCTTTTCTAATTTTTTCTCTTTATGTTAACTTAATGTGTGTAGATTCTGGCAGACGATCACACCACAAATACCTTCCACAATGTCCAGACACAAGGGCTTCTGTAATTGGTTGCAAAAATCACATGACCCTCTCCTTATAAAAAAGCGGATATGTGTTTTTGGTGGCATGATTTTGTCAGTGTAACAGTACAGAGAGGCTGCTACAGTGGCTGCTGCAAGTTTTCAGATAGTTAGAAATGCAGTTTAGTGTCAGTTTCTTCAGCTATATTGGATCCTGTATAAAATCAACCTTTCTTCATCTAAAATGATTGTGCTAATAGTGCGGTGCAGGCAGGGTGCCACATTTCCTAATCACAATTAATTGGATTAATATTTTGGTGCAGGAAGGAGGCTACATTTCCTATTCAAAATCGTTTGCACTAACATTGTGGCGTAGGCAGGAGGCCAGATTTCCTAATGAAAATAGTTTGGGCTAATATTGTGGTGCAGGCAGAAAGCCACATTTCCCAATCATGATCTTTTGGGCTAATATTGTGGTGCCAGCAGGATGTCACATTTCCTAATCAAACTTGTTTGGGCTAAGATTTTGTGGTGCAGAAAGGAGGTCACATTTCTTTATCTAAATTATTTGTGCTAATACTGTCTTGCAGGCTTGTCATCACATTTCAGAATCTAAATCCTTTTAGCTAATAGTGTGGTCCAGACACCAGCCTACATTTTTTAATCTGAATCCTTTCTGACAACAGTTTATTCCAGACACAATAAATCTTCTGCTCTATTATTGTGGTGTACGCAGGAGGCCACATTTCCTAATCTAAATAGTTTGTGCGAATATTCTGGTGCAGGCAGGAGGACACATTTCCTAATCTAATATTAGCCAAATATTGGTTATTGTTAGTCAAACATTACATTAATAATTAATATGTGGAATAAAGCCCTGTAACAGAAACCCATCAGCATCTTATTATTGTTGTGTCAATGACTTCACAAAGGCATCCTACTACCACATAGAACCTCTTAACATTTTGGACTTAATGGGGAAGGAACCAAAGTACCTCCAGTCCTTTAAGATTTTCTTATAAAAACTATTTATTGTTTGAGTTTCCCTTAGTAGTAGAAAATATGAAATGTGGATTACTTGAACATCTATGCAAACAGCATATGATATCTGATGATTGTATATGATTTCATAATTTCGAAAATATACCTGAGCAGACGACTCCAGCATCTTCATTATGTCCACAGTTATGCACTGTAAATGGTTGGTGTAGACAGTCCCATACGTGTTGTTCATTGCCGGTGCATTGCACATCATCCAATACAATTACTCCTTGTCCTTGGCCAAATGCAGCACTGCCATTAAATGCAAGAGCTTGGCCACAATTTAACTGATGGCATACAACTTGTGCAGCATTAATATCCCAATAATCATCACACACAGTTCCCCATGCTCCATTATAGAGGATTTCTACACGACCGTTACATTGACCATTGCCATTTACCAGTCTTATTGACAAGTCTGAACCTGAACCTAAAAAAAAGGAGAATGGTCATTTCTAAAAACAATGTATTATAAATTATCTTAAAGGGAACCTGACAGGTCCCCTATAAAGCATTTGTATTATTGTTACTAAATACCTTGCCTATTCAGCCCTTTGTAGTGTTTAAAACCTAAATACATGTTAAAAAAAATTCTTTATAAATAGTGATGAGCGGACTTATCCGGAAAACTTTCAGCAATCTCAAATTTGGCACGAACATAGCTCATTTGGATTTGTGCACGGATTTAAGAGCATTTTCCCTTAAAGTCGGCAGAATTCAGGAACAGTTCAGTAAATGATTGTGTTTCCACTAATGCTTTTGTTAGGACTTTGGATAGGATAGTGGTGCTGTATGTTGAGCGGGGGGGGGTCTTTAATGAGGGGATTTAGTGTGGAGAGGTCAGAGGAACGGCGGACTGTTTTTCTTTTTTAATTTTTTCTCTTTATGTTAACTTAATGTGTGTAGATTCTGGCAGACGATCACACCACAAATACCTTCCACAATGTCCAGACACAAGGGCTTCTGTAATTGGTTGCAAAAATCACATGACCCTCTCCTTATAAAAAAGCGGATATGTGTTTTTGGTGGCATGATTTTGTCAGTGTAACAGTACAGAGAGGCTGCTACAGTGGCTGCTGCAAGTTTTCAGATAGTTAGAAATGCAGTTTAGTGTCAGTTTCTTCAGCTATATTGGATCCTGTGTAAAATCAACCTTCCTTCATCTAAAATGATTGTGGTAATAGTGTGGTGAAGGCAGGGCGCCACATTTCCTAATCACAATTAATTGGATTAATATTTTGGTGCAGGAAGGAGGCTACATTTCCTATTCAAAATCGTTTGCACTAACATTGTGGCGTAGGCAGGAGGCCAGATTTCCTAATGAAAATAGTTTGGGCTAATATTGTGGTGCAGGCAGAAAGCCACATTTCCCAATCATGATCTTTTGGGCTAATATTGTGGTGCCAGCAGGATGTCACATTTCCTAATCAAACTTGTTTGGGCTAAGATTTTGTGGTGCAGAAAGGAGGTCACATTTCTTTATCTAAATTATTTGTGCTAATACTGTCTTGCAGGCTTGTCATCACATTTCAGAATCTAAATCCTTTTAGCTAATAGTGTGGTCCAGACACCAGCCTACATTTTTTAATCTGAATCCTTTCTGACAACAGTTTATTCCAGACACACTAAATCTTCTGCTCTATTTTTGTGGTGTACGCAGGAGGCCACATTTCCCAATCTAAATAGTTTGTGCGAATATTCTGGTGCAGGCAGAAGACCACATTTCCTAATCTATATCGTTTGTGCTAATAGGAGGCCACATTTTCTAATCTAAATAGTTTGTGCTAATATTCTGGTGCAGGCAGGAGGACACATTTCCTAATCTAATATTAGCCAAATATTGGTTATTGTTAGTCAAACATTACATTAATAATTAATATGTGGAATAAAGCCCTGTAACAGAAACCCATCAGCATCTTATTATTGTTGTGTCAATGACTTCACAAAGGCATCCTACTACCACATAGAACCTCTTAACATTTTGGACTTAATGGGGAAGGAACCAAAGTACCTCCAGTCCTTTAAGATTTTCTTATAAAAACTATTTATTGTTTGAGTTTCCCTTAGTAGTAGAAAATATGAAATGTGGATTACTTGAACATCTATGCAAACAACATATGATATCACATGATTGTATAAGATTTCATCATTTCAAAAATATACCTGAGCAGACGACTCCAGCATCTTCATTATGTCCACAGTTATGCACTGTAAATTGTTGGTGTAGACAGTCCCATACGTGTTGTTCATTGCCGTTGCATTGCACATCATCCAATACAATTACTCCTTGTCCTTGGCCAAATGCAGCACTGCCATTAAATGCAAGTGCTTGGCCACAATTTAACTGACGGCATACAACTTGTGCAGCATTAATATCCCAATAATCATCACACACAGTTCCCCATGCTCCATTATAGAGGATTTCTACACGACCGTTACATTGACCATTGCCATTTACCAGTCTTATTGACAAGTCTGAACCTGAACCTAAAAAAAAGGAGAATGGTCATTTCAAAAAACAATGTATTATAAATGATCTTAAAGGGAACCTGACAGGTCCCCTATAAAGCATGTGTATTATTGTTACTAAATACCCTGCCTATTCAGCCCTTTGTAGTGTTTAAAACCTAAATACATGTTAAAAAAATTCTTTATAAATAGTGATAAGCGGACTTATCCGGAAAACTTTCAGCAATCTCAAATTTGGCACGAACATAGCTCATTTGGATTTGTGCACGGATTTAAGAGCATTTTCCCTTAAAGTCAGCAGAATTTGGGAACAGTTCAGTAAATGATTGGGTTTCCACTAATGCTTTTGTTAGGACTTTGGTTAGGATAGTGGTGCTGTATGTTGAGCAGGGGGGTCTTTAATGAGGGGATTTAGTGTGGAGAGGTCAGAGGAACGGCAGACTGTTTTTCTTTTTTAATTTTTTCTCTTTATGTTAACTTAATGTGTGTAGATTCTGGCAGACGATCACACAACAAATACCTTCCACAATGTCCAGACACAAGGGCTTCTATAATTGGTTGCAAAAATCACATGACCCTCTCCTTATAAAAAGCGGATATGTTGTTTTGTTGGCATGATTTTGTCAGTGTCACAATACAGAGAGGCTGCTACAGTGGCTGCTGCAAGTTTTCAGATAGTTAGAAATGCAGTTTAGTGTCAGTTTCTTCAGCTATATTGGATCCTGTGTAAAATCAACCTTTCTTCATCTAAAATGATTGTGATAATAGTGTGGTGCAGGCAGGGTGCCACATTTACTAATCACAATTAATTGGATTAATATTTTGGTGCAGGAAGGAGGCTACATTTCCTATTCAAAATCATTTGCACTAACATTGTGGTGTAGGCAGGAGGCCAGATTTGCTAATGAAAATAGTTTGGGCTAATATTGTGCTGTAGGCAGAAAGCCACATTTCCCAATCATGATCTTTTGGGCTAATATTGTGGTGCCAGCAGGATGTCACATTTCCTAATCAAACTTGTTTGGGCTAAGATTTTGTTGAACAGAAAGGAGGTCACATTTCTATATCTAAATTATTTGTGCTAATACTGTCTTGCAGGCTTGTCATCACATTTCAGAATCTAAATCCTTTTAGCTAATAGTGTGGTCCAGACACCAGCCTACATTTTTTAATCTGAATCCTTTCTGACAACAGTTTATTCCAGACACACTAAATCTTCTGCTCTATTATTGTGGTGTACGCAGGAGACCACATTAACTAATCTAAATAGTTTGTGCTAATATTCTGGTGCAGGCAGGAGGATACATTTCCTAATCTAATATTAGCCAAATATTGGTTATTGTTAGTCAAACATTACATTAATAATTAATATGTGGAATAAAGCCCTGTAACAGAAACCCATCAGCATCTTATTATTGTTGTGTCAATGACTTCACAAAGGCATCCTACTACCACATAGAACCTCTTAACATTTTGGACTTAATGGGGAAGGAACCAAAGTACCTCCAGTCCTTTAAGATTTTCTTATAAAAACTATTTATTGTTTGAGTTTCCCTTAGTAGTAGAAAATATGAAATGTGGATTACTTGAACATCTGTGCAAACAACATATGATATCAGATGATTGTATAAGATTTCATCATTTCAAAAATATACCTGAGCAGACGACTCCAGCATCTTCATTATGTCCACAGTTATGCACTGTAAATGGTTGGTGTAGACAGTCCCATACGTGTTGTTCATTGCCGGTGCATTGCACATCATCCAATACAATTACTCCTTGTCCTTGGCCAAATGCAGCACTGCCATTAAATGCAAGTGCTTGGCCACAATTTAACTGACGGCATACAACTTGTGCAGCATTAATATCCCAATAATCATCACACACAGTTCCCCATGCTCCATTATAGAGGATTTCTACACGACCGTTACATTGACCATTGCCATTTACCAGTCTTATTGACAAGTCTGAACCTGAACCTAAAAAAAAGGAGAATGGTCATTTCTAAAAACAATGTATTATAAATTATCTTAAAGGGAACCTGACAGGTCCCCTATAAAGCATTTGTATTATTGTTACTAAATACCCTGCCTATTCAGCCCTTTGTAGTGTTTAAAATCTAAATACATGTTAAAAAAATTCTTTATAAATAGTGATAAGCGGACTTATCCGAAAAACTTTCAGCAATCTCAAATTTGGCACGAACATAGCTCATTTGGATTTGTGCACGGATTTAAGAGCATTTTCCCTTAAAGTCAGCAGAATTCAGGAACAGTTTAGTAAATGATTGTGTTTCCACTAATGCTTTTGTTAGGAATTTGGCTAGGATAGTGGTGCTGTATTTTGAGCGGGGGAGTCTTTAATGAGGGGATTTAGTGTGGAGAGGTCAGAGGAATGGCGGACTGTTTTTCTTTTTTAATTTTTTCTCTTTATGTTAACTTAATGTGTGTAGATTCTGGCAGACAATCACACCACAAATACCTTCCACAATGTCCAGACACAAGGGCTTCTGCAATTGGTTGCAAAAATCACATAACCCTCTCCTTATAAAAAAGCGGATATGTTGTTTTGGTGGCATGATTTTGTCAGTGTAACAGTACAGAGAGGCTGCTACAGTGGCTGCTGCAAGTTTTCAGATAGTTAGAAATGCAGTTTAGTGTCAGTTTCTTCAGCTATATTGGATCCTGTGTAAAATCAACCTTCCTTCATCTAAAATGATTGTGCTAATAGTGTGGTGCAGGCAGGGTGCCACATTTCCTAATCACAATTAATTGGATTAATATTTTGGTGCAGGAAGGAGGCTACATTTCCTATTCAAAATTGTTTGCACTAACATTGTGGTGTAGGCAGGAGGCCAGATTTCCTAATGAAAATAGTTTGGGCTAATATTGTGGTGCAGGCAGAAAGCCACATTTCCCAATCATGATCTTTTGGGCTAATATTGTGGTGCCAGCAGGATGTCACATTTCCTAATCAAACTTGTTTGGGCTAAGATTTTGTGGTGCAGAAAGGAGGTCACATTTCTTTATCTAAATTATTTGTGCTAATACTGTCTTGCAGGCTTGTCATCACATTTCAGAATCTAAATCCTTTTAGCTAATAGTGTGGTCCAGACACCAGCCTACATTTTTTAATCTGAATCCTTTCTGACAACAGTTTATTCCAGACACAATAAATCTTCTGCTCTATTATTGTGGTGTACGCAGGAGGCCACATTTCCCAATCTAAATAGTTTATGCGAATATTCTGGTGCAGGCAGAAGACCACATTTCCTAATCTATATCGTTTGTGCTAATAGGAGGCCACATTTTCTAATCTAAATAGTTTGTGCTAATATTCTGGTGCAGGCAGGAGGACACATTTCCTAATCTAATATTAACCAAATATTGGTTATTGTTAGTCAAACATTACATTAATAATTAATATGTGGAATAAAGCCCTGTAACAGAAACCCATCAGCATCTTATTATTGTTGTGTCAATGACTTCACAAAGGCATCCTACTACCACATAAAACCTCTTAACGTTTTGGACTTAATGGGGAAGGAACCAAAGTACCTCCAGTCCTTTAAGATTTTCTTATAAAAACTATTTATTGTTTGAGTTTCCCTTAGTAGTAGAAAATATGAAATGTGGATTACTTGAACATCTATGCAAACAGCATATGATATCTGATGATTGTATATGATTTCATAATTTCGAAAATATACCTGAGCAGACGACTCCAGCATCTTCATTATGTCCACAGTTATGCACTGTAAATGGTTGGTGTAGACAGTCCCATACGTGTTGTTCATTGCCGGTGCATTGCACATCATCCAATACAATTACTCCTTGTCCTTGGCCAAATGCAGCACTGCCATTAAATGCAAGAGCTTGGCCACAATTTAACTGACGGCATACAACTTGTGCAGCATTAATATCCCAATAATCATCACACACAGTTCCCCATGCTCCATTATAGAGGATTTCTACACGACCGTTACATTGACCATTGCCATTTACCAGTCTTATTGACAAGTCTGAACCTGAACCTAAAAAAAAGGAGAATGGTCATTTCTAAAAACAATGTATTATAAATTATCTTAAAGGGAACCTGACAGGTCCCCTATAAAGCATTTGTATTATTGTTACTAAATACCCTGCCTATTCAGCCCTTTGTAGTGTTTAAAACCTAAATACATGTTAAAAAAAATTCTTTATAAATAGTGATGAGCGGACTTATCCGGAAAACTTTCAGCAATCTCAAATTTGGCACGAACATAGCTCATTTGGATTTGTGCACGGATTTAAGAGCATTTTCCCTTAAAGTCAGCAGAATTCAGGAACAGTTCAGTAAATTATTGTGTTTCCACTAATGCTTTTGTTAGGACTTTGGATAGGATAGTGGTGCTGTATGTTGAGCGGGGGGGGGTCTTTAATGAGGGGATTTAGTGTGGAGAGGTCAGAGGAACGGCGGACTGTTTGTCTTTTTTAATTTTTTCTCTTTATGTTAACTTAATGTGTGTAGATTCTGGCAGACGATCTGTTAGGAGTCGAGTTTCCTCAGCTGCACAGGGGGAATCTCGATCCGTGTCTGCTGCGGTTTCCCATTCGGTATCGTCCGCAGTGGGCTCTGCTCAGCGGATACGTCACTCCCAGCGTCTCGCTGGGGCTGATTCGGTGCATAGGGTCACTACTTCCTTTTCTGGCTTTCCTATGGTACCCTGCACTGATCTGCGGCGAGCGAGCCTCTCTGGGACTAAGTCCTTGTTTTCTCACACTGAGGATGCCCAGGGCAGGGTCTCCCATTGGAGGTCGAGGGCCACATGTTCGGTCACATGCTCAGGTGCTGCAGTACATTCCATTGGTCCTTCTGGAAGGTCCTGAAAGGGCAAAACATGCTCAGGTACTGCAGCACTTTCCATTGGTCCTTCTGGTAGGTCCTGAAAGGGCAAAAACTTCAGTAGCAGCTTCCTGTGCTGCAACTATATAAACTGCGCATGACCGCACGGCCATGCGCTAGTATCGTCTTATGCTATATGCTTTGCGCCAATGTGGTCATGTGTTTGAATGTGTTCAGGGACCCGGCTGAAATAAGCCCCTAGAATGCTGGCACCTCCGGCGAGGAGATTGTGTTTAAGTGTGTTCAGGGACCCGGCCGAAATAATAAGCCCCTAGAATGCTGGCATCTCTGGCGAGGAGTTTTGTATGCATGCATGTCCACTCACTGCTCACATCTGGGTAGTTGGCCTGTGCCTCTGTGAAAGTCTAACAGGGCACAGAGCTTTCCTCTCGCGGTTACTCTGTGAAGCTAACAGAGTTGGTATATACCGCCATATAGAGCCACCATTATTTAGCAGCATGTGTTTTCCTGCACGGTGGATCCCGGGTTGCGAACGCACCAATTCCATTTAATAAATTATATATTTGGTGCGTTCCGCCAACCCTAACAGTATACTAGCGCCAGGATCTGGCTAAGTAATGTCGGATGAACAGCGATTGCAGGGGTACATCCAGCTGCTTGAGGGCCGGTTGGCGTCTCTTGAGCGTGCAACCTCGGCGGTGGATGTTACCGCAATAGCTGTTCAGGCTGCTAGCGTGGCTGCAGCAGCTTTACCCACTGCCACCTCTGTTCCGACCCTATCTCACCTTCCTTTGCCTGAGAGATACTCTGGGGACAGTAAGTCCTGTAGGGGTTTCGTGAGCCAATGTGGTATACACCTCGAGCTTCTGGCTGCACGTTTCCCTACTGAGCGGGCAAAGGTGGGATTCATAATCTCTCTCCTGTCGGACAGAGTGTTGGAGTGGGCTACGCCGCTGTGGGAGCGCAACGATCATGTGGTGCGGACTGTTCCTAGGTTTCTGGACACTCTGAAACAGGTCTTTTTAGGACCTCAAGTCACCCATGATACAGCGCTCCAACTGCTGGCTTTGACTCAGGGTTCAACCATGGTCAGCCATTTTGCTGTTCACTTCCGGACATTAGCGTCTGAGTTGGAATGGCCAGATAAAACCCTCATTCCCATATTTTGGAGGGGGCTGGCTGACCATGTGAAGGACGCTTTGGCCACTAGGGAGATTCCCGCCACACTGGAGGAGCTCATAGCCGTATCTACTCGTATTGACCTCCGTTTTAACGAGCGGAGGTTGGAGCGAGCCCAGTGTAGGCAGAGGTTTCGGCTGGCTCCCACCTTCGCCAAACCTTTGGAATCTCCAGTCCAGGCATCCGAGTCACATGAGGCCTTAGAGGTGACACGAGCGGGATCCAAGTCTCAGTCTGCCCGTGCACATAAGGTCCGTCATGTTTGTCAGCAGTCAGGACACCTTGCCTCTAAGGGTCCTCAGCGGTCGGGGAAACGTCAGCGTCTAGTGGCAGTTGGAGGAGGTACACTAGACACGGCGACGTTTGCCTCAAAGTTGTCCTTCAAGGGGACAATTACCATAGGCCCATCCACTCTTATGGTCGAGCTATGCGTGGATTCTGGGGCAGAGGGTAACTTTATGTCTTCCGCTTTTGCCCAGCGTCACGCAATACCCTTGGTGACGCTCGCCAAGCCGGTAACTGTTCGAGTGGTAAATGGGTCAACACTACCTTCACAGATTACCCACCAAACCATTCCTTTCACGCTATCTGTGTCTCCATCACATCAGGAGATAATCTCCCTATTAGTCATTCCTGAGGGAATTGATGAGGTCCTGTTGGGGATACCATGGCTTCGCTACCATTCTCCTCATATCGAGTGGTCCTCTGGGAGAATTTTGGGTTGGAGTAAATCTTGCGAGGGTAGATGTCTGAGGGAGTGCGTTCAGGTTGCTACTACACAGGTACCCGCAGATCTTTCCTCTCTCCCCAAGCACTATTGGCCCTATGCAGACGTGTTCTCCAAAAGAGCTGCGGAGACCCTTCCGCCTCACCGCCCCTATGACTGTCCTATTGACCTCTTGCCTGGTGCTGAGCCTCCCCGGGGTCGAGTCTATCCATTATCTCTCCCGGAGACGGAGGCAATGTCCCAGTACATACAGGAGAATCTGGCAAGAGGATTCATTAGGAAGTCAGTGTCACCGGCAGGGGCAGGGTTCTTCTTCGTACAGACGAAGACTGGAGACTTACATCCATGCATAGACTACAGGGGTCTTAACGCCATCACCGTTAAGAACAAGTACCCACTACCCCTGATATCTGAGCTGTTTGATAGGCTACGGGGAGCGAGGGTATTTACTAAGTTAGATCTGCGGGGTGCTTACAACCTGATTCGCATCCGTGAGGGGGATGAATGGAAGACGGCTTTTAACACCAGGGATGGGCACTATGAATATCTGGTGATGCCCTTCGGGCTCTGTAATGCCCCAGCCGTTTTCCAAGACTTTGTGAACGACATCTTCCGGGATATGCTCACCACCTCGGTCGTAGTCTATCTGGATGATATTCTCATCTTCTCTCCAGATATTGACTCCCATCGGAGAGATGTTCGCAAAGTCTTCGACCTCTTACGGGCAAACTCCCTCTACGCCAAGTTGGAGAAGTGTGTGTTTGAGCAGGAGTCCTTGCCTTTCCTTGGTTATATCATCTCTGCCCAGGGTTTGGCTATGGATCCTGCCAAGCTACAGGCTGTAATGGACTGGCAGGAGCCCCATTCTCTTAAAGCGGTGCAGAGCTTTATGGGGTTCATTAATTACTATCGCCAGTTCATTCCACACTTCTCAACTTTGGTAGCTCCCTTGGTTGCCCTCACCAAGAAGGGAGCAAATCCCAAGTTGTGGTCAGAGGAGGTCTCCAAAGCCTTTCTCTCGATCAAGTCACACTTCGCTAGCGCTCCCATCCTACATCGCCCCGATGTTGATAAAGCATTTATCTTGGAGGTGGATGCCTCATCCGTTGGTGCTGGAGCAGTCCTTTTCCAAAAG
The DNA here is from genome assembly GCF_032444005.1 of Ranitomeya imitator. Lineage (NCBI taxonomy): Eukaryota > Metazoa > Chordata > Amphibia > Anura > Dendrobatidae > Ranitomeya > Ranitomeya imitator. Next base: position 801,263,695 of record NC_091283.1, read on the forward strand.
GATGCTCAAGGTCGGAAGCATCCTTGCTTCTTCTTTTCCAAGACCTTCACACCAGCGGAGAGGAATTATTCCATTGGGGACAGGGAGTTGCTGGCCATGAAGTTGGCTTTTTCGGAGTGGAGACATCTCTTGGAGGGAGCTCGCTTTCCCTTCCAAGTCTTCACTGACCACAAGAACTTGGTGTATCTGCAAACGGCCCAGCGGCTGAATTCTCGCCAGGCTAGATGGTCCCTTTTCTTCTCCCAGTTCCATTTTACTCTCCTTTTCCTCCTCGGCGAGAAGAACGTTCGTGCTGACGCTCTCTCCCGCTCCGTGGTGTCATCGGAGGAGGAGGAGGAGCCTCGGCTTATTGTCCCTTCTGAGAGCCTGAGAACTGTAGCTCCGGTTTCGCTAGAGTCTGTGCCCCCGGGCAAGACTTTCGTACCAGCTAACTTGCGACCGGAGGTTCTCTCTTGGGCTCACTCCTCCAGAGTGGGTGGGCATTTTGGGACCAAGAGGACATCTGAGCTTCTGGCGAGAACATACTGGCGGCCGCATATGGCCCGAGATGTCAAGGACTATATTCAGGCGTGCATTTCTTGTGCCCAGAATCGGTCTCCTCGGCAACGGCCTGCTGGGTTGCTTTACCCTCTACCGGTGGCAGACAGGCCCTGGGAGATGGTCGGGATGGACTTTGTGGTGGGTCTACCCAAGTCGCGTGGCTGCTCCATTATTTGGGTTGTCACCGACCATTTCTCCAAGATGGTGCATTTGGTGCCGCTTCCTCGGTTACCCTCAGCACGGGCCTTGGCGGTGTTGTTCATTAAACACGTTTTCCGTTTGCATGGTATGCCTGATAAGATTGTCAGCCATCGGGGTCCCCAGTTCGCATCTCGGTTTTGGAGAGAGCTCTGCCGTTTACTCAGCATAGAGTTAAACCTCTCCTCTGCATACCATCCCGAGACGAATGGGTTGGTGGAGAGAACCAACCAGACTCTGGTGACATATTTGCGACATTTCGTCTCTGCTAGGCAGGATGACTGGGCATCTTTGCTACCTTGGGTGGAATTTGCCCTGAACAACGCCGTAGCCGATTCCACTGGTCAAACTCCTTTTCTCCTTAATTACGGCCAGCATCCGCGTGTCCCTGTGCCCATGCCCGTGTCATCCACCGATTCTAGGGTGGCAGACTGGGCGGTGGAGGCACGTGACATCTGGGACCGCACACAGGATGCCATCCGGGCCTCCAAGGAGAGAATGAGGGTTTCGGCTGATACACACCGGCGCCCCGCTCCAGTCTTTGCTCCTGGTGACTTAGTGTGGCTCTCCGCCCGTAACATCAGGCTGCGAGTTGAGTCCACTAAGTTTGCTCCTCGCTACATTGGCCCGTTCAAGGTTCTGGAACAGGTCAACCCTGTGGTCTACCGTTTGGCTATTCCTTCACGCCTTGGTATCACCGATACTTTCCACGTTTCCCTCTTAAAGCCCGTTCATTTGTCCCGGTTTTCCGAGTCATCTGCTGGGACATCGGGTTCATCCACGGATGAGTTTGAGGTGAATGCTATTGTGGGGTGCAAGGTGGTACGTGGCAAGAAATTTTATCTGGTGGACTGGAAGGGTCACGGCCCAGAGGATAGAACCTGGGAGCCTGTGGAGCACATTCGGGCTCCGCTGCTTATCGCAGCTTTTGAGCGTAGTGAGGCTCATGGAGGGGGGGGCCCTAGGAGGGGGGGTAATGTTAGGAGTCGAGTTTCCTCTGCTGCACAGGGGGAATCTCGATCCGTGTCTGCTGCGGTCTCCCATTCGATATCGGCCGCAGTGGGCTCTGCTCAGCGGAGACGTCGCTCCCAGCGTCTCGCTGGGGCTGATTCGGTGCATAGGGTCACTACTGCCTTTTCTGGCTTTCCTATGGTACCCTGCACTGATCTGCGGCGAGCGAGCCTCTCTGGGACTAAGTCCTTGTTTTCTCACACTGAGCATGCCCAGGGCAGGGTCTCCCATTGGAGGTCGAGGGCCACATGTTCAGTCACATGCTCAGGTGCTGCAGTACATTCCATTGGTCCTTCTGGAAGGTCGTGAAAGGGCAAAACATGCTCAGGTACTGCAGCACTTTCCATTGGTCCTTCTGGTAGGTCCTGAAAGGGCAAAAACTTCAGTAGCTGCTTCCTGTGCTGCAACTATATAAACTGCGCATGACCGCACGGCCATGCGCTAGTATCGTCTTATGCTATATGCTTTGCGCCAATGTGGTCATGTGTTTGAATGTGTTCAGGGACCCGGCTGAAATAAGCCCCTAGAATGCTGGCACCTCCGGCGAGGAGATTGTGTTTAAGTGTGTTCAGGGACCCGGCCGAAATAAGCCCCTAGAATGCTGGCATCTCCGGCGAGGAGTTTTGTATGCATGCATGACCACTCACTGCTTACATCTGGGTAGTTGGCCTGTGCCTCTGTGAAAGTCTAACAGGGCACAGAGCTTTCCTCTCGCGGTTACTTTGTGAAGCTAACAGAGTTGGTATATACCGCCATATAGAGCCGCCATTATTTAGCAGCAGGTGTTTTCCTGCACGGTGGATCCCGGGTTGCGAACGCACCAATTCCATTTAATAAATTATATATTTGGTGCGTTCCGCCAACCCTAACATGATCACACCACAAATACCTTCCACAATGTCCAGACACAAGGGCTTCTGTAATGGGTTGCAAAAATCACATGACCCTCTCCTTATAAAAAAGCGGATATGTTGTTTTGTTGGCATGATTTTGTCAGTGTCACAATACAGAGAGGCTGCTACAGTGGCTGCTGCAAGTTTTCAGATAGTTAGAAAAGCAGTTTAGTGTCAGTTTCTTCAGCTATATTGGATCCTGTGTAAAATCAAACTTCCTTCATCTAAAATGATTGTGCTAATAGTGTGGTGCAGGCAGGGTGCCACATTTCCTAATCACAATTAATTGGATTAATATTTTGGTGCAGGAAGGAGGCTACATTTCCTATTCAAAATCGTTTGCAAAAACATTGTGGTGTAGGCAGGAGGCCAGATTTCCTAATGAAAATAGTTTGGGCTAATATTGTGGTGCAAGCAGAAAGCCACATTTCCCAATCATGATCTTTTGGGCTAATATTGTGGTGCCAGCAGGATGTCACATTTCCTAATCAAACTTGTTTGGGCTAAGATTTTGTGGTGCAGAAAGGAGGTCACATTTCTTTATCTAAATTATTTGTGCTAATACTGTCTTGCAGGCTTGTCATCACATTTCAGAATCTTTATCCTTTTAGCTAATAGTGTGGTCCAGACACCAGCCTACATTTTTTAATCTGAATCCTTTCTGACAACAGTTTATTCCAGACACACTAAATCTTCTGCTCTATTTTTGTGGTGTACGCAGGAGGCCACATTTCCCAATCTAAATAGTTTATGCGAATATTCTGGTGCAGGCAGAAGACCACATTTCCTAATCTATATCGTTTGTGCTAATAGGAGGCCACATTTTCTAATCTAAATAGTTTGTGCTAATATTCTGGTGCAGGCAGGAGGACTCATTTCCTAATCTAATATTAGCCAAATATTGGTTATTGTTAGTCAAACATTACATTAATAATTAATATGTGGAATAAAGCCCTGTAACAGAAACTCATCAGCATCTTATTATTGTTGTGTCAATGACTTCACAAAGGCATCCTACTACCACATAAAACCTCTTAACATTTTGGACCTAATGGGGAAGGAACCAAAGTACCTCCAGTCCTTTAAGATTTTCTTATAAAAACTATTTATTGTTTGAGTTTCCCTTAGTAGTAGAAAATATGAAATGTGGATTACTTGAACATCTATGCAAACAACATATGATATCAGATGATTGTATAAGATTTCATCATTTCGAAAATATACCTGAGCAGACGACTCCAGCATCTTCATTATGTCCACAGTTATGCACTGTAAATGGTTGGTGTAGACAGTCCCATACGTGTTGTTCATTGCCGGTGCATTGCACATCATCCAATACAATTACTCCTTGTCCTTGGCCAAATGCAGCACTGCCATTAAATGCAAGAGCTTGGCCACAATTTAACTGACGGCATACAACTTGTGCAGCATTAATATCCCAATAATCATCACACACAGTTCCCCATGCTCCATTATAGAGGATTTCTACACGACCGTTACATTGACCATTGCCATTTACCAGTCTTATTGACAAGTCTGAACCTGAACCTAAAAAAAAGGAGAATGGTCATTTCTAAAAACAATGTATTATAAATTATCTTAAAGGGAACCTGACAGGTCCCCTATAAAGCATTTGTATTATTGTTACTAAATACCCTGCCTATTCAGCTTTTTGTAGTGTTTAAAACCTAAATACATGTTAAAAAAATTCTTTATAAATAGTGATGAGCGGACCTATCCGGAAAACTTTCAGCAATCTCAAATTTGGCACGAACATAGCTCATTTGGATTTGTGCACGGATTTAAGAGCATTTTCCCTTAAAGTCAGCAGAATTCGGGAACAGTTCAGTAAATGATTGGGTTTCCACTAATGCTTTTGCTAGGACTTTGGCTAGGATAGTGGTGCTGTATGTTGAGCAGGGGGGTCTTTAACCCCTTTACCCCCAAGGGTGGTTTGCACGTTAATGACCGGGCCAATTTTTACAATTCTGACCACTGTCCCTTTATGAGGTTATAACTCTGGAACGCTTCATTGGATCCTGGTGATTCTGACATTGTTTTCTCGTGACATATTGTACTTCATGACAATGGTAAAAATTATTTGATAGTGCCTGCGTTTATTTGTGAAAAAAACGGAAATTTGGCGAAAATTATGAAAATTTCGCAATTTTCCAACTTTGAATTTTTATGCAATTAAATCACAGAGATATGTCACACAAAATACTTAATAAGTAACATTTCCCACATGTCTACTTTACATCAGCACAATTTTGGAACCAAAATTTTTTTTTGTTAGGGAGTTATAAGGGTTAAAAGTTGACCAGCAATTTCTCATTTCTACAACACCATTTTATTTTAGGGACCACATCTCATTTGAAGTCATTTTGAGGGGTCTATATGATAGAAAATACCCAAGTGTGACACCATTCTAAAAACTACACCCCTCAAGGTACTCAAAACCATATTCAAGAAGTTTATTAACCCTTCTGGTGCTTCACAGGAATTTTTTGAATGTTTAAATAAAAATGAACATTTAACTTTTTTTCACAAAAAATTTAATTCAGCTCCAATTTGTTTTATTTTACCAAGGGTAACAGGAGAAAATGGACCCCAAACATTGTTGTACAATTTGTCCTGAGTATGCCAATACCCCACATGTGGGGGTAAACCACTGTTTGGGCGCATGGCAGAGCTCGGAAGCGAAGGAGTGCCATTTGACTTTTCAATGCAAAATTGACTGGAATTGAGATGGGACGCCATGTTTCGTTTGGAGAGCCCCTGATGTGGCTAAACATTGAAACCCCCCACAAGTGACACCATTTTGGAAAGTAGACCCCCTAAGGAACTTATCTAGAGGTGTGGTGAGCACTTTGACCCAACAAGTGCTTCACAGAAGTTTATAATGTAGAACCGTAAAAATAAAAAATCATATTTTTTCACAAAAATTATCTTTTCGCCCCCAATTTTTTATTTTCCCAAGGGTAAGAGAAGAAATTGGACCCCAAAAGTTGTTGTACAATTTGTCCTGAGTACGCTGATAGCCCATATGTGGGGGTAAACCACTGTTTGGGCGGATGGGAGAGCGCGGAAGGGAAGGAGCGCCGTTTGACTTTTCAATGCAAAATTGACAGGAATTGAGATGGGACGTCATGTTGCGTTTGAAGAGCCACTGATGTGCCTAAACATTGAAACCCCCCACAAGTGACACCATTTTGGAAAGTAGACCCCCTAAGGAACTTATCTAGAGGTGTGGTGAGCACTTTGACCCACCAAGTGCTTCACAGAAGTTTATAATGTAGAACCGTAAAAATAAAAAATCATATTTTTTCACAAAAATTATCTTTTTGCCCCAATTTTTTATTTTCCCAAGGGTAAGAGAAGAAATTGGACCCCAAAAGTTGTTGTACAATTTGTCCTGAGTACGCGGATACCCCATATGTGGGGGTAAACCACTGTTTGGGTGGATGGGAGAGCTCGGAAGGGAAGGAGCGCCGTTTGACTTTTCAAAGCAAAATTGACAGGAATTGAGATGGGACGCCATGTTGCGTTTGAAGAGCCACTGATGTGCCTAAACATTGAAACCCCCCACAAATGACACCATTTTGGAAAGTAGACCCCCTAAGGAACTTATCTAGAGGTGTGGTGAGCACTTTGACCCACCAAGTGCTTCACAGAAGTTTATAATGCAGAGCCGTAAAAATAAAACAAAATTTTTTTCCCACAAAAATTATTTTTTTAGCCCCCAGTTTTGTATTTTCCTGAGGGTAACAGGAGAAATTGGACCCCAAAATTTGTTGCCCAATTTGTCCTGAGTGCGATGATACACCATATGTGGGGGAACCACTGTTTGGGCACATGGGAGGGCTCAGAAGGGAAGGAGTGCCATTTGAATGCAGACTTAGATGGAATGGTCTGCAGGTGTCACATTGCGTTTGCAGAGCCCCTAATGTACCTAAACAGTAGAAACCCCCCACAAGTGACACCATTTTGGAAAGTAGACCCCCTTAGGAACTTATCTAGATGTGTGCTGAGCGCTTTGACCCACCAAGGGCTTCACAGAAGTTTATAATGGAGAGCCGTAAAAATAAAACAAAAATTTTTGCCCACAAAAATTATTTTTTAGCCCCCAGTTTTGTATTTTCCCGAGGGTAAAAGGAGAAATTCGACCCCACAATTTGTTGTCCAATTTGTCCTGAGTGCGCTGATACCCCATATGTGGGGGGGAACCACTGTTTGGGCGCATGGGAGGGCTCGGAAGGGAAGGAGCTCCATTTGGAATGAGGACTTAGATGGAAATGGTCTGCAGGTGTCACATTGCATTTGCAGAGCCCCTAATGTACCTAAACAGTAGAAACCTCCCACAAGTGACACCATTTTGGAAACTAGACCCCCTAAGGAACTCATCTAGATGTGTTGTGATAGCTTTGAACCCCCAAGTGTTTCACTACAGTTTGTAACGCAGAGCCATGAAAATTAAAAAAAAAATCTTTCCCCCCAAAATTATTTTTTAGCCCCCAGTTTTGTATTTTCCCGAGGGTAAGAGGAGAAATTCGACCCCAAAAGTTGTTGTCCAATTTGTCCTGAGTACGCTGATACCCCGTATGTTGGGGGAAACCAACGTTTGAGCGCATGGCAGAGCTCGGAAGGGAAGGAGCGCCATTTGGAATGCAGACTTAGATGGAATGGTCTGCAGACGTCACATTGCGTTTGCAGAACCCCTAATGTACCTAAACAGTAGAAACCCCCCACAAGTGACCCCATATTGGAAACTAGACCCCCCAGGGAACTAATCTAGATGTGTTGTGAGAACTTTGAACCCCCAAGTGTTTCACTACAGTTTATAACGCAGAGCCGTGAAAATAAAAAATCTTTTTTTTCCCACAAAAAATATGTTTTAGCCCCGAGTTTTGTATTTTCCCAAGGGTAGCAGGAGAAATTGGACCCCAAAAGTTGTTGTCCTATTTGTCCTGAGTACGCTGATACCCCATATGTTGGGGTAAACCCCTGTTTGGGCACACGGGAGAGCTCGGAAGGGAAGAAGCACTGTTTTACTTTTTCAACGCAGAATTGGCTGGAATTGAGATCGGACGCCATGTCGCGTTTGGAGAGCCCCTGATGTGCCTAAACAGTGGAAACCCCCCAATTATAACTGAAACCCTAATCCAAACACATCCCTAACCCTAATCCCAACAGTAACCCTAACCACACCTCTAACCCTGACACACCCCTAACCCTAATCCCAACCCTATTCCCAACCGTAAATGTAATCTAAACCCTAACTGTAACTTTAGCCCCAACCCAAACTGTAGCCCTAGCCCTAACCCTAGCCCTAATCCTAACCCTAGCCCTAACCCTAGCCCTAACCCTAGCCCTAACCCTAGCCCTAACCCTAGCCCTAACCCTAGCCCTAACCCTAACCCTAGCCCTAACCCTAGCCCTAACCCTAGCCCTAACCCTAGCTCTAACCCTAGCCCTAATGGGAAAATGGAAATAAATACATTTTTTTAATTTTTCCCTAACTAAGGGGGTGATGAAGGGGGGTTTGATTTACTTTTATAGCGGGTTTTTTAGCGGATTTTTATGATTGGCAGCCGTCACACACTGAAAGACGCTTTTTATTGCAAAAAATATTTTTTGCGTTACCACATTTTGAGAGCTATAATTTTTCTATATTCTGGTCCACAGAGTCATGTGAGGTCTTGTTTTTTGCGGGACGAGTTGATGTTTTTATTGGTAACATTTTCGGGCACGTGACATTTTTTGATCGCTTTTTATTCCGATTTTTGTGAGGCAGAATGACCAAAAACCAGCTATTCATGAATTTCTATTGGGGGAGGCGTTTATACCGTTCCGCGTTTGGTAAAATTGATGAAGCAGTTTTATTCTTCGGGTCAGTACGATTACAGCGACACCTCATTTATATCATTTTTTTATGTTTTGGCGCTTTTATACGATAAAAACTATTTTATAGAAAAAATAATTATTTTTGCATCGCTTTATTCTCAGGACTATAACTTTTTTATTTTTTTGCTGATGATGCTGTATGGTGGCTTGTTTTTTGCGGGACAAGATGACGTTTTCAGCGGTACCATGGTTAGTTATATCTGTCTTTTTGATCGCGTGTTATTCCACTTTTTGTTCGGCGGTATGATAATAAAGCGTTGTTTTTTGCCTCGTTTTTTTTTTTTTTCTTACGGTGTTTACTGAAGGGGTTAACTAGTAGGCCAGTTTTATAGGTCGGGCCGTTACGGACGCGGCGATACTAAATATGTGTACTTTTATTGTTTTTTTTTTTTTATTTAGATAAAGAAATGTATTTATGGGAATAATATTTTTATTTTTTTTTCATTATTTTGGAATATTTTTTTTTATTTTTTTTTACACATTTGAAATTTTTTTTTTTTACTTTTTTACTTTGTCCCAGGGGGGGACATCACAGATCAGTGATCTGACAGTTTGCACAGCACTCTGTCAGATCACTGATCTGATAGGAGTGCAGGCTGCTTCACAGTGCCTGCTCTGAGCAGGCTCTGTGAAGCCACCTCCCTCCCTGCAGGACCCGGATCCGTGGCCATCTTGGATCCGGGGCTGGAGGGAGCAGGGAGGGAGGTGAGACCCTCGCAGCAACGCGATCACATCGCGTTGCTGCGGGGGGCTCAGGGAAGCCCGCAGGGAGCCCACTCCCTGCGCGGTGCTTCCCTGTACCGCCGGCACATCGCGATCATCTTTGATCGCGGTGTGCCGGGGGTTAATGTGCCGGGGGCGGTCCGTGACCGCTCCTGGCACATAGTGCCGGATGTCAGCTGCGATAAACAGCTGACACCCGGCCGCGATCGGCGGCGCTCCCCCCGTGAGCGCTGCCGATCGCATATGACGTACTATTGCGTCCTTGGGAAGTAAAGCCCACCCCACATGGACGCAATAGTACGTCTAATGGCAGAAAGGGGTTAATGAGGGGATTTAGTGTGGAGAGGTCAGAGGAACGGCGGACTGTTTTTCTTTTTTCATTTTTTCTCTTTATGTTAACTTATTGTGTGTAGATTTTGGCAGATGATCACACCACAAATACCATCCACAATGTCCAGACACAAGGGCTTCTGTAATTGGTTGCAAAAATCACATGACCCTCTCCTTATAAAAAAGCGGATATGTTGTTTTGGTGGCATGATTTTGTCAGTGTAACAGTACAGAGAGGCTGCTACAGTGGCTGCTGCAAGTTTTCAGATAGTTAGAAATGCAGTTTAGTGTCAGTTTCTTCAGCTATATTGGATCCTGTGTAAAATCAACCTTCCTTCATCTAAAATGATTAGGCAGGGTGCCACATTTCCTAATCACAATTGGATTAATATTTTGGTGCAGGAAGGAGGCTACATTTCCTATTCAAAATCATTTGCACTAACATTGTGGTGTAGGCAGTAGACCAGATTTCCTAATGAAAATAGTTTGGGCTAATATTGTGGTGCAGGCAGAAAGCCACATTTCCCAATCATGATCTTTTGGGCTAATATTGTGGTGCCAGCAGGATGTCACATTTCCTAATCAAACTTGTTTGGGCTAAGATTTTGTGGTGCAGAAAGGAGGTCACATTTCTTTATCTAAATTATTTGTGCTAATACTGTCTTGCACGCTTGTCATCACATTTCAGAATCTAAATCCTTTTAGCTAATAGTGTGGTCCAGACACCAGCCTACATTTTTTAATCTAAATCCTTTCTGACAACAGTTTATTCCAGACACACTAAATCTTCTGCTCTATTTTTGTGGTGTACGCAGGAGGCCACATTTCCCAATCTAAATAGTTTGTGCGAATATTCTGGTGCAGGCAGAAGACCACATTTCCTAATCTATATCGTTTGTGCTAATAGGAGGCCACATTTTCTAATCTAAATAGTTTGTGCTAATATTCTGGTGGAGGCAGGAGGACACATTTCCTAATCTAATATTAGCCAAATATTGGTTATTGTTAGTCAAACATTACATTAATAATTAATATGTAGAATAAAGTCCTGTAACAGAAACCTATCTGTTGTGAATTCTGTGGCAGAGTTCACTCCTGTGGTCACAAGTGGTGCTTCGGCTGATTCTCCCTGGGAGCTTCCGTTTGTGGAGGAAAGTGGTACTGCAGCTTCTGAGTTTCCTCCCTCAGGTGATCTGGGGAGCTCATTAGCTGCTTCTCTACTTAACTCCACCTAATGCTTTGATCCATGCTTCCTGTCAATGTTCCAGTGTTGGACTTGTGTATCTCTGGATCATTCCTGTGGCCTGCTGCTCAGCATAGCTAAGTGCTTCTTTGCTATTTGTTGCTATTTTTTCTGTCCACCTTGTCTATTTGTTTTGCTGGAAGCTCTGGGACGCAAAGGGTGTACCTCCGTGCCGTTAGTTCGGTACGGAGGGTCTTTTTGCCCCCTTTGCGTGGTTTTCTTTAGGGTTTTGTGTAGACCGCAAAGTTATCTTTCTATCCTCGTTCTGTCTAGAATACCGGGCCTCACTTTGCTGAATGTATTTCTTCCCTACGTTTGTCGTTTCATCTTACTCACAGTCATTATATGTGGGGGGCTGCCTTTTCCTTTGGGGTATTTCTCTGAGGCAAGGTAGGCTTATTTTTCTATCTTCAGGCTAGTCAGTTTCTCAGGCTGTGTCGAGTTGCATAGGTAGCGTTAGGCGCAATCCACGGCTGCCTCTAGTTGTGTTTGGAGAGGATCAGGAATTGCGGTCTACAGAGTTCCCACGTCTCAGAGCTCGTTCTATTATTTTGGGTTATTGTCAGATCACTGTATGTGCTCTGATTGCTATGTACATTGTGTTACTGAATTGCCTATCATAACACCCATCAGCATCTTATTATTGTTGTGTCAATGACTTCACAAAGTCATGCTACTACCACATAAAACCTCTTAACATTTTGGACTTAATGGGGAAGGAACCAAAGTACCTCCAGTCCTTTAAGATTTTCTTATAAAAACTATTTATTGTTTGAGTTTCACTTTGTAATAGAAAATATGAAATGTGGATTACTTGTGTTAGGGGTCGAGTTCCTGCCTCTGCAAAGGGGGAATCTCGGGCCATCTCCGCTGCGGTCTCCCATTCTTCTCCTGCCGCAGTGGAGCCTGCTCAGCGGAGACGTCGATCCCAGCGTCTCGCTCAGTCTGACTCTGTGCTAAGAGTTACTGCTGCGTTTCCTGCTTCTCCCATTGAAGTCAGTGCTGAGCAGCAGCGAGCAGACGCTTCTGGGGCTAAGTCCTGCTTTTCACATTCTGAGCATGCCCTGAGTAAGATCTCTCAGTGGAGATCGAGGGTCACATGATCAGATACTGCAGCTAAAGTCCTTGTAGCTGCTAGGACTAAATCCTGCTTTGCACTCTGAGCATGCCCAAGGCGAGATCTCTCAGTGGAGATCCAGGGTCACATGCTCAGGTGCTGCAGCACTCCATTGGTCCTTCTTTGTAAGGTCCTAAACATGCTGCAACTATTTAAGGTTCGCTTTGCCGCACGGCCATGCGCCAGTATCAAGTCATATGTGCTTTGCGCCAGTGTGGTTATGCATAAGTGTGTTCAGGGACCCGGCTGAAATAAGCCTCTAGAATACCGGCTTCTCCGGTGAGGAGATTGCATGTTGTATAACCACAGACTGCTATCAGCTTGGCAGTAAGCTTGTGCTCCTGTGAGGCTAACAGGGCGCAGTGCTTTCCTCTCGCAGCTGCTCTGTGAGGTAACAGAGCTAGTCTATACCGCCAAACAGTGCCACCATTCACTAGCAGCAGGTTCTCCCTGCACGGTGGACCCCGGGCTGCGAACGCACCATTTATAATAAATATCTATTTCTACTCAGTGCGTTCCGCTAGCCCTAACAGTATACTAGCGCCATGGTCTGGCTAGTAAATGGTGGACGGTCAGCGTTTACAGCAGTACATCCAGCAGCTGGAGGGTAGGTTGGCGGCTCTCGAGCGCACAACCTCAGCTGTGGATGTTACCGCAGTCGCTGTTCAGGCTGCAAGTGTAGCTGCAGCCAGTTTGTCCTCTGCCACCCCTGCTCCGAATTTATCCCGTCTCCCGCTTCCAGATAAGTTTGCTGGTGACAGTAAACAATGTCGGGGATTCGTGAGTCAGTGCTCCATACATCTTGAGCTTCTGGCTGCACGTTTTCCTACGGAACGGGCGAAAGTGGGACTTATTTTATCCCTTTTATCGGGCAGGGCGTTGGAGTGGGCAACGCCGCTATGGGAGCGCAATGCTCGTGTGGTACAGAGTGCTCCTCTCTTCTTGGACGCTCTGAAACAGGTCTTTTTGGGACCTCGTGTCACCCACGATACCGCGCTCCAATTGTTGGCTACAACCCAGGGTTCGTCCATGGTCAGCCAGTTCGCCGTTCAATTCCGGACTCTGGTCTCGGAGCTGGAGTGGCCGGATAAAGTCCTTATTCCGGTGTTCTGGAGAGGACTGGCAGACCATGTGAAGGACGCCTTGGCCACCAGGGAGATTCCCGCCACACTGGAGGAGCTTATTTCTCTATCTACCCGCATCGACCTCCGTTTTAACGAGCGGAGGTTGGAGCGGGCCCAGTGTAGGCAGAGGTTTCGGCTGGCTCCTACCTTTGCCAGACCTCTAGAATCTTCCGTTCAGGCATCTGACTCCCATGAGGCCATGGAGGTCTCTCGAGCGGGACCTAAGTCTCGGACCGCTCGAGTACCCGTGGTTTGCAGAAATTGCCAACAAGAGGGACATTATGCCAATAAATGTCCACGGCGGTTGGGTAAACGACCGTGTCTAGTGACCCTTGGAAGAGGTTCTCTAGACACAGCGGCCTTTTCCTCCAAGCTGTCCTTCAAGGGGACAATCATATTAGGCTCTCACTCTCTGACAGTCGAGCTTTGTGTGGACTCCGGAGCTGAGGGGAATTTCATGTCCTCGGCTTTTGCTCTGCGCCATGCAATACCTCTGGTGATGCCAAACCGGTGACTGTCAGAGTAGTGAACGGGTCAACACTTCCATCTCAGATCACACACCAGACTGTCCCTTTCACGTTAGCTATGTCCCCATCCCACCAGGAGATAGTTTCCCTTCTTGTCCTTCCCGAGGGAATGGATGAGATTCTGCTGGGAATACCCTGGCTCCGTTTCCACTCCCCACATATTGAGTGGTCCTCTGGGAGGATATTGGGTTGGAGTGAATCCTGTAAGGGCAGATGTGTGAAAGAGTGCGTTCAGGTTTCCACCACTGAGATACCCGCAGATCTCTCTTCTCTCCCCAAATACTATTGGTCCTATGCAGACGTCTTCTCCAAAAAGGCTGCGGAGACCCTTCCGCCTCACCGCCCCTATGACTGTCCTATAGATATCTTGCCTGGAGCAGAACCTCCTCGGGGACGTGTCTATACCCTCTCTCTTCCGGAAACGGAGGCCATGTCCCAATACATCCAGGAGAATTTGGCAAGAGGGTTCATTAGGAAGTCAGTGTCACCAGCAGGGGCAGGGTTCTTCTTCGTGCAGAAGAAGAATGGAGAATTACGTCCTTGCATAGATTACAGGGGTCTTAACGCCATCACCGTTAAAAATAAGTATCCGCTGCCCCTGATTTCTGAGCTTTTTGATAGGCTAAGGGGAGCTAAGGTATTTACCAAATTGGATCTGCGGGGTGCTTATAACCTGATTCGCATCCGTGAGGGTGACGAATGGAAGACGGCGTTTAACACCAGAGATGGGCACTATGAGTATCTGGTGATGCCCTTCGGGCTCTGTAATGCCCCAGCCGTTTTCCAAGACTTTGTCAACGACATCTTCCGGGATATGCTTTCCACCTCGGTCGTAGTCTATCTGGATGATATTCTCATCTTTTCTCCAGATATTGACTCCCACCGGAGAGATGTTGGCAGAGTCCTCGACCTCTTACGGGCAAATTCTCTGTACGCAAAGTTGGAGAAGTGTATGTTTGAGCAGGAGTCTTTACCTTTCCTGGGCTATATCATCTCTGCCCAGGGATTGGCTATGGATCCTGCCAAACTACAGGCTGTGATGGACAGGCAAGAACCCCATTCTCTTAAAGCGGTGCAACGCTTTATGGGGTTCATTAATTATTACCGCCAGTTCATTCCCCACTTCTCAACTTTGGTAGCTCCCTTGGTAGCCCTCACCAAGAAGGGAGCGAATCCCAAATTGTGGTCTGAAGAGGTCTCCAGGGCCTTTTCTTCTATTAAATCCCGTTTTGCTAGCGCTCCCATCTTGCATTGTCCCGATGTTGATAAGCCGTTCATAATGGAGGTGGATGCCTCTTCCGTTGGTGCAGGAGCAGTCCTCTTCCAAAAGGATGCTCAAGGTCGGAAGCATCCGTGCTTCTTCTTCTCCAAGACCTTCACACCTGCGGAGAGGAATTATTCCATTGGGGACAGGGAGTTGCTAGCGATGAAGCTGGCTTTCTCGGAGTGGAGAAATCTCTTGGAGGGGGCTCGTTTTCCCTTTCAGGTCTTCATGGACCACAAAAATTTGTTATACCTGCAGACAGCCCGGCGGCTAAATTCTCGCCAGGCCAGATGGTCCTTGTACTTCACCCTTCATTATCTCGCTGGGGAGAAGAACATTCGTGCAGACACTCTCTCTCGCTCTGTTGTGTCATCTGAGGAGGAGGAGGGGGAGCCTCGGCTTATTGTCCCTTCAGAGAGCCTGAGAACCGTAGCGCCGGTTTCGCTTGAGTCTGTGCCTCCCGGCAAGACTTTTGTGCCCATTAATTTGCGACCGGAGGTTCTCTCTTGGGCTCATTCGTCCAGGGTGGGTGGACACTTTGGGACAAAGAGGACATCTGAGCTACTGGCGAGGACGTACTGGTGGCCACATATGGTCCGGGATGTCAGAGATTATATTCAAGCGTGTGTCTCCTGCGCCAAAAATAAATCTCCTCGTCAAAGGCCAGCTGGGTTACTCTATCCCTTGCCGGTGGCAGATAGGCCCTGGGAGATGGTCGGGATGGACTTTGTTGTGGGTTTACCCAAGTCTCGCAGCTGTACCATCATTTGGGTCATCATCACCGATCATTTCTCAAAAATGGTGCATTTGTTGCCGCTACCACGGTTACCTTCTGCACGGGCCTTGGCAGCGTTGTTCATAAAACACATCTTCCGCCTTCATGGTGTGCCAGACAAAATTGTCAGTGACCGGGGTCCCCAGTTTGCGTCTCGGTTCTGGAGAGAGCTTTGTTGTCTTCTCAGCATTGAGTTGAATCTCTCTTCCGCATATCATCCCGAGACGAATGGGTTGGTACAGAGGGCCAACCAGACCTTGGTCACATACCTGCGACATTTTGTTTCAGCCAGGCAGGATGACTGGGCATCCTTGCTATCGTGGGCAGAGTTTGCACTGAACAATGCCGTAGCTGACTCCACTGGACAAACGCCATTTCTCCTTAACTATGGTCAGCATCCACGGGTACCTGTGCCTATGCCCGTGTCTTCCGCCGACTTCAGGGTGGCAGACTGGGCTGTGGAGGCACGGGATATTTGGGATCGCACTCAGGATGCCATTCGGGCCTCTAAGGAGAGAATGAGGTCCTCCGCTCATTGGCGCCCTGCTCCGACCTTTGCTCCTGGCGACTTGGTGTGGCTCTCCGCCCGTAACATCAGGCTGCGAGTTGAGTCCACTAAGTTTGCTCCTCGCTACTTGGGTCCATTCAAGGTCCTCGAACAGGTTAATCCTGTGGTCTATCGTTTGGCCCTTCTGCCACGCCTGGGTATCACCGACACCTTTCATGTGTCCCTCTTGAAACCCGTGTATATGTCCCGGTTTTCCGAGTCATCTGCTGAGACATCGGGTTCGTCTACGGACGATTATGAGGTAAACGCTATTTTGGGGTGCAAAGTGGTACGTGGCAAAAAATTTTATTTGGTGGACTGGAAGGGTTACGGCCCTGAGGATAGGTCCTGGGAGCCTGCTGAGCACATTCGGGCTCCGCAGCTCATTGCTGCCTTCGAACGTAGCGAGGCCCAAGGAGGGGGGGGCCCTGGGAGGGGGGGGTAATGTTAGGGGTCGAGTTCCTGCCTCTGCACAGGGGGAATCTCGGGCCATCTCCGCTGCGGTCTCCCATTCTTCTCCTGCTGCAGTAGAGCCTGCTCAGCGGAGACGTCGATCCCAGCGTCTCGCTCAGTCTGACTCTGTGCTAAGAGATACTGCTGCATTTCCTGCTTCTCCCACTGAAGTCAGTGCTGAGCAGCAGCGAGCGGACGCTTCTGGGGCTAAGTCCTGCTTTTCACATTCTGAGCATGCCCTGAGTAAGATCTCTCAGTGGAGATCGAGGGTCACATGATCAGATACTGCAGCTAAGGTCCTTGTAGCTGCTAGGACTAAATCCTGCTTTGCACTCTGAACATGCCCAGGGCGAGATCTCTCAGTGTAGATCCAGGGTCACATGCTCAGGTGCTGCAGCACTCCATTGGTCCTTCTTTGTAAGGTTCTAAACATGCTGCAACTATTTAAGGCTCGCATGGCCGCCATGCGCTAGTATCAAGTCATATGTGCTTTGCGCCAGTGTGGTTATGCATAAGTGTGTTCAGGGACCCGGCTGAAATAAGCCCCTAGAATACCGGCACCTCCGGTGAGGAGATTGTATGAGTGTGTTCAGGGACCCGGCTGAAATAAGCCCCTAGAATACCAGCTTCTCCGGTGAGGAGATTGCATGTTGTATAACCACAGACTGCTATCAGCTTGGCAGTAAGCTTGTGCTCCTGTGAGGCTAACAGGGCGCAGTGCTTTCCTCTCGCGGCTGCTCTGTGAGGTAACAGAGCTAGTCTATACCACCAAACAGTGCCACCATTCACTAGCAGCAGGTTCTCCTTGCACGGTGGACCCCGGGCTGTGAATGCACCATTTATAATAAATATCTATTTCTACTCAGTGCGTTCCGCTAGCCCTAACAACTTGAACATCTATGCAAACAACATATGATATCAGATGATTGTATTAGATTTCATCATTTCGAAAATATACCTGAGCAGACGACTCCAGCATCTTCATTATGTCCACAGTTATGCACTGTAAATGGTTGGTGTAGACAGTCCCATACGTGTTGTTCATTGCCGGTGCATTGCACATCATCCAATACAATTACTCCTTGTCCTTGGCCAAATGCAGCACTGCCATTAAATGCAAGAGCTTGGCCACAATTTAACTGACGGCATACAACTTGTGCAGCATTAATATCCCAATAATCATCACACACAGTTCCCCATGCTCCATTATAGAGGATTTCTACCCGACCGTTACATTGACCATTGCCATTTACCAGTCTTATTGACAAGTCTGAACCTGAACCTAAAAAAAAGGAGAATGGTCATTTCTAAAAACAATGTAATATAAATTATCTTAACGGGAACCTGACAGGTCCCCTTTACAGCATTTGTATTATTGTTACTAAATACCCTGCCTATTCAGCCCTTTGTTGTGTTTAAAACCTAAATACATGTTAAAAAATTCTTTTTTAATAGTGATGAGCGGACTTATCCGGAAAACTTTCAACAATCTCAAATTTGGCACGAACATAGCTCATTTGGATTTGTGCACGGATTTAAGAGCATTTTCCCTTAAAGTCAGCAGAATTCGGGAACAGTTCAGTAAATGATTGGGTTTCCACTAATGCTTTTGTTATGACTTTGGCTAGGATAGTGGTGCTGTATGTTGAGCGGGGGGGGGTCTTTAATGAGGGGATTTAGTGTGGGGAGGTCAGAGGAACGGCGGACTGTTTTTCTTTTTTAATTTTTTCTCTTTATGTTAACTTAATGTGTGTAGATTGTGGCAGACGATCACACCACAAATACCTTCCACAATGTCCAGACACAAGGGCTTCTGTAATTGGTTGCAAAAATCACATGACCCTCTCCTTATAAAAAAGCAGATATGTTGTTTTGGTGGCATGATTTTGTCAGTGTAACAGTACAGAGAGGCTGCTACAGTGGCTGCTGCAAGTTTTCAGATAGTTAGAAATGCAGTTTAGTGTCAGTTTCTTCAGCTATATATGATCCTGTGTAAAATCAACCTTCCTTCATCTAAAATGATTTTGCTAATAGTGTGGTGCAGGCAGGGCGCCACATTTCCTAATCACAATTAATTGGATTAATATTTTGGTGCAGGAAGGAGGCTACATTTCCTATTCAAAATCGTTTGCACTAACATTGTGGTGTAGGCAGGAGGCCAGATTTCCTAATGAAAATAGTTTGGGCTTATATTGTGGTGCAGGCAGAAAGCCACATTTCCCAATCATGATCTTTTGGGCTAATATTGTGGTGCCAGCAGGATGTCACATTTCCTAATCAAACTTGTTTGGGCTAAGATTTTGTGGAGCAGAAAGGAGGTCACAATTCTTTATCTAAATTATTTGTGCTAATACTGTTTTGCAGGCTTGTCATCACATTTCAGAATCTAAATCCTTTTAGCTAATAGTGTGGTCCAGACACCAGCCTACATTTATTAATCTGAATCCTTTCTGACAACAGTTTATTCCAGACACACTAAATCTTCTGCTCTATTTTTGTCGTGTACGCAGGAGGCCACATTTCCCAATCTAAATAGTTTGTGCGAATATTCTGGTGCAGGCAGAAGACCACATTTCCTAATCTATATCGTTTGTGCTAATAGGAGGCCACATTTTCTAATCTAAATAGTTTGTTCTAATATTCTGGTGCAGGCAGGAGGACACATTTCCTAATCTAATATTAGCCAAATATTGGTTATTGTTAGTCAAACATTACATTAATAATTAATATGTGGAATAAAGCCCTGTAACAGAAACCCATCAGCATCTTATTATTGTTGTGTCAATGACTTCACAAAGGCATGCTACTACCACATAAAACCTCTTAACATTTTGGACTTAATGGGGAAGGAACCAAAGTACCTCCAGTCCTTTAAGATTTTCTTATAAAAACTATTTATTGTTTGAGTTTCCCTTAGTAGTGGAAAATATGAAATGTGAATTACTTGAACATCTATGCAAACAACATATGATATCAGATGATTGTATAAGATTTCATCATTTCGAAAATATACCTGAGCAGACGACTCCAGCATCTTCATTATGTCCACAGTTATGCACTGTAAATGGTTGGTGTAGACAGTCCCATACGTGCTGTTCATTGCCGGTGCATTGCACATCATCCAATACAATTACTCCTTGTCCTTGGCCAAATGCAGCACTGCCATTAAATGCAAGAGCTTGGCCACAATTTAACTGACGGCATACAACTTGTGCAGCATTAATATCCCAATAATCATCACACACAGTTCCCCATGCTCCATTATAGAGGATTTCTACACGACCGTTACATTGACCATTGCCATTTACCAGTCTTATTGACAAGTCTGAACCTGAACCTAAAAAAAAGGAGAATGGTCATTTCTAAAAACAATGTAATATAAATTATCTTAAAGGGAACCTGACAGGTCCCCTTTACAGCATTTGTATTATTGTTACTAAATACCCTGCCTATTCAGCCCTTTGTAGTGTTTAAAACCTAAATACATGTTAAAAAAATTATTTATAAATAGTGATGAGCGGATTTATCCGGAAAACTTAAAGCAATCTCAAATTTGGCACGAACATAGCTCACTTGGATTTGTGTACGGATTTAAGAGCATTTTACCTTAAAGTCAGCAGAATTCGGGAACAGTTCAGTAAATGATTGGGTTTCCACTAATGCTTTTGTTAGGACTTTGGCTAGGATAGTGGTGCTGTATGTTGAGAGGGGGGACTTTAATGAGGGGATTTAGTGTGGAGAGGTCAGAGGAACGGCGGACTGTTTTTCTTTTTTAATTTTTTCTCTTTATGTTAACTTAAAGTGTGTAGATTGTGGCATACGATCACACCACAAATACCTTCCACAATGTCCAGACACAAGGGCTTCTGTAATTGGTTGCAAAAATCACATGACCCTCTCCTTATAAAAAAGCGGATATGTTGTTTTGGTGGCATGATTTTGTCAGTGTAACAGTATAGAGAGGCTGCTACAGTGGCTGCTGCAAGTTTTCCGATAGTTAGAAATGCAGTTTAGTGTCAGTTTCTTCAGCTATATATGATCCTGTGTAAAATCAACCTTCCTTCATCTAAAATGATTTTGCTAATAGTGTGGTGCAGGCAGGGCGCCACATTTCCTAATCACAATTAATTGGATTAATATTTTGGTGCAGGAAGGAGGCTACATTTCCTATTCAAAATCGTTTGCACTAACATTGTGGTGTAGGCAGGAGGCCGGATTTCGTAATGAAAATAGTTTGGGCTAATATTGTGGTGCAGGCAGAAAGCCACATTTTCCAATCATGATGTTTTGGGCTAATATTGTGGTGCCAGCAGGATGTCACATTTCCTAATCAAACTTGTTTGGGCTAAGATTTTGTGGTGCAGAAAGGAGGTAACATTTCTTTATCTAAATTATTTGTGCTAATACTGTCTTGCAGGCTTGTCATCACATTTCAGAATCTAAATCCTTTTAGCTAATAGTGTGGTCCAGACACCAGGCTATATTTTTTAATCTGAATCCTTTCTGACAACAGTTTATTCCAGACACACTAAATCTTCTGCTCTATTATTGTGGTGTACGCAGGAGGCCACATTTCCTAATTTAAATAGTTTGTGCTAATATTCTGGTGCAGCCAGAAGGACACATTTCCTAATCTAATATTAGCCAAATATTGGTTATTATTAGTCAAACATTACATTAATAATTAATATGTGGAATAAAGCCCTGTAACAGAAACCCATCAGCATCTTATTATTGTTGTGTCAATGACTTCACAAAGGCATCCTACTACCACATCAAACCTCTTAACATTTTGGACTTAATGGGGAAGGAACCAAAGTACCTCCAGTCCTTTAAGATTTTCTTTTAAAAACTATTTATTGTTTGAGTTTCCCTTAGTAGTAGAAAATATGAAATGTGGATTACTTGAACATCTGTGCAAACAACATATGATGTCAGATGATTATATAAGATTTCATCATTTCGAAAATATACCTGAGCAGACGACTCCAGCATCTTCATTATGTCCACAGTTATGCACTGTAAATGGTTGGTGTAGACAGTCCCATACGTGTTGTTCATTGCCGGTGCATTGCACATCATCCAATACAATTACTCCTTGTCCTTGGCCAAATGCAGCACTGCCATTAAATGCAAGAGCTTGGCCACAATTTAACTGACGGCATACAACTTGTGCAGCATTAATATCCCAATAATCATCACACACAGTTCCCCATGCTCCATTATAGAGGATTTCTACACGACCGTTACATTGACCATTGCCATTTACCAGTCTTATTGACAAGTCTGAACCTGAACCTAAAAAAAAGGAGAATGGTCATTTCTAAAAACAATGTATTATAAATTATCTTAAAGGGAACCTGACAGGTCCCCTATAAAGCATTTGTATTATTGTTACTAAATACCCTGCCTATTCAGCCCTTTGTAGTGTTTAAAACCTAAATACATGTTAAAAAAATTCTTTTTTAATAGTGATGAGCGGACTTATCCGGAAAACTTTCAGCATTCTCAAATTTGGCACGAACATATCTCATTTGGATTTGTGCACGGATTTAAGAGCATTTTCCCTTAAAGTCAGCAGAATTTGGGAACAGTTCAGTAAATGATTGTGTTTCCTCTAGTGCTTTTGTTAGGACTTTGGCTACGATAGTGGTGCTGTATGTTGAGCGGGGGGGACTTTAATGAGGGGATTTAGTGTGGAGAGGTCATAGGAACGGCGACTGTTTTTCTTTTATAATTTTTTTCTCTTTATGTTAACTTAATGTGTGTAGATTCTGGCAGACGATCACACCACAAATACCTTCCACAATGTCCAGACGCAAGGGCTTCTGTAATTGGTTGCCCAAATCACATGACCCTCTCCTTTTAAAAAAGCGGATATGTTGTCTTGGTGGCATGATTTTGTCAGTGTAACAGTACAGAGAGGCTGCTACAGTGGCTTCTGCAAGTTTTCAGATAGTTAGAAATGCAGTTTAGTGTCAGTTTCTTCAGCTATATTGGATCCTGTGTAAAATCAACCTTCCTTCATCTAAAATGATTGTGCTAATAGTGTGGTGCAGGCAGGGCGCCACATTTCCTAATCACAATTAATTGGATTAATATTTTGGTGCAGGAAGGAGGCTACATTTCCTATTCAAAATCGTTTGCACTAACATTGTGGTGTAGGCAGGAGGCCAGATTTCCTAATGAAAATAGTTTGGGCTAATATTGTGGTGCAGGCAGAAAGCCACATTTCCCAATCATGATCTTTTGGGCTAATATTGTGGTGCCAGCAGGATGTCACATTTCCTAATCAAACTTGTTTGGGCTAAGATTTTGTGGTGCAGAAAGGAGGTCACATTTCTTTATCTAAATTATTTGTGCTAATACTGTCTTGCAGGCTTGTCATCACATTTCAGAATCTAAAATGTTAGGTCTCGAGTTCCCACTTCTGCACAGGGGGAATCTCGAGCCGTCTCCGCTGCGGTCTCCCATTCCTATTCAGCCGCAGTGGAGTCTGCTCAGCAGGGACGTCGGTCCAAGCGTCTTGCTTGGTCTCACTCTGTACAGAGAGTTACTGCTGCTTCTTCAGCACCTGCCATTAAAGTCAGTGCTGGTCAGCGGCGAGCGGACTTCTCTGGGACTAAGTCCTTGTTTGCGCACACTGAGCATGCCCAAGGCAAGATCTCCCGTTGGAGATCGAGGGTCATGTGCTCAGGCTCTGCAGCGCATTCCATTGGTCCTCTTGGCAGGTCTTGGAAGGGCAAAGTTTCTGTGGCCACTTCCTGTCCTGCAACTATATAAACTGCGCATGACCGCACGGCCATGCGCTAGTGTACAATTATTATGTGTGTGTGTAGATGGATGTATGTCGATGGATGAAAGCTCCTAAGTATCCCTCCCTAGAGTTGTTGACTGCTCGCGGATTATGGTAGCTCTCTAGCGCCCGACTATCCATCTGTATGTTACACACATCACAGCGTCCTGTAGCTGTGCCTGCCAGTACGGCGCCGTGCGCTTGTCTTGTGCTTTCCATACCCAAGCCTGGGTGGTTAGTGGCGTCCGTCAGTGCGGCATCGCACGCACTCTTGTGCTCATATATTTCTGTTAAGGTTCTCTACACACCCAGTTGCGGTGTTGTGCCAGCAAGGGTCTAATCGGACTTCAATTCCTTTTGGGGTTAAGTTCGCTGACTACTTGCTCGCGCTCTATGTGCGGTACTGCGGTCCTGTGACTTAACAGGATCGCTTTCTTCACGCTGGGTGAGGTTTAACCCACGTGTGTATACTTTAAAGTACCGCCATATAGTCTGTCATTTACTAGCAGCGGGTTTCGCCTGCACGATGGACCCCGGACTGCGAACGCATCTATATCATCTTTCCTGGTGCGTTCCGCCAGTCCTAACATTACACTAGCGCCAGGGTCTGGCTAGTGATGACGGACAAACAGCAATCCTTGCGGTATATCCAGCAGCTGGAGGGTAGGTTGGCGGCTCTCGAGAGCGCAACCTCAGCTGTGGATGTCACCGCAGTTGCTGTACAGGCTGCCAGCGTGGCTGCAGCAACTTTGTCCATTTTCTCGCCTCCTGCTGCCAGAAAAATTTTCTGGTGATAGCAAATTTTGTAGGGGATTTGTGAGTCAGTGCTCTATTCATCTCGAGCTTCTGGCTGCACGTTTCCCCACAGAGCGGGCTAAGGTGGGATTTATTGTGTCTCTATTATCGGACAGGGCGTTGGAATGGGCTACGCCGCTGTGGGAGCGTGGCGATCATGTGGTGCAGAGTGCTCCGCTGTTTTTGAGCACTTTGAAACAGGTCTTTTTAGGACCTCAAGTCACCCATGACACTGCGCTCCAACTGCTGGCATTAACTCAGGGTGAGTCCTTGGTCAGTCATTTTGCCGTCCAATTCCGCACTTTAGCATCTGAGCTGGAATGGTCGGATAAAGCTTTTATCCCCATATTTTGGAGGGGGCTGGCTGACCACGTAAAGGACGCTCTGGCCACTAGGGAGATTCCTGCTACACTGGAGGAGTTAATAACAGTCTCCACTCAAATTGACCTCCGTTTTAACGAGCGGAGGTTAGAGCGAGCCCAGTGTAGGCAGAGGTTTCGGCTGGCTCCTACTTTCGCCAAACCTCTGGAATCTCCGGTCCTGGTTCCTGAGTCACATGAGGCCAGGGAAGTGTCACAAGCGGGATCTAAGTCCTGGACCGCTTGTGCACTCAGGGTCTGTCATGTTTGCCAGCAGTCTGGACATCTAGCCACCAGATGTCCTCAGCGGTCGAGGAAACGTCAGCGTCTAGTGGTCGTAGGTGGAGGTACACTAGACACGGCGACGTTTGCCTCTAAATTAACCTTTAAGGGGACAATTACTATAGGCTCATTCTCCCACTCGGTAGAGCTCTGCGTGGATTCTGGGGCGGAGGGCAATTTTATGTCTTCTGCCTTCGCCCAACGCCACGCAATACCTCTGGTTATGCTAGCTCAACTGGTAACGGTACGAGTGGTGAATGGGTCGACTCTGCCCTCACAGATAACTCACCAGACCATCCCTTTTACTCTGTCCATGTCGCCATCTCATCAGGAGATTATTTCTCTGCTCGTCATTCCAGAGGGAATTGATGAGGTCCTGTTGGGAATACCTTGGCTACGGTACCACTCTCCTCATATCGAGTGGTCCTCAGGCAGAATTCTGGGATGGGGTGAATCTTGTGGGGGTAGGTGTCAGAGGGAGTGCGTTCAGGTTGCTACAACAGAGGTACCCGCAGATCTATCCTCTCTCCCCAAGCAGTATTGGTCTTATGCAGACATGTTCTCCAAAAAGGCGGCGGAGACCCTTCCGCCCCATCGCCCCTATGACTGTCCTATTGACCTCTTGCCTGGTGCTGAGCCTCCCCGGGGTCGAGTCTATCTGCTATCTCTCCCGGAGACGGAGGCAATGTCACAGTACATCCAGGAAAATCTGGCAAGAGGGTTCATCAGGAAGTCAGTGGCACCTGATGGGGCAGGGTTCTTCTTCGTGCAGAAGAAGAGTGGGGAATTGCGTCCATGCATAGACTACAGGGGTCTTAACGCCATCACCGTTAAGAATAAGTACCCTTTGCCTTTGATATCTGAGCTATTCGATAGGCTTCGGAGAGCAAGGGTATTTACTAAATTAGATCTGCGGGGTGCTTACAACTTGATTCGCATCCGTGAGGGGGACGAATGGAAGACGGCTTTTAACACCAGGGATGGGCACTATGAATATCTGGTGATGCCCTTCGGGCTCTGTAATGCCCCAGCCGTTTTCCAAGACTTTGTGAACGATATCTTCCGGGATATGCTTTCCACCTCGGTCGTAGTCTATCTGGATGATATTCTCATCTACGCTCCAGATATTGACTCCCACCGGAGAGATGTTTGCAAAGTCTTCGACCTCCTACGTGCAAACTCCCTCTATGCCAAGTTGGAGAAGTGTATGTTTGAGCAGGAGTCTTTACCTTTCCTAGGCTACATCATCTCAGCCCAGGAATTGGCTATGGATCCTGCCAAACTACAGGCTGTGATGGACTGGCAGGAACCCCATTCTCTTAAAGCGGTGCAGCGCTTTATGGGGTTCATCAATTATTATCGCCAGTTCATCCCGCACTTCTCAACTTTGGTAGCTCCCTTGGTTGCCCTCACCAAGAAGGGGGCGAATCCAAAATTGTGGTCTGAGGAGGTCTCCAAGGCCTTTATCTCTATAAAGTCACACTTCGCTAGCGCTCCCATTCTACACCGCCCCGATGTTGATAAGCCATTTATCATGGAGGTGGATGCCTCTTCTGTTGGTGCTGGAGCAGTCCTCTTCCAAAAGGATGCTCAAGGTCGGAAGCATCCTTGCTCCTTTTTCTCCAAGACCTTCGCACCAGCAGAGAGGAATTATTCCATCGGGGACAGGGAGTTGCTAGCCATGAAGTTGACTTTCCCGGAGTGGAGACATCTCTTGGAGGGAGCACGTTTTCCCTTCCAGGTCTTCACAGACCATAAAAATTTGGTGTACCTGCAGACAGCTCAGCGGTTGAATTCTCGCCAGGCCAGATGGTCCTTGTTCTTCTCCCGGTTTCATTTCACCCTCCATTTCCTTTCTGGGGAGAAGAACATTCGGGCCGACGCTCTCTCTTGCTCCGTTGTGTCATCTGTGGAGGAGGAGCCTCGGCTTATTGTCCCCTCCGAGAGCTTGAGAACTGTGGCCCCGGTTTCGCTGGAGTCTGTGCCCCCGGGCAAGACTTTTGTTCCATCCAGTTTGCGACCGGAGGTTCTCTCTTGGGCGCACTCGTCCAGAGTGGGTGGACATTTTGGTGCCAAAAGGACATCTGAGTTACTGGCGAGGACATACTGGTGGCCGCATATGGCTCGTGATGTCGCGGAGTATGTTCGGGCGTGTGTCTCTTGCGCCAGGAACAAGACTCCTCGGCAACGGCCAGCTGGTTTGCTTTATCCTCTGCCCGTGGCGGACAGGCCCTGGGAGATGGTCGGGATGGACTTTGTGGTGGGCTTACCCAAGTCTCGTAACTGCACCATTATCTGGGTGATCACCGACCATTTTTCCAAAATGGTGCATTTGGTGCCTCTTCCACGGCTACCATCTGCACGGGCGTTGGCTGTCTTGTTTATCAAGCATATCTTTCGCTTACACGGTATGCCAGACAAAATTGTTAGTGACCGGGGTCCCCAGTTTGCGTCTCGATTCTGGAGGGAGATTTGTCGTCTACTCAGTATTGAGTTAAATCTCTCTTTGGCATATCATCCCGAGACGAATGGGTTAGTAGAAAGGGCCAACCAGACCTTGGTCACATATCTGCGACATTTTGTTTCTGCCAGGCAGGATGACTGGGCATCCTTGCTACCGTGGGCAGAGTTTGCACTTAACAATGCCGTAGCCGACTCCACCGGTCAGACTCCATTCCTCTTAAATTACGGCCAGCATCCGCGTGTTCCTGTGCCCATGCCTGTGTCTTCCGCTGATCCCAGGGTGGCAGACTGGGCTGTGGAGGCACGGGACATTTGGGATCGCACGCAGGATGCCATTCGGGCCTCCAAGGAGAGAATGAGGTCCTCTGCCGATGTTCATCGGCGCCCCGCTCCGACCTTTGCCCCTGGCGACTTGGTGTGGCTCTCCGCCCATAACATCAGGCTGCGAGTTGAGTCCACTAAGTTTGCTCCTCGCTACTTGGGTCCCTTCAAGGTTCTCGAACAGGTTAATCCTGTGGTCTACTGCCTGGATCTTCCTCCACGCTTGGGTATCACCGACACCTTTCATGTGTCCCTTTTGAAACCCGTATACATATCCCGGTTTTCCGAGTCATCTGCCGGGACATCGGGTTCGTCTACGGACGATTACGAGGTGAACGCTATTTTGGGGTGCAAGGTGGTACGCGGCAAAAAGTTCTATCTGGTGGATTGGAAGCGTTATGGTCCAGAGGACAGGTCTTGGGAGCCTGCTGAAAACATTCGGGCCCCACAGCTCATTGCTGCCTTAGAGCGTAGCGAGGCCCAAGGAGGGGGGGGCCCTAGGAGGGGAGGTAATGTTAGGTCTCGAGTTCCCACTTCTGCACAGGGGGAATCTCGAGCTGTCTCCGCTGCGGTCTCCCATTCCTATTCAGCCGCAGTGGAGTCTGCTCAGCAGGGACGTCGGTCCAAGCGTCTTGCTCGGTCTCACTCTGTACAGAGAGTTACTGCTGCTTCTTCAGCTCCTGCCATTAAAGTCAGTGCTGGTCAGTGGCGAGCGGACTTCTCTGGGACTAAGTCCTTGTTTGCGCACACTGAGCATGCCCAGGGCAAGATCTCCCGTTGGAGATCGAGGGTCATGTGCTCAGGCTCTGCAGCGCATTCCATTGGTCCTCTTGGCAGGTCTTGGAAGGGCAAAGTTTCTGTGGCCATTCCTGTCCTGCAACTATATAAACTGCGCATGACCGCATGGCCATGCGCTAGTGTACAATTATTACAGTTAGGGCCAGAAATATTTGGACAGTGACACAAGTTTTGTTATTTTAGCTGTTTACAAAAACATGTTCAGAAATATAATTATATATATAATATGGGCTGAAAGTGCACACTCCCAGCTGCAATATGATAGTTTCCACATCCAAATCGGAGAAAGGGTTTAGGAATCATAGCTCTGTAATGCATAGCGTCCTCTTTTTCAAGGGACCAAAAGTAATTGGACAATGGACTCTAAGGGCTCCAATTAACTCTGAAGGCGTCTCCCTCGTTAACCTGTAATCAATGAAGTAGTTAAAAGGTCAGGGGTGTATTCCAGGTGTGTGGTTTTGCATTTGGAAGCTGTTGCTGTGAGCAGACAACATGCGGTCAAAGGAACTCTCAATTGAGGTGAAGCAGAACATCCTGAGGCTGAAAAAAAAGAAAAAATCCATCAGAGAGATAGCAGACATGCTTGGAGTAGCAAAATCAACAGTTGGGTACATTCTGAGAAAAAAGGAATTGACTGGTGAGCTTGGGAACTCAAAAAGGCCTGGGCGTCCACGTATGACAACAGTGGTGGATGATCGCCGCATATTTAATTTGGTGAAGAAGAACCCGTTCACAACATCAACTGAAGTCCAGAACACTCTCAGTGAAGTAGGTGTATCTGTCTCTAAGTCAACAGTAAAGAGAAGACTCCATGACAGTAAATACAAAGGGTTCACATCTAGATGCAAACTATTCATCAATACCAAAAATAGACAGGCCAGAGTTAAATTTGCAGAAAAACACCTCAAGAAGCCAGCTCAGTTCTGGAAAAGTATTCTATGGACAGATGAGACAAAGATCAACCTGTACCAGAATGATGGGAAGAAAAAAGTTTGGAGAAGAAAGGGAACGGCACATGATCCAAGGCACACCACATCCTCTGTAAAACATGGTGGAGGCAACGTGATGGCATGGGCATGCATGGCTTTCAATGGCACTGGGTCACTTGTGTTTATTGATGACATAAGAGCAGACAAGAGTAGCCGGATGAATTCTGAAGTGTACCGGGATATACTTTCAGCCCAGATTCAGCCAAATGCTGCAAAGTTGATTGGACGGCGCTTCATAGTAAAGATGGACAATGACCCCAAGCATACAGCCAAAGCTACCCAGGAGTTCATGAGTGCCAAAAAGTGGAACATTCTGCAATGGCCAAGTCAGTCTCCAGATCTAAACCCAATTGAGCATGCATTTCACTTGCTCAAATCCAGACTTAAGACGGAAAGACCCACAAACAAGCAAGACCTGAAGGCTGCGGCTGTAAAGGCCTGGCAAAGCATTAAGAAGGAGGAAACCCAGCGTTTGGTGATATCCATGGGTTCCAGACTTAAGGCAGTGATTGCCTCCAAAGGATTTGCAACAAAATATTGAAAATAAAAATATTTTTTTTGGGTTATGTTTATTTGTCCAATTACTTTTGACCTCCTAAAATGTGGAGTGTTTGTAAAGAAATGTGTACAATTCCTACATTTTCTATCAGATATTTTTGTTCAACTCTTCAAATTAAACGTTACAATCTGCACTTGAATTCTGTTGTAGAGGTTTCATTTCAAATCCAATGTGGTGGCATGCAGAGCCCAACTCGCGAAAATTGTGTCACTGTCCAAATATTTCTGGCCCTAACTGTATGTGTGTGTGTAGATGGATGTACAGTTAAGTCCATATATATTTGGACAGAGACAACATTTTTCTAATTTTGGTTATAGACATTACCACAATTAATTTTAAACAAAACAATTCAGATGCAGTTGAAGTTCAGACTTTCAGCTTTCATTTGAGGGTATCCACATTAAAATTGGATGAAGGGTTTAGGAGTTTCAGCTCCTTAACATGTGCCACCCTGTTTTTAAAGGGACCAAAAGTAATTGGACAATTGAGTCCAAGGCTATTTCATGGAGAGGTGTGGGCAATCCCTTCGTTATGTCATTCTCAATTAAGCAGATAAAAGGCCTGGAGTTGATGTGAGGTGTGGTGCTGCATTTGGAAGGTTTTGCTGTGAAGTAAACATGCGGTCAAAGGAGCTCTCCATGCAGGTGAAACGAGCCATCCTTAAGCTGCGAAAACAGAAAAAACCCATCCGAGAAATTGCTACAATATTAGGAGTGGCAAAATCTACAGTTTGGTACATCCTGAGAAAGAAAGAAAGAAAGCACTGGTGAACTCATCAATGCAAAAAGACCTGGGCGCCCACGGAAGACAACAGTGGTGGATGATCGCAGAGTAATCTCCATGGTGAAGAGAAACCCCTTCACAACAGCCAACCAAGTGACCAACACTCTCCAGGAGGTCGGCGTATCAATATCCAAATCTACCATAAAGAGAAGACTGCATGAAAGTAAATAAAGAGGATTCACTGCACAGTGCAAGCCACTCATAAGCATCAAAAATAAAAAGGCTAGTCTGGACTTTGCTAAAAAAAAATCCAAAAAAGCCAGCACAGTTCTGGAAGAACATTCTTTGGACAGATGAAACCAAGATCAACCTCTACCAGAATGATGGAAAGAGAAAAGTATGGTGAAGGCGTGGTACAGCTCATGATCCAAAGCATACCACATCATCTGTAAAACACGGCGGAGGCGGTGTGATGGCTTGGGCATGCATGGCTGCCAGTGGCACTGGGTCACTAGTGTTTATTGAGGATGTGACACAGGACAGAAGCAGCCGAATGAATTCTGAGGTATTCAGAGCCGCCATACTGTGTGTTCAGATCCAGCCAAATGCAGCAATACTGATTGATCGTCGTTTCATACTACAGATGGACAATGACCCAAAACATAAAGCCAAAGCAACCCAGGAGTTTATTAAAGCAAAGAAGTGGAATATTCTTGAATGGCCAAGTCAGTCACCTGATCTCAACCCAATTGAGCAGCATTTCACTTGTTAAAGACTAAACTTCAGACAGAAAGACCCACAAACAAACAGCAACTGAAAACCACCGCAGTGAAGGCCTGGCAGAGCATCAAAAAGGAGGAAACACAGCGTCTGGTGATGTCCATGAGTTCAAGACTTCAGGCAGTCATTGCCAGCAAAGGGTTTTCAACCAAGTACTAAAAATGAACATTTTATTTAAAATTATTGAATCTGTCCAATTACTTTTGGTCCCTTTAAAAACAGGGTGGCACATGTTAAGGAGCTGAAACTCCTAAACCCTTCATCCAATTTTAATGTGGATACCCTCAAATGAAAGCTGAAAGTCTGAACTTCAACTGCATCTAAATTGTTTTGTTTAAAATTCATTGTGGTAATGTCTATAACCAAAATTAGAAAAATGTTGTCTCTGTCCAAAAATATATGGACTTAACTGTATGTCGATGGATGAAAGCTCCTAAGTATCCCTCCCTAGAGTTGTTGACTGCTCGCGGATGATGGTAGCTCTCTAGCGCCCAACTATCCATCTGTATGTTACACACATCACAGCGTCCTGTAGCTGTGCCTGCCAGTACGGCGCCGTGCGCTTGTCTTGCGCTTTCCATACCCAAGCCTGGGTGGTTAGTGGCGTCCGTCAGTGCGGCATCGCACGCACTCTTGTGCTCATATATTTCTGTTAAGGTTCTCTACACACCCAGTTGCGGTGTTGTGCCAGCAAGGGTCTAATCGGACTTCAATTCCTTTTGGGGTTAAGTTCGCTGACTACTTGCTCGCGCTCTATGTGCGGTACTGCGGTCCTGTGACTTAACAGGATCGCTTTCTTCCCGCTGGGTGAGGTTTAACCCACGTGTGTATACTTTAAAGTACCGCCATATAGTCTGTCATTTACCACATCAAACCTCTTAACATTTTGGACTTAATGAGGAAGGAACCAAAGTACCTCCAGTCCTTTAAGATTTTCTTATAAAAACTATTTATTGTTTGAGTTTCCCTTAGTAGTAGAAAATATGAAATGTGGATTACTTGAACATCTATGCAAACAACATATGATATCAGATGATTGTATAAGATTTCATCATTTCGAAAATATACCTGAGCAGACGACTCCAGCATCTTCATTATGTCCACAGTTATGCACTGTAAATGGTTGGTGTAGACAGTCCCATACGTGTTGTTCATTGCCGGTGCATTGCACATCATCCAATACAATTACTCCTTGTCCTTGGCCAAATGCGGCACTGCCATTAAATGCAAGAGCTTGGCCACAATTTAACTGACGGCATACAACTTGTGCAGCATTAATATCCCAATAATCATCACACACAGTTCCCCATGCTCCATTATAGAGGATTTCTACACGACCGTTACATTGACCATTGCCATTCACCAGTCTTATTGACAAGTCTGAACCTGAACCTAAAAAAAAGGAGAATGGTCATTTCTAAAAACAATATATTATAAATTATCTTAAAGGGAACCTGACAGGTCCCCTATAAAGCATTTGTATTATTGTTACTAAATACCCTGCCTATTCAGCCATTTGTAGTGTTTAAAACCTAAATACATGTTAAAAAAATTCTTTATAAATAGTGATTTGCGGACTTATCCGAAAAACTTTCAGCAATCTCAAATTTGGCACGAACATAGCTCATTTGGATTTGTGCACGGATTTAAGAGCATTTTCCCTTAAAGTCAGCAGAATTCGGGAACAGTTCAGTAAATGATTGTGTTTCCACTAATGCTTTTGTTAGGACTTTGGCTACGATAGTGGTGCTGTATGTTGAGCGGGGGGGTCTTTAGTGAGGGGATTTAGTGTTGAAAGGTCAGAGGAACGGCAGACTGTTTTTCTTTTTTAATTTTTTCTCTTTATGTTAACTTAATGTGTGTCGATTCTGGCAGACGATCACACCACAAATACCTTCCACAATGTCCAGACACAAGGGCTTCTGTAATTGGTTGCAAAAATCACATGACCCTCTCCTTATAAAAAAGCGGATATGTTGTTTTGGTGGCATGATTTTGTCAGTGTAACAGTACAGAGAGGCTGCTACAGTGGCTGCTGCAAGTTTTCAGATAGTTAGAAATGCAGTTTAGTGTCAGTTTCTTCAGCTATATTGGATCATGGGTAAAATCAACCTTCCTTCATCTAAAATGATTGTGCTAATAGTGTAGTGCAGGCAGGGCGCCACATTTCCTAATCACAATTAATTGGATTAATATTTTGGTGCAGGAAGGAGGCTACATTTCCTATTCAAAATCGTTTGCACTAACATTGTGGTGTAGGCAGGAGGCCAGATTTCGTAATGAAAATAGTTTGGGCTAATTGTTGTGAATTCTGTGGCAGAGCTCCCTCCTGTGGTCACAAGAGGTACTTCGGCTGATTCTCTCTATGAGCTTCCGTTGGTGGAGGAGAGTGGTACTGCGGCTTCTGAGTTTCCTTCCTCAGGTGTGTGGTGAAGTCGTTAGGTGCTGCTCTATTTAACTCCACCTAGTGCTTTGATCCTGGCCTCCAGTCAATGTTCTAGTGTTGGACTTGCTTCCTCCTGGATCGTTCCTGTGACCTGCTGCTCTGCATAGCTAAGTTCCGCTTTTGTTATTTTGTTTGCTGTTTTTTTCTGTCCAGCTTGCGTTTTTGGTTTTTCCTGCTTGCTGGAAGCTCTGGGACGCAGAGGGTGTACCTCCGTGCCGTTAGTCGGTACGGAGGGTCTTTTTGCCCCCTTTGCGTGGTTGTTTGTAGGGTTTTGTGTTGATTGCAAAGTTACCTTTCCTATCCTCGCTCTGTTCAGAAAGTCGGTCCTCACTTTGCTAAATATATTTCATCTCTACGTTTGTCTTTTCATCTTAACTCACAGTCATTATATGTGGGGGCTGCCTTTTCCTTTGGGGTATTTCTCTGAGGCAAGGTAGGCTTATTTTCTATCTTCAGGCTAGCTAGTTTCTCAGGCTGTGCCGAGTTGCATAAGGAGCGTTAGGCGCAATCCACGGCTGCCTCTAGTGTGGTTGGAGAGGATTAGGGATTGCGGTCAGCAGAGCTCCCACGTCTCAGAGCTCGTTCTATGTTTTTGGGTTTTGTCAGGTCACTGTATGTGCTCTGACCTCTATGTCCATTGTGGTACTGAATTACCTAATCATAACAGTACTGGAGGCCCAAAGTACTAATGATTCTCAATAGAGGGAAAAAAGAAGTTCTGAGACCATTTTTTTTTCTCTGCACTGTGTTTTGCCTTTTTTTTCCCCTAGACATTTGGGTGGTTCAGGACACAGGTGTAGCGATGGACATTAAAGGTCTGTCTTCATGTGTGGATCAGCTCACGGCAAGAGTACAAAATATTCAAGACTTTGTGGTTCAGAATTCTATGTTAGAACCTAGAATTCCTATTCCTGATTTGTTTTTTTGGAGATAGAACTAAATTTCTGAGTTTCAAAAATAATTGTAAACTATTTCTGACTTTGAAACCTCGCTCCTCTGGTGACCCAGTTCAACAAGTTAGGATCATTATTTCTTTTTTACGTGGCGACCCTCAGGACTGGGCATTTTCTCTTGCGCCAGGAGATCCTGCATTAAGTAATATTGATGCGTTTTTCCTGGCGCTCGGATTGCTGTACGATGAACCTAATTCAGTGGATCAGGCAGAGAAAAATTTGCTGGCTCTGTGTCAGGGTCAGGATGAGATAGAGGTATATTGTCAGAAATTTAGAAAGTGGTCCGTACTCACTCAATGGAATGAAGGTGCGCTCGCAGCTATTTTCAGAAAGGGTCTCTCTGAAGCCCTTAAGGATGTCATGGTGGGATTTCCTATGCCTGCTGGTCTGAATGAGTCTATGTCTTTGGCCATTCAGATCGGTCGACGCTTGCGTGAGCGTAAATCTGTGCACCATTTGGCGGTATTATCTGAGCATAAACCTGAGCCTATGCAGTGCGATAGGACTTTGACCAGAGTTGAACGGCAAGAACACAGACGTCAGAATGGGCTGTGTTTCTACTGTGGTGATTCCACTCATGCTATCTCTGATTGTCCTAAGCGCACTAAGCGGTTCGCTAGGTCTGCCACCATTGGTACGGTACAGTCAAAATTTCTTTTGTCCGTTACCTTGATCTGCTCCTTGTCATCTTATTCTGTCATGGCATTTGTGGATTAAGGCGCTGCCCTGAATTTGATGGACTTGGAGTATGCTAGGCGTTGTGGGTTTTTCTTGGAGCCCTTGCAGTGTCCTATTCCATTGAGAGGAATTGATGCTACGCCTTTGGCCAAGAATAAGCCTCAGTACTGGACCCAGCTGACCATGTGCATGGCTCCTGCACATCAGGAGGTTATTTGCTTTCTGGTGTTGCATAATCTGCATGATGTGGTCGTGTTGGGGTTGCCATGGCTACAAGTCCATAATCCAGTATTAGATTGGAAATCCATGTCTGTGTCCAGCTGGGGTTGTCAGGGGGTACATGGTGATGTCCCATTTCTGTCTATTTCGTCATCCACCCCTTCTGAGGTCCTAGAGTTCTTGTCTGATTACCGGGATGTATTTGATGAGCCCAAGTCCGATACCCTACCTCCGCATAGGGATTGTGATTGTGCTACCGATTTGATTCCTGGTAGTAAATTCCCAAAAGGTCGACTGTTTAATTTATCTGTGCCTGAGCACGCCGCTATGCGGAGTTACGTGAAGGAGTCCTTGGAGAAGGGGCATATTTGCCCGTCATCGTCGCCATTAGGAGCGGGGTTCTTTTTTGTGGCCAAGAAGGATGGTTCGCTGAGACCTTGTATAGATTACCGCCTTCTAAATAAGATCACGGTTAAATTTCAGTACCCCTTGCCGCTGTTATCTGATTTGTTTGCTCGGATTAAGGGGGCTAGTTGGTTCACCAAGATAGATCTTCGTGGGGCGTATAATCTTGTGCGTATTATGCGAGGCTATGAATGGAAAACTGCATTTAATACGCCCGAGGGCCATTTTGAGTACCTAGTAATGCCATTCGGACTTGCCAATGCTCCATCAGTGTTTCAGTCCTTTATGCATGACATCTTCCGAGAGTACCTGGATAAATTCCTGATTGTATACTTGGATGATATTTTGATCTTCTCGGATGATTGGGAGTCTCATGTGAAGCAGGTCAGAACGGTGTTTCAGGTCCTGCGTGCTAATTCTTTGTTTGTGAAGAGATCAAAGTGTCTCTTTGGTGTTCAGAAGGTTTCATTTTTGGGGTTCATTTTTTCCCCTTCTACTATCGAGATGGACCCTGTTAAGGTCCAAGCCATCCATGATTGGACTCAGCCGACATCTCTGAAAAGTCTGCAAAAGTTCCTGGGCTTTGCTAATTTTTATCGTCGCTTCATCTGCAATTTTTCTAGTATTGCTAAACCATTGACCGATTTGACCAAGAAGGGTGCTGATGTGGTCAATTGGTCTTCTGCTGCTGTGGAAGCTTTTCAAGAGTTGAAGCGTCGTTTTTCTTCTGCCCCTGTGTTGTGTCAACCAGATGTTTCGCTTCCATTCCAGGTCGAGGTTGATGCTTCTGAGATTGGAGCAGGGGCTGTTTTGTCGCAGAGAAGTTCTGATTGCTCGGTGAGGAAACCATGCACCTTCTTTTCCAGGAAGTTTTTGCCTGCTGAGCGAAATTATGATGTTGGCAATCGAGAGTTGCTGGCCATGAAGTGGGCATTAGAGGAGTGGCGTCATTGGCTTGAAGGAGCTAAGCATCGCGTGGTGGTCTTGACTGATCATAAGAACTTGACTTATCTCGAGTCTGCCAAGCGGTTGAATCCTAGACAGACTCGTTGGTGTTAGGAGTCGAGTTTCCTCTGCTGCACAGGGGGAATCTCGATCCGTCTCCGCTGCGGTCTCCCATTCTCCTCCAGCCGCAGTGGAGTCCGCTCAGCAGGGACGTCGATCCCAGCGTCTCGCTCACTCTGACTCTGTGAGAAGAGTTACCGCTGCTTCTCCAGCTTCTGCCTTTAAAGCCAATACTGGTCAGCAGCGAGCGGACTTCTCTGGGACTAAGTCCTTATCTGCACACACTGAGCATGCCCAGGGCAAGATCTCCCGTTGGAGATCGAGGGTCATGTGCTCAGGCTCTGCGGCACATTCCATTGGTCCTCTTGGCAGGTCTTGGAAGGGCAAAAGTTCTGTAGCCACTTCCTGTGCTGCAACTATATAAACTGCGCATGACCGCACGGCCATGCGCTAGTATTGTCTCATAATGTTATATGTGTGTGTGTAGATGAATGTATGTCGATGGATGAAAGCTCCTAAATATCCCTCCCTAGAGTTGTTGTCTGCTCGCGGATGTTGGTAGCTATCTAGCGCCTGACTAATCATCTGCACGATACACACATTACAGCGTCCTCTTGCTGTGTCCGCCTGTACGGCGCTGTGCGCTTGCCTTGCGCTTTCCATACCCAAGCCAGTGTGGTTGGTGGCGTCCGTCAGTGCGGCATTGCTCGCACTCCTGTGCATTTATATATCTATATTTAGTTTCCTTTCACACCCAGTTGCGGTGTAGTGCCAGCGAGGGTCTAATCGGACTTCAATCCCAGTTGGGGTTAAGTACGCTGACTACTCGCTCGCGCTTTAGGTGCGGTACCGCGATCCTGTGACACAACAGGATTGCTCCCTTCACGCTGGGTGAGGTTGAACCCACGTGTATATACTTTAGTGTACCGCCATATAGTCTGTATTTACTAGCAGCAGGTTTTCACCTGCACGGTGGACCCCGGACTGCGAACGCATCTATATCACCTTTCTTGGTGCGTTCCGCCAGTCCTAACATAATACTAGCGCCAGGGTCTGGCTAGTAAATGATGGACGATCAGCGTTCACAGCGGTACATCCAGCAGTTGGAGGGAAGGTTGGCGGCTCTTGAGCGTTCAACCTCAACTGTGGATGTCACTGCGGTCGCTGTTCAGGCTGCTAGTGTTGCTGCAGCCACCTTGTCCACTGCCGCTCCTGTCCCGACTCTAACTCGCCTCCCGCTTCCAGAGAAATTCTCTGGTGACAGTAAGTCTTGTAGGGGTTTCGTGAGTCAGTGCTCTATACATCTCGAGCTTCTGGCCTCTCGTTTCCCTACAGAGCGGGCTAAGGTGGGATTTATAGTGTCTCTTCTGTCGGACAGAGCGTTGCAGTGGGCTACGCCGCTATGGGAGCGTAGCGATCATGTGGTGCAGAGTGCTCCGTTGTTTCTGAGCACTCTGAAACAGGTCTTTGTGGGACCTCGTGTCACCCATGATACGGCGCTCCAATTGTTGACATTGACTCAGGGCTCGTCCTTGGTCAGTCATTTTGCCGTCCACTTGCGCACCTTAGCATCTGAGCTGGAGTGGTCGGATAAAGCCCTCATTCCAATATTTTGGAGGGGGCTGGCTGACCACGTTAAGGACGCCCTGGCCACTAGGGGGATTCCCGCCACACTGGAGGAATCAATAACTCTATCCACTCGTATTGATCTCCGTTTTCACGAGCGGAGGTTAGAGCGAGCCCAGTGTAGGCAGAGGTTTCGGCTGGCTCCCACCTTCGCCAAACCTTTGGAATCTCCAGACCAGGCTCCTGAGCCCCATGAGCCTGTGGTAGAGTCTCGAGCAGGATCTAAGTCCCGGACCGCTTGTGCACTCCAGATTTGTCATCTTTGCCAACAGTCTGGACATCTTGCCTCCAGATGTCTCCAGCGGTCGAGGAAATGTCAGCGTCTAGTGGTAATTGGTGGAGGTGCACTAGACACGGCGATGTTTGCCTCCAAATTGTCCTTTAAGGGGACAATAACATTGGGCTCATCCTCTCACTCGGTAGAACTCTGCGTGGATTCTGGGGCGGAGGGCAATTTTATGTCTTCAGCCTTCGCCCAACGTCACGCAATCCCTCTGGTCATGCTATCTCAACCAGTAACGGTACGAGTGGTGAATGGGTCGACACTGCCCACACAGATTACACATCAAATTATCTCTTTTACTCTGTCCATGTCACCATCTCATCAGGAGATTATATCTCTACTCGTCATTCCTGAGGGAATTGATGAGGTTCTCTTGGGGATACCCTGGTTACGGTACCACTCTCCTCACATCGAGTGGTCCTCAGGCAGAAATCTGGGATGGGGTGAATCTTGTGGGAACAGGTGTCATCGAGAGTGCGTTCAGGTTACTACTACAGAGGTACCCGCAGATCTCTCCTCTCTCCCCAAGCAATATTGGTCTTATGCAGACGTGTTCTCCAAAAAGGCAGCGGAGACTCTTCCGCCCCATCGCCCCTATGACTGTCCTATTGATCTCTTGCCTGGTGCTGAGCCTCCCCGGGGTCGAGTCTATCCATTATCTCTCCCAGAAACGGAGGCAATGTCTCAGTACATACAAGAGAATTTGGCAAGAGGGTTCATCAGGAAGTCAGTGTCACCTGCTGGGGCAGGGTTCTTTTTCGTGCAGAAGAAGAGTGGAGAACTACGTCCATGCATAGACTACAGGGGTCTTAATGCTATCACAGTTAAGAACAAGTACCCTTTGCCGTTGATATCTGAGCTTTTCGATAGGCTTCGGGGAGCTAGAGTGTTTACTAAACTAGATCTGCGGGGTGCTTATAACCTGATAAGCATCCGTGAGGGGGACGAGTGGAAAACGGCATTTAACACCAGAGATGGGCACTATGAGTGTCTGGTGATGCCCTTCGGGCTCTGTAATGCACCTGCCGTTTTCCAAGACTTTGTCAACGATATCTTCCGGGATATGCTTTCCACCTCGGTTGTAGTCTATCTGGATGATATTCTCATCTTTTCTCCAGATATTGACTCCCACCGGAGAGATGTTGGCAGAGTCTTCGATCTCCTACGGGCAAACTCTCTTTATGCAAAGTTGGAGAAGTGTGTGTTTGAGCAGGAGTCCTTACCTTTCCTGGGCTATATCATCTCCGCCCAGGGATTGGCTATGGATCCTGCCAAACTACAGGCTGTGATGGACTGGCAAGAGCCCCATTCTCTTAAAGCGGTGCATTGCTTTATGGGGTTCATAAACTATTACCGCCAGTTCATTCCCCACTTCTCAACTCTGGTAGCTCCCTTTGTAGCCCTCACCAAGAAGGGAGCAAATCCCAAATTGTGGTCGGAAGAGGTCTCCAAGGCCTTCACTTCTATTATTTCCCACTTTGCTAGCGCTCCCATCTTACATCGTCCCGATGTGGATAAGCCATTCCTAATGGAGGTGGATGCCTAGTCCGTTGGTGCTGGAGCAGTCCTCTACCAAAAGGATGCTCAAGGTCGGAAGCATCCATGCTTCTTCTTCTCTAAGACCTTCACGCCAGCGGAGAGGAACTACTCCATCGGGGACAGGGAGTTGCTAGCAATGAAGTTGGCCTTTTCGGAGTGGAGACACCTTCTGGAAGGTGCGCGGTTGCCCTTCCAAGTTTACACGGACCACAACAAATTGGTCTATTTGCAGACAGCCCAGCGGCTAAATTCTCGCCAGGCCAGATGGTCCCTGTTCTTCTCCCGGTTCCACTTTTCTCTTCATTATCTCGCCGGGGAGAAGAATATCCGTGCTGACGCTCTCTCTCGCTCCCTTATTTCAACTGAGGAGGAGGAAGAGGAGCCTCGGCTTATTGTCCCTTTCAAGAGCCTGAGAACCGTGGCGCCGGTTTCGCTAGAGTCTGTGCCTCCGGGCAAGACTTTTGTGCCCATTAATTTGCGACCGGAGGTTCTCTCTTGGGCTCATTCGTCCAGGGTGGGTGGACACTTTGGGACAAAGAGGACATCTGAGCTACTGGCGAGGACGTACTGGTGGCCATATATGGTCCGGGATGTCAGGGATTATGTTCTGGCGTGTGTCTCCTGCGCCAAAAATAAATCTCCGCGTCAAACGCCAGCTGGTTTGCTCTATCCCTTGCCGGTGGCAGATAGGCCCTGGGAGATGGTCGGGATGGACTTTGTTGTGGGTTTGCCCAAGTCTCGCGGCTGTACCATCATTTGGGTCATCACCGATCATTTCTCAAAAATGGTGCATTTGGTGCCGCTACCACGGTTACCTTCTGCACGGGCCTTGGCAGCGTTGTTCATTAGACATATCTTCCGCCTGCATGGTATGCCAGACAAAATTGTCAGTGACCGGGGTCCCCAGTTTGCATCTCGGTTCTGGAGAGAGCTCTGTCGTCTTCTCAGTATTGAGTTGAATATCTCTTCCGCTTATCATCCCGAGACAAATGGGTTGGTAGAGAGGGCCAACCAGACCTTGGTCACATACCTGCGACATTTTGTTTCAGCCAGGCAGGATGACTGGGCATCCTTGCTATCATGGGCAGAGTTTGCACTGAACAACGCCGTAGCCGACTCCACTGGACAAACCCCATTCCTCCTCAACTATGGTCAGCATCCACGGGTACCTGTGCCTATGCCCGTGTCTTCCGCCGACTCCAGGGTGGTAGACTGGGCTGTGGAGGCACGGGATATTTGGGACCGCACTCAGGATGCCATTCGGGCCTCTAAGGAGAGAATGAGGTCCTCCGCCGATGCTCATCGGCGCCCCGCTCCGACCTTTGCTCCTGGCGACTTGGTGTGGCTCTCCGCCCGTAACATCAGGCTGCGAGTTGAGTCCACTAAATTTGCTCCTCGCTACTTGGGCCCATTCAAGGTCCTCGAGCAGGTTAATCCTGTGGTCTATCGTTTGGCCCTTCCGCCACGCCTGGGTATCACCGACACCTTTCATGTGTCCCTCTTGAAACCCGTGTATATGTCCCGGTTCTCCGAGTCATCTGCTGGGACATCGGGTTCGTCTTCGGACGATTATGAGGTGAACGCTATTTTGGGGTGCAAGGTGGTGCGTGGTAAAACATTTTATTTGGTGGACCGGAAGGGTTATGGCCCCGAGGACAGGTCCTGGGAGCCTGTTAAGCACATTCGGGCTCCGCAGCTCATTGCTGCCTTCGAACGTAGCGAGGCCCAAGGAGGGGGGGGGCCCTAGGAGGGGGGGTAATGTTAGGAGTCGAGTTTCCTCTGCTTCACAGGGGGAATCTCGATCCGTCTCCGCTGCGGTCTCCCATTCTCCTCCAGCCGCAGTGGAGTCCGCTCAGCAGGGACGTCGATCCCAGCGTCTCGCTCACTCTGACTCTGTGAGAAGAGTTACCGCTGCTTCTCCAGCTTCTGCCTTTAAAGCCAATACTGGTCAGCAGCGAGCGGACTTCTCTGGGACTAAGTCCTTATCTGCACACACTGAGCATGCCCAGGGCAAGATCTCCCGTTGGAGATCGAGGGTCATGTGCTCAGGCTCTGCAGCGCATTCCATTGGTCCTCTTGGCAGGTCTTGGAAGGGCAAAGTTTCTGTGGCCATTCCTGTCCTGCAACTATATAAACTGCGCATGACCGCATGGCCATGCGCTAGTGTACAATTATTACAGTTAGGGCCAGAAATATTTGGACAGTGACACAAGTTTTGTTATTTTAGCTGTTTACAAAAACATGTTCAGAAATATAATTATATATATAATATGGGCTGAAAGTGCACACTCCCAGCTGCAATATGATAGTTTCCACATCCAAATCGGAGAAAGGGTTTAGGAATCATAGCTCTGTAATGCATAGCGTCCTCTTTTTCAAGGGACCAAAAGTAATTGGACAATGGACTCTAAGGGCTCCAATTAACTCTGAAGGCGTCTCCCTCGTTAACCTGTAATCAATGAAGTAGTTAAAAGGTCAGGGGTGTATTCCAGGTGTGTGGTTTTGCATTTGGAAGCTGTTGCTGTGAGCAGACAACATGCGGTCAAAGGAACTCTCAATTGAGGTGAAGCAGAACAT
This sequence comes from Ranitomeya imitator, assembly GCF_032444005.1. NCBI lineage: Eukaryota > Metazoa > Chordata > Amphibia > Anura > Dendrobatidae > Ranitomeya > Ranitomeya imitator. The sequence goes on from NC_091283.1 coordinate 801,306,940, forward strand.
CCTGAGGCTGAAAAAAAAGAAAAAATCCATCAGAGAGATAGCAGACATGCTTGGAGTAGCAAAATCAACAGTTGGGTACATTCTGAGAAAAAAGGAATTGACTGGTGAGCTTGGGAACTCAAAAAGGCCTGGGCGTCCACGTATGACAACAGTGGTGGATGATCGCCGCATATTTAATTTGGTGAAGAAGAACCCGTTCACAACATCAACTGAAGTCTCCAGCTTCTGCCTTTAAAGCCAATACTGGTCAGCAGCGAGCGGACTTCTCTGGGACTAAGTCCTTATCTGCACACACTGAGCATGCCCAGGGCAAGATCTCCCGTTGGAGATCGAGGGTCATGTGCTCAGGCTCTGCGGCACATTCCATTGGTCCTCTTGGCAGGTCTTGGAAGGGCAAAAGTTCTGTAGCCACTTCCTGTGCTGCAACTATATAAACTGCGCATGACCGCACGGCCATGCGCTAGTATTGTCTCATAATGTTATATGTGTGTGTGTAGATGAATGTATGTCGATGGATGAAAGCTCCTAAATATCCCTCCCTAGAGTTGTTGTCTGCTCGCGGATGTTGGTAGCTATCTAGCGCCTGACTAATCATCTGCACGATACACACATTACAGCGTCCTCTTGCTGTGTCCGCCTGTACGGCGCTGTGCGCTTGCCTTGCGCTTTCCATACCCAAGCCAGTGTGGTTGGTGGCGTCCGTCAGTGCGGCATTGCTCGCACTCCTGTGCATTTATATATCTATATTTAGTTTCCTTTCACACCCAGTTGCGGTGTAGTGCCAGCGAGGGTCTAATCGGACTTCAATCCCAGTTGGGGTTAAGTACGCTGACTACTCGCTCGCGCTTTAGGTGCGGTACCGCGATCCTGTGACACAACAGGATTGCTCCCTTCACGCTGGGTGAGGTTGAACCCACGTGTATATACTTTAGTGTACCGCCATATAGTCTGTATTTACTAGCAGCAGGTTTTCACCTGCACGGTGGACCCCGGACTGCGAACGCATCTACTGTATATCACCTTTCTTGGTGCGTTCCGCCAGTCCTAACAGTTGGTCGCTGTTTTTTGCCCGTTTTGACTTTGTGGTTTCGTACCTTCCGGGCTCTAAAAATGTGAAGGCGGATGCCCTGTCTAGGAGTTTTGTGCCCGACTCTCCGGGTTTATCTGAGCCGGCGGGTATTCTCAAAGAGGGAGTAATTGTGTCTGCCATCTCCCCTGATTTTGCGGCGGGTGCTGCAAAAATTTCAGGCTAATAAACCTGATCGTTGCCCAGCGGAGAAACTGTTTGTCCCTGATAGGTGGATGAATAAAGTTATCTCTGAGGTTCATTGTTCGGTGTTGGCTGGTCATCCTGGAATCTTTGGTACAAGAGAGTTAGTGGCTAGATCCTTTTGGTGGCCATCTCTGTCGCGGGCTGTGCGTTCTTTTGTGCAGTCCTGTGGGATTTGTGCTCGGGATAAGCCCTGCTGTTCTCGTGCCAGTGGGTTGCTTTTGCCCTTGCCGATCCCAAAGAGGCCTTGGACACATATCTCTATGGATTTTATTTCAGATCTTCCCGTCTCTCAAAAAATGTCAGTCATTTGGGTGGTTTGTGATCGCTTCTCTAAGATGGTCCATTTGGTACCCTGGTCTAAATTACCTTCCTCCTCTGATTTGGTGCCATTGTTCTTCCAGCATGTGGTTCGTTTACATGGCATTCCAGAGAATATCGTTTCTGACAGAGGTTCCCAGTTTGTTTCGAGGTTTTGGCGAGCCTTTTGTGCAAGGATGGGCATTGACTTGTCTTTTTCCTCGGCTTTCCATCCTCAGACTAATGGCCAGACCGAACGAACCAATCAGACCTTGGAAACATATCTGAGATGCTTTGTTTCTGCTGATCAGGATAACTGGGTGTCCTTTTTGCCTTTGGCTGAGTTCGCCCTTAATAAACGGGCCAGCTCGGCTACCTTGGTTTCGCCGTTTTTCTGCAACTCTGGGTTCCATCCTCGTTTCTCTTCAGGGCAGGTTGAGTCTTCGGACTGTCCTGGTGTGGATACTGTGGTGGACAGGTTGCAGCAGATTTGGACTCATGTAGTGGACAATTTGACCATGTCCCAGGAGAAGGCTCAACGTTTCGCTAATCGCAGACGCTGTGTGGGTCCCCGACTTCGTGTTGGGGATTTGGTTTGGTTGTCTTCTCGTCATATTCCTATGAAGGTTTCCTCTCCTAAGTTTAAACCTCGTTTCATTGGTCCATATAGGATTTCTGAGGTTCTTAATCCTGTGTCTTTTCGTTTGACCCTTCCAGATTCTTTTTCCATCCATAACGTATTCCATAGGTCATTGTTGCGGAGATACGTGGCACCTATGGTTCCATCTGTTGATCCTCCTGCCCCGGTTTTGGTGGAGGGGGAGTTGGAGTATATTGTAGAGAAGATTTTGGATTCTCGTGTTTCAAGATGGAAACTCCAGTATCTGGTTGAGTGGAAGGGTTATGCTCAGGAAGATAATTCCTGGGTCTTTGCCTCTGATGTCCATGCTCCCGATCTTGTTCGTGCCTTTCATATGGCTCATCCTGGTCATCCTGGGGGCTCTGGTGAGGGTTCGGTGACCCCTCCTCAAGGGGTACTGTTGTGAATTCTGTGGCAGAGCTCCCTCCTGTGGTCACAAGTGGTACTTCGGCTGATTCTCTCTATGAGCTTCCGTTGGTGGAGGAGAGTGGTACTGCGGCTTCTGAGTTTCCTTCCTCAGGTGTTGTGGTGAAGTCGTTAGGTGCTGCTCTATTTAACTCCACCTAGTGCTTTGATCCTGGCCTCCAGTCAATGTTCTAGTGTTGGACTTGCTTCCTCCTGGATCGTTCCTGTGACCTGCTGCTCTGCATAGCTAAGTTCCGCTTTTGTTATTTTGTTTGCTGTTTTTTTCTGTCCAGCTTGCGTTTTTGGTTTTTCCTGCTTGCTGGAAGCTCTGGGACGCAGAGGGTGTACCTCCGTGCCGTTAGTCGGTACGGAGGGTCTTTTTGCCCCCTTTGCGTGGTTGTTTGTAGGGTTTTGTGTTGACCGCAAAGTTACCTTTCCTATCCTCGCTTTGTTCAGAAAGTCGGGCCTCACTTTGCTAAATCTATTTCATATCTACGTTTGTCTTTTCATCTTAACTCACAGTCATTATATGTGGGGGCTGCCTTTTCCTTTGGGATATTTCTCTGAGGCAAGGTAGGCTTATTTTCTATCTTCAGGCTAGCTAGTTTCTCAGGCTGTGTCGAGTTGCATAGGGAGCGTTAGGCGCAATCCACGGCTGCCTCTAGTGTGGTTGGGGAGGATTAGGGCTTGCGGTCAGCAGAGTTCCCACGTCTCAGAGCTCGTTCTATGTTTTTGGGTTTTGTCAGGTCACTGTATGTGCTCTGACCTCTATGTCCATTGTGGTACTGAATTACCTAATCATAACAGCTAATATTGTGGTGCAGGCAGAAAGCCACATTTCTCAATCATGATCTTTTGGGCTAATATTGTGGTGCCAGCAGGATGTCACATTTCCTAATCAAACTTGTTTGGGCTAAGATTTTGTGGTGCAGAAAGGAGGTAACATTTCTTTATCTAAATTATTTGTGCTAATACTGTCTTGCAGGCTTGTCATCACATTTCAGAATCTAAATCCTTTTAGCTAATAGTGTGGTCCAGACACCAGGCTATATTTTTTAATCTGAATCCTTTCTGACAACAGTTTATTCCAGACACACTAAATCTTCTGCTCTATTATTGTGGTGTACGCAGGAGGCCACATTTCCTAATTTAAATAGTTTGTGCGAATATTCTGGTGCAGGCAGAAGACCACGCTTCCTAATCTATATCGTTTGTGCTAATAGGAGGCCACATTTTCTAATCTAAATAGTTTGTGCTAATATTCTGGTGCAGGCAGGAGGACACATTTCCTAATCTAATATTAGCCAAATATTGGTTATTGTTAGTCAAACATTACATTAATAATTAATATGTAAAATAAAGCCCTGTAACAGAAACCCATCAGCATCTTATTATTGTTGTGTCAATGACTTCACAAAGGCATCCTACTACCACATCAAACCTCTTAACATTTTGGACTTAATGGGAAAGGAACCAAAGTACCTCCAGTCCTTTAAGATTTTCTTATAAAAACTATTTATTGTTTGAGTTTCCCTTAGTAGTAGAAAATATGAAATGTGGATTACTTGAACATCTATGCAAACAACATATGATGTCAGATGATTGTATAAGATTTCATCATTTCGAAAATATACCTGAGCAGACGACTCCAGCATCTTCATTATGTCCACAGTTATGCACTGTAAATGGTTGGTGTAGACAGTCCCATACATGTTGTTCATTGCCGGTGCATTGCACATCATCCAATACAATTACTCCTTGTCCTTGGCCAAATGCAGCACTGCCATTAAATGCAAGAGCTTGGCCACAATTTAACTGACGGCATACAACTTGTGCAGCATTAATATCCCAATAATCATCACACACAGTTCCCCATGCTCCATTATAGAGGATTTCTACACGACCGTTACATTGACCATTGCCATTTACCAGTCTTATTGACAAGTCTGAACCTGAACCTAAAAAAAAAGGAGAATGGTCATTTCTAAAAACAATGTATTATAAATTATCTTAAAGGGAACCTGACAGGGCCCCTATAAAGCATTTGTATTATTGTTACTAAATACCCTGCCTATTCAGCCCTTTGTAGTGTTTAAAACCTAAATACATGTTAAAAAATTCTTTTTTAATAGTGATGAGCGGACTTATCTGGAAAACTTTCAGCAATCTCAAATTTGGCACGAACATAGCTCATTTGGATTTGTGCATGGATTTAAGAGCATTTTCCCTTAAAGTCAGCAGAATTCGGGAACAGTTCAGTAAATGATTGTGTTTCCACTAATGCTTTTGTTAGGACTTTGGCTACGATAGTGGTGCTGTATGTTGAGCGGGGGGGTCTTTAATGAGGGGATTTAGTGTGGAGAGGTCAGAGGAACGGCGGAATGTTTTTCTTTTATAATTTTTTCTCTTTATGTTAACTTAATGTGTGTAGATTCTGGCAGATGATCACACCACAAATACCTTCCACAATGTCCAGACACAAGGGCTTCTGTAATTGGTTGCAAAAATCACATGACCCTCTCCTTATAAAAAAGCGGATATGTTGTTTTGGTGGCATGATTTTGTCAGTGTAACAGTACAGAGAGGCTGCTACAGTGGCTGCTGCAAGTTTTCAGATAGTTAGAAATGCAGTTTAGTGTCAGTTTCTTCAGCTATATTGGATCCTGTGTAAAATCAACCTTCCTTCATCTAAAATGATTGTGCTAATAGTGTGGTGCAGGCAGGGCGCCACATTTCCTAATCACAATTAATTGGATTAATATTTTCGTGCAGGAAGGAGGCTACATTTCCTATTCAAAATCGTTTGCACTAACATTGTGGTGTAGGCAGGAGGCCAGATTTCCTAATGAAAATAGTTTGGGCTATTATTGTGGTGCAGAAAGAAAGCCACATTTCCCAATCATGATCTTTTGGGCTAATATTGTGGTGCCAGCAGGATGTCACATTTCCTAATCAAACTTGTTTGGGCTAAGATTTTGTGGTGCAGAAAGGAGGTAACATTTCTTTATCTAAATTATTTGTGCTAATACTGTCTTGCAGGCTTGTCATCACATTTCAGAATCTAAATCCTTTTAGCTAATAGTGTGGTCCAGACACCAGCCTACATTTTTTAATCTGAATCCTTTCTGACAACAGTTTATTCCAGACACACTAAATCTTCTGCTCTATTATTGTGGTGTACGCAGGAGGCCACATTTCCTAATTTAAATAGTTTGTGCGAATATTCTGGTGCAGGCAGAAGACCACACTTCCTAATCTATATTGTTTGTGCTAATAGGAGGCCACATTTTCTAATCTAAATAGTTTGTGCTAATATTCTGGTGCAGGCAGGAGGACACATTTCCTAATCTAATATTAGCCAAATATTGGTTATTGTTAGTCAAACATTACATTAATAATTAATATGTGGAATAAAGCCCTGTAACAGAAACCCATCAGCATCTTATTATTGTTGTGTCAATGACTTCACAAAGGCATCCTACTACCACATAAAACCTCTTAACATTTTGGACTTAATGGGGAAGGAACCAAAGTACCTCCAGTCCTTTAAGATTTTTTTATAAAAACTATTTATTGTTTGAGTTTCCCTTAGTAGTAGAAGATATGAAATGTGGATTACTTGAACATCTATGCAAACAACATATGATATCAGATGATTGTATAACATTTCATCATTTCGAAAATATACCTGAGCAGACGACTCCAGCATCTTCATTATGTCCACAGTTATGCACTGTAAATGGTTGGTGTAGACAGTCCCATACGTGTTGTTCATTGCCAGTGCATTGCACATCATCCAATACAATTACTCCTTGTCCTTGGCCAAATGCAGCACTGCCATTAAATGCAAGAGCTTGGCCACAATTTAACTGACGGCATACAACTTGTGCAGCATTAATATCCCAATAATCATCACACACAGTTCCCCATGCTCCATTATAGAGGATTTCTACACGACCGTTACATTGACCATTGCCATTCACCAGTCTTATTGACAAGTCTGAACCTGAACCTAAAAAAAAGGAGAATGGTCATTTCTAAAAACAATGTATTATAAATTATCTTAAAGGGAACCTGACAGGTCCCCTAATAAGCATTTGTATTATTGTTACTAAATACCCTGCCTATTCAGCCCTTTGTAGTGTTTAAAACCTAAATACATGTTAAAAAAAATTCTTTTTTAATAGTGATGAGCGGATTTATCCGGAAAACTTTCAGCAATCTCAAATTTGGCACGAACATAGCTCATTTGGATTTGTGCACGGATTTAAGAGCATTTTCCCTTAAAGTCAGCAGAGTTCGGGAACAGTTCAGTAAATGATTGTGTTTCCACTAGTGCTTTTGTTAGGACTTTGGCTATGATAGTGGTGCTGTATGTTGAGCGGGGGGGACTTTAATGAGGTGATTTAGTGTGGAGAGGTCAGAGGAACGGCGGACTGTTTTTCTTTTATAATTTTTTCTCTTTATGTTAACTTAATGTGTGTAGATTCTGGCAGATGATCACACCACAAATACCTTCCACAATGTCCAGACGCAAGGGCTTCTGTAATTCGTTGCAAAAATCACATGACCCTCTCATTTTAAAAAAGCGGATATGTTGTTTTGGTGGCATGATTTTGTCAGTGTAACAGTACAGAGCGGCTGCTACAGTGGCTGCTGCAAGTTTTCAGATAGTTAGAAATGCAGTTTAGTGTCAGTTTCTTCAGCTATATTGGATCCTGTGTAAAATCAACCTTTCTTCATCTAAAATGATTGTGCTAATATTCTGGTGCAGGCAGGGCGCCACATTTCCTAATCACAATTAATTGGATTAATATTTTGGTGCAGGAAGGAGGCTACATTTTCTATTCAAAATCGTTTGCACTAACATTGTGGTGTAGGCAGGAGGCCAGATTTCCTAATGAAAATAGTTTGGGCTAATATTGTGGTGCAGGCAGAAAGCCTCATTTGAATTTCCCAATCATGATCTTTTGGGCTAATATTGTGGTGCCAGCAGGATGTCACATTTCCTAATCAAACTTGTTTGGGCTAAGATTTTGTGGTGCAGAAAGGAGGTCACATTTCTTTATCTAAATTATTTGTGCTAATACTGTCTTGCAGGCTTGTCATCACATTTCAGAATCTAAATCCTTTTAGCTAATAGTGTGGTCCAGACACCAGCCTACATTTTTTAATCTGAATCCTTTCTGACAACAGTTTATTCCAGACACACTAAATCTTCTGCTCTATTTTTGTGGTGTACGCAGGAGGCCACATTTCCCAAGCTAAATAGTTTGTGCGAATATTCTGGTGCAGGCAGAAGACCACATTTCCTAATCTATATCTTTTGTGCTAATAGGAGGCCACATTTTCTAATCTAAATAGTTTGTGCTAATATTCTGGTGCAGGCAGGAGGACACATTTCCTAATCTAATATTAGCCAAATATTGGTTATTGTTAGTCAAACATTACATTAATAATTAACATGTGGAATAAAGCCCTGTAACAGAAACCCATCAACATCTTATTATTGTTGTGTCAATGACTTCACAAAGGCATCCTACTACCACATAAAACCTCTTAACATTTTGGACTTAATGGGGAAGGAACCAAATTACCTCCAGTCCTTTAAGATTTTCTTATAAAAACTATTTATTGCTTGAGTTTCCCTCAGTAGTAGAAAATATGAAATGTGGATTACTTGAACATCTATGCAAACAACATAAGATATCAGATGATTGTATAAGATTTCATCATTTCGAAAATATACCTGAGCAGACGACTCCAGCATCTTCATTATGTCCACAGTTATGCACTGTAAATGGTTGGTGTAGACAGTCCCATACGTGTTGTTCATTGCCGGTGCATTGCACATCATCCAATACAATTACTCCTTGTCCTTGGCCAAATGCAGCACTGCCATTAAATGCAAGAGCTTGGCCACAATTTAACTGACGGCATACAACTTGTGCAGCATTAATATCCCAATAATCATCACACACAGTTCCCCATGCTCCATTATAGAGGATTTCTACACGACCGTTACATTGACCATTGCCATTTACCAGTCTTATAGACAAGTCTGAACCTGAACCTAAAAAAAAGGAGAATGGTCATTTCTAAAAACAATGTATTATAAATTATCTTAAAGGGAACCTGACAGGTCCCCTATAAAGCATTTGTATTATTGTTACTAAATACCCTGCCTATTCAGCCCTTTGTAGTGTTTAAAACCTAAATACATGTTAAAAAATTCTTTACAAATAGTGATGAGCGGACTTATCCGGAAAACTTTCAGCAATCTCAAATTTGGCACGAACATAGCTCATTTGGATTTGTGCACGGATTTAAGAGCATTTTCCCTTAAAGTCAGCATAATTCAGGAACAGTTCAGTAAATGATTGTGTTTCCACTAATGCTTTTGTTAGGACTTTGGCTAGGATAGTTGTGCTGTATGTTGAGCGGGGGGTCTTTAATGAGGGGATTTAGTGTGGAGAGGTCAGAGGAATGGCGGACTGTTTTTCTTTTTTAATTTTTTCTCTTTATGTTAACTTAATGTGTGTAGATTCTGGCAGACGATCACACCACAAATACCTTCCACAATGTCCAGACACAAGGGCTTCTGTAATTGGTTGCAAAACTCACATGACCCTCTCCTTATAAAAAAGCGGATATTTTGTTTTGGTGGCATGATTTTGTCAGTGTAACAGTACAGAGAGGCTGCTACAGTGGCTGCTGCAAGTTTTCAGATAGTTAGAAATGCAGTTCAGTGTCAGTTTCTTCAGCTAGTTTGGATCCTGTCTAAAATCAACCTTCCTTCATCTAAAATGATTGTGCTAATAGTGTGGTGCAGGCAGGGCGCCACATTTCCTAATCACAATTAATTGGATTAATATTTTGGTGCAGGAAGGAGGCTACATTTCCTATTCAAAATCGTTTGCACTAACATTGTGGTGTAGGCAGGAGGCCAGATTTCCTAATGAAAATAGTTTGGGCTAATATTGTGGTGCAGGCAGAAAGCCACATTTCCCAATCATGATCTTTTGGGCTAATATTGTGGTGCCAGCAGGATGTCACATTTCCTAATAAAACTTGTTTGGGCTAAGATTTTGTGGTGCAGAAAGGAGGTCACATTTCATTATCTAAATTATTTGTGCTAATACTGTCTTGCAGGCTTGTCATCACATTTCAGAATCTAAATCCTTTTAGCTAATAATGTGGTCCAGACACCAGCCTACAAATTTTAATCTGAATCCTTTCTGACAACAGTTTATTCCAGATACACTAAATCTTCTGCTCTATTATTGTGCTGTACGCAGGAGGCCACATTTCCTAATCTAAATAGTTTGTGCGAATATTCTGGTGCAGGCAGAAGACCACATTTCCTAATCTATATCGTTTGTGCTAATAGGAGGCCACATTTTCTAATCTAAATAGTTTGTGCTAATATTCTGGTGCAGGCAGGAGGACACATTTCCTAATCTAATATTAGCCAAATATTGGTTATTGTTAGTCAAACATTACATTAATAATTAATATGTGGAATAAAGCCCTATAACAGAAACCCTTCAGCATCTTATTATTGTTGTGTCAATGACTTCACAAAGGCATACTACTAGCACATAAAACCTCTTAACATTTTGGAATTAATGGGGAAGGAACCAAAGTACCTCCAGTCCTTTAAGATTTTCTTATAAAAACTATTTATTGTTTGAGTTTCCCTTAGTAGTAGAAAATATGAAATGTGGATTACTTGAACATCTATGCAAACATCATATGATATCAGATGATTGTATAAGATTTCATCATTTCGAAAATATACCTGAGCAGACGACTCCAGCATCTTCATTATGTCCACAGTTATGCACTGTAAATGGTTGGTGTAGACAGTCCCATATGTGTTGTTCATTGCCGGTGCATTGCACATCATCCAATACAATTACTCCTTGTCCTTGGCCAAATGCAGCACTGCCATTAAATGCAAGAGCTTGGCCACAATTTAACTGACGGCATACAACTTGTGCAGCATTAATATCCCAATAATCATCACACACAGTTCCCCATGCTCCATTATAGAGGATTTCTACACGACCGTTACATTGACCATTGCCATTTACCAGTCTTATAGACAAGTCTGAACCTGAACCTAAAAAAAAGGAGAATGGTCATTTCTAAAAACAATGTATTATAAATTATCTTAAAGGGAACCTGACAGGTCCCCTATAAAGCATTTGTATTATTGTTACTAAATACCCTGCCTATTCAGCCCTTTGTAGTGTTTAAAACCTAAATACATGTTAAAAAAATTCTTTTTTAATAGTGATGAGCGGACTTATCCGGAAAACTTTCAGCAATCTCAAATTTGGCACGAACATAGCTCATTTGGATTTGTGCACGGATTTAAGAGCATTTTCCCTTAAAGTCAGCAGAATTCGGGAACAGTTCAGTAAATGATTGTGTTTCCACTAATGCTTTTGTTAGGACTTTGGCTAGGATAGTGGTGCTGTATGTTGAGCGGGGGGTCTTTAATGAGGGGATTTAGTTTGGAGAGGTCAGAGGAACGGCGAACTGTTTTTCTTTTTTAATTTTTTCTCTTTATGTTAACTTAATGTGTGTAGATTCTGACAGACGATCACACCACAAATACCTTCCACAATGTCCAGACACAAGGGCTTCTGTAATTGGTTGCAAAAATCACATGACCCTCTCCTTATAAAAAAGCGGAAATGTTGTTTTGGTGGCATGATTTTGTCAGTGTAACAGTACAGAGAGGCTGCTACAGTGGCTGCTGCAAGTTTTCAGATAGTTAGAAATGCAGTTTAGTGTCAGTTTCTTCAGCTATATTGGATCCTGTGTAAAATCAACCTTCCTTCATCTAAAATGATTGTGCTAATAGTGTGGTGCAGGCAGGGCGCCACATTTCCTAATCACAATTAATTGGATTAATATTTTGGTGCAGGAAGGAGGCTACATTTCCTATTCAAAATCGTTTGCACTAACATTGTGGTGTAGGCAGGAGGCCAGATTTCCTAATGAAAATAGTTTGGGCTAATATTGCGGTGCAGGCAGAATGCCACATTTCCCAATCATGATCTTTTGGGCTAATATTGTGGTGCCAGCAGGATGTCACATTTCCTAATCAAACTTGTTTGGCCTAAGATTTTGTGGTGCAGAAAGGAGGTCACATTTCTTTATCTAAATTATTTGTGCTAATACTGTCTTGCAGGCTTGTCATCACATTTCAGAATCTAAATCCTTTTAGCTAATAGTGTGGTCCAGACACCAGCCTACATTTTTTAATCTGAATCCTTTCTGACAACAGTTTATTCCAGACACACTAAATCTTCTGCTCTATTTTTGTGGTGTACGCAGGAGGCCACATTTCCCAATCTAAATAGTTTGTGCGAATATTCTGTTGCAGGCAGAAGACCACATTTCCTAATCTATATCTTTTGTGCTAATAGGAGGCCACATTTTCTAATCTAAATAGTTTGTGCTAATATTCTGGTGCAGGCAGGAGGACACATTTCCTAATCTAATATTAGCCAAATATTGGTTATTGTTAGTCAAACATTACATTAATAATTAATATGTGGAATAAAGCCCTGTAACAGAAACCCATCAACATCTTATTATTGTTGTGTCAATGACTTCACAAAGGCATCCTACTACCACATAAAACCTCTTAACATTTTGGACTTAATGGGGAAGGAACCAAAGTACCTCCAGTCCTTTAAGATTTTCTTATAAAAACTATTTATTGTTTGAGTTTCCCTCAGTAGTAGAAAATATGAAATGTGGATTACTTGAACATCTATGCAAACAACATATGATATCAGATGATTGTATAAGATTTCATCATTTCGAAAATATACCTGAGCAGACGACTCCAGCATCTTCATTATGTCCACAGTTATGCACTGTAAATGGTTGGTGTAGACAGTCCCATACGTGTTGTTCATTGCCGGTGCATTGCACATCATCCAATACAATTACTCCTTGTCCTTGGCCAAATGCAGCACTGCCATTAAATGCAAGAGCTTGGCCACAATTTAACTGACGGCATACAACTTGTGCAGCATTAATATCCCAATAATCATCACACACAGTTCCCCATGCTCCATTATAGAGGATTTCTACACGACCGTTACATTGACCATTGCCATTTACCAGTCTTATAGACAAGTCTGAACCTGAACCTAAAAAAAAGGAGAATGGTCATTTCTAAAAACAATGTATTATAAATTATCTTAAAGGGAACCTGACAGGTCCCCTATAAAGCATTTGTATTATTGTTACTAAATACCCTACCTATTCAGCCCTTTGTAGTGTTTAAAACCTAAATACATGTTAAAAAAATTCTTTTTTAATAGTGATGAGCGGACTTATCCGGGAAACTTTCAGCAATCTCAAATTTGGCACGAACATAGCTCATTTGGATTTGTACACGGATTTAAGAGCATTTTCCCTTAAAGTCAGCAGAATTCGGGAACAGTTCAGTAAATGATTGTGTTTCCACTAATGCTTTTGTTAGGACTTTGGCTAGGATAGTGGTGCTGTATGTTGAGCGGGGGGTCTTTAATGAGGGGATTTAGTGTGGAGAGGTCAGAGGAACGGCGAACTGTTTTTCTTTTTTAATTTTTTCTCTTTATGTTTAACTTAATGTGTGTAGATTCTGACAGACGATCACACCACAAATACCTTCCACAATGTCCAGACACAAGGGCTTCTGTAATTGGTTGCAAAAATCACATGACCCTCTCCTTATAAAAAAGCGGATATGTTGTTTTGGTGGCATGATTTTGTCAGTGTAACAGTACAGAGAGGCTGCTACAGTGGCTGCTGTAAGTTTTCAGATAGTTAGAAATGCAGTTTAGTGTCAGTTTCTTCAGCTATATTGGATCCTGTGTAAAATCAACCTTCCTTCATCTAAAATGATTGTGCTAATAGTGTGGTGCAGGCAGGGCGCCACATTTCCTAATCACAATTAATTGGATTAATATTTTGGTGCAGGAAGGAGGCTACATTTCCTATTCAAAATCGTTTGCACTAACATTGTGGTGTAGGCAGGAGGCCAGATTTCCTAATGAAAATAGTTTGGGCTAATATTGTGGTGCAGGCAGAAAGCCACATTTCCCAATCATGATCTTTTGGGCTAATATTGTGGTGCCAGCAGGATGTCACATTTCCTAATCAAACTTGTTTGGGCTAAGATTTTGTGGTGCAGAAAGGAGGTCACATTTCTTTATCTAAATTATTTGTGCTAATACTGTCTTGCAGGCTTGTCATCACATTTCAGAATCTAAATCCTTTTAGCTAATAGTGTGGTCCAGACACCAGCCTACATTTTTTAATCTGAATCCTTTCTGACAACAGTTTATTCCAGACACACTAAATCTTCTGCTCTATTTTTGTGGTGTACGCAGGAGGCCACATTTCCCAATCTAAATAGTTTGTGCGAATATTCTGGTGCAGGCAGAAGACCACATTTCCTAATCTATATCTTTTGTGCTAATAGGAGGCCACATTTTCTAATCTAAATAGTTTGTGCTAATGTAAGTACTCGGACAGAATTCCGAGAGTGGACCCTCTGGGTCGTGACTCTAGAGCCCCCGGGGTCGAGCGGACCAGATGGAATCACCCCCTATACAGGGAGTGTTAGGAGCAGGACCTCGGGGGAATGGAGACACAACAGCTAGAGTCAAAGGGGCGACCCAAGATAAAGAAGGAAACCACAGGCTATAAGGACGGCAGGGAATAATAGGAAAACAAGACTTAACTGAACAAATGACTGGAACACGGAACGGCAGGACTCAGCAGGAACACGGACAGGCAGGACACAGCAGGAACACGGACCGGCAGGATACAACAGGAACACGGACTGGCGGGATACAGCAGGAACACGGACAGGCAGGACACAGCAGGAACACGGACTGGCCGAATACAGCAGGAACACGGACTGGCAGGATACAGCAGGAACACGGACTGGCAGGATACAGCAGGAACACGGACTGGCAGGATACAGCAGGAACACGGACTGGCAGGATACAGCAGGAACACGGACTGGCAGGACACAGCAGGAACACGGACTGGCAGGATACAGCAGGAACACGGACTGGCAGGACACTGAGACAAAGCAAGGACTGGGCTGAGAAAAGACACTGGTACAGGGGAGCCTAGGGCATAGGGACACTGACGGCAGACAGTGCACCTACAAAGCAAAGGCGTCTTACCTAGGAAGACGCCGGGAAGAAATACCCGATGGGCGCCGCCATGTTGGGTCGGAGCCACCGGGTCGCGACCTCCCAGAAGGCCCTGCGACGGGGGAGACGCGACCGCGCATGCGCGAAGAGACCGGACGCCGGGAGCCGGCGAAGGAGGAGGCAGAGCGGCGCGGGACAGGATCGTGAGCGCGCCGAGGGATGGGAGAAGCCGGGTAAGTATGTGCGGGCGTGACAGTACCCCCCTCCTTAGTCCCCCTCCTTTTAAGGCTAGAAAGGAATCTTTTCATGATAAGGGGAGCGTTGATGTTCTCTCGGGGCTCCCAGGACCTCTCCTCAGGACCAAATCCCTCCCAATCAATCAAAAAATAAGTTTTACCCCTAATTACTTTTTTGGCAAGAATATCTTTAACATTAAAGATTCCATCAGAAGTACAGAGCTGAGGAGAGGAAGAGGTAGCGGAGTGAAAACAATTAAAGACTGCGGGTTTGAGAAGAGACACATGGAAGGCATTGGGGATGCGCAAAGAGGCAGGTAGCTTCAATTTATAAGAGACATCATTAATGCGACTCAAGATAGGAAAAGGACCAATGTAGCGAGGACCCAGTTTGTAAGAGGGAATTTTAAGCTTGATATAGCGAGAGGAGAGCCAAACTTTATCACCCGGGGAATATGGCGGAGCATCCAAACGCTTCTTGTCAGCAAACCTTTTCATATTAAGGCTAGCTTTCTCAAGAGCCACTTTGGTCTCATTCCAAATCGTAGAGAATTCCCGGGACAAGAAATCCGCTGCCGGTACCCCCGAGGAAAGAGAAACAGGAAGAGGAATGTTCGGATGTTGACCATGGACTACGAAAAAGGGAGATTTGGAGGAAGACTCGCTGGGAAGATTGTTGTAAGAGAATTCAGCCCAGGGGAGAAGAGAGACCCAGTCATCTTGGTGTGCATTGGTGAAGTGTCGCTGATATGTAGTCAGAACTTGAGTAACTCGCTCCACTTGTCCATTGGACTGAGGGTGATAGGCGGAAGAGAAGTCCAAGTTAACCTTTAATAGACTGCAGAGAGCTCTCCAAAAACGTGAAGTAAATTGTACTCCACGGTCTGAGACAATATGATGTGGAAAACCATGAAGACGGAAGACTTGGTGTAAAAAGATCTTTGCCAACTCAGGAGCGGAAGGCAGACCAGGCAAAGCGATGAAGTGAGCCATTTTAGAGAACCGATGTACAACAACCAAGATGACAGAGCAATTCAAGGAAGAAGGTAGATCAGTGATGAAGTCCATCGCGATATGACTCCATGGAACGGAAGGCACAGGCAGAGGATGCAGGAGACCGGAGGGAAGCTGCCTAGGGACTTTATTTTTAGCACAAGAAGGACAAGAAGCGATGAATTTGGTGACGTCTTGTCTTAGAGATGACCACCAGTAGTGCCGAGAGATAAGAGAAAGTGTCTTCTTGACTCCTACATGTCCTGCAATTTTGGAGGATTGACCCCAACGTAAAACTCTCTCCTTGTCTTGATTAGCCACAAGAGTCTTGCCAGGAGGAGTAGAAATCACTCTTAGAGGAGCAAGAGTGACGATCTTCGCAGGATCAATGATGTGAGCCGGAGAATCCTCAATGTCCTGAGGCTGAAAGGATCTCGAAAGAGCATCTGCTTTGACATTCTTATTACCAGGTCAGAAATGAAGTTCAAACTCAAATCGTCCGAAGAATAAAGACCATCTGGCTTGTCGTGGATTTAGTCTTTGGGCAGACTGAATATAGGCCAGATTCTTGTGGTCAGTGTAAATGATGAATGGATGAAGAGACCCTTCAAGAAGATAACGCCATTCTTCCAAGGCTAGCTTGATAGCCAATAGCTCCTTATCCCCTATAGAGTAGTTACGCTCAGGAGCGGAAA
Source organism: Ranitomeya imitator (assembly GCF_032444005.1). NCBI lineage: Eukaryota > Metazoa > Chordata > Amphibia > Anura > Dendrobatidae > Ranitomeya > Ranitomeya imitator. Next base: position 801,323,661 of record NC_091283.1, read on the forward strand.
AAGTTTTAGAAAAGAAACCACAGGTTACCAAACGTCCGGACGAAGATCTTTGCAAAAGTACTGCTCCAGCTCCAATAGAGGATGCGTCGACCTCAAGGACAAACGGTCTATTAGCATCAGGACGATGAAGCACAGGGGCCATAGCGAAACTTTGTTTAAGGGACAGAAAAGACTCTTCAGCCTCAGGGGTCCAAAGGCTGGAGTTGACTCCCTTGCGAACTAAGGCAGAGATAGGCTTGGTCATGGAAGAAAAATGAGGAATAAATTGTCTATAGTAGTTGGCAAAGCCAAGAAAACGTTGGATTGCTTTTGTTCCAAGAGGACGAGGCCAATTCAGGACAGCAGAAACCTTCTCTGGATCCATCTCTAAGCCAGATCTTGAGACAATATACCCAAGGAAGGGAAGAGAGGATTGTTCAAACACGCACTTCTCAATCTTAGTGAACAGATGATTCTCTCTTAGCCTTTGCAGGACTCGGCGGACATATCGCCTGTGAGTGGAGAGATCCGGAGAGAAGATGAGGATGTCGTCAAGGTAAACCACGACTGAGGAGTAGAGAAGATCCCGAAATACATAGTTCACAAATTCCTGGAAAACCGCGGGGGCGTTGCAGAGACCAAATGGCATAACCAAGTATTCGTAGTGACCGTCACGAGTATTGAAGGCAGTCTTCCACTCATCGCCTGCACGAATACGAACCAGATTGTATGCGCCACGTAGATCTAATTTGGTAAAGATTTGCGCACCCCGAAGACGGTCGAAGAGTTCCGGAATGAGTGGCAAAGGATATTTGTTCTTCACCGTGATGTTGTTTAGGCCTCGATAATCAATGCAGGGAAGGAAGGAACCGTCTTTCTTCTTCACGAAAAAAAACCCTGCTCCGGCCGGAGAAGAAGACTTGCGGATGAAACCTTTAGCAAGATTTTCTTGAATGTACTCAGACATAGCTTGAGTCTCAGCAGGAGAGAGAGGATAGATTCTGCCCCTGGGCGGGTTAGTTCCAGGCACGAGATCTATGGGACAATCATAGAGACGGTGAGGCGGAAGCTCGTCAGCCTCCTTCTTGTTGACGACATCAGAAAAAGCGCTGTAGACAGAGGGTAAGGCGGGAAAGGAAGAGGAAGGAGAAGAATTAGAGGAAGATCCCACAGGACGCACCGGCAGCAGACAACGTTCCCGACAAAGCTCACCCCAGCGCAAGATATTACCATTGCGCCAATCTAAAATGGGCTCGTGGTTCCGTAACCAAGGAAGACCTAAGAGCATAGGATAAGACAGACCCGCTAAAACATAAAATGCAATTCTCTCCTTGTGCAGAGCCCCAACCTGAAGTTCCACCTCAAGAGTCACTTGAGTAATGGTCTCCTGTAAAGGTTTACCATCCACAGATGCAAGAATCACAGGAGCCTCTAAGGTTTTGACTGGAACGGAGAATTTCAAAACCTCTTCCAACCTGATAAAATTCCCTGCAGCGCCCGAATCCACATACGCATCCAGAGAAATGCCCTTGCCCGCAATATGCAAAAGAACGGACAAGGTAAGGGGTTGAGAGGAATCACACACACCTAGGGAGGCCTCTCTTACCTGACCTAGGTGGATGAGTTTTCCGGACGTTCAGGGCAAGAGCGCAATAAATGAGCAGCACTTCCGCAGTAAAAACATAACCCCTGAGTGCGCCTCTCTTTACGACGTTGTTCGGACATTTTAAGACGGTCCACTTGCATAGGTTCCGGTGCGGACACCTGAGAGGAGGTTCTAGGCAGTGGACTGAGTGGCTTACGGGTGGCAGAAGAAGGACGAAGAGACCTCCGCTCGTGAGCGCGTTCTTGGAACCGAAGGTCAATACGGGTAGCTAAGGAAATTAATTCCTCCAAAACCGTAGGGGTGTCCCGACCAGCTAGCTCATCCTTTATGCGCCCAGAGAGACCCCGCCAGAAAGCACCCACCAACGCTTCATTGTTCCAGCCCAAGTCAGAGGAGAGGGTGCGGAACTGAATAGCATACTGGCATACGGATAACGATCCCTGATGGAGAGAGAATAGAGCTTCAGTTGTAGAGGCCAGTCGTCCAGGTTCGTCAAAGACAAGACGGAAAGTCTCCAAAAATTCGGACAACCGGGAGACTAGGGGATCGTCTCGCTCCCAGAGTGGATTAACCCATGCCAAGGCGTCACCCTCTAGATGGGAAATCAAAAACGCAACTTTGGACCGATCCGTTGGGTGATGCTGGGGCAGAAGCTCAAAGTGAAGGCGGCATTGGTTTAGAAATCCTCGGCAGGACTTAGGATCCCCATTGTACCGAGGCGGTTTAGCCAAGCGGGGTGGAGGGTGGGAAGCAGGAGCAGACGTAGAAGCCATATAACATAGAAGACATATAACTAAGTATATGGGCCTGGGTGTCACGCTGCTGAGCTAACTCTTGCTGTAAGCCAATGGTAGAGCGGCGTTGCCAGGATCGGAGGACTGGAGCGTGGACAAACGAGAATCCATAGCCTTCATAAAGGACATCATACGGGACTGATTCTCCCGCAAAAAGAGTAGCTCTTTTTGCGTAGCAGAGGCCCCAGCGGGGTCCATGGCCTTTGCTTACTGTAAGTACTCGGACAGAAATCCGAGAGTGGACCCTCTGGGTCGTGACTCTAGAGCCCCCGGGGTCGAGCGGACCAGATGGAATCACCCCCTATACAGGGAGTGTTAGGAGCAGGACCTCGGGGGAATGGAGACACAACAGCTAGAGCCAAAGGGGCGACCCAAGATAAAGAAGGAAACCACAGGCTATAAGGACGGCAGGGAATAATAGGAAAACAAGACTTAACTGAACAAATGACTGGAACACGGAACAGCAGGACTCAGCAGGAACACGGACAGGCAGGACACAGCAGGAACACGGACCGGCAGGATACAACAGGAACACGGACTGGCGGGATACAGCAGGAACACGGACAGGCAGGACACAGCAGGAACACGGACTGGCCGAATACAGCAGGAACACGGACTGGCAGGATACAGCAGGAACACGGACTGGCAGGATACAGCAGGAACACGGACTGGCAGGATACAGCAGGAACACGGACTGGCAGGATACAGCAGGAACACGGACTGGCAGGACACAGCAGGAACACGGACTGGCAGGATACAGCAGGAACACGGACTGGCAGGACACTGAGACAAAGCAAGGACTGGGCTGAGAAAAGACACTGGTACAGGGGAGCCTAGGGCATAGGGACACTGACGGCAGACAGTGCACCTACAAAGCAAAGGCGTCTTACCTAGGAAGACGCCGGGAAGAAATACCCGATGGGCGCCGCCATGTTGGGGCGGAGCCACCGGGTCGAGACCTCCCAGAAGGCCCTGCGACGGGGGAGACGCGACCGCGCATGCGCGAAGAGACCGGACGCCGGGAGCCGGCGAAGGAGGAGGCAGAGCGGCGCGGGACAGGATCGTGAGCGCGCCGAGGGATGGGAGAAGCCGGGTAAGTATGTGCGGGCGTGACAGCTAATATTCTGGTGCAGGCAGGAGGACACATTTCCTAATCTAATATTAGCCAAATATTGGTTATTGTTAGTCAAACATTACATTAATAATTAATATGTGGAATAAAGCCCTGTAACAGAAACCCATCAACATCTTATTATTGTTGTGTCAATGACTTCACAAAGGCATCCTACTACCACATAAAACCTCTTAACATTTTGGACTTAATGGGGAAGGAACCAAAGTACCTCCAGTCCTTTAAGATTTTCTTATAAAAACTATTTATTGTTTGAGTTTCCCTCAGTAGTAGAAAATATGAAATGTGGATTACTTGAACATCTATGCAAACAACATATTGTTAGGACTGGCGGAACGCACCAAGAAAGATGCGTTCGCAGTCCGGGGTCCACCGTGCAGGAGAAACCCTGCTGCTAGTAAATAGCAGACTATATGGCGGTACACTATAGTATATACACGTGGGTTCAACCTCACCCAGCGTGAAGGGAGCAATCCTGCTGCGTCACAGGATCGCGGCACCGCACCTAAAGCGCGAGCGAGCAGTCAGCGTACTTAACCCCAACTGGGATTGAAGTCCGATTAGACCCTCGCTGGCACTACACCACAACTGGGTGTGTAAGGAAACTAAGAATAAATATATAACTGCACAGGAGTGCGAGCAATGCCGCACTGACGGACGCCACCAACCACACTGGCTTGGGTATGGAAAGCGCAAGGCAAGCGCACGGCGCCGTACAGGCGGACACAGCAAGAGGACGCTGCAATGTGTGTTTCGTGCTGTTGGACAAGTCGGGCGCTAGATAGCAAACATACACCTTCCGCGAACAGACATTCAATAGGGAGGGTATTTTAAAGAGCGACTTTCACTCACAACACACACACATATTTACAAGACAATACTAGCGCATGGCCGTGCGGTCATGCGCAGTTTATATAGTTGCAGCACAGGAAGTGGCCACAGGACTTTTGCCCTTCCAAGACCTGTCAAGAGGACCAATGGAATGTGCCGCAGAGCCTGAGCACATGACCCTCGATCTCCAACGGGAGATCTTACCCTGGGCATGCTCAGTATGCGCAGACAAGGACTTAGTCCCAGAGAAGTCCGCTTGCTGCTGACCAGTACTGGCTTTAATGGCAGAGACTGGAGAAACAGCAGTAACTCTCAGAACAGAGTGAGAATGAGCAAGACGCTGGGACCGACGTCTTTGCTGAGCAGACTCCACTGCGGCTGGACAAGAATGGGAGACCGCAGCGGAGATGGCTCGAGATTCCCCCTGTGCAGAAGCGGGAACTCGACCCCTAACATTACCCCCCCTCCTAGGGCCCCCCCCTCCTTGGGCCTCGCTACGTTCGAAGGCAGCAATGAGCTGCGGAGCCCGGATGTGCTCAGCAGGCTCCCAGGATCTATCCTCAGGACCGTAACCCCTCCAGTCCACCAAATAAAATTTTTTGCCACGAACCACCTTGAACCCCAAGATAGCGTTCACCTCGTAATCGTCCGTAGACGAACCCGACGTCCCAGTAGAAGACTCAGAAAACCGGGACATGTAGACGGGCTTAAGGAGGGACACATGAAAGGTGTCGGTGATACCAAGGCGTGGAGGAAGGGCCAGGCGGTAAACCACAGGATTAACCTGTTCGAGGACCTTAAAAGGACCTAAGTAGCGAGGTGCAAACTTGGTAGACTCAACTCGCAGCCTGATGTTACGGGCGGAGAGCCACACCAAATCGCCAGGAGCAAAGGTTGGAGCGGGGCGCCGATGTGCGTCGGCGGAGGACCTCATTCTCTCCTTGGAAGCCCGAATGGCATCCTGAGTGCGATCCCAAATGTCCCGTGCCTCCACAACCCAGTCTGCCACCCTGGAATCGGCGGAAGACACGGGCATGGGCACAGGTACCCGCGGATGCTGACCATAGTTAAGGAGGAATGGGGTCTGTCCAGTGGAGTCAGCTACAGCATTGTTAAGAGCAAACTCCGCCCACGGTAGCAAAGATGCCCAGTCATCTTGCTTAGCAGAGACAAAATGTCGCAGATATGTGACTAAGGTCTGGTTGGCTCTCTCCACCAACCCATTCGTCTCGGGATGATATGCCGAAGAGAGATTTAACTCAATAGTGAGAAGATGACAAAGCTCTCTCCAGAACCGAGACGCAAACTGGGGACCCCGATCACTGACAATTTTGTCTGGCATACCGTGAAGACGGAAGATGTGTTTAATAAACAACGCTGCCAAGGCCCGTGCAGAAGGTAGCCGAGGAAGCGGCACCAAATGCACCATTTTAGAAAAATGGTCGGTGATTACCCAAATAATGGTACAGCCACGAGACTTGGGCAGACCCACCACAAAGTCCATCCCGACCATCTCCCAGGGCCTGTCTGCCACCGGCAGAGGGTATAACAACCCAGCTGGCCGTTGACGGAGAGACTTATTCTTGGCACAAGAGACACATGCCCGAACGTAGTCTCCGACGTCACGAACCATATGTGGCCACCAGTACATTCTCGCCAGCAACTCTGATGTCCTCTTTGCCCCAAAGTGTCCACCCACTCTGGACGAATGAGCCCAGGAGAGAACCTCCGGTCGCAAATTGATGGGAACAAAAGTCTTGCCCGGAGGCACAGACTCAAGCGAAACCGGAGCTACGGTTCTCAGACTCTCCGAAGGGACAATGAGCCGAGGCTCGTCCTCCTCCTCCTCAGTTGACACAAGGGAGCGAGAGAGAGCGTCAGCACGAATGTTCTTCTCTCCGGCGAGATAATGTAGAGTAAAGTGGAACCGGGAGAAAAACAAGGACCATCTGGCCTGACGAGAATTCAGCCGCTGGGCTGTCTGCAAATAGACCAAATTCTTGTGGTCCGTGAAGACTTGGAATGGGAACCGAGCACCCTCCAAGAGGTGTCTCCACTCCGAAAAGGCCAACTTCATTGCCAGCAACTCCCTATCCCCGATGGAGTAATTTCTCTCCGCTGGTGTGAAGGTCTTTGAGAAGAAGAAGCATGGGTGCTTCCGACCTTGAGCATCCTTTTGATAGAGGACTGCTCCAGCACCAACGGATGAGGCATCCACCTCCATAAGGAATGGCTTATCTACATCGGGACGATGTAAGATGGGAGCGCTAGCAAAATGGGACTTTATAGAAGCGAAGGCCTTGGAGACCCCTTCGGACCACAATTTGGGATTTGCTCCCTTCTTGGTGAGGGATACCAAGGGAGCTACCAAAGTTGAGAAGTGGGGGATGAACTGGCGATAGTAATTTATGAACCCCATAAAGCGCTGCACCGCTTTAAGAGAATGGGGTTCCTGCCAGTCCATCACTGCCTGTAGTTTGGCAGGATCCATAGCCAATCCCTGGGCCGAGATGATATAGCCCAGGAAAGGTAAGGACTCCTGCTCAAACACACACTTCTCCAACTTTGCATATAAGGAATTCGCCCGTAGGAGTTCGAAGACTCTGCCAACATCTCTCCGGTGGGAGTCAATATCTGGAGAGAAGATGAGAATATCATCCAGATAGACTACGACCGAGGTGGAAAGCATATCCCGGAAGATATCGTTGACAAAGTCCTGAAAAACGGCTGGGGCATTACAGAGCCCGAAGGGCATCACCAGGTACTCATAGTGCCCATCCCTGGTATTGAAAGCCGTTTTCCATTCGTCCCCCTCACGGATACGAATCAGATTATAGGCACCCCGCAGATCTAATTTGGTGAATATCTTAGCTCCCCTTAGCCTGTCAAAGAGCTCCGATATCAGGGGCAACGGGTATTTATTTTTAATGGTGATAGCATTGAGACCCCTGTAATCGATGCAAGGACGTAACTCCCCGTTCTTCTTCTGTACGAAGAAGAATCCCGCCCCTGCCGGAGACACCGACTTCCTTATAAACCCTCTTGCCAAATTCTCCTGAATGTATTGAGACATAGCCTCCGTCTCTGGGAGGGAGAGGGGATATACTCTTCCCCGAGGAGGTTCAGCTCCAGGCAAGAGGTCTATAGGACAGTCGTAGGGGCGATGAGGCGGTAGGGTCTCAGCAGCCTTCTTAGAGAATACATCTGCATAGCACCAATAGCACCTAGGAAGAGATGAAAGGTCTGCGGGTACCTCAGTAGTAGAAACCTGTAGACACTCACTCACACACCTGCCCATACAAGACTTACTCCAACCCAATATTCTCCCTGAGGACCACTCAATATGTGGAGAGTGGAAACGGAGCCAGGGTATTCCCAGCAAAATCTCATCCATTCCCTCGGGAAGAACAAGAAGGGAAATAATCTCCTGGTGGGAAGGGGACATGGACAGCGTGAACGGAACTGTCTGGTGTGTGATCTGCAGTGGAAGTGTCGCCCCATTCACAACTCTAACTGTAACTGGTTTGGCGAGCGTGACTAGTGGTATAGCATGGCGTAGAGCAAAAGCAGAGGACATGAAGTTTCCCTCTGCTCCTGAATCCACACAAAGCTCGACTGTTAGAGTGGAGGAGCCTAACAGGATTGTCCCTTTAAAGGACAGTTTGGAGGAAAATGCTGCTGTGTCTAGTGAACCTCCCCCAATGGTTACTAGACGCGATCGTCTTCCCGACCGCCGCGGACATTTATTGGCGTAATGTCCAAGTTGATGACAGATGTCTGACGCCAAGACAGGAGATTCAAGAGGTCTGGCGAAGGTAGGAGCCAGCCGAAACCTCTGCCTACACTGGGTCCGCTCCAACCTCCGCTCGTGAAAACGGAGGTCGATGCGGGTAGATACTGAGATAAGTTCCTCCAGTGTGGCGGGTATCTCCCTGGTGGCCAAGGCGTCCTTCACATGGTCTGCCAGTCCCCTCCAGAACACCGGAATAAGAACTTTGTCTGGCCACTCTAACTCAGAAGCTAGAGTCCGGAACTGGATGGCAAACTGGCTGACCACGGACGTGCCCTGAATAATTGTCAACAACTGGAGCGCGGTATCGTGGGTAACACGAGGTCCTAAAAAGACCTGCTTCAGAGTGTCCAAGAAGAGAGGAGCACTCTGTACCACACGATCATCTCGCTCCCAAAGTGGCGTTGCCCACTCCAACGCCCTGCCCGACAAGAGAGATAGAATAAATCCCACTCTCGCCCGTTCCGTAGGGAAGCGTGACGCCAGGAGCTCAAGATGTATGGAGCACTGGCTCACGAATCCGCGACATTGTTTACTGTCGCCAGCAAACTTGTCAGGAAGCGGGAGACGGGATAAAGTCGGAGCAGGGGTGGCAGCGGACAAACTGGCTGCGGCTACACTAGCAGCCTGAACAGCTACAGCAGTGACATCCACAGCTGAGGTTGTACGCTCAAGAGCTGCCAACCTTCCCTCCAGCTGCTGGATGTACCTCTGTAAACGCTGGTCGTCCGCCATTTACTAGCCAGACCCTGGCGCTAGTATTCTGTTAGGACTGGCGGAACGCACCAAGAAAGATGCGTTCGCAGTCCGGGGTCCACCGTGCAGGAGAAACCCTGCTGCTAGTAAATAGCAGACTATATGGCGGTACACTATAGTATATACACGTGGGTTCAACCTCACCCAGCGTGAAGGGAGCAATCCTGCTGCGTCACAGGATCGCGGCACCGCACCTAAAGCGCGAGCGAGCAGTCAGCGTACTTAACCCCAACTGGGATTGAAGTCCGATTAGACCCTCGCTGGCACTACACCACAACTGGGTGTGTAAGGAAACTAAGAATAAATATATAACTGCACAGGAGTGCGAGCAATGCCGCACTGACGGACGCCACCAACCACACTGGCTTGGGTATGGAAAGCGCAAGGCAAGCGCACGGCGCCGTACAGGCGGACACAGCAAGAGGACGCTGCAATGTGTGTTTCGTGCTGTTGGACAAGTCGGGCGCTAGATAGCAAACATACACCTTCCGCGAACAGACATTCAATAGGGAGGGTATTTTAAAGAGCGACTTTCACTCACAACACACACACATATTTACAAGACAATACTAGCGCATGGCCGTGCGGTCATGCGCAGTTTATATAGTTGCAGCACAGGAAGTGGCCACAGGACTTTTGCCCTTCCAAGACCTGTCAAGAGGACCAATGGAATGTGCCGCAGAGCCTGAGCACATGACCCTCGATCTCCAACGGGAGATCTTACCCTGGGCATGCTCAGTATGCGCAGACAAGGACTTAGTCCCAGAGAAGTCCGCTCGCTGCTGACCAGTACTGGCTTTAATGGCAGAGACTGGAGAAACAGCAGTAACTCTCAGAACAGAGTGAGAATGAGCAAGACGCTGGGACCGACGTCTTTGCTGAGCAGACTCCACTGCGGCTGGACAAGAATGGGAGACCGCAGCGGAGATGGCTCGAGATTCCCCCTGTGCAGAAGCGGGAACTCGACCCCTAACACATATGATATCAGATGATTGTATAAGATTTCATCATTTCGAAAATATACCTGAGCAGACGACTCCAGCATCTTCATTATGTCCACAGTTATGCACTGTAAATGGTTGGTGTAGACAGTCCCATACGTGTTGTTCATTGCCGGTGCATTGCACATCATCCAATACAATTACTCCTTGTCCTTGGCCAAATGCAGCACTGCCATTAAATGCAAGAGCTTGGCCACAATTTAACTGACGGCATACAACTTGTGCAGCATTAATATCCCAATAATCATCACACACAGTTCCCCATGCTCCATTATAGAGGATTTCTACACGACCGTTACATTGACCATTGCCATTTACCAGTCTTATAGACAAGTCTGAACCTGAACCTAAAAAAAAGGAGAATGGTCATTTCTAAAAACAATGTATTATAAATTATCTTAAAGGGAACCTGACAGGTCCCCTATAAAGCATTTGTATTATTGTTACTAAATACCCTGCCTATTCAGCCCTTTGTAGTGTTTAAAACCTAAATACATGTTAAAAAAATTCTTTTTTAATAGTGATGAGCGGACTTATCCGGAAAACTTTCAGCAATCTCAAATTTGGCACGAACATAGCTCATTTGGATTTGTGCACGGATTTAAGAGCATTTTCCCTTAAAGTCAGCAGAATTCGGGAACAGTTCAGTAAATGATTGTGTTTCCACTAATGCTTTTGTTAGGACTTTGGCTAGGATAGTGGTGCTGTATGTTTAGCGGGGGGTCTTTAATGAGGGGATTTAGTGTGGAGAGGTCAGAGGAACGGCGAACTGTTTTTCTTTTTTAATTTTTTCTCTTTATGTTAACTTAATGTGTGTAGATTCTGGCAGACGATCACACCACAAATACCTTCCACAATGTCCAGACACAAGGGCTTCTGTAATTGATTGCATAAATCACATGACCCTCTCCTTATAAAAAAGCGGATATGTTGTTTTGGTGGCATGATTTTGTCAGTGTAACAGTACAGAGAGGCTGCTACAGTGGCTGCTGTAAGTTTTCAGATAGTTAGAAATGCAGTTTAGTGTCAGTTTCTTCAGCTATATTGGATCCTGTGTAAAACCAACCTTCCTTCATCTAAAATGATTGTGCTAATAGTGTGGTGCAGGCAGGGCGCCACATTTCCTAATCACAATTAATTGGATTAATATTTTGGTGCAGGAAGGAGGCTACATTTCCTATTCAAAATCGTTTGCACTAACATTGTGGTGTAGGCAGGAGGCCAGATTTCCTAATGAAAATAGTTTGGGCTAATATTGTGGTGCAGGCAGAAAGCCACATTTCCCAATCATGATCTTTTGGGCTAATATTGTGGTGCCAGCAGGATGTTACATTTCCTAATCAAACTTGTTTGGGCTAAGATTTTGTGGTGCAGAAAGGAGGTCACATTTCTTTATCTAAATTATTTGTGCTAATACTGTCTTGCAGGCTTGTCATCACATTTCAGAATCTAAATCCTTTTAGCTAATAGTGTGGTCCAGACACCAGCCTACATTTTTTAATCTGAATCCTTTCTGACAACAGTTTATTCCAGACACACTAAATCTTCTGCTCTATTTTTGTGGTGTACGCAGGAGGCCACATTTCCCAATCTAGTTTGTGCGAATATTCTGGTGCAGGCAGAAGACCACATTTCCTAATCTATATCTTTTGTGCTAATAGGAGGCCACATTTTCTAATCTAAATAGTTTGTGCTAATATTCTGGTGCAGGCAGGAGGACACATTTCCTAATCTAATATTAGCCAAATATTGGTTATTGTTAGTCAAACATTACATTAATAATTAATATGTGGAATAAAGCCCTGTAACAGAAACCCATCAACATCTTATTATTGTTGTGTCAATGACTTCACAAAGGCATCCTACTACCACATAAAACCTCTTAACATTTTGGACTTAATGGGGAAGGAACCAAAGTACCTCCAGTCCTTTAAGATTTTCTTATAAAAACTATTTATTGTTTGAGTTTCCCTCAGTAGTAGAAAATATGAAATGTGGATTACTTGAACATCTATGCAAACAACATATGATATCAGATGATTGTATAAGATTTCATCATTTCGAAAATATACCTGAGCAGACGACTCCAGCATCTTCATTATGTCCACAGTTATGCACTGTAAATGGTTGGTGTAGACAGTCCCATACGTGTTGTTCATTGCCGGTGCATTGCACATCATCCAATACAATTACTCCTTGTCCTTGGCCAAATGCAGCACTGCCATTAAATGCAAGAGCTTGGCCACAATTTAACTGACGGCATACAACTTGTGCAGCATTAATATCCCAATAATCATCACACACAGTTCCCCATGCTCCATTATAGAGGATTTCTACACGACCGTTACATTGACCATTGCCATTTACCAGTCTTATAGACAAGTCTGAACCTGAACCTAAAAAAAAGGAGAATGGTCATTTCTAAAAACAATGTATTATAAATTATCTTAAAGGGAACATGACAGGTCCCCTATAAAGCATTTGTATTATTGTTACTAAATACCCTGCCTATTCAGCCCTTTGTAGTGTTTAAAACCTAAATACATGTTAAAAAATTCTTTACAAATAGTGATGAGCGGACTTATCCGGAAAACTTTCAGCAATCTCAAATTTGGCACGAACATAGCTCATTTGGATTTGTGCACGGATTTAAGAGCATTTTCCCTTAAAGTCAGCATAATTCAGGAACAGTTCAGTAAATGATTGTGTTTCCACTAATGCTTTTGTTAGGACTTTGGCTAGGATAGTTGTGCTGTATGTTGAGCGGGGGGGTCTTTAATGAGGGGATTTAGTGTGGAGAGGTCAGAGGAATGGCGGACTGTTTTTCTTTTTTAATTTTTTCTCTTTATGTTAACTTAATGTGTGTAGATTCTGGCAGACGATCACACCACAAATACCTTCCACAATGTCCAGACACAAGGGCTTCTGTAATTGGTTGCAAAACTCACATGACCCTCTCCTTATAAAAAAGCGGATATTTTGTTTTGGTGGCATGATTTTGTCAGTGTAACAGTACAGAGAGGCTGCTACAGTGGCTGGCTGCTGCAAGTTTTCAGATAGTTAGAAATGCAGTTTAGTGTCAGTTTCTTCAGCTAGTTTGGATCCTGTGTAAAATCACCTTCCTTCATCTAAAATGATTGTGCTAATAGTGTGGTGCAGGCAGGGCGCCACATTTCCTAATCACAATTAATTGGATTAATATTTTGGTGCAGGAAGGAGGCTACATTTCCTATTCAAAATCATTTGCACTAACATTGTGGTGTAGGCAGGAGGCCAGATTTCCTAATGAAAATAGTTTGGGCTAATATTGTGGTGCAGGCAGAAAGCCACATTTCCCAATCATGATCTTTTGGGCTAATATTGTGGTGCCAGCAGGATGTCACATTTCCCTAATAAAACTTGTTTGGGCTAAGATTTTGTGGTGCAGAAAGGAGGTCACATTTCATTATCTAAATTATTTGTGCTAATACTGTCTTGCAGGCTTGTCATCACATTTCAGACTCTAAATCTTTTTAGCTAATAGTGTGGCCCAGACACCAGCCTACATTTTTTAATCTGAATCCTTTCTGACAACAGATTATTCCAGATACACTAAATCTTCTGCTCTATTATTGTGGTGTACGCAGGAGGCCACATTTCCTAATCTAAATAGTTTGTGCGAATATTCTGGTGCAGGCAGAAGACCACATTTCCTAATCTATATCGTTTGTGCTAATAGGAGGCCACATTTTCTAATCTAAATAGTTTGTGCTAATATTCTGGTGCAGGCAGGAGGACACATTTCCTTATCTAATATTAGCCAAATATTGGTTATTGTTAGTCAAACATTACATTAATAATTAACATGTGGAATAAAGCCCTGTAACAGAAACCCATCAACATCTTATTATTGTTGTGTCAATGACTTCACAAAGGCATCCTACTACCACATAAAACCTCTTAACATTTTGGACTTAATGGGGAAGGAACCAAATTACCTCCAGTCCTTCAAGATTTTCTTATAAAAACTATTTATTGCTTGAGTTTCCCTCAGTAGTAGAAAATATGAAATGTGGATTACTTGAACATCTATGCAAACAACATATGATATCAGATGATTGTATAAGATTTCATCATTTCGAAAATATACCTGAGCAGACGACTCCAGCATCTTCATTATGTCCACAGTTATGCACTGTAAATGGTTGGTGTAGACAGTCCCATACGTGTTGTTCATTGCCGGTGCATTGCACATCATCCAATACAATTACTCCTTGTCCTTGGCCAAATGCAGCACTGCCATTAAATGCAAGAGCTTGGCCACAATTTAACTGACGGCATACAACTTGTGCAGCATTAATATCCCAATAATCATCACACACAGTTCCCCATGCTCCATTATAGAGGATTTCTACACGACCGTTACATTGACCATTGCCATTTACCAGTCTTATAGACAAGTCTGAACCTGAACCTAAAAAAAAGGAGAATGGTCATTTCTAAAAACAATGTATTATAAATTATCTTAAAGGGAACCTGACAGGTCCCCTATAAAGCATTTGTATTATTGTTACTAAATACCCTGCCTATTCAGCCCTTTGTAGTGTTTAAAACCTAAATACATGTTAAAAAATTCTTTACAAATAGTGATGAGCGGACTTATCCGGAAAACTTTCAGCAATCTCAAATTTGGCACGAACATAGCTCATTTGGATTTGTGCACGGATTTAAGAGCATTTTCCCTTAAAGTCAGCATAATTCAGGAACAGTTCAGTAAATGATTGTGTTTCCACTAATGCTTTTGTTAGGACTTTGGCTAGGATAGTTGTGCTGTATGTTGAGCGGGGGGGTCTTTAATGAGGGGATTTAGTGTGGAGAGGTCAGAGGAATGGCGGACTGTTTTTCTTTTTTAATTTTTTCTCTTTATGTTAACTTAATGTGTGTAGATTCTGGCAGACGATCACACCACAAATACCTTCCACAATGTCCAGACACAAGGGCTTCTGTAATTGGTTGCAAAACTCACATGACCCTCTCCTTATAAAAAAGCGGATATTTTGTTTTGGTGGCATGATTTTGTCAGTGTAACAGTACAGAGAGGCTGCTACAGTGGCTGCTGCAAGTTTTCAGATAGTTAGAAATGCAGTTTAGTGTCAGTTTCTTCAGCTAGTTTGGATCCTGTGTAAAATCAACCTTCCTTCATCTAAAATGATTGTGCTAATAGTGTGGTGCAGGCAGGGCGCCACATTTCCTAATCACAATTAATTGGATTAATATTTTGGTGCAGGAAGGAGGCTACATTTCCTATTCAAAATCGTTTGCACTAACATTGTGGTGTAGGCAGGAGGCCAGATTTCCTAATGAAAATAGTTTGGGCTAATATTGTGGTGCAGGCAGAAAGCCACATTTCCCAATCATGATCTTTTGGGCTAATATTGTGGTGCCAGCAGGATGTCACATTTCCTAATAAAACTTGTTTGGGCTAAGATTTTGTGGTGCAGAAAGGAGGTCACATTTCATTATCTAAATTATTTGTGCTAATACTGTCTTGCAGGCTTGTCATCACATTTCAGAATCTAAATCCTTTTAGCTAATAGTGTGGTCCAGACACCAGCCTACATTTTTTAATCTGAATCCTTTCTGACAACAGTTTATTCCAGATACACTAAATCTTCTGCTCTATTATTGTGGTGTACGCAGGAGGCCACATTTCCTAATCTAAATATTTTGTGCGAATATTCTGGTGCAGGCAGAAGACCACATTTCCTAATCTATATCGTTTGTGCTAATAGGAGGCCACATTTTCTTATCTAAATCGTTTGTGCTAATATTCTGGTGCAGGCAGGAGGACACATTTCCTAATCTAATATTAGCCAAATATTGGTTATTGTTAGTCAAACGTTACATTAATAATTAATATGTGGAATAAAGCCCTGTAACAGAAACCCATCAACATCTTATTATTGTTGTGTCAATGACTTCACAAAGGCATACTACTAGCACATAAAACCTCTTAACATTTTGGACTTAATGGGGAAGGAACCAAAGTACCTCCAGTCCTTTAAGATTTTCTTATAAAAACTATTTATTGTTTGAGTTTCCCTCAGTAGTAGAAATATGAAATGTGGATTACTTGAACATCTATGCAAACAACATATGATATCAGATGATTGTATAAGATTTCATCATTTCGAAAATATACCTGAGCAGACGACTCCAGCATCTTCATTATGTCCACAGTTATGCACTGTAAATGGTTGGTGTAGACAGTCCCATACGTGTTGTTCATTGCCGGTGCATTGCACATCATCCAATACAATTACTCCTTGTCCTTGGCCAAATGCAGCACTGCCATTAAATGCAAGAGCTTGGCCACAATTTAACTGACGGCATACAACTTGTGCAGCATTAATATCCCAATAATCATCACACACAGTTCCCCATGCTCCATTATAGAGGATTTCTACACGACCGTTACATTGACCATTGCCATTTACCAGTCTTATAGACAAGTCTGAACCTGAACCTAAAAAAAAGGAGAATGGTCATTTCTAAAAACAATGTATTATAAATTATCTTAAAGGGAACCTGACAGGTCCCCTATAAAGCATTTGTATTATTGTTACTAAATACCCTGCCTATTCAGCCCTTTGTAGTGTTTAAAACCTAAATACATGTTAAAAAATTCTTTACAGATAGTGATGAGCGGACTTATCCGGAAAACTTTCAGCAATCTCAAATTTGGCACGAACATAGCTCATTTGGATTTGTGCACGGATTTAAGAGCATTTTCCCTTAAAGTCAGCATAATTCAGGAACAGTTCAGTAAATGATTGTGTTTCCACTAATGCTTTTGTTAGGACTTTGGCTAGGATAGTGGTGCTGTATGTTGAGCGGGGGGGTCTTTAATGAGGGGATTTAGTGTGGAGAGGTCAGAGGAATGGCAGACTGTTTTTCTTTTTTAATTTTTTCTCTTTATGTTAACTTAATGTGTGTAGATTGTGGCAGACGATCACACCACAAATACCTTCCACAATGTCCAGACACAAGGGCTTCTGTAATTGGTTGCAAAAATCACATGACCCTCTCCTTATAAAAAAGCGGATATGTTATTTTGGTGGCATGATTTTGTCAGTGTAACAGTACAGAGAGGCTGCTACAGTGGCTGCTGCAAGTTTTCAGATAGTTAGAAATGCAGTTTAGTGTCAGTTTCTTCAGCTATATTGGATCCTGTGTAAAATCAACCTTCCTTCATCTAAAATGATTGTGCTAATAGTGTGGTGCAGGCAGGGCGCCACATTTCCTAATCACAATTAATTGGATTAATATTTTGGTGCAGGAAGGAGGCTACATTTCCTATTCAAAATCGTTTGCACTAACATTGTGGTGTAGGCAGGAGGCTAGATTTCCTAATGAAAATAGTTTGGGCTAATATTGTGGTGCAGGCAGAAAGCCACATTTCCCAATCATGATCTTTTGGGCTAATATTGTGGTGCCAGCAGGATGTAACATTTCCTAATCAAACTTGTTTGGGCTAAGATTTTGTGGTGCAGAAAGGAGGTCACATTTCATTATCTAAATTATTTGTGCTAATAATGTCTTGCAGGCTTGTCATCACATTTCAGAATCTAAATCCTTTTAGCTAATAGTGTGGTCCAGACACCAACCTACATTTTTTAATCTGAATCCTTTCTGACAACAGTTTATTCCAGATACACTAAATCTTCTGCTCTATTATTGTGGTGTACGCAGGAGGCCACATTTCCTAATCTAAATATTTTGTGCGAATATTCTGGTGCAGGCAGAAGACCACATTTCCTAATCTATATCGTTTGTGCTAATAGGAGGCCACATTTTCTAATCTAAATAGTTTGTGCTAATATTCTGGTGCAGGCAGGAGGACACATTTCCTAATCTAATATTAGCCAAATATTGGTTATTGTTAGTCAAACGTTACATTAATAATTAATATGTGGAATAAAGCCCTGTAACAGAAACCCATCAACATCTTATTATTGTTGTGTCAATGACTTCACAAAGGCATACTACTAGCACATAAAACCTCTTAACATTTTGGACTTAATGGGGAAGGAACCAAAGTACCTCCAGTCCTTTAAGATTTTCTTATAAAAACTATTTATTGTTTGAGTTTCCCTTAGTAGTAGAAAATATGAAATGTGGATTACTTGAACATCTATGCAAACAACATATGATATCAGATGATTGTATAAGATTTCATCATTTCGAAAATATACCTGAGCAGACGACTCCAGCATCTTCATTATGTCCACAGTTATGCACTGTAAATGGTTGGTGTAGACAGTCCCATACGTGTTGTTCATTGCCGGTGCATTGCACATCATCCAATACAATTACTCCTTGTCCTTGGCCAAATGCAGCACTGCCATTAAATGCAAGAGCTTGGCCACAATTTAACTGACGGCATACAACTTGTGCAGCATTAATATCCCAATAATCATCACACACAGTTCCCCATGCTCCATTATAGAGGATTTCTACACGACCGTTACATTGAACATTGCCATTTACCAGTCTTATAGACAAGTCTGAACCTGAACCTAAAAAAAAGGAGAATGGTCATTTATAAAAACAATGTATTATAAATTATCTTAAAGGGAACCTGACAGGTCCCCTATAAAGCATTTGTATTATTGTTACTAAATACCCTGCCTATTCAGCCCTTTGTAGTGTTTAAAACCTAAATACATGTTAAAAAAATTATTATTTAATAGTGATGAGCGGACTTATCCGGAAAACTTTCAGCAATCTCAAATTTGGCACGAACATAGCTCATTTGGATTTGTGCACGGATTTAAGAGCATTTTCCCTTAAAGTCAGCAGAATTCGGGAACAGTTCAGTAAATGATTGTGTTTCCACTAATGCTTTTGTTAGGACTTTGGCTAGGATAGTGGTGCTGTATGTTGAGCGGGGGGGGGGGGGGCGTCTTTAATGAGGGGATTTAGTGTGGAGAGGTCAGAGGAACGGCGAACTGTTTTTCTTTTTTAATTTTTTCTCTTTATGTTAACTTAATGTGTGTAGATTCTGACAGACGATCACACCACAAATACCTTCCACAATGTCCAGACACAAGGGCTTCTGTAATTGGTTGCAAAAATCACATGACCCTCTCCTTATAAAAAAGCGGATATGTTGTTTTGGTGGCATGATTTTGTCAGTGAAACAGTACAGAGAGGCTGCTACAGTGGCTGCTGCAAGTTTTCAGATAGTTAGAAATGCAGTTTAGTGTCAGTTTCTTCAGCTATATTGGATCCTGTGTAAAATCAACCTTCCTTCATCTAAAATGATTGTGCTAATAGTGTGGTGCAGGCAGGGCGCCACATTTCCTAATCACAATTAATTGGATTAATATTTTGGTGCAGGAAGGAGGCTACATTTCCTATTCAAAATCGTTTGCACTAACATTGTGGTGTAGGCAGGAGGCCAGATTTCCTAATGAAAATAGTTTGGGCTAATATTGCGGTGCAGGCAGAATGCCACATTTCCCAATCATGATCTTTTGGGCTAATATTGTGGTGCCAGCAGGATGTCACATTTCCTAATCAAACTTGTTTGGCCTAAGATTTTGTGGTGCAGAAAGGAGGTCACATTTCTTTATCTAAATTATTTGTGCTAATACTGTCTTGCAGGCTTGTCATCACATTTCAGAATCTAAATCCTTTTAGCTAATAGTGTGGTCCAGACACCAGCCTACATTTTTTAATCTGAATCCTTTCTGACAACAGTTTATTCCAGACACACTAAATCTTCTGCTCTATTTTTGTGGTGTACGCAGGAGGCCACATTTCCCAATCTAAATAGTTTGTGCGAATATTCTGGTGCAGGCAGAAGACCACATTTCCTAATCTATATCTTTTGTGCTAATAGGAGGCCACATTTTCTAATCTAAATAGTTTGTGCTAATATTCTGGTGCAGGCAGGAGGACACATTTCCTAATCTAATATTAGCCAAATATTGGTTATTGTTAGTCAAACATTACATTAATAATTAATATGTGGAATAAAGCCCTGTAACAGAAACCCATCAACATCTTATTATTGTTGTGTCAATGACTTCACAAAGGCATCCTACTACCACATAAAACCTCTTAACATTTTGGACTTAATGGGGAAGGAACCAAAGTACCTCCAGTCCTTTAAGATTTTCTTATAAAAACTATTTATTGTTTGAGTTTCCCTCAGTAGTAGAAAATATGAAATGTGGATTACTTGAACATCTATGCAAACAACATATGATATCAGATGATTGTATAAGATTTCATCATTTCGAAAATATACCTGAGCAGACGACTCCAGCATCTTCATTATGTCCACAGTTATGCACTGTAAATGGTTGGTGTAGACAGTCCCATACGTGTTGTTCATTGCCGGTGCATTGCACATCATCCAATACAATTACTCCTTGTCCTTGGCCAAATGCAGCACTGCCATTAAATGCAAGAGCTTGGCCACAATTTAACTGACGGCATACAACTTGTGCAGCATTAATATCCCAATAATCATCACACACAGTTCCCCATGCTCCATTATAGAGGATTTCTACACGACCGTTACATTGACCATTGCCATTTACCAGTCTTATAGACAAGTCTGAACCTGAACCTAAAAAAAAGGAGAATGGTCATTTCTAAAAACAATGTATTATAAATTATCTTAAAGGGAACCTGACAGGTCCCCTATAAAGCATTTGTATTATTGTTACTAAATACCCTACCTATTCAGCCCTTTGTAGTGTTTAAAACCTAAATACATGTTAAAAAAATTCTTTTTTAATAGTGATGAGCGGACTTATCCGGGAAACTTTCAGCAATCTCAAATTTGGCACGAACATAGCTCATTTGGATTTGTACACGGATTTAAGAGCATTTTCCCTTAAAGTCAGCAGAATTCGGGAACAGTTCAGTAAATGATTGTGTTTCCACTAATGCTTTTGTTAGGACTTTGGCTAGGATAGTGGTGCTGTATGTTGAGCAGGGGGTCTTTAATGAGGGGATTTAGTGTGGAGAGGTCAGAGGAACGGCGAACTGTTTTTCTTTTTTAATTTTTTCTCTTTATGTTAACTTAATGTGTGTAGATTCTGGCAGACGATCACACCACAAATACCTTCCACAATGTCCAGACACAAGGGCTTCTGTAATTGGTTGCAAAAATCACATGACCCTCTCCTTATAAAAAAGCGGATATGTTGTTTTGGTGGCATGATTTTGTCAGTGTAACAGTACAGAGAGGCTGCTACAGTGGCTGCTGTAAGTTTTCAGATAGTTAGAAATGCAGTTTAGTGTCAGTTTCTTCAGCTATATTGGATCCTGTGTAAAATCAACCTTCCTTCATCTAAAATGATTGTGCTAATAGTGTGGTGCAGGCAGGGCGCCACATTTCCTAATCACAATTAATTGGATTAATATTTTGGTGCAGGAAGGAGGCTACATTTCCTATTCAAAATCGTTTGCACTAACATTGTGGTGTAGGCAGGAGGCCAGATTTCCTAATGAAAATAGTTTGGGCTAATATTGTGGTGCAGGCAGAAAGCCACATTTCCCAATCATGATCTTTTGGGCTAATATTGTGGTGCCAGCAGGATGTCACATTTCCTAATCAAACTTGTTTGGGCTAAGATTTTGTGGTGCAGAAAGGAGGTCACATTTCTTTATCTAAATTATTTGTGCTAATACTGTCTTGCAGGCTTGTCATCACATTTCAGAATCTAAATCCTTTTAGCTAATAGTGTGGTCCAGACACCAGCCTACATTTTTTAATCTGAATCCTTTCTGACAACAGTTTATTCCAGACACACTAAATCTTCTGCTCTATTTTTGTGGTGTACGCAGGAGGCCACATTTCCCAATCTAAATAGTTTGTGCGAATATTCTGGTGCAGGCAGAAGACCACATTTCCTAATCTATATCTTTTGTGCTAATAGGAGGCCACATTTTCTAATCTAAATAGTTTGTGCTAATGTAAGTACTCGGACAGAATTCCGAGAGTGGACCCTCTGGGTCGTGACTCTAGAGCCCCCGGGGTCGAGCGGACCAGATGGAATCACCCCCTATACAGGGAGTGTTAGGAGCAGGACCTCGGGGGAATGGAGACACAACAGCTAGAGTCAAAGGGGCGACCCAAGATAAAGAAGGAAACCACAGGCTATAAGGACGGCAGGGAATAATAGGAAAACAAGACTTAACTGAACAAATGACTGGAACACGGAACGGCAGGACTCAGCAGGAACACGGACAGGCAGGACACAGCAGGAACACGGACCGGCAGGATACAACAGGAACACGGACTGGCGGGATACAGCAGGAACACGGACAGGCAGGACACAGCAGGAACACGGACTGGCAGGACACAGCAGGAACACGGACTGGCAGAATACAGCAGGAACACGGACTGGCAGGATACAGCAGGAACACGGACTGGCAGGATACAGCAGGAACACGGACTGGCAGGATACAGCAGGAACACGGACTGGCAGGATACAGCAGGAACACGGACTGGCAGGACACAGCAGGAACACGGACTGGCAGGATACAGCAGGAACACGGACTGGCAGGACACTGAGACAAAGCAAGGACTGGGCTGAGAAAAGACACTGGTACAGGGGAGCCTAGGGCATAGGGACACTGACGGCAGACAGTGCACCTACAAAGCAAAGGCGTCTTACCTAGGAAGATGCCGGGAAGAAATACCCGATGGGCGCCGCCATGTTGGGGCGGAGCCACCGGGTCGAGACCTCCCAGAAGGCCCTGCGACGGGGGAGACGCGACCACGCATGCGCGAAGAGACCGGACGCCGGGAGCCGGCGAAGGAGGAGGCAGAGCGGCGCGGGACAGGATCGTGAGCGCGCCGAGGGATGGGAGAAGCCGGGTAAGTATGTGCGGGCGTGACAGCTAATATTCTGGTGCAGGCAGGAGGACACATTTCCTAATCTAATATTAGCCAAATATTGGTTATTGTTAGTCAAACATTACATTAATAATTAATATGTGGAATAAAGCCCTGTAACAGAAACCCATCAACATCTTATTGTTGTGTCAATGACTTCACAAAGGCATCCTACTACCACATAAAACCTCTTAACATTTTGGACTTAATGGGGAAGGAACCAAAGTACCTCCAGTCCTTTAAGATTTTCTTATAAAAACTATTTATTGTTTGAGTTTCCCTCAGTAGTAGAAAATATGAAATGTGGATTACTTGAACATCTATGCAAACAACATATGATATCAGATGATTGTATAAGATTTCATCATTTCGAAAATATACCTGAGCAGACGACTCCAGCATCTTCATTATGTCCACAGTTATGCACTGTAAATGGTTGGTGTAGACAGTCCCATATGTGTTGTTCATTGCCGGTGCATTGCACATCATCCAATACAATTACTCCTTGTCCTTGGCCAAATGCAGCACTGCCATTAAATGCAAGAGCTTGGCCACAATTTAACTGACGGCATACAACTTGTGCAGCATTAATATCCCAATAATCATCACACACAGTTCCCCATGCTCCATTATAGAGGATTTCTACACGACCGTTACATTGACCATTGCCATTTACCAGTCTTATAGACAAGTCTGAACCTGAACCTAAAAAAAAGGAGAATGGTCATTTCTAAAAACAATGTATTATAAATTATCTTAAAGGGAACCTGACAGGTCCCCTATAAAGCATTTGTATTATTGTTACTAAATACCCTGCCTATTCAGCCCTTTGTAGTGTTTAAAACCTAAATACATGTTAAAAAAATTATTTTTTAATAGTGATGAGCGGACTTATCCGGAAAACTTTCAGCAATCTCAAATTTGGCACGAACATAGCTCATTTGGATTTGTGCACGGATTTAAGAGCATTTTCCCTTAAAGTCAGCAGAATTCGGGAACAGTTCAGTAAATGATTGTGTTTCCACTAATGCTTTTGTTAGGACTTTGGCTAGGATAGTGGTGCTGTATGTTTAGCGGGGGGTCTTTAATGAGGGGATTTAGTGTGGAGAGGTCAGAGGAACGGCGAACTGTTTTTCTTTTTTAATTTTTTCTCTTTATGTTAACTTAATGTGTGTAGATTCTGGCAGACGATCACACCACAAATACCTTCCACAATGTCCAGACACAAGGGCTTCTGTAATTGATTGCATAAATCACATGACCCTCTCCTTATAAAAAAGCGGATATGTTGTTTTGGTGGCATGATTTTGTCAGTGTAACAGTACAGAGAGGCTGCTACAGTGGCTGCTGTAAGTTTTCAGATAGTTAGAAATGCAGTTTAGTGTCAGTTTCTTCAGCTATATTGGATCCTGTGTAAAACCAACCTTCCTTCATCTAAAATGATTGTGCTAATAGTGTGGTGCAGGCAGGGCGCCACATTTCCTAATCACAATTAATTGGATTAATATTTTGGTGCAGGAAGGAGGCTACATTTCCTATTCAAAATCGTTTGCACTAACATTGTGGTGTAGGCAGGAGGCCAGATTTCCTAATGAAAATAGTTTGGGCTAATATTGTGGTGCAGGCAGAAAGCCACATTTCCCAATCATGATCTTTTGGGCTAATATTGTGGTGCCAGCAGGATGTCACATTTCCTAATCAAACTTGTTTGGGCTAAGATTTTGTGGTGCAGAAAGGAGGTCACATTTCTTTATCTAAATTATTTGTGCTAATACTGTCTTGCAGGCTTGTCATCACATTTCAGAATCTAAATCCTTTTAGCTAATAGTGTGGTCCAGACACCAGCCTACATTTTTTAATCTGAATCCTTTCTGACAACAGTTTATTCCAGACACACTAAATCTTCTGCTCTATTTTTGTGGTGTACGCAGGAGGCCACATTTCCCAATCTAAATAGTTTGTGCGAATATTCTGGTGCAGGCAGAAGACCACATTTCCTAATCTATATCTTTTGTGCTAATAGGAGGCCACATTTTCTAATCTAAATAGTTTGTGCTAATATTCTGGTGCAGGCAGGAGGACACATTTCCTAATCTAATATTAGCCAAATATTGGTTATTGTTAGTCAAACATTACATTAATAATTAATATGTGGAATAAAGCCCTGTAACAGAAACCCATCAACATCTTATTATTGTTGTGTCAATGACTTCACAAAGGCATCCTACTACCACATAAAACCTCTTAACATTTTGGACTTAATGGGGAAGGAACCAAAGTACCTCCAGTCCTTTAAGATTTTCTTATAAAAACTATTTATTGTTTGAGTTTCCCTCAGTAGTAGAAAATATGAAATGTGGATTACTTGAACATCTATGCAAACATATGATATCAGATGTTTGTATAAGATTTCATCATTTCGAAAATATACCTGAGCAGACGACTCCAGCATCTTCATTATGTCCACAGTTATGCACTGTAAATGGTTGGTGTAGACAGTCCCATACGTGTTGTTCATTGCCGGTGCATTGCACATCATCCAATACAATTACTCCTTGTCCTTGGCCAAATGCAGCACTGCCATTAAATGCAAGAGCTTGGCCACAATTTAACTGACGGCATACAACTTGTGCAGCATTAATATCCCAATAATCATCACACACAGTTCCCCATGCTCCATTATAGAGGATTTCTACACGACCGTTACATTGACCATTGCCATTTACCAGTCTTATAGACAAGTCTGAACCTGAACCTAAAAAAAAGGAGAATGGTCATTTCTAAAAACAATGTATTATAAATTATCTTAAAGGGAACCTGACAGGTCCCCTATAAAGCATTTGTATTATTGTTACTAAATACCCTGCCTATTCAGCCCTTTGTAGTGTTTAAAACCTAAATACATGTTAAAAAATTCTTTACAAATAGTGATGAGCGGACTTATCCGGAAAACTTTCGGCAATCTCAAATTTGGCACGAACATAGCTCATTTGGATTTGTGCACGGATTTAAGAGCATTTTCCCTTAAAGTCAGCATAATTCAGGAACAGTTCAGTAAATGATTGTGTTTCCACTAATGCTTTTGTTAGGACTTTGGCTAGGATAGTTGTGCTGTATGTTGAGCGGGGGGGTCTTTAATGAGGGGATTTAGTGTGGAGAGGTCAGAGGAATGGCGGACTGTTTTTCTTTTTTAATTTTTTCTCTTTATGTTAACTTAATGTGTGTAGATTCTGGCAGATGATCACACCACAAATACCTTCCACAATGTCCAGACACAAGGGCTTCTGTAATTGGTTGCAAAACTCACATGACCTCTCCTTATAAAAAAGCGGATATTTTGTTTTGGTGGCATGATTTTGTCAGTGTAACAGTACAGAGAGGCTGCTACAGTGGCTGCTGCAAGTTTTCAGATAGTTAGAAATGCAGTTTAGTGTCAGTTTCTTCAGCTAGTTTGGATCCTGTGTAAAATCAACCTTCCTTCATCTAAAATGATTGTGCTAATAGTGTGGTGCATGCAGGGCGCCACATTTCCTAATCACAATTAATTGGATTAATATTTTGGTGCAGGAAGGAGGCTACATTTCCTATTCAAAATCGTTTGCACTAACATTGTGGTGTAGGCAGGAGGCCAGATTTCCTAATGAAAATAGTTTGGGCTAATATTGTGGTGCAGGCAGAAAGCCACATTTCCCAATCATGATCTTTTGGGCTAATATTGTGGTGCCAGCAGGATGTCACATTTCCTAATAAAACTTGTTTGGGCTAAGATTTTGTGGTGCAGAAAGGAGGTCACATTTCATTATCTAAATTATTTGTGCTAATACTGTCTTGCAGGCTTGTCATCACATTTCAGAATCTAAATCCTTTTAGCTAATAGTGTGGTCCAGACACCAGCCTACATTTTTTTAATCTGAATCCTTTCTGACAACAGTTTATTCCAGATACACTAAATCTTCTGCTCTATTATTGTGGTGTACGCAGGAGGCCACATTTCCTAATCTAAATAGTTTGTGCGAATATTCTGGTGCAGGCAGAAGACCACATTTCCTAATCTATATCGTTTGTGCTAATAGGAGGCCACATTGTCTAATCTAAATAGTTTGTGCTAATATTCTGGTGCAGGCAGGAGGACACATTTCCTAATCTAATATTAGCCAAATATTGGTTATTGTTAGTCAAACATTACATTAATAATTAATATGTGGAATAAAGCCCTGTAACAGAAACCCTTCAGCATCTTATTATTGTTGTGTCAATGACTTCACAAAGGCATACTACTAGCACATAAAACCTCTTAACATTTTGGAATTAATGGGGAAGGAACCAAAGTACCTCCAGTCCTTTAAGATCTACTATATAAAGCTGAATGTGTGTGTGTGTGTATGTATGTATGTATGTATGTATGTATGTCCGGGATTGGCATCTGCACCGTCGCAGCTACAGCCACAAGATTTTGCACAGTCACACGTCTGGACCCCGAGAGCGTCATAGGCTATGTTGTGGGGTGAAATTTTAACCCCGCACGTTCCAATTCACGAAACAACTTTGCCCCTATCTACATAATGGGGAAAAAAAGTGAAAGGAAAAGTGTTGGAGTCGTCGTAGCTACAGCCACAAAATTTTGCACAGTCACACGTCTGGACCCCGAGAGCGTCATAGGCTATATTGTGAGGTGAAATTTTAACCCCGCACTTTCCAATTCACCAAACAATTTTGCCCCTATCTACATAATGGGAAAAAATGAAAGGAAAAGTGTAGGAGGCAAATTGACAGCTGCCAGATGTGAACAAGGGGGACTTAAAGAGTGAGAGCGATAGCGCCAAAGAGTATATACCTTACAGTTGCTAAGGTGGGGCCCCGACATGGGATACTCACCACACACGGGGATATGAACATACACACAAAATGCGCCACACACTACCACGTGCTTGAACACATATTACCCTCAGCACACATTTCACCACACATACACCAACCTCGCCACATAAAAGTCGAAACACAAAAGTCACCGCTCAAAACTCGCCACGCGCAGAACTCGCCACATGCAAAAACTAGGCTCTTGCAAAACTCACCACAAGTGCAAAACTCACCTCATGGAAAACTCGCCACACGCAAAACTTGCACACGCGGAAAAATTGCCACATGCACAAAAGTTGCAACACATGCAAAAGTTGCCTCACACAAAACTTGCACATACTCAAAAGGCACCACATATAAAACTCGCCACGCGCAAAACTCGCCATGCGCAAAACTTTCTGCACACAACTTGCTACACTAACCTGTCACATGCAACTCGACACACAAAAAGTTGCTACACGCATGTTGCCACACAAAACTCATCTCACAAAAGTCGCTACATGCATGTCGCCACACGCAGCTCAACACACACAACTTGACAAACGAAACTCGCCCTAAAACACACACAAGTCTGGTATTATCCTTCAAAAATAAAAATCTGATTAATAAGCAGACAAACTACAACAAATGTACCATATAGGAAATACGGCAGCTGTCAGTCACATGACCTGTCTATTATGTGTATGTCTGAGCTAATATATACTGCCAGGGGGAGGGCTTCCTGTTGGCTGGGGATTTATCAGGCTGCCAATTTAGCTTACAAATACTGAGGTAAAAATACTGAGCAAATAACGTGTGAACGCGGTCTAATACAGGAGGAGATGACACAGGTATATACTATATACAGGGGAGATGACACACAGATATATACTATATACAGGAGAGATGACACAGGTATATACTATATAGAGGAGGAGATGACATACAGGTACATATATATACAGGAGGAGATGACATACAGGTATATACTATATACAGGAGGAGATGACACACAGGTATATACTATATACAGGAGCAGATGACCTACAGGTATATACAATATATACAGGAGGAGATGACATACAGGTATATGCTATATATAGAAGATGACATGCAGGAATATACTATATACAGGGGAGATGACACACAGGTATATACTATATATAGAAGGAGATGACATTCAGGTATATACTATATATAGAAGGAGATGACATTCAGGTATATACTATATATAGGGGAGATGACACACAGCAGATATATACTATATACAGGGGAGATGACATACAGGTATATACTATATACAGGAGATGACATACAGATGTATACTATATATAAGGGAGATGACAAACGTATATACTGAGGTGATGAGGTGAAAATGAGAGGTGTGAGGTGAAAATGAAAAGGTGTGAGTGCAAAATGAGAAGAGTGAGGAAAAATAGTGGAGTGATCAGAAAATGACAGATGTGAGGTTGAAATGACAAGTGTTAGGGGGGAATGAGAGGAGTGAGGGAGAAAAAGAGAGGTGTGAGGGAGAAAATGAGAGATGTGAGGGGGAAAATGAAAGATGTGATTGGGAAAATGAGAGGCGTGATGGGAAAATAAGAGAAGTGAGGTGCTATAACTAACCACAGATATTTACTATGCCCAGGCAACGCCGGGCTCTTCAGCTAGTTTTCTTATAAAAACTATTTATTGTTTGAGTTTCCCTTAGTAGTAGAAAATATGAAATGTGGATTACTTGAACATCTATGCAAACAACATATGATATCAGATGATTGTATAAGATTTCATCATTTCGAAAATATACCTGAGCAGACGACTCCAGCATCTTCATTATGTCCACAGTTATGCACTGTAAATGGTTGGTGTAGACAGTCCCATACGTGTTGTTCATTGCCGGTGCATTGCACATCATCCAATACAATTACTCCTTGTCCTTGGCCAAATGCAGCACTGCCATTAAATGCAAGAGCTTGGCCACAATTTAACTGACGGCATACAACTTGTGCAGCATTAATATCCCAATAATCATCACACACAGTTCCCCATGCTCCATTATAGAGGATTTCTACACGACCGTTACATTGAACATTGCCATTTACCAGTCTTATAGACAAGTCTAAACCAGAACCTAAAAAAAAGGAGAATGGTCATTTCTAAAAACAATGTATTATAAATTATCTTAAAGGGAGCCTGACAGGTCCCCTATAAAGCATTTGTATTATTGTTACTAAATACCCTGCCTATTCAGCCCTTTGTAGTGTTTAAAACCTAAATACATGTTAAAAAAAATTATTATGTAATAGTGATGAGCGGACTTATCCGGAAAACTTTCAGCAATCTCAAATTTGGCACGAACATAGCTCATTTGGATTTGTGCACGGATTTAAGAGCATTTTCCCTTAAAGTCAGCAGAATTCGGGAACAGTTCAGTAAATGATTGTGTTTCCACTAATGCTTTTGTTAGGACTTTGGCTAGGATAGTGGTGCTGTATGTTGAGCGGGGGGGTCTTTAATGAGGGGATTTAGTGTGGAGAGGTCAGAGGAACGGCGAACTGTTATTCTTTTTTAATTTTTTCTCTTTATGTTAACATAATGTGTGTAGATTCTGGCAGACGATCACACCACAAATACCTTCCACAATGTCCAGACACAAGGGCTTCTGTAATTGGTTGCAAAAATCACATGACCCTCTCCTTATAAAAAAGCGGATATGTTGTTTTGGTGGCATGATTTTGTCAGTGTAACAGTACAGAGAGGCTGCTACAGTGGCTGCTGCAAGTTTTCAGATAGTTAGAAATGCAGTTTAGTGTCAGTTTCTTCAGCTATATTGGATCCTGTGTAAAATCAACCTTCCTTTATCTAAAATGATTGTGCTAATAGTGTGGTGCAGGCAGGGCGCCACATTTCCTAATCACAATTAATTGGATTAATATTTTAGTGCAGGAAAGAGGCTACATTTCCTATTCAAAATCGTTTGCACTAACATTGTGGTGTAGGCAGGAGGCCAGATTTCCTAATGAAAATAGTTTGGGCTAATATTGTAGTGCAGGCAGAAAGCCACATTTCCCAATCATGATCTTTTGGGCTAATATTGTGGTGCCAGCAGGATGTCACATTTCCTAATCAAACTTGTTTGGGCTAAGATTTTGTGGTGCAGAAAGGAGTTCACATTTCTTTATCTAAATTATTTGTGCTAATACTGTCTTGCAGGCTTGTCATCATATTTCAGAATCTAAATCCTTTAAGCTAATAGTGTGGTCCAGACACCAGCCTACAATTTTTAGTCTGAATCCTTTCTGACAACAGTTTATTCCAGACACACTAAATCTTCTGCTCTATTTTTGTGGTGTACGCAGGAGGCCACATTTCCCAATCTAAATAGTTTGTGCGAATATTCTGGTGCAGGCAGAAGACCACATTTCCTAATCTATATCGTTTGTGCTAATAGGAGGCCACATTTTCTAATCTAAATAGTTTGTGCTAATATTCTGGTGCAGGCAGGAGGACACATTTCCTAATCTAATATTAGCCAAATATTGGTTATTGTTAGTCAAACATTACATTAATAATTAATATGTGGAATAAAGCCCTGTAACAGAAACCCTTCAGCATCTTATTATTGTTGTGTCAATGACTTCACAAAGGCATACTACTAGCACATAAAACCTCTTAACATTTTGGAATTAATGGGGAAGGAACCAAAGTACCTCCAGTCCTTTAAGATCTACTATATAAAGCTGAATGTGTGTGTGTGTGTATGTATGTATGTATGTATGTATGTATGTATGTCCGGGATTGGCATCTGCACCGTCGCAGCTACAGCCACAAGATTTTGCACAGTCACACGTCTGGACCCCGAGAGCGTCATAGGCTATGTTGTGGGGTGAAATTTTAACCCCGCACGTTCCAATTCACGAAACAACTTTGCCCCTATCTACATAATGGGGAAAAAAAGTGAAAGGAAAAGTGTTGGAGTCGTCGTAGCTACAGCCACAAAATTTTGCACAGTCACACGTCTGGACCCCGAGAGCGTCATAGGCTATATTGTGAGGTGAAATTTTAACCCCGCACTTTCCAATTCACCAAACAATTTTGCCCCTATCTACATAATGGGAAAAAATGAAAGGAAAAGTGTAGGAGGCAAATTGACAGCTGCCAGATGTGAACAAGGGGGACTTAAAGAGTGAGAGCGATAGCGCCAAAGAGTATATACCTTACAGTTGCTAAGGTGGGGCCCCGACATGGGATACTCACCACACACGGGGATATGAACATACACACAAAATGCGCCACACACTACCACGTGCTTGAACACATATTACCCTCAGCACACTTTTCACCACACATACACCAACCTCGCCACATAAAAGTCGAAACACAAAAGTCGCCGCTCAAAACTCGCCACGCGCAGAACTCGCCACATGCAAAAACTAGGCTCTTGCAAAACTCACCACAAGTGCAAAACTCACCTCATGGAAAACTCGCCACACGCAAAACTTGCACACGCGGAAAAATTGCCACATGCACAAAAGTTGCAACACATGCAAAAGTTGCCTCACACAAAACTTGCACATACTCAAAAGGCACCACATATAAAACTCGCCACGCGCAAAACTCGCCATGCGCAAAACTTTCTGCACACAACTTGCTACACTAACCTGTCACATGCAACTCGACACACAAAAAGTTGCTACACGCATGTTGCCACACAAAACTCATCTCACAAAAGTCGCTACATGCATGTCGCCACACGCAGCTCAACACACACAACTTGACAAACGAAACTCGCCCTAAAACACACACAAGTCTGGTATTATCCTTCAAAAATAAAAATCTGATTAATAAGCAGACAAACTACAACAAATGTACCATATAGGAAATACGGCAGCTGTCAGTCACATGACCTGTCTATTATGTGTATGTCTGAGCTAATATATACTGCCAGGGGGAGGGCTTCCTGTTGGCTGGGGATTTATCAGGCTGCCAATTTAGCTTACAAATACTGAGGTAAAAATACTGAGCAAATAACGTGTGAACGCGGTCTAATACAGGAGGAGATGACACAGGTATATACTATATACAGGGGAGATGACACACAGATATATACTATATACAGGAGAGATGACACAGGTATATACTATATAGAGGAGGAGATGACATACAGGTACATATATATACAGGAGGAGATGACACACAGGTATATACTATATACAGGAGCAGATGACCTACAGGTATATACAATATATACAGGAGGAGATGACATACAGGTATATGCTATATATAGAAGATGACATGCAGGAATATACTATATACAGGGGAGATGACACACAGGTATATACTATATATAGAAGGAGATGACATTCAGGTATATACTATATATAGAAGGAGATGACATTCAGGTATATACTATATATAGGGGAGATGACACACAGCAGATATATACTATATACAGGGGAGATGACATACAGGTATATACTATATACAGGAGATGACATACAGATGTATACTATATATAAGGGAGATGACAAACGTATATACTGAGGTGATGAGGTGAAAATGAGAGGTGTGAGGTGAAAATGAAAAGGTGTGAGTGCAAAATGAGAGGAGTGAGGAAAAATAGTGGAGTGATCAGAAAATGACAGATGTGAGGTTGAAATGACAAGTGTTAGGGGGGAATGAGAGGAGTGAGGGAGAAAAAGAGAGGTGTGAGGGAGAAAATGAGAGATGTGAGGGGGAAAATGAAAGATGTGATTGGGAAAATGAGAGGCGTGATGGGAAAATAAGAGAAGTGAGGTGCTATAACTAACCACAGATATTTACTATGCCCAGGCAACGCCGGGCTCTTCAGCTAGTTTTCTTATAAAAACTATTTATTGTTTGAGTTTCCCTTAGTAGTAGAAAATATGAAATGTGGATTACTTGAACATCTATGCAAACAACATATGATATCAGATGATTGTATAAGATTTCATCATTTCGAAAATATACCTGAGCAGACGACTCCAGCATCTTCATTATGTCCACAGTTATGCACTGTAAATGGTTGGTGTAGACAGTCCCATACGTGTTGTTCATTGCCGGTGCATTGCACATCATCCAATACAATTACTCCTTGTCCTTGGCCAAATGCAGCACTGCCATTAAATGCAAGAGCTTGGCCACAATTTAACTGACGGCATACAACTTGTGCAGCATTAATATCCCAATAATCATCACACACAGTTCCCCATGCTCCATTATAGAGGATTTCTACACGACCGTTACATTGACCATTGCCATTTACCAGTCTCATAGACAAGTCTAAACCTGAACCTAAAAAAAAGGAGAATGGTCATTTCTAAAAACAATGTATTATAAATTATCTTAAAGGGAACCTGACAGGTCCCCTATAAAGCATTTGTATTATTGTTACTAAATACCCTGCCTATTCAGCCCTTTGTAGTGTTTAAAACCTAAATACATGTTAAAAAAAATTATTATGTAATAGTGATGAGCGGACTTATCCGGAAAACTTTCAGCAATCTCAAATTTGGCACGAACATAGCTCATTTGGATTTGTGCACGGATTTAAGAGCATTTTCCCTTAAAGTCAGCAGAATTCGGGAACAGTTCAGTAAATGATTGTGTTTCCACTAATGCTTTTGTTAGGACTTTGGCTAGGATAGTGGTGCTGTATGTTGAGCGGGGGGGTCTTTAATGAGGGGATTTAGTGTGGAGAGGTCAGAGGAACGGCGAACTGTTATTCTTTTTTAATTTTTTCTCTTTATGTTAACATAATGTGTGTAGATTCTGGCAGACGATCACACCACAAATACCTTCCACAATGTCCAGACACAAGGGCTTCTGTAATTGGTTGCAAAAATCACATGACCCTCTCCTTATAAAAAAGCGGATATGTTGTTTTGGTGGCATGATTTTGTCAGTGTAACAGTACAGAGAGGCTGCTACAGTGGCTGCTGCAAGTTTTCAGATAGTTAGAAATGCAGTTTAGTGTCAGTTTCTTCAGCTATATTGGATCCTGTGCAAATTCAACCTTCTTTCATCTAAAATGATTGTGCTAATAGTGTGGTGCAGGCAGGGCGCCACATTTCCTAATCACAATTAATTGGATTAATATTTTAGTGCAGGAAAGAGGCTACATTTCCTATTCAAAATCGTTTGCACTAACATTGTGGTGTAGGCAGGAGGCCAGATTTCCTAATGAAAATAGTTTGGGCTAATATTGTAGTGCAGGCAGAAAGCCACATTTCCCAATCATGATCTTTTGGGCTAATATTGTGGTGCCAGCAGGATGTCACATTTCCTAATCAAACTTGTTTGGGCTAAGATTTTGTGGTGCAGAAAGGAGTTCACATTTCTTTATCTAAATTATTTGTGCTAATACTGTCTTGCAGGCTTGTCATCATATTTCAGAATCTAAATCCTTTAAGCTAATAGTGTGGTCCAGACACCAGCCTACAATTTTTAGTCTGAATCCTTTCTGACAACAGTTTATTCCAGACACACTAAATCTTCTGCTCTATTTTTGTGGTGTACGCAGGAGGCCACATTTCCCAATCTAAATAGTTTGTGCGAATATTCTGGTGCAGGCAGAAGACCACATTTCCTAATCTATATCGTTTGTGCTAATAGGAGGCCACATTTTCTAATCTAAATAGTTTGTGCTAATATTCTGGTGCAGGCAGGAGGACACATTTCCTAATCTAATATTAGCCAAATATTGGTTATTGTTAGTCAAACATTACATTAATAATTAATATGTGGAATAAAGCCCTGTAACACAAACCCATCAACATCTTATTATTGTTGTGTCAATGACTTCACAAAGGCATCCTACTACCACATAAAACCTCTTAACATTTTGGACTTAATGGGGAAGGAACCAAAGTTCCTCCAGTCCTTTAAGATTTTCTTATAAAAACTATTTATTGTTTGAGTTTCCCTCAGTAGTAGAAAATATGAAATGTGGATTACTTGAACATCTATGCAAACAACATATGATATCAGATGATTGTATAAGATTTCATCATTTCGAAAATATACCTGAGCAGACGACTCCAGCATCTTCATTATGTCCACAGTTATGCACTGTAAATGGTTGATGTAGACAGTCCCATACGTGTTGTTCATTGCCGATGCATTGCACATCATCCAATACAATTACTCCTTGTCCTTGGCCAAATGCAGCACTGCCATTAAATGCAAGAGCTTGGCCACAATTTAACTGATGGCATACAACTTGTGCAGCATTAATATCCCAATAATCATCACACACAGTTCCCCATGCTCCATTATAGAGGATTTCTACACGACCGTTACATTGACCATTGCCATTTACCAGTCTTATAGACAAGTCTGAACCTGAACCTAAAAAAAAGGAGAATGGTCATTTCTAAAAACAATGTATTATAAATTATCTTAAAGGGAACCTGACAGGTCCCCTATAAAGCATTTGTATTATTGTTACTAAATACCCTGCCTATTCAGCCCTTTGTAGTGTTTAAAACCTAAATACATGTTAAAAAAAATTATTTTTTAATAGTGATGAGCGGACTTATCCGGAAAACTTTCAGCAATCTCAAATTTGGCACGAACATAGCTCATTTGGATTTGTGCACGGATTTAAGAGCATTTTCCCTTAAAGTCAGCAGAATTTGGGAACAGTTCAGTAAATGATTGTGTTTCCACTAATGCTTTTGTTAGGACTTTGGCTAGGATAGTGGTGCTGTATGTTGAGCGGGGGGGTCTTTAATGAGGGGATTTAGTGTGGAGAGGTCAGAGGAACGGCGAACTGTTTTTCTTTTTTAATTTTTTCTCTTTATGTTAACTTAATGTGTGTAGATTCTGGCAGACGATCACACCACAAATACCTTCCACAATGTCCAGACACAAGGGCTTCTGTAATTGGTTGCAAAAATCACATGACCCTCTCTTTATAAAAAAGCGGATATGTTGTTTTGGTGGCATGATTTTGTCCGTGTAACAGTACAGAGAGGCTGCTACAGTGGCTGCTGCAAGTTTTCAGATAGTTAGAAATGCAGTTTAGTGTCAGTTTCTTCAGCTATATTGGATCCTGTGTAAAATCAACCTTCCTTCATCTAAAATGATTGTGCTAATAGTGTGGTGCAGGCAGGGCGCCACAATTCCTAATCACAATTAATTGGATTAATATTTTAGTGCAGGAAAGAGGATACATTTCCTATTCAAAATCGTTTGCACTAACATTGTGGTGTAGGCAGGAGGCCAGATTTCCTAATGAAAATAGTTTGGGCTAATATTGTAGTGCAGGCAGAAAGCCACATTTCCCAATCATGATCTTTTGGGCTAATATTGTGGTGCCAGCAGGATGTCACATTTCCTAATCAAACTTGTTTGGGCTAAGATTTTGTGGTGCAGAAAGGAGTTCACATTTCTTTATCTAAATTATTTGTGCTAATACTGTCTTGCAGGCTTGTCATCACATTTCAGAATCTAAATCCTTTAAGCTAATAGTGTGGTCCAGACACCAGCCTACATTTTTTAGTCTGAATC
Organism: Ranitomeya imitator; assembly: GCF_032444005.1. Taxonomy (NCBI): domain Eukaryota; kingdom Metazoa; phylum Chordata; class Amphibia; order Anura; family Dendrobatidae; genus Ranitomeya; species Ranitomeya imitator. The sequence continues at coordinate 801,360,821 of NC_091283.1, forward strand.
CTTTCTGACAACAGTTTATTCCAGACACACTAAATCTTCTGCTCTATTTTTGTGGTGTACGCAGGAGGCCACATTTCCCAATCTAAATAGTTTGTGCGAATATTCTGGTGCAGGCAGAAGACCACATTTCCTAATCTATATCGTTTGTGCTAATAGGAGGCCACATTTTCTAATCTAAATAGTTTGTGCTAATATTCTGGTGCAGGCAGGAGGACACATTTCCTAATCTAATATTAGCCAAATATTGGTTATTGTTAGTCAAACATTACATTAATAATTAATATGTGGAATAAAGCCCTGTAACACAAACCCATCAACATCTTATTATTGTTGTGTCAATGACTTCACAAAGGCATCCTACTACCACATAAAACCTCTTAACATTTTGGACTTAATGGGGAAGGAACCAAAGTACCTCCAGTCCTTTAAGATTTTCTTATAAAACTATTTATTGTTTGAGTTTCCCTCAGTAGTAGAAAATATGAAATGTGGATTACTTGAACATCTATGCAAACAACATATGATATCAGATGATTGTATAAGATTTCATCATTTCGAAAATATACCTGAGCAGACGACTCCAGCATCTTCATTATGTCCACAGTTATGCACTGTAAATGGTTGGTGTAGACAGTCCCATACGTGTTGTTCATTGCCGGTGCATTGCACATCATCCAATACAATTACTCCTTGTCCTTGGCCAAATGCAGCACTGCCATTAAATGCAAGAGCTTGGCCACAATTTAACTGATGGCATACAACTTGTGCAGCATTAATATCCCAATAATCATCACACACAGTTCCCCATGCTCCATTATAGAGGATTTCTACACGACCGTTACATTGACCATTGCCATTTACCAGTCTTATAGACAAGTCTGAACCTGAACCTAAAAAAAAGGAGAATGGTCATTTCTAAAAACAATGTATTATAAATTATCTTAAAGGGAACCTGACAGGTCCCCTATAAAGCATTTGTATTATTGTTACTAAATACCCTGCCTTTTCAGGCCTTTGTAGTGTTTAAAACCTAAATACATGTTAAAAAAATTCTTTATAAATAGTGATGAGCGGACTTATCCGGAAAACTTTCAGCAATCTCAAATTTGGCACGAACATAGCTCACTTGGATTTGTGCACGGATTTAAGAGCATTTTCCCTTAAAGTCAGCAGAATTCGGGAACAGTTCAGTAAATGATTGTGTTTCCACTAATGCTTTTGTTAGGACTTTGGCTAGGATAGTGGTGCTGTATGTTGAGCGGGGTCGGGAGGTCTTTAATGAGGGGATTTAGTGTTGAAAGGTCAGAGGAACGGCGGACTGTTTTTCTTTTTTAATTTTTTCTCTTTATGTTAACTTAATGTGTGTCGATTCTGGCAGACGATCACACCACAAATACCTTCCACAATGTCCAGACACAAGGGCTTCTGTAATTGGTTGCAAAAATCACATGACCCTCTCCTGATAAAAAAGCGGATATGTTGTTTTGGTGGCATGATTTTGTCAGTGTAAAAGTACAGAGAGGCTGCTACAGTGGCTGCTGCAAGTTTTCAGATAGTTAGAAATGCAGTTTAGTGTCAGTTTCTTCAGCTATATTGGATCCTGTGTAAAATCAACCTTCCTTCATCTAAAATGATTCTGCTAATAGTGTGGTGCAGGCAGGGTGCCATATTTCCTAATCACAATTAATTGGATTAATATTTTGGTGCAGGAAGGAGGCTACATTTCCTATTCAAAATCGTTTGCACTAACATTGTGGTGTAGGCAGGAGGCCAGATTTCCTAATGAAAATAGTTTGGGCTAATATTGTGGTGCAGGCAGAAAGCCACATTTCCCAATCATGATCTTTTGGGCTAATATTGTGGTGCCAGCAGGATGTCACATTTCCTAATCAAACTTGTTTGGGCTAAGATTTTGTAGTGCAGAAAGGAGGTCACATTTCTTTATCTAAATTATTTGTGCTAATACTGTTTGCAGGCTTGTCATCACATTTCAGAATCTAAATCCTTTTAGCTAATAGTGTGGTCCAGACACCAGCCTACAATTTTTAATCTGAATACTTTCTGACAACAGTTTATTCCAGACACACTAAATCTTCTGCTCTATTATTGTGGTGTACGCAGGAGGCCACATTTCCTAATCTAAATAGTTTGTGCAAATATTCTGGTGCAGGCAGAAGACCACATTTCCTAATCTATATCGTTTGTGCTAATAGGAGGCCACATTTTCTAATCTAAATAGTTTGTGCTAATATTCTGGTGCAGGCAGGAGGACACATTTCCTAATCTAATATTAGCCAAATATTGGTTATTGTTAGTCAAACATTACATTAATAATTAATATGTGGAATAAAGCCCTGTAACACAAACCCATCAACATCTTATTATTGTTGTGTCAATGACTTCACAAAGGCATCCTACTACCACATAAAACCTCTTAACATTTTGGACTTAATGGGGAAGGAACCAAAGTACCTCCAGTCCTTCAAGATTTTCTTATAAAAACTATTTATTGTTTGAGTTTCCCTCAGTAGTAGAAAATACGAAATGTGGATTACTTGAACATCTATGTAAACAACATATGATATCAGATGATTGTATAAGATTTCATCATTTCGAAAATATACCTGAGCAGACGACTCCAGCATCTTCATTATGTCCACAGTTATGCACTGTAAATGGTTGGTGTAGACAGTCCCATACGTGTTGTTCATTGCCGGTGCATTGCACATCATCCAATACAATTACTCCTTGTCCTTGGCCAAATGCAGCACTGCCATTAAATGCAAGAGCTTGGCCACAATTTAACTGACGGCATACAACTTGTGCAGCATTAATATCCCAATAATCATCACACACACTTCCCCATGCTCCATTATAGAGGATTTCTACACGACCGTTACATTGACCATTGCCATTTACCAGTCTTATTGACAAGTCTGAACCTGAACCTAAAAAAAAGGAGAATGGTCATTTCTAAAAACAATATATTATAAATTATCTTAAAGGGAACCTGACAGGTCCCCTATAAAGCATTTGTATTATTGTTACTAAATACCCTGCCTATTCAGCCCTTTGTAGTGTTTAAAACCTAAATACATGTTAAAAAAATTCTTTATAAATAGTGATGAGCGGACTTATCTGGAAAACTTTCAGCAATCTCAAATTTGGCACGAACATAGCTCATTTGGATTTGTGCACGGATTTAAGAATATTTTCCCTTAAAGTCAGCAGAATTTGGGAACAGTTCAGTAAATGATTGTGTTTCCACTAATGCTTTTGTTAGGACTTTGGCTAGGATAGTGGTGCTGTATGTTGAGCGGGGGGGTCTTTAATGAGGGGATTTAGTGTGGAGTGGTCAGAGGAACGGCGAACTGTTATTCTTTTTTAATTTTTTCTCTTTATGTTAACTTAATGTGTGTAGATTCTGGCAGACTATCACACCACAAATACCTTCCACAATGTCCAGACACAAGGGCTTCTGTAATTGGTTGCAAAAATCACATGACCCTCTCCTTATAAAAAAGCGGGTATGTTGTTTTGGTGGCATGATTTTGTCAGTGTAACAGTACAGAGAGGCTGCTACAGTGGCTGCTGCAAGTTTTCAGATAGTTAGAAATGCAGTTTAGTGTCAGTTTCTTCAGCTATATTGGATCCTGTGTAAAATCAACCTTCCTTCATCTAAAATGATTGTGCTAATAGTGTGGTGCAGGCAGGGCGCCACAATTCCTAATCACAATTAATTGGATTAATATTTTAGTGCAGGAAAGAGGCTAAATTTCCTATTCAAAATCGTTTGCACTAACATTGTGGTGTAGGCAGGAGGCCATATTTCCTAATGAAAATAGTTTGGGCTAATATTGTAGTGCAGGCAGAAAGCCACATTTCCCAATCATGATCTTTTGGGCTAATATTGTGGTGCCAGCAGGATGTCACATTTCCTAATCAAACTTGTTTGGGCTAAGATTTTGTGGTGCAGAAAGGAGTTCACATTTCTTTATCTAAATTATTTGTGCTAATACTGTCTTGCAGGCTTGTCATCACATTTCAGAATCTAAATCCTTTAAGCTAATAGTGTGGTCCAGACACCAGCCTACATTTTTTAGTCTGAATCCTTTCTGACAACAGTTTATTCCAGACACACTAAATCTTCTGCTCTATTTTTGTGGTGTACGCAGGAGGCCACATTTCCCAATCTAAATAGTTTGTGCAAATATTCTGGTGCAGGCAGAAGACCACATTTCCTAATCTATATCGTTTGTGCTAATAGGAGGCCACATTTTCTAATCTAAATAGTTTGTGCTAATATTCTGGTGCAGGCAGGAGGACACATTTCCTAATCTAATATTAGCCAAATATTGGTTATTGTTAGTCAAACATTACATTAATAATTAATATGTGGAATAAAGCCCTGTAACACAAACCCATCAACATCTTATTATTGTTGTGTCAATGACTTCACAAAGGCATCCTACTACCACATAAAACCTCTTAACATTTTGGACTTAATGGGGAAGGAACCAAAGTACCTCCAGTCCTTTAAGATTTTCTTATAAAAACTATTTATTGTTTGAGTTTCCCTTAGTAGTAGAAAATATGAAATGTGGATTACTTGAACATCTAGGCAAACAACATATGATATCAGATGATTGTATAAGATTTCATCATTTCGAAAATATACCTGAGCAGACAACTCCAGCATCTTCATTATGTCCACAGTTATGCACTGTAAATGGTTGGTGTAGACAGTCCCATACGTGTTGTTCATTGCCGGTGCATTGCACATCATCCAATACAATTACTCCTTGTCCTTGGCCAAATGCAGCACTGCCATTAAATGCAAGAGCTTGGCCACAATTTAACTGACGGCATACAACTTGTGCAGCATTAATATCCCAATAATCATCACACACAGTTCCCCATGCTCCATTATAGAGGATTTCTACACGACCGTTACATTGAACATTGCCATTTACCAGTCTTATTGACAAGTCTGAACCTGAACCTAAAAAAAAGGAGAATGGTCATTTCTAAAAACAATATATTATAAATTATCTTAAAGGGAACCTGACAGGTCCCCTATAAAGCATTTGTATTATTGTTACTAAATACCCTGCCTATTCAGCCCTTTGTAGTGTTTAAAACCTAAATACATGTTAAAAAAATTCTTTATAAATAGTGATGAGCGGACTTATCTGGAAAACTTTCAGCAATCTCAAATTTGGCACGAACATAGCTCATTTGGATTTGTGCACGGATTTAAGAGCATTTTCCCTTAAAGTCAGCAGAATTCAGGAACAGTTCAGTAAATGATTGTGTTTCCACTAATGCTTTTGTTAGGACTTTGGCTAGGATAGTGGTGCTGTATGTTGAGCGGGGGGGTCTTTAATGAGGGGATTTAGTGTGGAGAGGTCAGAGGAACGGCGGACTGTTTTTCTTTTTTAATTTTTTTCTCTTTATGTTAACTTAATGTGTGTCGATTCTGGCAGACGATCACACCACAAATACCTTCCACAATGTCCAGACACAAGGGCTTCTGTAATTGGTTGCAAAAATCACATGACCCTCTCCTTATAAAAAAGCGGATATGTTGTTTTGGTGGCATGATTTTGTCAGTGTAACAGTACAGAGAGGCTGCTACAGTGGCTGCTGCAAGTTTTCAGATAGTTAGAAATGCAGTTTAGTGTCAGTTACTTCAGCTATATTGGATCCTGTGTAAAATCAACCTCCCTTCATCTAAAATGATTGTGCTAATAGTGTGGTGCAGGCAGGGCGCCACATTTCCTAATCACAATTAATTGGATTAATATTTTGGTGCAGGAAGGAGGCTACATTTCCTATTCAAAATTGTTTGCATTAACATTGTGGTGTAGGCAGGAGGCCATATTTCCTAATGAAAATAGTTTGGGCTAATATTGTGGTGCAGGCAGAAAGCCACATTTCCCAATCATGATCTTTTGGGCTAATATTGTGGTGCCAGCAGGATGTCACATTTCCTAATCAAACTTGTTTGGGCTAAGATTTTGTGGTGCAGAAAGGAGGTCACATTTCTTTATCTAAATTATTTGTGCTAATACTGTCTTGCAGGCTTGTTGTTAGGTCTCGAGTTCCCACTTCTGCACAGGGGGAATTTCGAGCCGTCTCCGCTGCGGTCTCCCATTCCTATCCAGCCGCAGTGGAGTCTGCTCAGCAGGGACGCCGGTCCCAGCGTCTTGCTTGGTCTCACTCTGTACAGAAAGTTACTGCTGCTTCTTCAGCACCTGCCATTAAAGTCAGTGCTGGTCAGCGGCGAGCGGACTTCTCTGGGACTAAGTCCTTGTTTGCGCACACTGAGCATGCCCAGGGCAAGATCTCCCGTTGGAGATCGAGGGTCATGTGCTCAGGCTCTGCAGCGCATTCCATTGGTCCTCTTGGCAGGTCTTGGAAGGGCAAAGTTTCTGTGGCCACTTCCTGTCCTGCAACTATATAAACTGCGCATGACCGCACGGCCATGCGCTAGTGTACAATTATTATGTGTGTGTGTAGATGGATGTATGTCGATGAATGAAAGCTCCTAAGTATCCCTCCCTAGAGTTGTTGTCTGCTCACGGATGATGGTAGCTCTCTAGCGCCCGACTATCCATCTGTATGTTACACACATCACAGCGTCCTGTAGCTGTGCCTGCCAGTACGGCGCCGTGCCCTTGCCTTGTGCTTTCCATACCCAAGTCTGGGTGGTTAGTGGCGTCCGTCAGTGCGGTATCGCACGCACTCTTGTGCTCATATATTTCTAATAAGGTTCTCTACACACCCAGTTGTGGTGTTGTGCCAGCAAGGGTCTAATCGGACTTCAATCCCTTTTGGGGTTAAGTTCGCTGACTACTTGCTCGCACTCTAAGTGCGGTACTGCGGTCCTGTGAATTAACAGGATCGCTTTCTTCACGCTGGGTGAGGTTTAACCCACGTGTGTATACTTTAAAGTACCGCCATATAGTCTGTCATTCACTAGCAGCGGGTTTCGCCTGCACGGTGGACCCCGGACTGCGAACGCATCCATATCATCTCTCCTGGTGCGTTCCGCCAGTCCTAACATTACACTAGCGCCAGGGTCTGGCTAGTGATGACGGACAAACAGCAATCCTTGCGGTATATACAGCAGCTGGAGGGTAGGTTGGCAGCTCTCGAGAGCGCAACCTCAGCTGTGGATGTTACCGCAGTTGCTGTACAGGCTGCCAGCGTGGCTGCAGCAACTTTGTTCATTGCCACCCCTGTTCCGACATTTTCTCGCCTCCCGCTGCCAGAAAAATTTTCTGGTGATAGCAAATTTTGTAGGGGATTTGTGCGTCAGTGCTCTATTCATCTCGAGCTTCTGGCTGCACGTTTCCCCACAGAGCGGGCTAAGGTGGGATTTATTGTGTCTCTATTGTCAGACAGGGCGTTGGAATGGGCTACGCCGCTGTGGGAACGTAACGATCATGTGGTGCAGAGTGCTCCCCTGTTTTTGAGCACTTAGAAACAGGTCTTTTTAGGACCTCAAGTCACCCATGATACTGCGCTTCAACTGCTGGCATTAACTCAGGGTGAGTCCTTGGTCAGTCATTTTGCCGTCCAATTCCGCACTTTAGCATCTGAGCTGGAATGGTCGGATAAAGCTCTTATCCCCATATTTTGGAGGGGCTTGGCTGACCACGTAAAGGACGCTCTGGCCACTAGGGAGATTCCTGCCACACTGTAGGAGCTAATAACAGTCTCCACTCGAATTGACCTCCGTTTTAACGAGCGGAGGTTAGAGCGAGCCCAGTGTAGGCAGAGGTTTCGGCTGGCTCCTACTTTCGCCAAACCTCTGGAATCTCCGGTCCTGGTTCCTGAGTCACATGAGGCCATGGGAGTGTCACTAGCCGGATCTAAGTCCCGGACCACTTGTGCACTCAGGGTCTGTCATGTTTGCCAGCAGTCTGGACATTTAGCCACCAGATGTCCTCAGCGGACGAGGAAACGTCAGCGTCTAGTGGTCGTAGGTGGTGGTACACTAGACACGGCGACGTTTGCCTCTAAATTGTCCTTTAAGGGGACAATTACTATAGGCTCATTCTCCCACTCGGTAGAGCTCTGCGTGGATTCTGGGGCGGAGGGAAATTTTATGTCTTCTGCCTTCGCCCAACGCCACGCAATACCTTTGGTTATGCTAGCTCAACCTGTAACGGTACTAGTGGTGAATGGGTCGACTCTGCCCTCACAGATAACACACCAGACCATCCCTTTTACTCTGTCCATGTCGCCATCTCATCAGGATATTATTTCTCTGCTCGTCATTCCAGAGGGAATTGATGAGGTCCTGTTGGGAATACCTTGGCTACGGTACCACTCTCCTCATATCGAGTGGTCCTCAGGCAGAATTCTGGGATGGGGTGAATCTTGTGGGGGTTGGTGTCAGAGGGAGTGCGTTCAGGTTGCTACAACAGAGGTACCCGCAGATCTATCCTCTCTCCCCAAGCAGTATTGGTCTTATGCAGACGTGTTCTCCAAAAAGGCGGCGGAGACCCTTTCGCCCCATCGCCCCTATGACTGTCCTATTGACCTCTTGCCTGGTGCTGAGCCTCCCCGGGGTCGAGTCTATCCGCTATCTCTCCCGGAGACGGAGGCAATGTCACAGTACATCCAGGAAAATCTGGCAAGAGGGTTCATCAGGAAGTCAGTGGCACCTGATGGGGCAGGGTTCTTCTTCGTGCAGAAGAAGAGTGGGGAATTGCGTCCATGCATAGACTACAGGGGTCTTAACGCCATCACCGTTAAGAATAAGTACCCTTTGCCTTTGATATCTGAGCTATTCGATAGGCTTCTGGGAGCAAGGGTATTTACTAAATTAGATCTGCGGGGTGCTTACAACCTGATTCGCATCCGTGAGGGGGACGAATGGAAGACGGCTTTTAACACCAGGGATGGGCACTATGAATATCTGGTGATGCCCTTCGGGCTCTGTAATGCCCCAGCCATTTTCCAAGACTTTGTGAACGATATCTTCCGGGATATGCTTTCCACCTCGGTCGTAGTCTATCTGGATGATATTCTCATCTACTCTCCAGATATTGACTCCCACCGGAGAGATGTTTGCAAAGTCTTCGACCTCCTACGGGCAAACTCCCTCTATGCCAAGTTGGAGAAGTGTATGTTTGAGCAGGAGTCCTTACCTTTCCTAGGCTACATCATCTCAGCCCAGGGATTGGCTATGGATCCTGCCAAACTACAGGCTGTGATGGACTGGCAGGAACCCCATTCTCTTAAAGCGGTGCAGCGCTTTATGGGGTTCATCAATTATTATCGCCAGTTCATCCCGCACTTCTCAACTTTGGTAGCTCCCTTGGTTGCCCTCACCAAGAAGGGGGCGAATCCCAAATTGTGGTCTGAGGAAGTCTCCAAGGCCTTTATCTCTATAAAGTCACACTTCGCTAGCGCTCCCATTCTTCATCGCCCCGATGTTGATAAGCCATTTATCATGGAGGTGGATGCCTCTTCTGTTGGTGCTGGAGCAGTCCTCTTCCAAAAGGATGCTCAAGGTCGGAAGCATCCTTGCTTCTTTATCTCCAAGACCTTCGCACCAGCAGAGAGGAATTATTCCATCGGGGACAGGGAGTTGCTAGCCATGAAGTTGGCTTTCTCAGAGTGGAGACATCTCTTGGAGGGAGCAGGTTTTCCCTTCCAAGTCTTCACAGACCATAAAAATTTGGTGTATCTGCAGACAGCTCAGCGGTTGAATTCTCGCCAGGCCAGATGGTCCTTGTTCTTCTCCCGGTTTTATTTCACCCTCCATTTCCTTTCTGGGGAGAAGAACATTCGGGCCGATGCTCTCGCTCGCTCCGTTGTGTCATCTGCGGAGGAGGAGGAGGAGCCTCGGCTTATTGTCCCCACCGAGAGTTTGAGAACCGTGGCCCCGGTTTCGCTGGAGTCTGTGCCCCGGGCAAGACTTTTGTTCCATCCAGTTTGCGACCGGAGGTTCTCTCTTGGGCGCACTCGTCCAGGGTGGGTGGACATTTTGGTACCAAAAGGACATCTGAGCTACTGGCGAGGACATACTGGTGGCCGCATATGGCTCGTGATGTCGCGGAGTACGTTCGGGCGTGTGTCTCTTGCGCCAGGAACAAGACTCCTCGGCAATGACCAGCTGGTTTGCTTTATCCTCTGCCCGTGGCGGACAGGCCCTGGGAGATGGTCGGGATGGACTTTGTGGTGGGCTTACCCAAGTCTCGTAACTGCACCATTATCTGGGTGATCACCGACCATTTTTCCAAAATGGTGCATTTGGTGCCTCTTCCACGGCTACCATCTGCACGGGCGTTGGCTGTCTTGTTTATCAAGCATATCTTTCGCTTACACGGTATGCCAGACAAAATTGTTAGTGACCGGGGTCCCCAGTTTGTGTCTCGATTCTGGAGGGAGCTTTGTCGTCTACTCAGTATTGAGTTAAATCTCTCTTCAGCATATCATCCCGAGACGAATGGGTTGGTAGAAAGGGCCAACCAGACCTTGGTCACATATCTGCGACATTTTGTTTCTGCCAGGCAGGATGACTGTAAAGGCACAGATGATTGGCCTCGGGGAGACCAAAACATCCAACACCGCGGAGACACCATCACGTGTTTCTCAACGCAGTGATTCCAGAACACTGCCCCCATCCCTTATGGGAAATATGCAGATGCAAGTAAAGAAGCTGCGGAGACACCATCACGTGTTTCTCGACGCAAGCAGTGAATAGCCAGGCCTTTCCCCAGGAAGGAACAACCACGGGAAGGGCAGCATCCTATGAAGGAAAGCCACCTATGCCAAGCATGGTATCCATCCACAGACAGCTGTTTCGGGGTTTTTGCCCCTCATCAGTGTGGAGTAGGAATCTGGCTATTAGGAGCAGTGCCTAGTAAAAAGGCTATAAAGGCACAGATGATTGGCCTCGGGGAGACCAAAACATCCAACACCGCGAGACACCATCACGTGTTTCTCAACGCAGTGATTCCAGAACACTGCCCCCATCCCTTATGGGAATTACTGGGCATCCTTGCTACCGTGGGCAGAGTTTGCACTTAACAATGCCGTAGCCGACTCCACCGGTCAGACTCCATTCCTCTTAAATTACGGCCAGCATCCGCGTGTTCCTGTGCCCATGCCTGTGTCTTCCGCTGATCCCAGGGTGGCAGACTGGGTTGTGGAGGCACGGGACATTTGGGATCGCACGCAGGATGCCATTCGGGCCTCCAAGGAGAGAATGAGGTCCTCTGCCGATGTTCATCGGCGCCCCGCTCCGACCTTTGCCCCTGGCGACTTGGTGTGGCTCTCCGCCCGTAACATCAGGCTGCGAGTTGAGTCCACTAAGTTTGCTCCTCGCTACTTGGGTCCCTTCAAGGTTCTCGAACAGGTTAATCCTGTGGTCTACTGCCTGGCTCTTCCTCCACGCTTGGGTATCACCGACACCTTTCATGTGTCCCTCTTGAAACCCATATACATGTCCCGGTTTTCCGAGTCATCTGCCGGGACATCGGGTTCGTCTACGGACGATTACGAGGTGAACGCTATTTTGGGGTGCAAGGTGGTACACGGCAAAAAGTTCTATCTGGTGGATTGGAAGCGTTATGGTCCAGAGGACAGGTCTTGGGAGCCTGCTGAAAACATTCGGGCCCCACAGCTCATTGCTGCCTTCGAGCGTAGCGAGGCCCAAGGAGGGGGGCCCTAGGAGGGGGGGTAATGTTAAGTCTCGAGTTCCCACTTCTGCACAGGGGGAATCTCGAGCCGTCTCCGCTGCAGTCTCCCATTCCTATCCAGCCGCAGTGGAGTCTGCTCAGCAGGGACGCCGGTCCCAGCGTCTTGCTCGGTCTCACTCAGTACACAGAGTTACTGCTGCTTCTTCAGCTCCTGCCATTAAAGTCAGTGCTGGTCAGCGGCGAGCGGACTTCTCTGGGACTAAGTCCTTGTTTGCGCACACTGAGCATGCCCAGGGCAAGATCTCCCGTTGGAGATCGAGGGTCATGTGCTCAGGCTCTGCAGCGCATTCCATTGGTCCTCTTGGCAGGTCTTGGAAGGGCAAAGTTTCTGTGGCCACTTCCTGTCCTGCAACTATATAAACTGCGCATGACCGCACGGCCATGCGCTAGTGTACAATTATTATGTGTGTGTGTAGATGGATGTATGTCGATGAATGAAAGCTCCTAAGTATCCCTCCCTAGAGTTGTTGTCTGCTCACGGATGATGGTAGCTCTCTAGCGCCCGACTATCCATCTGTATGTTACACACATCACAGCGTCCTGTAGCTGTGCCTGCCAGTACGGCGCCGTGCGCTTGCCTTGCGCTTTTCATACCCAAGTCTGGGTGGTTAGTGGCGTCCGTCAGTGCGGCATCGCACGCACTCTTGTGCTCATATATTTCTAATAAGGTTCTCTACACACCCAGTTGCGGTGTTGTGCCAGCAAGGGTCTAATCGGACTTCAATCCCTTTTGGGGTTAAGTTCGCTGACTACTTGCTCGCACTCTAAGTGTGGTACTGCGGTCCTGTGACTTAACAGGATCGCTTTCTTCACGCTGGGTGAGGTTTAACCCACGTGTGTATACTTTAAAGTACCGCCATATAGTCTGTCATTGACTAGCAGCGGGTTTCGCCTGCACGGTGGACCCCGGACTGCGAACGCATCCATATCATCTCTCCTGGTGCATTCCGCCAGTCCTAACACTTGTCATCACATTTCAGAATCTAAATCCTTTTAGCTAATAGTGTGGTCCAGACACCAGCCTACATGTTTTAGTCTGAATCCTTTCTGACAACAGTTTATTCCAGACACACTAAATCTTCTGCTCTATTTTTGTGGTGTACGCAGGAGGCCACATTTCCCAATCTAAATAGTTTGTGCGAATATTCTGGTGCAGGCAGAAGACCACATTTCCTAATCTATATCTTTTGTGCTAATAGGAGGCCACATTTTCTAATCTAAATAGTTTGTGCTAATATTCTGGTGCAGGCAGGAGGACACATTTCCTAATCTAATATTAGCCAAATATTGGTTATTGTTAGTCAAACATTACATTAATAATTGATATGTGGAATAAAGCCCTGTAACAGAAACCCATCAACATCTTATTATTGTTGTGTTAATGACTTCACAAAGGCATCCTACTACCACATAAAATCTCTTAACATTTTGGACTTAATGGGGAAGGAACCAAAGTACCTCCAGTCCTTTAAGATTTTCTTATAAAAACTATTTATTGTTTGAGTTTCCCTCAGTAGTAGAAAATATGAAATGTGGATTACTTGAACATCTATGCAAACAACATATGATATTAGATGATTGTATAAGATTTCATCATTTCGAAAATATACCTGAGCAGACGACTCCAGCATCTTCATTATGTCCACAGTTATGCACTGTAAATGGTTGGTGTAGACAGTCCCATACGTGTTGTTCATTGCCGGTGCATTGCACATCATCCAATACAATTACTCCTTGTCCTTGGCCAAATGCGGCACTGCCATTAAATGCAAGAGCTTGGCCACAATTTAACTGACGGCATACAACTTGTGCAGCATTAATATCCCAATAATCATCACACACAGTTCCCCATGCTCCATTATAGAGGATTTCTACACGACCGTTACATTGACCATTGCCATTTACCAGTCTTATAGACAAGTCTGAACCTGAACCTAAAAAACAGGAGAATGGTCATTTCTAAAAACAATGTATTATAAATTATCTTAAAGGGAACCTGACAGGTCCCCTATAAAGCATTTGTATTATTGTTACTAAATACCCTGCCTTTTCAGCCCTTTGTAGTGTTTAAAACCTAAATACATGTTAAAAAAACTCTTTATAAATAAAGATGAGCGGACTTATCCGGAAAACTTTCAGCAATCTCAAATTTGGCACGAACATAGCTCATTTGGATTTGTGCACGGATTTAAGAATATTTTCCCTTAAAGTCAGCAGAATTCGGGAACAGTTCAGTAAATGATTGTGTTTCCACTAATGCTTTTGTTAGGACTTTGGCTAGGATAGTGGTGCTGTATGTTGAGCGGGGGGGTCTTTAATGAGGGGATTTAGTGTGGAGAGGTCAGAGGAACGGCGAACTGTTATTCTTTTTTAATTTTTTCTCTTTATGTTAACTTAATGTGTGTAGATTCTGGCAGACGATCACACCACAAAAACCTTCCACAATGTCCAGACACAAGGGCTTCTGTAATTGGTTGCAAAAATCACATGACCCTCTCCTTATAAAAAAGTGGATATGTTGTTTGGGTGGCATGATTTTGTCAGTGTAACAGTACAGAGAGGCTGCTAGAGTGGCTGCTGCAAGTTTTCAGATAGTTAGAAATGCAGTTTAGTGTCAGTTTCTTCAGCTAGTTTGGATCCTGTGTAAAATCAACCTTCCTTCATCTAAAATGATTGTGCTAATAGTGTGGTGCAGGCAGGGCGCCACATTTCCTAATCACAATTAATTGGATTAATATTTTAGTGCAGGAAAGAGGCTACATTTCCTATTCAAAATCGTTTGCACTAACATTGTGGTGTAGGCAGGAGGCCAGGTTTCCTAATGAAAATAGTTTGGGCTAATATTGTGGTGCAGGCAGAAAGCCACATTTCCCAATCATGATCTTTTGGGCTAATATTGTGGTGCCAGCAGGATGTCACATTTCCTAATCAAACTTGTTTGGGCTAAGATTTTGTGGTGCAGAAAGGAGGTCACATTTCTTTATCTAAATTATTTGTGCTAATACTGTCTTGCAGGCTTGTCATCACATTTCAGAATCTAAATCCTTTAAGCTAATAGTGTGGTCCAGACACCAGCCTACATTTTTTAGTCTGAATCCTTTCTGACAACAGTTTATTCCAGACACACTAAATCTTCTGCTCTATTTTTGTGGTGTACGCAGGAGGCCACATTTCCCAATCTAAATAGTTTGTGCGAATATTCTGGTGCAGGCAGAAGACCACATTTCCTAATCTATATCGTTTGTGCTAATAGGAGGCCACATTTTCTAATCTAAATAGTTTGTGCTAATATTCTGGTGCAGGCAGGAGGACACATTTCCTAATCTAATATTAGCCAAATATTGGTTATTGTTAGTCAAACATAACATTAATAATTAACCCCTTCATGACCCAGACTATTTTGACCTTAAAGACCTTGCCGTTTTTTGCAATTCTGACCAGTGTCCCTTTATGAGGTAATAACTCAGGAACGCTTCAACGGATACTAGCGGTTCTGAGATTGTTTTTTCGTGACATATTGTGCTTCATGTTAGTGGTAAATTTAGGTCAATAAATTCTGCATTTATTTGTGATAAAAACGGAAATTTGTCGAAAATTTTGAAAATTTCGCAATTTTCACATTTTGAATTTTTATTCTGTTAAACCAGAGAGATATGTGACACAAAATAGTTAATAAATAACATTTCCCACATGTTTACTTTACATCAGAACAATTTTGGAAACAAAATTTTTTTTTGTTAGGAAGTTATAAGTGTTAAAATTTGACCAGCGATTTGTCATTTTTACAACGAAATTTACAAAACCATTTTTTTTAGGGACCACCTCACATTTGAAGTCAGATTGAGGGGTCTATATGGCTGAAAATACCCAAAAGTGACACCATTCTAAAAACTGCACCCCTCAAGGTACTCAAAACCACATTCATGAAGTTTATTAACCCTTCAGGTGCTTCACAGCAGCAGAAGCAACATGGAAGGAAAAAATGAACATTTAACTTTTTAGTCACAAAAATTATCTTTTAGCAACAATTTTTTTATTTTCCCAATGGTAAAAGGAGAAACTGAACCACGAAAGTTGTTGTCCCATTTGTCCTGAGTACGCTGATACCTCATATGTGGGGGTAAACCACTGTTTGGGCGCACGGCAGGGCTTGGAAGGGAAGGAGCGCCATTTGACTTTTTGAATCAAAAATTGGCTCCACTCTTTAGCGGACACCATGTCACATTTGGAGAGCCCCCGTGTGCCTAAAAATTGGAGCTCCCCCACAAGTGACCCCATTTTGGAAACTAGACGCCCCAAGGAACTTATCTAGATGCATAGTGAGCACTTTGAACCCCCAGGTGCTTCACAAATTGATCCGTAAAAATGAAAAAGTACTTTTTTTTCACAAAAAAATTATTTTAGCCTCAATTTTTTCATTTTCACATGGGCAACAGGATAAAATGGATCCTAAAATGTGTTGGGCAATTTCTCCTGAGTACACCAATTCCTCACATATGGGGGTAAACCACTGTTTGGGCACATGGTAAGGCTCGGAAGGGAAGGAGCGCCATTTGACTTTTTGAATGAAAAATTATTTCCATCGTTAGTGGACACCATGTCGCGTTTCGATAGCTCCTGTGTGCCTAAACATTGGCGCTCCCCCACAAGTGACCCCATTTTGGAAACTAGACCCCCCAAGGAACTTATTTAGATGCCTAGTGAGCACTTTAAACCCTCAGGTGCTTCACAAATTGATCTGTAAAAATGAAAAAGTACTTTTTTTCACAAAAAAATTCTTTTCGCCTCAATTTTTTCATTTTCACATGGGCAGTAGGATAAAATGGATCATAAAATTTGTTGGGCAATTTCTCCCGAGTACGCCGATACCTCATATTTGGGGGTAAACCACTGATTGGGCACTCGGCAGGGCTCGGAAGGGAAGGCGCGCCATTTGACTTTTTGAATGGAAAATTAGCTCCAATTGTTAGCGGACACCATGTCGCGTTTGGAGAGCCCCTGTGTGCCTAAACATTGGAGCTCCCCCACAAGTGACCCCGTTTTGGAAACTAGACCCCCCAAGGAACTTATCTAGATGCATATTGAGCACTTTAAACCCCCAGGTGCTTCACAGAAGTTTATAACGCAGAGCCATGAAAATAAGAAATAATTTTTCTTTCCTCAAAAATGATTTTTTAGCCTGGAATTTCCTATTTTCTCAAGGATAATAGGAGAAATTGGACCCCAAATATTGTTGTCCAGTTTGTCCTGAGTACGCTGATACCCCATATGTGGGGGTAAACCACTGTTTGGGCGCACGGCAGGGCTCGGAAGGGATGGCACGCCATGTGGCTTTTTAAATGGAAAATTAGCTCCAATGATTAGCGGACACCATGTCAGATTTGGAGAGCCCCTGTGTGCCTAAACATTGGAGATCCCCCAGAAATGACCCCATTTTGGAAACTAGACCCCCAAAGGAACTAATCTAGATGTGTGGTGAGGACTTTGAACCCCCAAGTGCTTCACAGAAGTTTATAACGCAGAGCCATGAAAATAAAAAAAAAAAATTATTTTCTCAAAAATGATCTTTTAGCCTGCAATTTTTTATTTTCCCAAGGGTAACAGGAGAAATTTGACCCCAAAAGCTGTTGTCCAGTTTCTCCTGAGTTCGCTGATACCCCATATGGGGGGGTAAATCACTGTTTTGGCACATGCCGGGGCTCGGAAGTGAAGTAGTGACGTTTTGAAATGCAGACTTTGATGGAATGCTCTGTGGGCGTCACGTTGCGTTTGCAGAGCCCCTGATGTGGCTTAACAGTAGAAACCCCCCACAAGTGACCCCATTTTGGAAACTAGACCCCGAAAGGAACTTATCTAGATGTGTGGTGAGCACTTTGAACCCCCAAGTGCTTCATAGAAGTTTATAATGCAGAGCCGTGAAAATAATAAATACGTTTTCTTTCCTCAAAAATAATTATTTAGCCCAGAATTTTTTATTTTCCCAAGGGTTACAGGAGAAATTGGACCCCAAAAGTTGTTGTCCAGTTTCTCCTGAGTACGCTGATACCCCATATGTGGGGGTATACTACTGTTTGGGCACATGCCGGGGCTAGGAATTGAAGTAGTGACGTTTTGAAACGCAGACTTTGATGGAATGCTCTGCGGGCGTCACGTTGCGTTTGCAGAGCCCCTGATGTGCCTAAACAGTAGAAACCCCCACAAGTGACCCCATTTTGGAAACTAGACCCCGAAAGGAACATATCTAGATGTGTGGTGAGCACTTTGAACCCCCAAGTGCTTCATAGAAGTTTATAATGCAGAGCCGTGAAAATAATAAATACGTTTTCTTTCCTCAAAAATAATTATTTAGCCCAGAATTTTTTATTTTCCCAAGGGTTACAGGAGAAATTGGACCCCAAAAGTTGTTGTCCAGTTTCTCCTGAGTACGCTGATACCCCATGTGTGGGGGTAAACCACTGTTTGGGCACACGTCGGGGCTCAGAAGGGAAGTAGTGACTTTTGAAATGCAGACTTTGATGGAATGGTCTGCGGGCATCACATTGCGTTTGCAGAGCCCCTGGTGTGCCTAAACAGTAGAAACCCCCCACAAATGACCCCATTTTAGAAACTAGACCCCCAAGGAACTTATCTAGATATGTGGTGAGCACTTTGAACCCCCAAGTGCTTCACATACGTTTACAACGCAGAGCCGTGAAAATAAAAAATCATTTTTCTTTCCTCAAAAATGATGTTTTAGCAAGCATTTTTTTAGATTCACAAGGGTAACAGGAGAAATTGGACCCCAGTAATTGTTGCGCAGTTTATCCTGAGTATGCTGGTACCCCATATGTGGGGGTAAACCACTATATGGGCACACGTCAGGGCTCGGAAGTGAGGGAGCACCATTTGACTTTTTGAATACGAGATTGGCTGGGATCAATGGTGGTGCCATGTTGCGTTTGGAGACCCCTGATGTGCCTAAACAGTGGTAACCCCTCAATTCTAACTCCAACACTAACCCCAACACACCCCTAACCCTAATCCCAACTGTAGCCATAACCCTAATCACAACCCTAACCACAACCCTAATTCCAACCCTAACCCTAAGGCTATGTGCCCACGTTGCGGATTCGTGTGAGATTTTTCAGCATCATTTTTGAAAAATCCCTACCCCTAACCCTACCCCTAACCCTACCCCTAACCATACCCCTAACCCTAACCCTATTCTAACATTGGTGGAAAAAAAATTTCTTTATTTTTTTATTGTCCCTACCTATGGGGGTGACAAAGGGGGGGGGGGGTCATTTATTATTTTTTTTATTTTGATCACTGAGATATAATCTATCTCAGTGATCAAAATGCACTTTGGAACGAATCTGCCGGCCGTCAGATTCGGCGGGCGCACTGCGCATGTGCCCGCCATTTTGGAAGATGGCGGCGCCCAGGGAGAAGACGGACGGAGCCCGGCAGGATAGGTAAGTATGATGGGGTGGGGGGGAGCACGGGGGGGGGGATTGGAGCATGGGGGGAGGAATCGGAGCGTGGCAGGCGTGGAACCGAGCACGGGGGGGCTGGAACGGAGCACAGGGGGGTGGAACGGAGCACGGGGGGGTGGATCGGAGTGCAGGGGGGGGGGGGTGATTGGAGCACGGGGGGGTGACTGGAGCACGGGAGAGCGGACAAGAGCACGGGGGGGAGCGGAGCACTGGACGGAGGGGAGCCGGAGCAGTGTACCGGCCAGATCGGGGGGCTGGGGGGGCGATCGGTGGGGTGGGGGCACATTAGTATTTCCAGCCATGACCGATGATATTGCAGCATCGGCCATGGCTGGATTGTAATATTTCACCTGTTATAATAGGTGAAATATTACAAATCGCTCTGATTGGCAGTTTCACATTCAACAGCCAATCAGAGCGATCATAGCCACGAGGGGGTGAAGCCACCCCCCTTGGGCTAAACTACCTCTCCCCCTGTCCCTGCAGATCAGGTGAAATGGGAGTTAACCCTTTCACCCGATCTGCAGGGACGCGATCTTTCCATGACACCACATAGGCGTCATGGGTCGGATTGGCATCGACTTTCATGACGCCGACGTGGCGTCAAAGGTCGGGAAGGGGTTAATATGTGGAATAAAGCCCTGTAACAGAAACCCATCAACATCTTATTATTGTTGTGTCAATGACTTCACAAAGGCATCCTACTACCACATAAAACCTCTTAACATTTTGGACTTAATGGGGAAGGAACCAAAGTACATCCAGTCCTTTAAGATTTTCTTATAAAAACTATTTATTGTTTGAGTTTCCCTCAGTAGTAGAAAATATGAAATGTGGATTACTTGAACATCTATGCAAACAACATATGATATCAGATGATTGTATAAGATTTCATCATTTCGAAAATATACCTGAGCAGACGACTCCAGCATCTTCATTATGTCCACAGTTATGCACTGTAAATGGTTGGTGTAGACAGTCCCATACGTGTTGTTCATTGCCGGTGCATTGCACATCATCCAATACAATTACTCCTTGTCCTTGGCCAAATGCAGCACTGCCATTAAATGCAAGAGCTTGGCCACAATTTAACTGACGGCATACAACTTGTGCAGCATTAATATCCCAATAATCATCACACACAGTTCCCCATGCTCCATTATGGAGGATTTCTACACGACCGTTACATTGACCATTGCCATTTACCAGTCTTATAGACAAGTCTGAACCTGAACCTAAAAAAAAGGAGAATGGTCATTTCTAAAAACAATGTATTATAAATTATCTTAAAGGGAACCTGACAGGTCCCCTATAAAGCATTTGTATTATTGTTACTAAATACCCTGCCTTTTCAGCCCTTTGTAGTGTTTAAAACCTAAATACATGTTAAAAAAATTCTTTATAAATAGTGATGAGCGGACTTATCCAGAAAACTTTCAGCAATCTCAAATTTGGCACGAACATAGCTCATTTGGATTCGTGCATGGATTTAAGAGCATTTTCCCTTAAAGTCAGCAGAATTCAGGAACAGTTCAGTAAATGATTGTGTTTCCACTAATGCTTTTGCTAGGACTTTGGCTAGGATAGTGGTGCTGTATGTTGAGCGAGGTGGGGGGGTCTTTAATGAGGGGATTTAGTGTTGAAAGGTCAGAGGAACGGCGGACTGTTTTTCTTTTTTAATTTTTTCTCTTTATGTTAACTTAATGTGTGTAGATTCTGGCAGACGATCACACCACAAATACCTTCCACAATGTCCAGACACAAGGGCTTCTGTAATTGGTTGCAAAAATCACATGACCCTCTCCTTATAAAAAAGCGGATATGTAGTTTTGGTGGCATGATTTTGTCAGTGTAACAGTACAGAGAGGCTGCTACAGTGGCTGCTGCAAGTTTTCAGATAGTTAGAAATGCAGTTTAGTGTCAGTTTCTTCAGCTATATTGGATCCTGGGTAAAATCAACCTTCCTTCATCTAAAATGATTTTGCTAATAGTGTGGTGCAGGCAGGGCGCCACATTTCCTAATCACAATTAATTGGATTAATATTTTGGTGCAGGAAGGAGGCTACATTTCCTATTCAAAATCGTTTGCACTAACATTGTGGTGTAGGCAGGAGGCCAGATTTCCTAATGAAAATAGTTTGGGCTAATATTGTGGTGCAGGCAGAAAGCCACATTTCCCAATCATGATCTTTTGGGCTAATATTGTGGTGCCAGCAGGATGTCACATTTCGTAATCAAACTTGTTTGGGCTAAGATTTTGTGGTGCAGAAAGGAGGTCACATTTCTTTATCTAAATTATTTGTGCTAATACTGTCTTGCAGGCTTGTCATCACATTTCAGAATCTAAATCCTTTTAGCTAATAGTGTGGTCCAGACACCAGCCTACATTTTTTAATCTGAATCCTTTCTGACAACAGTTTATTCCAGACACACTAAATCTTCTGCTCTATTTTTGTGGTGTACGCAGTAGGCCTCATTTCCTAATCTAAATAGTTTGTGCGAATATTCTGGTGCAGGCAGAAGACCACATTTCCTAATCTATATCGTTTGTGCTAATAGGAGGCCACATTTTCTAATCTAAATAGTTTGTGCTAATATTCTGGTGCAGGCAGGAAGACACATTTCCTAATCTAATATTAGCCAAATATTGGTTATTGTTAGTCAAACATTACATTAATAATTAATATGTGGAATAAAGCCCTGTAACAGAAACCCATCAGCATCTTATTATTGTTGTGTCAATGACTTCACAAAGGCATCCTACTACCACATAAAACCTCTTAATATTTTGGACTTAATGGGGAAGGAACCAAAGTACCTCCAGTCCTTTAAGATTTTCTTATAAAAACTATTTATTGTTTGAGTTTCCCTTAGTAGTAGAAAATATGAAATTTGGATTACTTGAACATCTATGCAAACAACATATGATATCAGATGATTGTATAAGATTTCATCATTTCGAAAATATACCTGAGCAGACGACTCCAGCATCTTCATTATGTCCACAGTTATGCACTGTAAATGGTTGGTGTAGACAGTCCCATACGTGTTGTTCATTGCCGGTGCATTTCACATCATCCAATACAATTACTCCTTGTCCTTGGCCAAATGCAGCACTGCCATTAAATGCAAGAGCTTGGCCACAATTTAACTGACGGCATACAACTTGTGCAGCATTAATATCCCAATAATCATCACACACAGTTCCCCATGCTCCATTATAGAGGATTTCTACACGACCATTACATTGACCATTGCCATTTACCAGTCTTATAGACAAGTCTGAACCTGAACCTAAAAAAAAGGAGAATGGTCATTTCTAAAAACAATGTATTATAAATTATCTTAAAGGGAACCTGACAGGTCCCCTATATAGCATTTGTATTATTGTTACTAAATACCCTGCCTATTCAGCCCTTTGTAGTGTTTAAAACCTAAATACATGTTAAAAAAATTCTTTATAAATAGTGATGAGCGGACTTATCCGGAAAACTTTCAGCAATCTCAAATTTGGCACGAACATAGCTCATTTGGATTTGTGCACGGATTTAAGAGCATTTTCCTTTAAAGTCAGCAGAATTCGGGAACAGTTCAGTAAATGATTGTGTTTCCACTAATGCTTTTGTTAGGACTTTGGCTAGGATAGTGGTGCTGTATGTTGAGCGGGGGGGTCTTTAATGAGGGGATTTAGTGTGGAGAGGTCAGAGGAACGGCGGACTGTTTTTCTTTTTTTTTTTTTCTCTTTATGTTAACTTAATGTGTGTAGATTCTGGCAGACGATCACACCACAAATACCTTCCACAATGTCCAGACACAAGGGCTTTTGTACTTGGTTGCAAAAATCACATGACCCTCTCCTTATAAAAAGCGGATATGTTGTTTTGGTGGCATGATTTTGTCAGTGTAACATTACAGAGAGGCTGCTACAGTGGCTGCTGCAAGTTTTCAGATAGTTAGAAATGCAGTTTAGTGTCAGTTTCTTCAGCTATATTGGATCCTGTGTAAAATCAACCTTCCATCATCTAAAACGATTGTGCTAATAGTGTGGTGCAGGCAGGGCACCACATTTCCTAATCACAATTACCATATATACTCGAGTATAAGCCGACCCGAGTAGCATAAGCCGACCCCCCTAATTTTGCCACAAAAAACTGGGAAACTTAATGACTCGAGTATAAACCTAGGGTGGAAAAGGCAGCAGCTACCGGTAAATTTCAAAAATAAAAATAGATACCAATAAAAGTAAAATTAATTGAGACATCAGTAGGTTAAGTGGTTTTGAATATCCATATTGAATCAGAAGCCCCATATAATGCTCCATACAGTTTATGATGGGCTCCATAAGATGCTACATATTAAAATATGCCCCATATTATGCTGCACAAATGTTTATTATGACCCCATAAGATGCTCCATACAGATACAGTGGGGCAAAAAAGTATTTAGTCAGTCAGCAATAGTGCAAGTTCCACCACTTAAAAAGATGAGAGGCGTCTGTAATTTACATCATAGGTAGACCTCAACTATGGGAGACAAACTGAGAAAAAAAAATCCAGAAAATCACATTGTCTGTTTTTTTAACATCTTATTTGCATATTATGGTGGAAAATAAGTATTTGGTCAGAAACAAACAATCAAGATTTCTGGCTCTCACAGACCTGTAACTTCTTCTTTAAGAGTCTCCTCTTTCCTCCACTCATTACCTGTAGTAATGGCACCTGTTTAAACTTGTTATCAGTATAAAAAGACACCTGTGCACACCCTCAAACAGTCTGACTCCAAACTCCACTATCGTGAAGACCAAAGAGCTGTCAAAGGACACCAGAAACAAAATTGTAGCCCTGCACCAGGCTGGGAAGACTGAATCTGCAATAGCCAACCAGCTTGGAGTGAAGAAATCAACAGTGGGAGCAATAATTAGAAAATGGAAGACATACAAGACCACTGATAATCTCCCTCCATCTGGGGCTCCACGCAAAATCCCACCCCATGGGGTCAGAATGATCACAAGAACGGTGAGCAAAAATCCCAGAACCACGCGGGGGGACCTAGTGAATGAACTGCAGAGAGCTGGGACCAATGTAACAAGGCCTACTATAAGTAACACACTACGCCACCATGGACTCAGATCCTGCAGTGCCAGACGTGTCCCACTGCTTAAGCCAGTACATGTCCGGGCCCGTCTGAAGTTTGCTAGAGAGCATTTGGATGATCCAGAGGAGTTTTGGGAGAATGTCCTATGGTCTGATGAAACCAAACTGGAACTGTTTGGTAGAAACACAACTTGTCGTGTTTGGAGGAAAAAGAATACTGAGTTGCATCCATCAAACACCATACCTACTGTAAAGCATGGTGGTGGAAACATCATGCTTTGGGGCTGTTTCTCTGCAAAGGGGCCAGGACGACTGATCCGGGTACATGAAAGAATGAATGGGGCCATGTTTCGTGAGATTTTGAGTGCAAACCTCCTTCCATCAGCAAGGGCATTGAAGATGAAACGTGGCTGGGTCTTTCAACATGACAATGATCCAAAGCACACCGCCAGGGCAACGAAGGAGTGGCTTCGTAAGAAGCATTTCAAGGTCCTGGAGTGGCCTAGCCAGTCTCCAGATCTCAACCCTATAGAAAACCTTTGGAGGGAGTTGAAAGTCCGTGTTGCCAAGCGAAAAGCCAAAAACATCACTGCTCTAGAGGAGATCTGCATGGAGGAATGGGCCAACATACCAACAACAGTGTGTGGCAACCTTGTGAAGACTTACAGAAAATGTCTGACCTCTGTCATTGCAACAAAGGATATATTACAAAGTATTGAGATGAAATTTTGTTTCTGACCAAATACTTATTTTCCACCATAATATGCAAATAAAATGTTAAAAAAACAGACAATGTGATTTTCTGGATTTTTTTTTCTCAGTTTGTCTCCCATAGTTGAGGTCTACCTATGATGTAAATTACAGACGCCTCTCATCTTTTTAAGTGGTGGAACTTGCACTATTGCTGACTGACTAAATACTTTTTTGCCCCACTGTATTTGCCCCATATAATGCTCCACAAATGTGGATTATGGCCCCATAAGATGCTCCATACAGATAATTGACCCATATAATGCTGCACATGGACCCATAAGATGCTCCATACAGATATTTGCCCCATATAATTCTGCACATGGCCCCATAAGATGCTCCATACAGATATTTGCCCCATATAATGCTGCACATGGCCACATAAGATTCCCCATACAGATATTTACCCCAATATAATGCTGCACATGGCTGGATAAGATGCCCCATACAGATATTTGCCCCATAAAATGCTTCACATGGCCGGATAAGATGCCCCATACAGACATTTGCCTCCATATAATGCTGCACATGGCCAGATAGTAACATAGTAACATAGTAACATAGTAAGGCCGAAAAAAGACATTTGTCCATCCAGTTTACCCTATTTTCCATCATAATAAATCCCCAGATCTACTTCCTTCTACAGAACCTAATAATTGTATGATACAATATTGTTCTGCTCCAGGAAGACATCCAGGCCTCTCTTGAACCCCTCGACTGAGTTCGCCATCACCACCTCCTCAGGCAAGCAATTCCAGATTCTCACTGCCCTAACAGTAAAGAATCCTCTTCTATGTTGGTGGAAAAACCTTCTCTCCTCCAGATGCAAAGAATGCCCTCTTGTGCCCGTCACCTTCCTTGGTATAAACAGATCCTCAGCGAGATATTTGTATTGTCCCCTTATATATTTATACATGGTTATTAGATCGCCCCTCAGTCGTCTTTTTTCTAGACTAAATAATCCTAATTTCGCTAATCTATCTGGGTATTGTAGTTCTCCCATCCCCTTTATTAATTTTGTTGCCCTCCTTTGTACTCTCTCTAGTTCCATTATATCCTTCCTGAGCACCGGTGCCCAAAACTGGACACAGTACTCTATGTGCGGTCTAACTAGGGATTTGTACAGAGGCAGTATAATGCTCTCATCATGTGTATCCAGACCTCTCTTAATGCACCCCATGATCCTGTTTGCCTTGGCAGCTGCTGCCTGGCACTGGCTGCTCCAGGTAAGTTTATCATTAACTAGGATCCCCAAGTCCATCTCCCTGTCAGATTTACCCAGTGGTTTCCCGTTCAGTGTGTAATGGTGATATTGATTCCTTCTTCCCATGTGTATAACCTTACAGATAAGATGCTCCATACAGACATTTGCCCCCATATAATGCTGCACATGGCCGGATAAGATGCCCCATACAGACATTTGCCCCCATATAATGCTGCACATGGCCGGATAAGATGCCCCATACAGACATTTGCCCCCATATAATGCTGCACATGGCCGGATAAGATGCCCCATACAGACATTTGCCCCCATATAATGCTGCACATGGCCGGATAATATGCCCCATACAGACATTTGCCCCCATAAAATTCTGCACATGGCCACATAACATGCTGCATACAGATATTTGGCCCAAAAGCTGTTGCTGCAATTAAAAAAATAAAAAAATTACATACTCACCTTTCCCGTTCCACTGCTGACCGCCACTGTGTCTTCCCATCCTCTGCACCGACGTTCAGGAAGAGGGCAGCGCACTAAACGCGTCACTGCGCCCTCTGACCTGAGCGTTACTGCAGAGGACGCGGAAAATGCAGCGGCACCGCTGATGGCATAAGGAGCAGGTGAGTATCGCGCACTGCTCCCCATCATACTTACCTGCTCCTGGCGCCGTCACTGCAGGTCTGTTCCCTGGCACCGCATTTTCTTCCTGTAGTGAACAGTCACCGTTACCGCTCATTACAGTAATGAATATGCGGCTCCAGCTCTATGGGAAGTGGAGCTGCATAATCATTACTGTAATGAGCGGTACCATGTGACCGCTCAGTACAGGAAGAATCTGCTGCTGCCGGCGCCGGGGAAGCCAGGGACCGTGCCAGGAGCAGGTAAGTATAATTACACAGCTGCCGCTCCCCCTCCCCTGCTGACCCCTGGATATGACTCGAGTATAAGCCGAGAGGGGGACTTTCAGCCCAAAAAAGTGGGCTGAAAATTTTGGCTTATACCCGAGTATATACGGTAATTGGATTAATATTTTGGTGCAGGAAGGAGGCTACATTTCCTATTCAAATCATTTCCCTTATGGGAAAGGTCCCCGAGGTCATTCATCCTTATGTTTATAGTCCTTTAACTAGGCACTGCTCCTAATAGCCAGATTCCTACTCCACACTGATGAGGGGAAAATACCCTGAAACAGCTGTCTGTGCATGGATACTATGTTTTGGCATAGGTGGTTTTCCTTTTTGGATGCTGCCCTTCCGTGGTTGTTCCTTCCTGGTGAAAGACCTGGCTATTTATTGCTTGCGTTGAGAAACACGTGATGGTGTCTCCGCGGCTTTTCTACATGCATTTGCATATTTCCCATAAGGGATGGGGCAGTGTTCTGGATCACTGCGTTGAGAAACACGTGATGGTGTCTCCGCGGTGTTTGATGTTTTGATCTCCCCGAGGTCATTCATCCTTATGTTTATAACAGTTTATTGCAGACATAATAAATCTTCTGCTCTATTATTGTGGTGAATGCAGGAAGCAGGAGGCTGTTATGATGCGGTGGTCTAGGAGCAACATGGAATGAGCTCTGAAGGAAGTGGTAACTGTACTGACCGCAGTCCCTAAGCTCAACACAACACTAGAAGTAGCCGTGGAATGCTCCTAACTCTCCCTAGGCATCTCGTCACAGCCTAAGAGCTAACTACCCCTAAAGACAGAAGCAGGAAAACTATCTTGCCTCAGAGAAAATCCCCAAAGGATAGATTAGCCCCCCACAAATAATGACTGTGAGTGCAGAGGAAAAAGACATATACAGAATGAAACCAGGATGAGCACAGGAGGCCAGTCTAGCTTGATAGATAGGACAGGATGGAATATTGTGCGGTCAGTATAAAACACTAAAAAAATCCACGCAGAGTTTACAAAAAAAATCTCCACACCTGACTAAAGGTGTGGAGGGTAAATCTGCTTCCCAGAGCTTCCAGCAAAACAGAATTAATTCATACTGATAACGCTGGACAAACATAGAAAGCATTGAACGGATAAGTCCACAATCTGTGAACAGAAAAGCACAAGCAAAAACTTAGCTTTGCAGAACTGGTCAGGATAACAGGGAAATCCAAAGAGATGTGAATCCAACCAGGAACCATTTACAAGTGGCACTGGCTGAAGGAACAGCCAGACCTAAATAGCCGAGCAGAAGAGATGAGAAGTGGAGGCAGCTGATGACAGCTAACTCCAAGGAGCAGCCATACCACTTGAAACCACAAGAGGGAGCCCAAGAGCAGAACTCACAAAAGTGCCACTTACAATCACCGGAGGGAGCCCGAGAGCGGAATTCACAACAGTACCCCCCCTTGAGGAGGGGTCACCGAACCCTCACCAGAGCCCCCAGGCCGATCAGGACGAGCCAAATGAAAAGCACGAACCAAATCGGTGGCATGGACATCGGAGGCAACAACCCAAGAATTATCCTCCTGGCCATAACCCTACCACTTGACAAGATACTGAAGCCTCCGCCTCGAAAAACGAGAATCCAAAATCTTCTCAACCTCATATTCCAACTCTCCCTCAACCAACACCAGGGCAGGAGGGTCAACCGAGGGAACAACGGGCACCACATATCTCCGCAACAAAGATCTATGGAAAACATTATGAATGGCAAAAGAGGCTGGAAGAGCCAAACGAAAAGACACCGGATTAATAATTTCAGAAATTTTATAAGGACCAATAAACCGAGGCTTAAACTTAGGGGAAGAAACCTTCATAGGAACATGACGAGAAGACAACCAAACCAAATCCCCCACACGAAGCCGGGGACCAACACACCGACGGCGGTTAGCAAAACGTTGAGCCCTTTCCTGAGACAACGTCAAATTGTCCACCACATGAGTCCAAATCTGCTGCAGCCTGTCTACCACAGAATCAACACCAGGACAATCAGAAGGCTCAACCTGCCCAGAAGAAAAACGAGGATGAAAACCAAAATTACAAAAGAAAGGTGAAACCAAAGTAGCCGAACTAGCCCGATTATTAAGGGCAAACTCGGCCAACGGCAAGAAAGACACCCAATCATCCTGACCAGCAGACAGAAAGCATCTCAAATAGGTCTCCAAGGTCTGATTAGTTCGCTCAGTTTGGCCATTAGTCTGAGGATGAAACGCCGAAGAAAAAGACAAATCAATGCCCATCCTAGCACAAAAGGCCCGCCAAAATCTAGAGACAAACTGAGAACCTCTGTCAGAGACAATATTCTCCGGAATGCCATGCAAACGAACCACATGCTGAAAAAATAATGGAACCAGATCTGAGGAGGAAGGCAACTTAGGCAAAGGTACCAGATGGACCATTTTAGAGAACCAGTCACAAACAACCCAGATAACAGACATCTTCTGGGAAACAGGAAGATCCGAAATAAAATCCATGGAAATATGCGTCCAGGGCCTCTCAGGGACCGGCAAAGGCAAAAGCAACCCACTAGCACGGGAACAGCAAGGCTTGGCCTGGGCACAAGTCCCACAGGACTGCACAAAAGCACGCACATCGCGCGACAAGGAAGGCCACCAAAAGGACCTAGCAACCAAATCTCTGGTACCAAAAATCCCAGGATGACCAGCCAACACTGAACAATGAACCTCAGAAAAAACCTTAATTGTCCATGTATCAGGAACAAACAGCTTCCCCACTGGACAGCGGTCAGGCATATCAGCATGAAATTCCTGAAGCACCCGCCGCAAATCAGGGGAGATAGCAGAAAGAATCACCCCTCCTTAAGAATGCCAACGGGCTCAAGGACTCCAGGAGAGTCAGGCAAAAAACTCCTAGAGAGAGCATCAGCCTTAACATTCTTAGATCCCGGAAGATACGAGACCACAAAATCAAAATGGGAGAAAAACAGGGACCATCGAGCCTGTCTAGGATTCAGCCGCTTGGCCGACTCGAGGTAAATCAGATTCTTATGATCGGTCAGGACCACAAAGCGGTGTTTAGCTCCCTCAAGCCAATGTCGCCACTCCTCAAACGCCCACTTCATAGCCAACAACTCCCGATTGCCGACATCATAATTGCTTTCTGCAGGCGAAAACTTTCTGGAAAAAAAAGCACACGGTTTCATCAAAGAACCATCAGACTCCCTCTGAGACAAAATCGCCCCTGCCCCAATCTCAGAAGCGTCGACCTCAACCTGAAAAGGAAGAGAAACATCCGGCTGACTCAACACAGGGGCAGAAGTAAATTGGCGTTTAAGCTCCTGAAAGGCCTCAACAACCTCAGAGGACCAATTCGTCACATCGGCGCCTTTCTTCGTCAAATCAGTAAGGGGCTTAACTGTTATGATCTGGTGATTAAGGAGCGACATGCGTCTAGCTCTGAGAAGGTGGCAACTATACTGACCGCATTCCCTAAGCTCAACACAACACTAGAAGCAGCCGTGGAATGCTCCTAACTCTGCCTAGGCATCTAGTCACAGCCTAAGAGCTAACTACCCCTAAAGATAGAAGCAGGAACACTATCTTGCCTCAGAGAAAATCCCCAAAGGATAGATTAGCCCCCCACAAATAATGACTGTGAGAGGAGAAGGAAATGACATACGTAGTATGAAACAAGATTTAGCACAGGAGGCCACTTCTAGCTAGATAGAAAATAGTACAGGACAGAATGCTGTGCGGTCAGTAATAAAAACTAGAAAAAGTCCACCACAGAGAAATGCAAAAATCTCCACACCTGGCTAAAGGTGTGGAGGGCAAACTCTGCTGCCCAGAGCTTCCAGCTTAGCTGAATAGATCCATACTGAAAAGCTGGACAAAAGAACAAAAACAAAGAAAGTGCTGAACAACAAGTCCACAACAAGAGAACCGCAAAAGGACAAGCAAGGAGTTAGCTTTGATGAACTGGTCAGAGTGTCAGGAAAGTCCTAAGAGCAATGACTCCAGGCAGGAACAATTGACAACTGGCATTGAATGAGGGATAAGGCCAGACTAATATAGCCGAGCCAGAAAGACGATCAGTGAAAACAGCTGCTGAAGTTAAATCCAAGAAGCAGCCATACCACTAAATACCACAGGAGGGAGCCAAAGAGCAGAACTCACAAAAATGCCACTAACAACCACCGGAGGGAGCCCAAGAGCAGAATTCACAACACTTAACCACACTGGAAAAGTTGGCAATGAAACGAAGATAGAAATTAGCAAAGCCCAAAAATTTTTGAAGGCCCTTCACAGATGTGGGTTGGATCCAGTCATGAATAGCCTGGACCTTAACAGGATCCATTTCTATAGACGAGGGAGAAAAAATAAAACCCCAAAAAGAGACCTTCTGAACTCCGAATAGGCACTTAGACCCCTTCACAAACAAAGCATTATCACGAATGATCTGGAACACCATCCTGACCTGCTTCACATGAGACTCCCAATCATCGAAAAAATCAAAATATCATCCAAATATACAACCATGAATTTATCAAGATAATTGCGGAAAATATCATGCATGAAAGACTGGAACACAGATGGAGCATTAGAGAGCCCAAATGGCATCACAAGATATTCAAAATGGCCTTCGGACGTATTAAATGCAGTTTTCCATTCGTCACCCTGTTTAATACGAACAAGATTATATGCCCCTCGGAGGTCAATCTTAGTAAACCAACTAGCCCCCTTAATCTGAACAAACAAATCAGTAAGCAAAGGCAAGGGGTATTGGAATTTGACCGTGATCTTATTAAGAAGACGATAATCAATACAGGGTCTCAAGGAGCCATCCTTCTTAGCAACAAAAATGAAACCCGCTCCCAATGGTGACGAAGAGGGCCAAATATGCCCCTTCTCCAAAGACTCCTTAACATAACTCCGCATGGTGGCATGCTCTGGCACAGACAGATTGAAAAGTCGGCCCTTAGGGAACTTGCAGCCAGGAATCAAGTTAATAGCACAATCACAGTCCCTGTGCGGTGGAAGGGAACTGGACTTGGGCTCATCAAATACATCCTGGAAATCCGACAAAAACTCAGGGACCTCAGAAGAGGGGGAAGAGGAAATTGACATCAAAGGAACGTCACTATGTACCCCTTGACAACCCCAACTAGTCACAGACATAGTTTTCCAATCCAGCACCGGATTATGTTCCTGTAACCATGGAAAACCCAGTACAACAACATCATGCAGGTTATGCAACACCAGAAAACGGCAATCTTCCTGATGTGCTGGAGCCATGTACATAGTCATCTGTGTCCAGTACTGAGGTTTATCCTTGGCTAAGGGTGTAGCATCAATACCCCTCAAAGGAATAGGGCTCTGCAAAGGCTGCAAGGAAAAACCACAGCGCCTGGCGAATTCTAAGTCCATTAAGTTCAGGGCAGCACCTGAATCCACAAATGCCATGACAGAAAAGGACGACAATGAGCAAATCAGGGTCACAGATAAGAGAAATTTAGGCTGTATAGTACTAATGGTAACAGACCTAGCGACTCTCTTAGTACGCTTAGGGCAATCAGAGATAACATGAGCAGAATCACCACAGTAAAAACACAGCCTATTCTGACATCTGAATTCCTGCCGATCTGTTCTAGTCAAAATCCTATCACATTGCATAGGTTCTGGACTCTGCTCAGAGGATACTGCCATATGGTGCACAGCTTTGCGCTCGCGCAGACGCCGATCGATCTGAATGGCTAGAGACATAGATTCGCTCAAACCGGCAGGCGTAGGAAAGCCCACCATAACATCTTTAAGGGTTTCAGAAAGACCTTTTCTGAAAATAGCAGCCAGAGCCTCTTCATTCCATTTAGTGAGCACAGACCATTTTCTAAATTTCTGGCAGTATAACTCTGCCGCTTCCTGACATTGACACAAGGCCAACAGGGTTTTTTCTGCATGATCCACAGAATTAGGTTCGTCATACAATAATCCGAGTGCTTGAAATAATGCATCAACATTCAATAATGCCGGATCCCATGTTTCAAGAGAAAAAGCCCAGTCTTGAGGGTCACCACGCAGCAAGGATATGATGATTTTTACTTGCTGAATGGGATCACCAGAAGAACGGGGTTTCAAAGCAAAAAACAATCTGCAGTTTTTTTAAAGTTCAAAAACTTGGATCTGTCCCCAAAAAACAAATCAGGAGTAGGAATTCTAGGCTCTAAAGCCAGAGTCTGGACAACATAGTCCTGGATACTCTGTACTCTTGCAGCAAGTTGATCCACACGAGAAAACAAACCCTGAACATCCATGCCAAAGCATATATCCTGAACCACTCAGATATCAAGTGGAAAAAAAGACAAACCAGAGAACAGAAAAAAAAATTGTTCAGAACTTTCTTTTCCTTCTTTTGAGATGCATTTAGTTCATTTTTGGCCACTTGTACTGTTATGATGCGGTGGTCTAGGAGCAACATGGAATGAGCTCTGAAGGAAGTGGTAACTGTACTGACCGCAGTCCCTAAGCTCAACACAACACTAGAAGTAGCCGTGGAATGCTCCTAACTCTCCCTAGGCATCTCGTCACAGCCTAAGAGCTAACTACCCCTAAAGACAGAAGCAGGAAAACTATCTTGCCTCAGAGAAAATCCCCAAAGGATAGATTAGCTCCCCACAAATAATGACTGTGAGTGGATAGGAAAAAGACATACACAGAATGAAACCAGGATGAGCACAGGAGGCCAGTCTAGCTTGATAGATAGGACAGGATGGAATACTGTGCGGTCAGTATAAAACACTAAAAAAATCCACGCAGAGTTTACAAAAAAAATCTCCACACCTGACTAAAGGTGTGGAGGGTAAATCTGCTTCCCAGAGCTTCCAGCAAAACAGAATTAATTCATACTGATAACGCTGGACAAACATAGAAAGCACTGAATGGATAAGTCCACAATCTGTGAACAGAAAAGCGCAAGCAAAAACTTAGCTTTGCAGAACTGGTCAGGATAACAGGGAAATTCAAAGAGATGTGAATCCAACCAGGAACCATTTACAAGTGGCACTGGCTGAAGGAACAGCCAGGCCTAAATAGCCGAGCAGAATAGACGATAAGTGGAGGCAGCTGATGACAGCAAACTCCAAGGAGCAGCCATACCACTTGAAACCACAAGAGGGAGCCCAAGAGCAGAAATCACAAAAGTGCCACTTACAACCACCGGAGGGAGCCCAAGAGCGGAATTCACAACAGGAGGCCATATTTCCTAATCTAAATAGTTTGTGCTAATATTCTGGTGCAGGCAGAAGACCACATTTCCTAATCTATATAGTTTGTGCTAATAGGAGGCCACATTTTCTAATCTAAATAGTTAGTGCTAATATCCTGGTGCAGGCAGGAGGACACATTTCCTAATCTAATATTAGCCAAATACTGGTTATTGATAGTCAGACATTACATTAATAATTAATATGTGGAATAAAACCCTGTAACAGAAACCCATCAGCATCTTATTATTGTTGTGTCAATGACTTCACAAAAGCATCCTACTACCACATAAAACCTCTTAACATTTTGGACTTAATGGGGAAGAAACCAAAGTACCTCCTGTCCTTTAAGATTTTCTTATAAAAACTATTTATTGTTTGAGTTACCCTTAGAAGTAGGGTTGAGCGACCTTTACTTTTATAGGATCGGGTCGGGTTTCACGAAACCCGACTTTTTCAAAAGTCGGGTCGAGTGAAATCGGCCGATCCTATAAAAAAGTCGGGGTCGGGGTCGGCCGAAACCCGAAACCCAATGCAGTGCATTGGGTTTCCATGGTTCCCAGGGTCTGAAGGAGCGGAAACTCTCCTTCAGGCCCTGCGATCCATATTTTAGTGTAAAATAAAGAATTAAAATAAAAAATATCGCAATACTTACCCTCTGACGCGCCCTGGTACTAACCGGGAACCTTCCTTCCTCAGAATCAGCCTTCCAGGACTTTGCGGTGACGTCGCTGTGACATCGCGGCTTGTGATTGGCCGCGCGGCCTCCCATGTGACCGCTCGCGCGACCAATCACAAGCCGCGACGTCACCGCTGACGTCACCGAAGGTCCTGGAAGGGCTGATTCTTAGGAAGGAAGGCTGCCGGAAAGAAGTAGGGCGCGTCCGAGGGTGAGTATATTCCTATTAGGTATATACTCATCCTCGGACGCGCCCTGCTTCTTTCCGACAGCCTTCCTTCCTAAGAATCAGCCCTTCCAGGACCTTCGGTGACGTCAGCGGTGACGTCGCGGCTTGTGATTTGTCGCGCGAGCGGTCACATGGGCGGCCGCTCGGCCAATCACAAGCTGCGACGTCACCGCGACGTCACCGCAAGGTCCTGGAAGGCTGATTCTAAGGAAGGAAGGTTCCCGGTTAGTACCAGGGCGCGTCAGAGGGTAAGTATTGCGATATTTTTTATTTTAATTCTTTATTTTACACTTAAATCTGAATTCCGATACCAATTCCCGATATCTTAAACATATCGGGAATCGGTATCGGAATTCCGATTCTAGATTCAAAAGATCGCCGACTTCATGGCCGACCCCACACAGGGGTCGGGTCGGGTTTCATGAAACCCGACCTTGCCAAAAGTCGGCGACTTTTGAAAATTTTCGACCCGTTTCGCTCAACCCTACTTAGAAGTAGAAAATATGAAAATGTAGATTACTTGAACATCTATGCAAACAACATATGATATCAGATGATTGTATAAGATTTCATCATTTCGAAAATATACCTGAGCAGACGACTCCAGCATCTTCATTATGTCCACAGTTATGCACTGTAAATGGTTGGTGTAGACAGTCCCATACGTGTTGTTCATTGCCGGTGCATTGCACATCATCCAATACAATTACTCCTTGTCCTTGGCCAAATGCAGCACTGCCATTAAATGCAAGAGCTTGGCCACAATTTAACTGACGGCATACAACTTGTGCAGCATTAATATCCCAATAATCATCACACACAGTTCCCCATGCTCCATTATAGAGGATTTCTACACGACCGTTACATTGACCATTGCCATTTACCAGTCTTATTGACAAGTCTGAACCTGAACCTAAAAAAAAGGAGAATGGTCATTTCTAAAAACAATGTATTATAAATTGTCTTAAAGGAAACCTGACAGGTCCCCTATAAAGCATTTGTATTATTATTACTAAATACCCTGCCTATTCAGCCCTTTGAAGTGTTTAAAACCTAAATTAATGTTAAAAATATTCTTCTTAAATAGTGATGAGTGGACTTATCCGGAAAACTTTCAGCAATCTCAAATTTGGCACGAACATAGTTCATTTGGATTTGTGTACAGATTTACAAGCATTTTCCCTTAAAGTCAGCAAAAATCGGGAACAGTTAAGTAAATGATTGTGTTTCCACTAATGCTTTTGTTAGGACTTGGCTAGGATAGTATAGTGGTGCTGTATGTTGAGCGGGGGTGGGGGGTCTTTAATGAGGGGATTTAGTGTGGAGAGGTAAGAGGAACGGCGGACTGTTTTTCTTTTTAATTTTTTCTCTTTATGGTAACTTAATGTGTGTAGATTCTGGCAGACAGTCACAGCACAAATACCATCCACTATGTCCAGACACAAGGGCTTCTGTAATTGGTTGCAAAAATCACATGATCCTCTCCATATAAAAAGCAGATATGTTGTTTTGGTGGCATGATTTTGTCAGTGAAACAGTACAGAGATGCTGCTACAGTGGCTGCTGCAAGTTTTCAGATAGTTAGAAATGCAGTTTATTGTCAGTTTCGTCAGCTATATTGGATCCTGTGTAAAATCAACCTTCCATCATCTGAAACGATTGTGCTAATAGTGTGGTGCAGGCAGGGCGCCACATTTCCTAATCACAATTAATTGGATTAATATTTTGATGCAGGAAGGAGGCTACATTTCCTATTCAAAATCGTTTGCACTAACATCGTGGGGTAGGCAGGAGGCCAGATTTCCTAATGAAAATAGTTTGGGCTAATAATTTGGTGCAGGCAGAAAGCCACATTTCCCAATCATGATCTTTTGGGATAATATTGTGGTGCCAGCAGGATGTCACATTTCCTAATCAAACATGTTCGGGCTTAGATTTTGTGGTGCAGAAAGGAGGTCACATTTATTTATCTAAATTATTTGTGCTAATACTGTCTTGCAGGCTTGTCATTACATTTCAGAATCTAAATCGTTTTAGCTAATAGTGTGGTCCAGACACCAGCCTACATTTTTTAATCTGAATCCTTTCTGACAACAGTTTATTGCAGACACACTAAATCTTCTGCTCTATTTTTGTGGTGCAACCAGGAGGCCACATTTCCCAATCTAAATAGTTTGTGCGAATATTCTGGTGCAGGCAGAAGACCACATTTCCTAATCTATATCGTTTGTGCTAATAGGAGGCCACATTTTCTAATCTAAATAGTTTGTGCTAATATTCTGGTGCAGGCAGGAGGACACATTTCCTAATCTAATATTAGCCAAATATTGTTTATGGATAGTCAAAAATAACATTAATAATTAATATGTGGAATAAAACCCTGTAAAAGAAACACATGAGCATCCTATTATTGTTGTGTCAATGACTTCACAAAGGCATCCTACTACCACATAAAACCTCTTAACATTTTGGACTTAATGGGGAAGGAAACAAAGTACCTCCAGTCCTTTAAGATTATCTTATAAAAACTTTATTGTTTGAGTTACCCTTAGTAGTAGAAATATGAAAATGTGGATTACTTGAACATCTATGCAAACAACATATGATATCAGATGATTGTATAAGATTTCATCATTTCGAAAATATACCTGAGCAGACGACTCCAGCATCTTCATTATGTCCACAGTTATGCACTGTAAATGGTTGGTGTAGACAGTCCCATACGTGTTGTTCATTGCCGGTGCATTGCACATCATCCAATACAATTACTCCTTGTCCTTGGCCAAATGCAGCACTGCCATTAAATGCAATAGCTTGGCCACAATTTAACTGACGGCATACAACTTGTGCAGCATTAATATCCCAATAATCATCACACACAGTTCCCCATGCTCCATTATAGAGGATTTCTACACGACCGTTACATTGACCATTGCCATTTACCAGTCTTATTGACAAGTCTGAACCTGAACCTAAAAAAAGGAGAAAGGTCATTTCTAAAAACAATGTATTATAAATTGTCTTACAAGGAACCTAACAGGTCCCCTATAAAGCATTTTTATTATTATTATTACTAAATACCCTGCCTATTCAGCCCTTTGAAGTGTTTAAAACTTAAATACATGTTAAAAAATATCTTCATAAATAGTGATGAGCGGACTTATTCGAAAAACTTTCAGCAATCTCAAATTTGGCACTAACATAGCTCATTTGGATTTGTTTACAGATTTACAAGCATTTTCCTTTAAAGTCAGCAATATTCGGGAACAGTTCAGTAAATAATTGTTTCCACTAATGCTTTTGTTAGGTCTTTGGCTAGGATAGTGTAGTGGTGCTGTATGTTGAGCGGGGGGGGGGGGGGGGACTTTAATGAGGGGATTTAGTGTGGAGAAGTCAGAGGAACGGCGGACTGTTTTTCTTTTTTAATTTTTTCTCTTTATGTTAACTTAATGTGTGTAGATTCTAGCAGACAATCACAGCACAAATACCTTCCACAATGTCCAGACACAAGGGTTTCTGTAATTGGTTGCCAAAATCGCATGACGCTCTCCATATAAAAAGCGGATATGTTGTTTTGGTGGCATGATTTTGTCTATGTAACAGTACAGAGAGGCTGCGACAGTGGCTGCTGCAAGTTATTAGATAGTTAGAAATGCAGTTTATTGTCAGTTTCTTCAGCTATATTGGATCTTGTGTAAAATCAACCTTCCACCATCTAAAACGATTGTGCTAATAGTGTGGTGCAGACAGGGTGCCACATTTCCCAATCAAAAACAATTGGATTAATATTTTGGTGCAGAAAGGAGACTACATTTCCTATTCAAAATCGTTTGCACTAACATTGTGGTGTAGGCAGGAGGCCAGATCTCCTAATGAAAATAGTTTGGGCTAGGGTTGAGCGACTTTTCTTTTTATAGGGTCTGATTTCACGAAACTCGACTGTTTCAAAAGTCGGGTCGAGTGAAATCGGCCGATACTATAGAAAAGTTGGGGTCGGGGTCAGCCGAAACACGAAACCCAATGCAGTGCATTGGGTTTCTAATGGTTCCCAGGGTCTGAAGGAGAGGAAACTCTCCTTCAGGCCCCGGGATCCATATTTAAGTGTAAAATAAAGAATCAAAATAAAAAAATATTGCTATACTCACCCTCGGACGCGCCATGGTTCTTACCGGCAGCCTTCCTTCCTAAGAATGAGCGCCTGAAGGACCTTCGATGATGTCGCGGCTTGTGATTGGTCGCGTGAGCGGTCACATGGGCGTCACGTGACCAATCACAAGCCGCGATGTCATCTAAGGTCCTTCAGGCGCTGATTCTTAGGAAGGAAGACTGCAGGTTAGAACCAGGGCGCGTCCGAGGGTGAGTATATACCTATTAGGAATATACTCACCGTCGGACGCGCTCTCGGACGCTTCCTTCCTAAGAATTAGCGCCTGAAGGACCTGAGATGATGTCGCGGCTTGTGATTAGCCGCGTGACCGCCCATGTGACCGCTCACGCGACCAATCACAAGCCGCGACGTCATCGAAGGCCCTTCAGGCGCTCATTCTTAGGAAGGAAGGCTGCCGGTGAGAACCAGGGGGCGTCCGAGGGTGAGTATAGCAATATTTTTTTTTTTATTCTTTATTTTACACTTAAATATGAATTCCAATACCGATTCCCGATATCTTAAACATATCGGGAATCAGTATCGGAATTTCGATTCCAGATCAGAAGATCGCCGACCTCATGGCTGACCCCACACAGGGGTTGGGTCGGGTTTCATGAAACCCGACTTTGCCAAAAGTTGGCGACTTCTGAATCTGGCCGACCCGTTTCGCTCAACCCTAGTTTGGGCTAATATTGTGGTGCAGGCAGAAAGCTAAATTTCCCAATCATGATCTTTTGGGCTAATATTGTGGTGCCAGCAGGATGTCACATTTCCTAATCAAACTTGTTTGGGCTAAGATTTTGTGGTGCAGAAAGGAGGTCACATTTCTTTATCTAAATTATTTGTGCTCATACTGTCTTGCAGGCTTGTCATCACATTTCAGAATCTAAATCATTTTAGCTAATAGTGTGGTCCAGACACCAGCCTACATTTTTTAATCTGAATCCTTTCTGACAACAGTTTATTGCAGACACACTAAATCTTCTGCTCTATTATTGTGGTGCACGCAGGAGGCCACATTTCCTAATCTAAATAGTTTGTGCGAATATTCTGGTGCAGGCAGAAGACCACATTTCCTAATCTATATCGTTTGTGCTAATAGGAGGCCACATTTTCTTATCTAAATAGTTTGTGCTAATATTTTGGTGCAGGCAGGAGGACACATTTCCTTATCGAATATTAGCCAAATATTGGTTATTGATAGTCAAACATTACATTAATAATTAATATGTGGAATAAAGCCCTGTAACAGAAACCCATCAGCATCTTATTATTGTTGTGTCAATGACTTCACAAAGGCATCCTACTACCACATAAAACCTCTTAACATTTTGGACTTAATGGGGAAGGAACCAAAGTACCTCCAGTCCTTTAAGATTATCTTATAAAACTATTTATTGTTTGAGTTACCCTTAGTAGTAGAAAACATGAAAATGTGAATTACTTGAACATCTATGCAAACAACATATGATATCAGAGGATTGTATAAGATTTCATCATTTCGAAAATATACCTGAGCAGACGACTCCAGCATCTTCATTATGTCCACAGTTATGCACTGTAAATGGTTGGTGTAGACAGTCCCATACGTGTTGTTCATTGCCGGTGCATTGCACATCATCCAATACAATTACTCCTTGTCCTTGGCCAAATGCAGCACTGCCATTAAATGCAAGAGCTTGGCCACAATTTAACTGACGGCATACAACTTGTGCAGCATTAATATCCCAATAATCATCACACACAGTTCCCCATGCTCCATTATAGAGGATTTCTACACGACCGTTACATTGACCATTGCCATTTACCAGTCTTATTGACAAGTCTGAACCTGAACCTAAAAAAAGGGAGAATAGTCATTTCTAAAAACAATGTATTACAAATTGTCTTACAGGGAACCTGACAGGTCCCATATAAAGCATTTGTATTATTGTTACTAAATACCCTGCCTATTCAGCCCTTTGTAGTGTTTAAAACCTAAATACATGTTAAAAAAAATTATTTCTCAATAGTGATGAGCGGACTTATTCGGAAAACTTTCAGCAATCTCAAATTTGGCACGAACGTAGCTCATTTGGATTTGTGTACAGATTTACGAGCATTTTCCCTTAAAGTCAGCAAAATTAAGGAACAGTTCAGTAAATGATTGTGTTTCCACTAATGCTTTTGTTAGGACTTTGGCTAGGATAGTGGTGCTGTATGTTGAGTGGGGGGGCTTTAACCCCTCTCTGACCTCGGACGGGATAGAACATCCGAGGTCTGAAGCCCCGCTCTAATGCGGGCTCCGGCAGTGAGCCCGCATCAAAGCCGGGACATGTCAGCTGTTTTGAACAGCTGACTTGTGCCCGTAATAGGCGCGGGCAGAATTGTGATCTGCTCGCACCTATTAACTAGTTAAATGCCGCTGTCAAACGCAGACAGCGGCATTTAACCATCGTATCCGGCCGGGCGGCCGGAAATGACGGCATCGCCGACCCCGTCACATGAGCGGAGGTCGGCGATGCTTCAGTATTGTAACCATAGAGGTCATTGAGTTCTCTATGGTTACTGATCCCTGGCAGCTGTGAGCGCCACCCTGTGGTCGGCGCTCACAGCACACCTGATTTTCTTCTACATAGCAGCGAACAGCAGATCACTGCTATGTAGCAGAGGCGATCGTGTTGTGCCTGCTTCTAGCCTCCCAAGGAGGCTATTGAAGCATAGCAAAAGTAAAAAAAAAAAGTTTAAAAAAAAGGGAAAAAAATTAAAAAAATATAAAAGTTTAAATCACCCCCCTTTCGCCCCAATCAAAATAAATCAATAAAAAAAAAATCAAATCTACACATATTTGGTATCGCCGCGATCTATCAACTAAAAAAAAGCATTATGATCGCTAAATGGTGTAGCGAGAAAAAAATTCGAAATGCCAAAATTAAGTTTTTTTGGTCGCAGCGACATTGCATTAAAATGCAATAACGGGCGATGAAAAAAACGTATCTGCACCAAAATGCTATCATTTAAAACGTCATCTCGGCTCGCAAAAAATAAGCCCTCAAATGACCACAGATCATGAAAAATGGAGACGCTACGAGTATTGGAAAATGGCGCAATTTTTTTTTTTTTTTTAGCCAAGTTTGGAATTTTTTTTCACCACTTAGGTAAAAAAATAACCTAGTCATGTTAGGTGTCTATGAACTCGTAATGACCTGGAGAATCATAATGTCAGGCAGTTTTAGCATTTAGTGAACCTAGCAAAAAAGCCAAACAAAAAACAATTGTGGGACTGCACTTTTTTTGCAATTTTACCGCACTTGGAATTTTTTTCCCAATTTCTAGTACACGACATGCTGAAACCAATGATGTCCTTCAAAAGTACAACTCGCCCGGCAAAAAATAAGCCCTCACATGGCCAAATTGATGGAAAAATAAAAAAGTTATGGCTCTGGGAAGGAGGGGAGTGAAAAACGAATACGGAAAAACGAAAAATCCCAAAGTCATGAAGGGGTTAATGAGAGGATTTAGTGTGGAGAGGTCAGAGGAACGGCGGACTGTTTTTCTTTTTTTATTTCTTCTCTTTATGTTAACTTAATGTGTGTAGATTCTGGCAGACAATCACAGCAAAAATACCATCCACAATGTCCAGACACAAGGGTTTCTGTAATTGGTTGCTAAAATCACATGATCCTCTCCATATAAAAAGCGGATATGTTGTTTTGGTGGCCTGATTTTGTCAGTGTAACAGTACAGAGAGGCTGCTACAGTGGCTGCTGCAAGTTTTCAGATAGTTAGAAATGCAGTTTATTGTCAATTTCTTCAGCTATATTGGATCCTGTGTAAAATCAACTTTCCACCATCTAAAACGATTGTGCTAATAGTGTGGTGCAGGCAGGGCGCCACATTTCCTAATCACAATTAATTGGATTAATATTTTGGTGCAGGACGGCGGCTACATTTCCTATTCAAAATCGTTTGCACCAACAGTGTGGTGTAGGCAGGAGGCCATTTTCCTTATGTAAATAGTTTGGGCTAATATTGTGATGCAGGCAGAAAGCACATTTCCCAATCATGCTCTTTTGG
This sequence comes from Ranitomeya imitator, assembly GCF_032444005.1. NCBI lineage: Eukaryota > Metazoa > Chordata > Amphibia > Anura > Dendrobatidae > Ranitomeya > Ranitomeya imitator. Next base: position 801,404,350 of record NC_091283.1, read on the forward strand.
GCTAATATTGTGGTGCAAGTAGGATGTCACATTTCCTAATCAAACTTGTTTGGGCTAAGATTTTGTGGTGCAGAAAGGAGGTCACATTTCTTTATCTAAATTATTTGTGCTCATACTGTCTTGCAGGCTTGTCATCACATTTCAGAATCTAAATCGTTTTAGCTAATAGTGTGGTCCAGACACCAGCCTACATTTTATTTTTTAATCTGAATCCTTTCTGACAACAGTTTATTGCAGACACACTAAATCTTCTGCTCTATTATTGTGGTGCACGCAGGAGGCCACATTCTTGATCCTTGACCATAAGATCTGTTAAGTCCTCAAAACTGTTGACAGAAAGTCCCCTAATCCATTGGTGGAATGTGGTCCTCAAGGTGCTCACAACATCCGCATAGCTGTCAGTTGATCCACATTGTAGGTTCCGGAACTTTCTATGATACACTTCTGGTGTCAGGTTGTATTTCCTGATCAGGGCCTCTTTTATGGCCTCATAATTCGCATCTAGCTCTGGTGGGTGGCCAGCAAAAACTTCCAGGGCTTTGTCTCTCAACCCTGGGGTTAGATACTGTGCCCACTGCTCACGGGGTAGATGGTACTGCCTGCAGGTTTTTTCAAATCCCCGCATGAAAGTATCTAAGTTCATATCCTTCTCCATCACAGGGAAGTTTTCAAGACGTGGCCTCCTTGGATTTATGTCCTGGGAGGGGGTTATCTGAGGACTGATACGCCGCTCTAGTTGAGCCATCTGAAGCTGGAAAGCTCTCTCCTCCCAGCGTTCTGCAGCCTCTCTCTCATCCTGTCGGTCTGCAGCCTGATGTTACTGTAGAATTAGCTGCATGCGCAGATTGGGATCACTAGTTCCCAGCCGTTGTAAGTCCATTTGCAAAGTACAGTCCATAGGCTCCTCAGCACTGGCATTGCTGATATTTCCATCAGGCATCTCCGGTGCAAGAGCTGGCATTGCTGGGTCTCTCTGAGGTGGGCTCTCTCCTTGCCCAGATGTTCCAGCACTTTGCTCTATGTCCTGCTCGACCAGGGCGCGTATAAGCAACTCCCTGGATCTGTCGGCTGTCTCTATTCCTCTCTGCTCACAGAGGTCGGTCAGAGCTTCTTTGCTCTGCTTCTTGTACTGGGCTGCCATATCAATGAACAGCCTTTGCCAAATAAAAGATAGAAAAGAAAAACGGGGAGGGGAAACTGTTTGCAAGTATGTCTATGTAAGCACTGAGTTGAACCTTGAAGAACTGATGCACTCCTCGCAAGGATACCAATTCTTTAGTACAGGGAATAATTGCTTAAACCATGCACTAATGCTCTAATAGAAACAATTCTATCCCACCGCTCTGCCACCAATTGTCACAGATCGCTGCTCCATGGTGTCACTTATTCGTCACGTGCCTGCTCTTGGGGTTGTGCCTGCAAGGGTTAATCTATCTCCCCACTCTCCATTCAGCATTAAACCTCTGTCCAATGCTGTAATGGGAGAGCAAATCACACACCGACCCAGGCCACACACCCGCTCATACACGCTGCCACCACTCATAGAATACACGGGCGATGAGTCCCAGAAATAACTAATAAAAGTATGTTTATCACTCATAAGGCTCACACACCTCTAGGCTATGGATTCTTTAGAACATTCAAGGTTCAACTTATTAAAGGTTTATACTTTAATAGAAAAAGGTTCAATGCTTACAATAAGAAAAAAGGTATAAAAATATGACAATAAAAAGACATACAACTTATGCAAAACAGTATCAAAATAAACAGGAGAAAACTTACAGAAATCATCTAACTTGTAGTCTGCTTTCTGCTCCCTGAGGGGGGGTGAGTGTAGTTGTGGAACACATCAGCTTTTCAGGCTGCCCTCATCATGTGAACACAATTCTCTGTCTGCAGCCTAAATTTATAACTTTGGTCTGAGGTCAGGTTTTTAGACCGGCCCCTCAGGCCAATATCATAATTGCTGCCTGTTTGATTGGGCCACGGCCGCGCTACTAATGAATATATATTATTTTCCCCTGGAGACACCTGTGAAATGATTCCCAGGGATACCTTCCCTCAAACCGCAATTAGCATCTCCCCTCCAAGACCTCAGAGGTGTCAAGTGTTCCTTTTGTTCTTTGGCCTTAGTCAGACCCCCTGGTGAGATCTGGAGACAGAATTTCTACTAGTTCCAAGGAAGTACATATTAAAATCTAGGTGCGACTTGCCTTCAGGACAGAGCTACATTATCACTAGTCACACATATAACCCTAGACATATGTCACTACACACATATAGAGATATATATATAAATATATATAATATATATACACATATTTCCCCACACCCTGCCTATTCAGCCCTTTGTAGTGTTTAAAACCTAAATACATGTTAAAAAAAATTATTTCTCAATAGTGATGAGCGCACTTATTTGGAAAACTTTCAGCAATCTCAAATTTGGCTCGAACGTAGCTCATTTGGATTTGTGTACGGATTTTCGAGCATTTTCCCTTAAAGTCAGCAAAATTCAGGAACAGTTCAGTAAATGATTGTGTTTCCACTAATGCTTTTGTTAGGACTTTGGCTAGGATAGTGCTGCTGTATGTTGAGCGGGGGGGGGGGGTCTTTAATGAGGGGATTTAGTGTGGAGGGGTCAGAGGAACGGCAGAGTGTTTTTCTTTTTTTATTTTTTCTCTTTATGTTAACTTAATGTCTGTAGATTCTGGCAGACAATCACAGCACAAATACCATCCACAATGTCTAGACACAAGGGTTTCTGTAATTGGTTGCCAAAATCACATGACCCTCTCCTTATAAACAGTGGATATGTTGTTTTGGTGGCATGATTTTGACAGTGTAACAGTACAGAGAGGCTGCTACAGTGGCTGCTGCAAGTTTTCAGATAGTTAGAAATGCAGTTTAGTGTCAGTTTCTTCAGCTATATTGGATCCTGTGTAAAATCAACCTTCCTTCATCTAAAATGATTGTGCTAATAGTGTGGTGCAGGCAGGGTGCCACATTTCCTAATCACAATTAATTGGATTATTATTTTGGTGAAGGAAGGAGGCTACATTTCCTATTCAAAATCATTTGCACTAACATTGTGGTGTAGGCAGGAGGCCATATTTCCTAATGAAAATAGTTTGGGCTAACATTGTGGTGCAGGCATAAAGCCACATTTCCTAATCATTATCTTTTGGGCTAATATTGTGGTACCAGCAGGATGTCACTGTTAGGTGTCGAGTTCCCGCCACTGCACAGGGGGAATCTCAAACCACCTCCACTGTGGTCTCCCATTCTCCTCTAGCCCCCGGAGAGCCTGCTCATTGGAGACGTCGGTACCAGTGCCTGGCTCGGACAGATACTGCGCAATTGGTTACTGCTGCCCTTTCAGGTTCGGCCATTATAACCAATACAATTCAGCAGCGAGCAGGCGCTCCTGGGACTAAGTCCTGTTTTTCTTCTTTTGAGCATGCCCAAGGGAAGACCTCTCATTGGAGATCAGGGGTCACACACTCAGGCCCTGTAGCAGCTCCTATTGGTCCACTAGGAAGGTCCTGGAGAGCTGCAGCTATAAAGAGTTCACATGGCCGCTCAGCCATGCGCTAGTATAATTCAGTAATTATGTATGTGGATGTATGCCTGTTCTGGTGAAAGCTCTGAATCATTCCCATCCCTAGAGTTGAAGAATGTTGGAGCTGTCTAGCGCCACATAGTGCCATCCAGCACAAGGCACAATCTATACTGTGTCTAACCAGCAGTGACCGCTAGTGCGGTGCTGTACGCACTCTGTGTGGCCATCTCCTCTTTCCCCTGACAATCCGTCAGTGAAGGGTGGAACTCCCGCTTGATCCCAGCATGTGACTCAGGGTGTCCTCAGGCGCGGGCTCAAAAGTCACAGAGGGTCAGAGCGGAATCAATCACCAGCCTAGTGGTGGTGAAATGCAGGGATCCCACTAGTATCCATTTTGCTGCACCCTGTGACTGCTAACGGGGCACAGCGTTACCTTTATTCCCTGAGACTCTGTGAAGCAACAGAGTTTGCTCCTATACAGACCGGGTGACAGAACCCATGTCTATTCTGGCGTAGTACCGCTATATATTGCCGACATTAACTGGCAGCAGGTTCCACTCCTGTACGGTGGACCCCAGGCTGCGAGCGCACCTTTATTATCATTATATTTACTCGATGCATTCCACCAGCCCTAACAGTATTCTGGCACCAGGGTCTGGCTAGTAATGGCGGATGATCAGCTTCTACAACAGTACATCCAGCAGTTGGAGGGTAGGTTGGCGGCTCTTGAACGTACAACCTCGGCCAAGGATGTCACCACAATAGCTGTTCAGGCTGCTAGCATAGCTGCAGCCAGTATGTCCACTGCCACCCCTGCTCTGACATTATCCTGTCTCCCGTTACCAGACAAGTTTGATGGTGACAGTAAGCTGTGTCGGGGATTCGTGAGCCAGTGTACCATATATCTAGAGCTCCTGGCTGCATGTTTTCCCATAGAACGGGCTAAAGTGGGAATTATTATATCCATTCTGTCGGGCAGGGCGTTGCAGTGGGCAATGCCGCTGTGGGAGTGTGATAATCGTGTGGTGCAGAGTGCTCCTCACTTCCCGGACTCTCTGAAACAGATCTTTATGGGACCTCATGTCACCCATGATACGGCGATCCATCTGCTGGCATTGACACAGGGCTCGTCCATGGTCAGTCAATTCACCGTCCAGTTCCCAACTTTGGCATCTGAGCTGGAGTGGCTGGATAAAGTCCTTATCCAGGTGTTTTGGAAGGGACTGGCTGACCATATAAAGGTTGCCTTGGTTAGCTTATAACTATATCCACCCGCATCGACCTTCATTTTAACGAACGAATGTTGGAACGAACCCAGTGTAGGCAGAGGTTCCGGTTGGCACCTACCTTCACCAGGCCTCTGGAATTTCCTGTTTAGGCATCTGAGTCCCATGAGGCCACGGAGGTTTCTCGAGCGAGACCTAAGTCTTGGGCTGCTCAAATACCCATGATCTGTAATGTCTGCCAGCAGTTAGGACATTATGCCAAGAAATTTTCCCAGCAGTCAGGAGACGATCGCGTCTAGTAACCGTAGAAGGAGGTTCACTAGACACAGTGGCGTTTTCCTCCAAACTGTCCTTTAACCCTCCGTCAGGAACAATATTCGCACTAACTCGTAATGGAATAATGTGCCTGTCAAGCGCAGGCTAGAAAAATGCCTAGAATATCTAATTTTCTCAATTTCAGTGATCTAAAAGTGATCATAGACCTTCATAGGGATGTAATAAAAGAGACTACACATTATCAGGTGCAAAACAAACCCATTTACTCAGCATAAAAGTAATAACTTTGATATACACAAGTTTCAAAACTCCCACCAATGTCTGAGAAGCACACTTTCATTTGTAAGAAAATCTGCCTTATTTATATGAAATATCCACAAACCTTTCTCTATCCATTCATAAAACAAGCTAAATAAACAATAGTAATGACTAAAAACATTACATACCAACTTTATAAAGTGTGATGTGTTCGGGACCAATGAGCCTGAGAAGCCAGCACAGCTATATCTTCCTTCTTGAAGCTCTGCAGACCTGTGGTATCAGGTTTCACACAGCAGCTAGAGCCAGGAGACTATCTAGAGGGAGGGGGTTTCCTGAAAATCTGGTGAGAAGGGAGAAATGAAAGTAGAAGTGCTGCGCCTGTCAGATCCATTGTTCCTGACGGAGGGTTAAAGGGATAATCACCTTTGGTCCATCCACTCTTACAGTCGAGCTTTGTGTGGCTTCTGGGGCAGAGGGGAACTTTATGTCCTCTGCCTTTGCCCAACGGCATGCAATACCCCTGGTGATGCTCGCCAAGCCGGTGACTGTACAAGAGGTTAATGGGTCTACACTGCCCTCACAAATAACACACCAGACCATCCCATTTATGTTATCTATGTCTCCATCCCATCAGGAGATTATTTCCCTTCTTGTCATTCCCGAGGGAATAGATGAGATTCTGTTAGGGATACCCTGGCTACTAGTGATGAGCGAACGTGCTCACCACTATTCATTACTCGCCTGAGTATTGGGATACTCAGGGTACTCGCCGAGCAGTGAGCATTTCTGGGATTATTCGTCGGTAACTGCAATCTCCACCCCGCTTTTTTGGTGGACTTTAGAGACCCAATGACGGTGTAGGGATTGTCTGCCAGGCCATGAAACGCCGCAGCCATCTTTGTTGTGGTCATGCAGTGATTGCCTGGGCCGTACAGCATCATCCCAAGTATAAGAGACCAGGTGCCACCCTGCTCATGGCATTCTGTTCCTGTTTCAGCGAGAGTAGGGAGAGCTGCTGCCGAGATAGGGTCAGAATCATGGTTTTAGAGTTAGTGTAGGTCTGCAACTCTTACATCCACAACTCCTGAGAAACCAACAGTCCTTTTTAGGGCTAATTCGTGGGTCCCGATATTGCAGTGCTAGGTAGGCAGGGCACAGCATATCCACATCAGTGCAAGGCCAACAAGCACTGTATGTGCGTCCATTGGTCCCACTGCGTCCTTCCGAAAGCTCAATAACTGCCTGCTGCTGCAGCTTATTTACTGTCTAAATACTTTTTTTTTCCACAAATTCCCCCCAAAAAAAAATATACAGTCTGTTCTGTCAGACTGAGACCTGTTGAAAAGTGATAGTTTGTCAGGCATACTGTTATGAACTGGTGGTTTAGGAGCAACATGGGACGAGCTCTGAAGGAGGTGGTACCTGTACTGACCGCAGTCCCTAAGCTCAACACAACACTAGAAGTAGCCGTGGGATGCTCCTGTCACTCCCTAGACACCTCGTCACAGCCTGAGAACTAACTACCCCTAAAGATAGAAACAGGAAAACTATCTTGCCTCAGAGAAAATCCCCAAAGGATAGATAGCCCCCCACAAGTAATGACTGTGAGTGGAGAGGGAAAAGACATACACAGAATGAAACCAGGATGTAGCACAGGAGCCAGTCTAGCTAGATAGATAAGACAGGATAGAATACTGTAGAGTCAGTATAAAAAACTACAAAAATCCACACAGAGTTTACAAAAATCTCCACACCTGACTAAAGGTGTGGAGGGTAAATCTGCTTCCCAGAGCTTCCAGCTTAAGTGAATTAATCCATACTAACAAGCTGGACAAAACATAGAATGTACAGAACGAATAAGTCCACAACATGTGGACAGAAAAGAGCAAAGCAAGGACTTAACTTTGCTGAACTGGTCAGGATATCAGGGAAATCCAAGAGAGATGTGAATCCAACCAGGAACCATTGACAAGTGGCACTGCTGAATGGAAGAGCCAGGCATAAATAGCCGAGCAGAAAGACAATCAGTGGAAGCAGCTGCAGACTGCTAAATCAAAGGAGCAGTCATACCACTTAAAACCACCGGAGGGAGCCCAAGAGCAGAACTCACAAAAGTGCCACTTACAACCACCGGAGGGAGCCCAAGAGCGGAATTCACAACACATACGTAGCATAGTTGTGTGTGCTACCCTTGTGCCCCTTTTCTTTTTTTTGGGGTGCTTTAAATTCACCGAAAAAGGCCTCATATATCTGCGTGCTCCAAGTTTGGTCATTGAAGGCCAGTGTACTTATTTTGAGGCTGTGTGACACTCAAATTCTATACAGCGCTATTTAGCATTAAAAAAAAATTGAAAGGCTACAGATTTGCCAGTGTGGTATTTCCGTTACGGCCGTCATATATCTCTGTGCTGTAAGTTTGGGCATTGGAGGCCGGTGTACTTATTTTGTGGCTGTGTGATACTCAAATTCTATAGAGCGCTATTTAGCATCAAAAGAAATTGGCGGTACTACAAACACAGCTGTCATATCATTTGTTCAGTGGGGATGGCCTGAGAACAGGGAGGAGGAGGATGAGGATGAGGAGAAGGAGGACATCTGTTATGACCTGGTGGTTAGGAGCACCCGGAAGTACCATTCACGACCACAGGAGGGAGCTCGACAACAGAATTCACAACAGTACCCCCCCCTTGAGGAGGGGTCACCGAACCCTCACCAGAGCCCCCAGGCCGATCAGTGTGAGCCAAATGAAAGGCACGAACAAGATCGGCAGCATGAACATCAGAGGCAAAAACCCAGGAATTATCTTCCTGACCATAACCCTTCCACTTGACCAGGTACTGGAGTTTCCATCTCGAAACACGAGAATCCAAAATCTTCTCCACCACATACTCCAACTCCCTCTCGACCAACACCGGGGCAGGAGGATCAATGGAGGAAACCATAGGCGCCACGTATCTCCGCAACAACGACCTATGGAACACATTATGGATGGCAAAAGAAGCTGGAAGGTCCAAACGAAATGACACAGGATTAAGAACTTCAGAAATCTTATATGGCCCAATGAAACGAGGCTTAAACTTAAGAGAGGAAACCTTCATAGGAACGTGACGAGATTTATTTATTTATTATTTATTATTATTATTTATATAGCACCATTAATTCCATGGTGCTGTACATGAGAAAGGGGTTACATACAGGGTTATAGATATTTACAGTAAACAGGTTTACAGTGACAGACTGGTACAGAGGGGAGAGGACCCTGTCCTTGCGGACTTACATTCTATGGGATAGTGGGGAAGAGACAGAAGGTAGGGGTGAGGTGGCAGCTCTGGCGGCGGCTTGGTGACAACCAAACCAAATCCCCAACACGAAGTCGGGGACCAACACAACACCGGCGGTTAGCGAAACGTTGAGCCTTCTCCTGGGACAATGTCAAATTATCCGCCACATGAGTCCAAATCTACTGCAACCTGTCCACCACCGCATCCACACCAGGACAGTCCGAAGGCTCAAACTGCCCTGAAGAAAAACGAGGATGGAAACCAGAATTACAGAAAAATGGAGAAACTAAAGTAGCCGAGCTGGCCCGATTATTAAGGGCGAACTCAGCCAAAGGCAAGAAGGACACCCAATCATCCTGATCAGCAGAAACAAAGCATCTCAGATATGTCTCCAAAGTCTGATTAGTTTGTTCGGTTTGGCCATTAGTCTGAGGATGGAAAGCCGAAGAAAAATACAAATCAATGCCCATCTTAGCGCAAAAGGACCCCCAAAACCTCAAAACAAACTGGGAACCTCTGTCCGAGACGATGTTCTCTGGAATGCCATGCAAACGAACCACATGCTGGAAAAACAAAGGTACCAAATCAGAGGAGAAAGGCAATTTAGATAAGGGTACCAAATGGACCATCTTAGAGAAGCGATCACAAACCACCCAAATGACCGACATCTTTTAAGAAACAGGGAGATCAGAAATAAAATCCATGGAAATATGCGTCCAGGGCCTCTTCGGGATCGGCAAGGGCAAAAGCAACCCACTGGCACGAGAACAGCAGGGCTTAGCCCGAGCACAAGTCCCACAGGACTGCACAAAAGAACGCACATCCCGTGACAAAGAAGGCCACCAAAAGGATTTAGCCACCAAATCACTGGTACCAAAGATTCCAGGATGACCAGCCAACACTGAACAATAAATCTCAGAGATAACTCTACTAGTCCATCTATCAGGGACAAACAGTTTCTCCGTAGGACAACGGTCAGGTCTATCAGCCTGAAACTTTTGCAGCACACGCCGCAAATCAGGGGAAATGGCAGACAAAATTACCCCTTCTTTAAGAATACCCGCCGGAACACCCGGAGAGTCAGGCACAAAACTCCATGACAGGGCATCAGCCTTCACATTCTTAGATCCCGGAAGGTATGAAACCACAAAATCAAAATGGGAGAAAAAGAGCGACCATCGAGCCTGTCTAGGATTCAACCGTTTGGCAGACTCGAGATAAGTCAAATTCTTGTGATCCGTCAAGACCACCGCGCGATGTTTAGCTCCTTCAAGCCAATGTCGCCACTCCTCAAATGCCCACTTCATGGCCAACAACGCCCGATTGCCCACATCATAATTGCGCTCAGCAGGCAAGAATATTCTAGAAAAGAAGGCACAGGGTTTCATCACCGAGCCATCAGAGCTTCTTTGCGACAAAACCGCCCCTGCTCCAATCTCAGAAGCATCAACCTCAACCTGAAAAGGGAGCGAAACATCTGGCTGGCACAACACAGGGGCAGAAGCAAAACGACGCTTCAACTCCTGAAAAGCCTCTACAGCCGCAGAGGACCAATTGACCACATCAGCACCTTTCTTGGTCAAATCAGTCAACGGTTTAGCAATACTGGAAAAATTAGCGATGAAGCGACGATAAAAATTAGCAAAGCCCAGGAATTTCTGCAAGCTCTTCACAGATGTCGGCTGAGTCCAATCATAAATGGCCTGAACTTTAACAGGGTCCATCTCGATAGTAGAAGGGGAAAAAATGAAACCCAAAAATGAAACCTTCTGAACTCCAAAGAGACACTTTGACCCCTTCACAAACAAGGAATTCGCACGAAGGACCTGGAACACCATTCTGACCTGCTTCACATGAGACTCCAAATCATCCGAAAAGACCAAAATGTCATCCAAATATACAATCATGAATCTATCCAGGTACTCTCGGAAGATGTCATGCATAAAGGACTGAAACACAGATGGAGCATTAGAAAGCCCGAATGGCATAACCAATTACTCAAAATGGCCCTCGGGCGTATTAAATGCCGTTTTCCATTCATCACCCTGTTTAATTCGCACAAGATTATACGCACCACGAACATCTATCTTGGTGAACCAACTATCCCCCTTAATCCGAGCAAATAAATCAGACAGCAGCGGCAAAGGATACTGAAATTTGACTGTGATTTTATTAAAAAGGCGGTAATCTTGGCCACAAAAAAGAACCCTGCTCCCAATGGTGACGACGACGGACGAATATGACCCTTCTCCAAGGATTCCTTTATATAACTCCACATAGCGGCGTGCTCTGGCACAGATAAATTAAACAGACGGCCCTTAGGAAACTTACTACCTGGAATCAAATTAATAGCACAGTCGCAATCCCTATGAGGAGGTAGGGCACCAGATTTGGGCTCTTCAAATACATCCCGGTAATCTGATAAGAACTCAGGGACTTCAGAAGGAGTGGAAGGCAAAATTGACAGCAATGGAACATCACCATGTACCCCCTGACAACCCCAGCTGGACACAGACATAGATTTCCAATCCAACACAGGATTATGGACCTGTAGCCATGGCAACCCCAAAACGACCACATCATGCAGATTATGCAACACCAAAAAGTGAATATCCTCCTGATGTGCAGGAGCCATGCACATGGTCAATTGAGTCCAGTACTGAGGCTTATTCTTGAACAAAGGTGTAGCATCAATTCCTCTCAATGGAATGGGATACTGCAAGGGCTCCAAGAAAAAACCACAGCGCCTGGCAAACTCCAAGTCCATCAAATTCAGGGCAGCGCCTGAATCCACAAATGCCATTACAGAACAGGACGACAGAGAGCAAATCAGAGTAACGGACAAAAGAAATTTAGACTGTACTGTACCAATGATGGCAGACCTAGCGAACCACTTAGTGCGCTTAGGACAATCGGAGATAGCATGAGTGGATTCACCACAGTAAAAACACAGCCCGTTCCGACGTCTGTGTTCTTGCCGTTCAGCTCTGGTCAAAGTCCTATCATACTGCATAGGCTCAGGCCTATGCTCAGAGAATACCGCCAGATGGTGCACAGCTTTGCGCTCACGCATGCGCCGATCGATCTGAATGGCCAAAGACATAGACTCATTCAGACCAGCAGGCATGGGAAATCCCACCATGACATCCTTAAGGGCTTCAGAAAGACCCTTTCTGAAAATTGCCGCCAGTGCACAATCATTCCACTGAGTAACAACAGACCACTTTCTAAACTTCTGACAGTACACCACCGCTTCATCCTGACCCTGACACAAAGCCAGCAAGATTTTCTCTGCCTGATCCACTGAATTTGGTTCATCATAAAGCAATCCAAGCGCCAGAAAAAAACGCATCAACATCACGCAATGCAGAATCTCCAGGCGCAAGGGAAAATGCCCAGTCTTGAGGGTCACCACGCAACAAAGAAATAATGATTTTTACCTGTTGAACGGGGTCACCAGAGGAGCGGGGTTTCAAAGCTAGAAACAGTTTACAATTATTTTTGAAATTCAAGAACCTAGATCTATCCCCAGAAAATAAGTCAGGAATAGGAATTCTAGGCTCTAACATAGGATTCTGAACCACAAAATCTTGAATGTTTTGTACCCTTGCAGTGAGATGATCCACACAAGAGGACAGACCTTGAATGTCCATATCTACACCTGTGTCCTGAACCACCCAAAGGTCTAGGGGAAAAGAAAGACAAAACACAGTGCAAAGAAAAAAAAATGGTCTAGAAGTCCTCTATTGAGATGCATTAATACTTTGGGACAGCTGTACTGTTATGACCTGGTGGTTAGGAGCACCCGGAATGACCTGATAGTTAAACCTCATACAGGACGAGCTCTGGGATGTGGGAGCTCTGCTGACCGCAAGCCCTAATCCTATCACACACACTAGAAATAGCCGTGGAGCGCTCCTGACCAGATCTATGCGCTTCGTCACAGCCTAAGAACTATCTAGCCCTAGAGAAAGAAAATAAAGCCTACCTTGCCTCAGAGAAATTCCCCATAGGTAAAGGAAGCCACCCACATATATTGACTGTGAGTAAAAATGAAAGTCACAAACGCAGAAATGAAACAGGTTTCAGCAAAGGGAGGCCAGACTAACTAAATAGACAGAGGATAGGAAAGGTAACTTTGCGATCAGCACAAAAACCTACAAAAGACCACGCAGAGTGTGCAAAAAGGACCTCCGCACTGACTCACGGTGCGGAGGGGTCACTCTGCATCCCAGAGCTTCCAGCTAGCAAGACAAAATCATGATAACCAGCTGGACAAGAAAACAGAGAACAAATAATTACTATCAGGAACTTAGCTTCTGCAGGAGAAGGAAGGTCACCAGAGAGATCCAGGAGTGAACTGAAGCAATGAAAAAACATTGACAGCTGGCATGGAGTAACGATCTGAGGGGAGTTAAATAGAGCAGCCAACCAAAGGATAAACCACGTCACCTGTGTAAGGAACCTCAGAAGCAGCAGCTTCACTCATAGCCACCAGAGGGAACCCATAGACAGAACTCGCCGAAGTACCATTCACGACCACAGGAGGGAGCTCGACAACAGAATTCACAACAGACATCATAATCAGTCGTCCTGTTGGTGAGGACACGGAAGTCTTGCCTGTTAGCAGTCTGGCATGCATGGCTGACTTTATGCTGCGCTGCATTTCACATAAAAGTGGGCTTTATAGAAATAACCCACACTATAAGGAGAACTTTCAATCTCTTTTCCCAGAGGCAGAGAGGTGTACTAAAATGTTGCAGTACCAGAGGGCCCTTGTAGCGGAATTACTTAGAAAATTCCCATGTGAGAATGCTGGTCACAGACGTCAGAATTTGTTGACAACCAAGGAGTCCTAGCGAGAGAGACAGAAGTACAATCCAGCTCAGGCAGGGGAACAATGGCAACGTTCTAAGACAATTTTCTCAGATCCTTCGATCATGCCAGCACAGAGGCAAGGGGTGCTGTCACAAGAAGTGCAATGTTTGGGAACATGCTGAGGGAGTACCTTTCAGATCGTACAAATGTCCTCCCGGATTTCTCTGTGTGTCCTGGCCTGCTCTGCTGGTAGCGTTCTGTCAGACCGAGTTTTTAGTGCCGCTGGTGGAATTATAACAGATAAGCGCATCCGCCTGTTAACTGAAAATTCTGACAGGCTGACTCTTATAAAATGAACAAGGGCTGGATTGGGAAAGACTTCTGTACACCACCAAGTGAAAACAGCGAAACAAAACCTCAAATACATTCTCTGTTTTGGGGAGGTGTATTCTCATTCACCTCTTCACAACCACACATGGGTATACGCTTCCAGATTTGGTCTGTTTGTTGTTATCCTCCTCCTTATCCTCATCCTCATCATCCACAACTAGTAGAGCACAAGAGTGAATGGATACCGTGATGCCAAAGTCACACTTTTTTTTTTTTGCAAGGGTGTAAATATGATGCCCGTAACTAATTGGAAACCAAAACAAATGTTACTCACACAGGGGAAAATGTCATAAAAAAGAGATGTACGTCTATTATTCCCATTTATTCTTATATTTTCCATTTTAAAGAGGTAGTGTATACCTCTTCAATAGAAAATTATTCAAAGACTTTTATATTATATTTTTATTTATAGCCCTGTCTCGTTCGACACATTCAGGCTTCAAATCTATGAACCTGTGTTCGCCCCTCCCTTTTGTTATTGACTTTCATCGCTGTATTCACATTTCTTATTTATTTGTTTTATTTCTTTATGATTTAGCTTTATGTCTCCTCATTCTCCAACACTAGATCGCCAGGCTTATCAGCTTCTGTGCTGCTACAGGCAGTCAAATTTTTGGCAAGGGTGTCTAGGATGCCCATAGTATGTTTTTAATAAATGTATCCCCCTTGGGGAAATGTTTGTCAGCTCATAGACATTATGAGCATTACAAGTATGGGAGAAACACTCCTTTAAATTGGGCCTAGGTTTTAAAGAGGCCTTCCTCCACCTCTCATCATTTTCCACTACTAGATCACCAGGGTTCATGTGTTCTGTGCTGCTACAGACAGTCAACTTTTTTTGCCTAGGGTGTCCAGGATGCACATAGTATGCTTTTAATAAATGTATCACCCTTGGGGAAATGTTTGTCAGCCTATACACTTAGTGTATGGGCATTACAAGTGTAGGAGACACGATCCTTTACATTGGGCCTAGGTTTTAATGAGGCCTTCAGCAATGTCTACTCATTCTCTACCACTAGATCACCAGGTTTCATGTGTTCTGTGCTGTTACAGATAGTCAATTTTTTGGAAAGGGTGTCTATGATCCACATGAAATATTTAAAATATATATTATATATAAAATTCACCCCCACGAGAAAATGCTTATCAGGCCAGGTACTCCATTACAAGTCTCAGAGACCCACACCCCTATATTGGGCCTACTTCTTAACTCTGTCTCCTGCAATGTCTCTTCTTTACCTGCCACTAGATGACCAGGGTGAACGTGCTCTGTACTGTTATAGGCCAGTGAATTTTGGGCAAGGGGGCTGTGATGGCACTATTTTATTTATTAAAAAAGGACCCCCCATTGGCCAATTGTTTGTCAGCTCATGCACTCCATTACAAGTCACAGAGACCCACATTCCTACATTGGGCTACTTTTTAACTCTGTTTCCTGCAATGTCTCTTCCGTGTCTCCACCTTCATGATCTGGGTGAACGTGTTCTGTACTGTTATAGGCCACAGAATTTTGGGCAAGGGGGGCTGTAATGGCAATAGTATATTTTTAAAAAAGGTACTCCCCATTGGTGAAACCACATCTTTGTTGGCAAAGACTTCATAACAATTGTGTACCTTAAAAAGCTCACTTGAAAAGCTCCTTTTTGTGTTGCCTGGTTGCTCACATTGGACACAATACACTTCATATAAATTTGATAAAGCAATGAAGTTAGTTTGGCTCAGTAGTTCATTAAAAATATTTTTTTGTCCACTATATTAGTTTCTCTCCTTGAGAGCCATAACTTGGGTTGCATCAAATGTAAAATACTGTATACCGAATGCATTCAGACAATTACATAGCTGCATTTCTTGTAAAACATTTACAGATGTGACAGACAGTGCTCATAGTGACACAATCTTGAAAAATGTTTGTTTATTCACTTCACAAACAGTTCTAAGCCTCTATATCAGGGGTTCCCAACCTGTAGCTCAGGAGCCACATGTGGCTCGCGGCCCTATGAATTGTGGTTCGCGGCTGTCTGCCAGCTTGGTGCATTAGCTCTAGTTCTAGCAAACAGGTATGAAGAGCACATCTGAATTTTGTGAGATGATTTAAGTATGGTACGCTGGAGACAAGATGACACCACCTGTCAGAGGAGGTGTTTGAAGCTGGATGTGACAGTGACTTGGGAGTACTTTATAGGAGAATACTGAATGGGGGTAATTGTAGGAACCCTTGGATCTTTGTATACTGCTTTGGGGTGATTGATTTTTGTGGAAAACCTTTGGTTACCATTATGCCTGTAATGGGGGCTTTGGTTGCCACTGTGAGGGGGGCGGGAGCTGAATGTGGCTCGTGACCCTCTCTCAAGGCTAGATGTGGCTCGCGACCTTCTCTCAGAGCTGACTGTGGCTCTCAAGGCCAGAAACGTTGGGGACCTCTGCTCTATATGTTTGCTGTTTGTCATTGTAAAACATTAACTCTGCCTGTGGTGGTTTGATCTAAATTCTTGTGGTTTTTATATTCTATATATACGGTATCTCTGTTTCATACAACCTTGAAAGCTGGCCACCTGAAGGGCTGGGTGAAACTAGAGTTACTATATATTGTAAATCACTATATAAGACCACAGAAACATGACTAAGACAGATGCAAAAACAGTGTACAGTGTGCTCATATAAGCATAATTGAGGACGCTCATGCAGTGTAGTGAATCTCCCAGGGCTTCTCTGATATTTCAGACGGATGATGTTTAAAAGCCTCTTGGTGATGTTGTAAGTATACTGTATGTAGTTAATCTTTATATATAATTAATCATTATATGTATTTAATCCTTATATGTACTTAACCTTTGCATGTTAACATATACAAAAGTGTACGCACTCATACTATTCAATCATATTATTTCTTGAATTTTGTACTTTGCAATAAAATTGTGTTGTATTGCAAGTATTAGCCTTCTTTAAAGCCATATCTGAACCTTAGTGTTAAAAACATGGCAAATAAAATTGCCAAATTCTACTGTAAATAATTCTGCAAAGAGGGAACCATCATACCATTAAAAAATACAAGTGGATTTTCATGGGCTCATCTAGTATATGGGTTCCAAGGCATAATGAGGTGCATATGACTGACTATGCAGCAGGGATGGCTTTGCTGCCAATGTGTAGAACAAAGGAGTACGGAGCACAAAATGCATATTGTGAAGTGGATTTTCATGGGCCCCTTCAGTATGTGGGTTCAAAGGCTTATTGGGGTGCATATGAATTAGTAGCAGGGCAGGCCTTGCATTCAATGCAACACTTTTTCAGGAGTCCCCCCTGGACATCTTATGGAAGGGGTATTGTGGAGCGTCATAATTCTTAGCAGCTCATCCACTCACAGCATAGGCTACAACAGTTTAGGAGACTCACAGTTTAATAATGGCCCTTCAAGAAGATTAATGCAGCCTGATACACTAGCAAAAATAGGCTCTGTGACTTTAAGAGTCCCTCCTTCATAAATGAAATAAGATGGATCTGTCACACACCACATGGCCAGCTAGAGGTGTTAAATGTTACAATGACATTTCACAGTGAATGCATTTGTAGTGGTTGAAAATAATGTTAAAGTTGAAAAACGCTTCAAAAACGCTGCGTCTGATCTAAGCCCAACTGGCGGAGGAACATTTAGTTCTGGGGTTAATAATTTTGCCTTACAGCAAGTTATTAACCTGCAAAGGATGTACCTTAAAATATTTCCCAGCAAAATCCGTTTTGGTTTCATTTTAGTGTGTTTTTTGTTGCACCAGGAAAAATGGCATGAATCTCGGTAAAAAATAATAATAATAATCTTTATTTTTATATAGCCCTAACATATTCCGCAGCGTTTTACAGTTTTGCACACATTATCATCACTGTCTCCGATGGGGCTCACAATCTAAATTCCCTATCAGTATGTCTTTGGAATGTGGTAAGAGACGGAGTGCCCGGAGAAAACCCACGCAAACACGGGGAGAACATACAAACAAACAAACAAACAAAAAATGTTTACAGCAGTGAACTAGGAGTCAGGAATGCTTCCAGGGGCAATCCTCATTGATGTCCCCGTGTCATTTGAGCAGTGTTTCCATCATTTTCAGATGTTTTTAGACCTTAAAAGGACCCCTGGGGGGATCATGGTAAAAATATTCGGGTCTCCCATAGACTTACATTGGGTTCGTTGCTCGGGTCAAGTACCTCGAGTATTCCAATCTGCTCGACCCGAGCAACGAGCACCCGAGCATTTTAGTACTCACTCATCACTAGTTCAGATCCATCACATACAAACCATTCCTGGACGATAAAGTAAAGGCACAATGCTGGTCATTAACTAAATTTCCGATTAAATTAAGAATCATTGACTAATAATGATCATAAAAGTACAAGAGATGTCCATAAACTTCTCCAAACTGAAGCATAGGCATAATTAGAATTCTCATACTCTTTTCCATCAATCCGAAACACCAATAACAGATATATCGGATGTAGTGCATACTTTTAAAGTGATTTCTCCAACTCCCCCTCCCTCCCCACCTCTCTCTCCTCCTCCCATACCCCAGAAGGGCACCACAGAATTATTGGTCTGATCACTTAGTTTTTACTAGATCCTAAGGATAACCAAGTTCCCGGACCAGGAAGCATGACATGAGTGCCCCAGAGATAGGCGCCCCACCATACTCCCATTACAGATTCTTCTATCAACCTCCCCCAGGAACAGAAGCTTGAGTGGTTATATACTCAAGACATCACCACAATCCCAAAGGGTAGTCTATTCAGAAGGGGGAGAGATGTGACAATATCAGCTTAACCGTTAATAAATCAATATATCAATATGGGAATGTGCAGTGATAAAAGTGTAACAATTAACCATTACAGTAACCCAGTCCAGGCATGAATGTAAGTATTGCAAGAAATTAAGAACAATAGTATGCTAAGGTCAAGTCAGTATTCACCATTAGAAGTGTAAAGTTCAGCTCACATAAAATTTTACCATATTGACATGCATTATTATTACTACTTCTGGCGCCTTTCTCTCCTGGAGATCCACTCCTCTGCTTCCGTTGTGTTCTGAAAGAAAATTACCCTCTCACCATCTACTACCCTAAGCCTGGCTGGATATGCCATTGAATAAATCACATTGGAACTTTTCAGGCGTCTCTTAACCGAAGTAAACGAGGCTCTTCGTTTCTGCAAATCCGCTGGAAAGTCTGGAAACAACATTACAGTGACATTTTCGTGTTTAATTACTTGGGCCTTTCGTGCCAATTGCAGGATATAGTCTGTGTCTTTCCAGTTGAGAAATCTGAGCAGTACGGGTCTAGGAGG
Organism: Ranitomeya imitator; assembly: GCF_032444005.1. Taxonomy (NCBI): domain Eukaryota; kingdom Metazoa; phylum Chordata; class Amphibia; order Anura; family Dendrobatidae; genus Ranitomeya; species Ranitomeya imitator. Next base: position 801,423,486 of record NC_091283.1, read on the forward strand.
GGCTCCTGGAGGATTCGGTTTCCCAGGTACATGGTGTTCCCTCTCAACTGCATACGCGGCAGAGAAGATGGCTTCCGGAAATAGATTGCGGATCCATCTGTCCATGAAGTCGCTAGGGTTATTTCCTTCTGCCCTCTCCAGCAATTCAATTATATGGAAATTGTTTCACTTCAGTCTATTCGCTAAATCATCATGCTTTTGTGCGCATAGTTCCAATTTTTGTTCTATCACTCTGATACGCTCAGGCAAAGGCGCTGTTTGGTCCTCCAGACTCGAGATTCTGTCCTCCACTTGATGGACTTTCTCTCCCAAGTTTGACATATCATTGCGGAGGAGCCCCAGGTCAGTTTTGACCTCTTCAATTTTCCCAGTCAGGGAAGCTGTACTGCCTTGGTTGGCCATTAGCAGTTGTGTAGATACCTGTTTCAGAGTGGGCGCTGGAGCCATATCCTCTGATTCCTGAGTCGACTAGTTTGAAGGTCTCTGCATGGTTATCGAGTTAGCTCCCCTGGCGAACGTTCTCAGCTTATCAGCTGCAGATTGCGATTTGCTAGGACTCATGATGCCTTCCCAAGATATGTATGTAAGGATAAGTCTTGTGGCTGGTTATTCAGTATGCTTTCACAAGGTAGTGGTAGTGGTCAGATTTTAATAGCAAAAGGGTTACAAAGTAATTTCTCTATTTAATTTTTCTGCATATTTTTGTGCAACAGGCACAGTTCTCAAAAGGGGCACTTGGTGGCAGCAGTGCATTATAATCTGCAAGTCCATAGGATTTTAACCCTTTGGCCAGCACCAAGGAATCCTTCAAAGCTTTAAGGAGGGAAGGGGTGAGAAAACCACTCTCCCTAACCTGCAGATCCAGTGTCTCCGCTGCAAGCAGGCCAGCCAGCCAGTCAATCAACTTGCCAGCCGTCTCAGGATTCCCAGCCTGCAGCACTTCAGCTCCACAGCCTCCTCCACGTGTCAGGAAGGGTCACAAGATTGCTGCTGTCTCTCAGCTTCGTTCCCGCCACCAGGGGCACCAAGTCTCCAGGTTTGGCTCACGGTCAGAACCCACACCTCAAGCATTCCCTCAGCCCACTCACCGCTTTCAGCTCACCGGAATATGATCCTCAGGTGAGGTATTGGCTGCAGACAGCAGGTGGCCTCCAGCTTCCCGAAACATCCATCACCACCGATGCCTTAACTCCGCACACACGCTGCTCTCCAGAGCAGACGCTGTACCAGTGCCTTCCCGCCGGCACCCCGGCGTCTCATTCAGCCACACCGAGGCTTCAAACTGCCATACAGGAGACCGCTGCTGCTGCAAACGCTGGAGAGAGCTTAGCGATGCACGTCCACTCGCCTCAGCGTCCTGGCCACACCTTGTCTGAGCTCGCCTTTAATAGTCACTGGAACCTCGCCTCTTTTATTTAGTTATGGTTTTTATATCCATATTAGTGAATTCTCCAGGATAAGTTCTGTGTGTCCTGGGGTGGAATTTGCTATACAGAAACTTGGAGATATCTGGAGGAAGGTACTCAGATTCACAAAAAATGAAAGAAATGTTCAGTGGGTCCTGACTTTAAAGTTGGTGATACGGTTTATCATCTAGCTGTACTGTACTGCAAATGGTTGATGTGAACAGTCCCATACATGTTCTTCATTGCCAGTGCATTGCATGCTTCATTATCATAATTAATATGGAAACCCCTACTATAGATGAGGGAGTAAAAAAAATAAGTTTGGAAGTGTGAATGGTAACTGATTTTTTCAATGTAATGGGGAAGGATATTTATCCCATTTTAGAGGGAGAGCATCATTATCAGCAATATAAGGAACACACTGAAGATCAATATAATGTTACATCCTAAAAAGATTCAAATTTTTAGTGACCTAAGAGGTAAACTAAAAAACATTATATTCCTCACCAACCATTACACCGATGCGCTTCATGGCTCAGCACCACCCTACATCTCCTCCCTGGTCTCAGTCTACCACCCTACCCGTGCTCTCCATTCTGGTAATGACCTGAGGTTAGCATCCTCAATAATCAGAACCTCCCACTCCCATCTCCAAGACTTTTCACGTGCTTCGCCAATTCTTTGGAATGCACTACACAGGATAATACGGTTAATCCCCACAGTTTTAAGCATGCCCTAAAAACGCATTTTTTCTGACTGGCCTACTGCCTCAATGCATTAACCTAATTATTACTGCGTGGCCCATTCATATAAGTTAAACCAAAATCAGGTTCCTTGCATCATGTTCTCATACAATTTATGCAGTTATTAGCCCTCTGTGTCTGTACGGTTACATACTTAGGCTGTTAACTGGTTCATGCAGCTTTACATGAACACTCGATCCTTACACTATGGCTGGTCCAAACAACGAAAGCAATTTTTACCATCCACCTCTCGTGTCTCCCCTTTTCCTCATAGTTTGTAAGCTTGTGAGCAGGGCCCTCATTCCTCTTGGTATCTATTTTGAACCGTGATTTTTGTTATGCTGTAATGTCCATTGTCTGTACAAATCTCCTCTATAATTTGTAAAGGGCTGCGGAATATGTTGGCGTTATATAAATAAACTTATTATTATTATTTGCCCAACAAGGACTAAAGGAAGCACAAATATAAATCATAGATGTAAATATAGATCATGGAAATGGATACAACGCAGAATCCCAACACCTAATAGAAAAGAAAGTTGGTAGAGGAAAATTGAAAATGGAACCAAGACAAAGTCCCAACCCTAATAAATTAAATGTGATGTATCAGGTATTGTTAACCTGAGAAAAACTGTGCTAAATAAAGGTACCGTCACACTAGACGATATCGCTAGCGATCCGTGACGTTGCAGCGTCCTGGCTAGCGATATCGTCCAGTGTGACAGGCAGCAGCGATCAGGCCCCTACTGTGATATCGCTGGTCGGGGAAGAAAGTCCAGAACTTTGTTTCGTCGCTGGATCTCCCGCTGACATCGCTGAATCGGCGTGTGTGACACCGATTCAGCGATGTCTTCACTGGTAACCAGGGTAAACATCGGGTAACTAAGCGCAGGGCCGCGCTTAGTAACCCAATGTTTACCCTGGTTACCATCGTTAAAGTAAAAAAACAAACACTACATACTTACCTACCGCTGTCTGTCCCCGCCGCTGTGCTTCTCTGCTCTGGCTGTGAGCGCCGGGCAGCCGGAAAGCAGAGCGGTGACGTCACCGCTCTGCTTTCCGGCCGCTGTGCTCACAGCCAGACCAGAGAAGCAGAGCGCCGAGGACAGACAGCGGTAGGTAAGTATGTAGTGTTTGTTTTTTTTACTTTAACGATGGTAACCAGGGTAAACATCGGGTTACTAAGCGCGGCCCTGCGCTTAGTAACCCGATGTTTACCCTGGTTACCGGCATCGTTGGTCGCTGGAGAGCTGTCTGTGTGACAGCTCTCCAGCAACCAAACAGCGACGCTGCAGCGATCTGGATCGTTGTCGGTATCGCTGCAGCGTCGCTTAGTGTGACGGTACCTTTAGGCATCAGATCGCCAACGCTCATTGCAAACCATCTTCCCCCCAGCTCAAGATCATGTTGCGGAAGTAAAGCTGTACAAAATAAGGCATCAGTACTGCAAAAAGTTCTCATAGGAGTATCGTCATGACAGGTACAGTGATCTTCAGCAGACCTCTGCCCATCGGTGCACCCCCCAGAATGAATAGAGGGTCCAACAAAGGGTAGTGAGAACTAAACTGTGTGCCCCTTGGGAAGAGCACTGTAAATGTCACTTGATAATGTAACAAGGTAGCACGGGGTGGTAGTCATGACCGAGTCCAAAAGCACCCCTGCCCCTTGCACATGAAACGACAGATAAAGACCCAGCCCTGTGGCACAGTTAGTTACCTCTGACACACTGTTGCTCTCCACACTGGAACGGCATCCTTTGGATGCACCAGACATCACACTTTGGTACCAACAGTGGCAAAACTTTTAATGAGGATGAGGTAATAATAATAATTTTATTTATATAGCGCCAACATATTCCGCAGCGCTTTACAAATTAAAGGAGATAACATTTCCCGTGCTTTTCCTATTCAGATATGCAGCCTTGTTGGCGTCCATCCAGTTCCTCAGTTCCTGGGAGCACACAGTCCTTGGGTAGACACTTCCACAGTTCCAGTGCCCTTACCTACTGCCCGGCAGTCCTTGGCAGTAGTAATTCTCCTCCAGGGGTATATCCTGCCCGAGCTCTGCTCTAGAAGCAGGAAATTGCTGCTTTTTGCAGCCTGCTGGGCTAACCCCCTTCCTTTACTTAACCCTTTCTGTCCCTAACCTAAACACATGCAATAGACAATATACACAGTGCATAGCACATCACATTAATACAACAGTAATATACAACAATAGCATACAGGTAAACCCAGAGGATACCGCACAGGGCACTCATGCCCGGCATATAGGAGAGAGGAGACAAATGAGGGTATTCGCCACCTCCTTACAATAGCTGCATTTAATAGGTATCTCAAAAGTATTGAAAAGACAGTTTTTAAAAACTAGAAATTAAGTAAAATTTCAAAAATAAATATACAATCAAAGCCGCCAAAAGTTTAAAAAGTCGTTTCTTAGTTTGTTGCCAGTATTGGAAAGTTTAAAGTGCTGTGTAACTAATGAAGCTTATACAGTGGCATATAAAAGTTTGTGCACCCCTGGTTAAAATTACTGTTATTGTGAACAGTTAAGCAAGTTGAAGGTAAACTGATCTCCAAAAGGGCTAAAGTTAAAGATTACACACATGTCCTTTGCATTCAGGCCAATATATATATATATATATATATATATGTATATATATATATATATATATATACAGTATATATACATACATACACACACATATAGTACTTTTTTTTACATTTTAAAAATTACAAAAAGGAGAATGGACGGACGCAAGAGTTTGGGCACCCTGAATGATTAGTGCCTAGTCGCACCTCCTTTTGCAAGTATCACATCTTGTAAATGCTTTTTGTAGCCAACCAAGACTCTTTCAATTCTTGTTTGAGGGGTTTTCATCTTTTCTTGATTGGAAAATTCTTCAGTTCTGTGAGATTCCTAGGTCGCCTTGCATGTACTGCTATTTCGAGGTCCAGCCACAGATTTTCATTGAGTACACATCAGGGGACTGTGAGGGCCTTTATAAAACTTTCAGCTTGCACTTTTTGAAAAAGTCTATTGTGAATTTTGATGTGTGTTTAGGATCATTATCTATTTGTAGAAGCCATCCTCTTTTAAACTTTGGCTTTTTTTTACAGATGGTGTTTTGTTTGCATTATTTGACCTTCAACTTACTTAACTTTTCACAATAACAGTAATTTCAACCAGGGGTGCCCAAACTTTTACTTGCTACTGTAGAAGCTATTAGAATAAGTATAAAACAATAAACTCATCAGCATTTCATTGTTGGAATATTAATGACCTAGCAACTAGGGGGTTATGTCACAGGAACTAAGGTACCTTGAATATGATCTATCTGAACTCTTACATCTAACATGATAACAAATGATTAAATATTTTATCCATCTGACTGTACCTGAGCAGACGACTCCAACATCTTCATTATGTCCACAGTTATGCACTGTAAATGGTTGGTGTTGACAGTCCCATACGTGTTGTTCATTGCCGGTGCATTGCACATCATCCAATACAATTGTTCCTTGTCCTTGGCCAAATGCAGCACTGCCATTAAATGCAAGAGCTTGGCCACAATTTAACTGACGGCATACAACTTGTGCAGCATTAATATCCCAATAATCATCACACACAGTTCCCCATGCTCCATTATAGAGGATTTCTACACGACCTCTACATTGACCATTGCCATTTACCAGTCTTAAACACATGCCAGAACCTAAAAAAAATAAAGTAAAGAGAATGGTCATTTCCCAAACCAATTTACTGTAAATAGAGTCAGAGAAGTATTCCTAACCTGCACAGGACATTCCATAACTGAATGTGTAATAAGCATATTGTTACAGGATAGATGATCAGTATAGATCAGCATACATCTCATTGTTTATCACTCATGATTAAATTATGATTAGTGTTGAGCGATACTGTCCGATACTTGAAAGTATCGGTATCGGATAGTATCGGCCGATACCCGAAAAGTATCGGATACCGCCGATACCGATATCCGATACCAATACAAGTCAATGGGACACCAAGTATCGAAAGGTATTCTGATGGTTCCCAGGGTCTGAAGGAGAGGAAACTCTCCTTCAGGCCCTGGGATCCATATTAATGTGTAAAATAAAGAATTAAAATAAAAAATATTGATATATTCACCTCTCCGGCGGCCCCTGGACATCACCGCGGGTAACCGGCAGGCTTCTTTGTTTAAAATGAGCGCGTTTAGGACCTGAGGAATGACGTCGTGGCTTCTGATTGGTCGCGTGCCGCCCATGTGACCGCGACGCGACCAATCAGAAGCCGCGACGTCATTCCTCAGGTCCTAAATTCTTAGAATGAGGAGTTTAGTGCCTGAGAATGACGTCGCGGCTTCTGATTGGTCACGTCGCGGTTACAAGGGCGGCACGCGACCAATCAGAAGCCGCGACGTCATTCCTCAGGTCCTAAACGCGCTTATTCTAGGAATTTAGGACCTGAGGAATGACGTCGCGGCTTCTGATTGGTCGCGTCGCGGTCACATGGGCGGCACGCGACCAATCAGAAGCTGCGACGTCATTCCTCAGGTCCTAAACGCGCTCATTTTAAACAAAGAAGCCTGCCGGTTACCCGCGGTGATGTCCAGGGGCCGCCGGAGAGGTGAATATATCAATATTTTTTATTTTAATTCTTTATTTTACACCTCGCTATGGATCCGATACCGATACCCGATATCACAAAAGTATCGGATCTCGGTATCGGAATTCCGATACCGCAAGTATCGGCCGATACCCGATACTTGCGGTATCGGAATGCTCAACACTAATTATGATATAAACCATATTTTTTCATCACACTTAACTTTTATAGATAATAAATTGATGCTGCGTATGCAGCATCAATAGTAAAAAGATCTAATGTTACAAATAATAATAATAAGAAAAGGTTATTCTCACCCTCTGACGTCGCCCTATGTCCTCGGCAGTGCAAGCGGCAGGTTCCGGTGCCAAGGATGCTATGCGAGAAGGAGCTGCCATGACATCACGGTCATGTGACCGCGACATCATCACAGGTCCTGCGCTCATACCAACCCTGGGACCGGAAACTGCCACGTGCACCGCACACAGGCACCAGGACTTCAAGGGGCCTTCGGAAGGTGAGTATATGTTTATTTTTTTAAGTCTTTTTTAACCACGCATAAAGTGCCCACATTGCTATATACTACGTGGGCTGTGTTACATACTGCGTGGGCTCTGTTATATTCTACATCTCTACTCTGTGCTATACAGTATACTATGTAGCTGGGCAATATACAATGTGACTGTGCAATATACAATGTGACTGTCCAATATACTAAGTGGCTGTGCAATATACTATGTGCTCTGTCTTATATACTATGTAACTGTGTAATATACTATGTGGCTGTGTCGTTTCTGCTAAATACTACGTCGACTGTGCAATATACTACGTGGCTCTGTTATATACTACCTGGCTGTGCAATATACTATGTAGCTATGCAATATACTAGGTGCCTATACAATATACTATGTGGCTATGTTATATACTATGTGGCTCTGCTATATACTACGTCACTGACCAATATACTACATACAGTAGCTGTGCAATACACTACGTAGTTGTGTAATACACTACATAGCTGTGCAATACACTACGTGACTGTGTTATATACTACGTGGGTGTGCAATATACTACGTGCCTGTGCAATATACTACGTGGCTCTACAATATATTTTGTGGCTATGTTATATACTACGTGCCTCTGCTATATACTACGTGGCTGACCAATATACTACATATGTGGCTGTGTTATATACTACGTCGGTTGTGTAATATACTACGTCACTGTGCAATATAGTACGTAGCCTGTGCTATATAGTACCTACATATTCTAGAATACCAGATACATTAGAATTGGGCCACCGTCTAGTATATATATTTATATACAGCACAGACAAAAAGTTTGGACACACCTTCTCATTTAAAGATTTTTCTGTATTTTAATGACTATGAAAATTGTAAATTCACACTGAATGCATCAAAACTATGAATTAATACATGTGGAATGATATACTTAACAAAAAAGTGTGATACAACTGAAAATATGTCTTCTATTCTAGGTTCTTCAACGTAGCCGCCTTTGGCTTTGATGACTGCTTTGCACACTCTTGGCATTCTCTTGATGAGCTTCAAGAGGTAGTCACCGGAAATGGTTTTCACTTCACTGGTGTGCCCTGTCAGGTTTAATAAGTGGGATTTCTTGCCTTATAAATGGGGTTGGGACCATCCGTTGTGTTGAGTAGAAGTCTGGTGGATACACAGCTAATAGTCCTACTGAGTAGACTGTTAGAATTTGTATTATGGCAAGAAAAAAGCAGCCAAGTAAAGAAAAATGAGTGGCCATCATTACTTTAAGAAATGAAGGTCAGTCAGTCCGAAAATTTGGGAAAACTTTGAAAGTGTCCCCAAGTGCAGTGGCAAAAACCATCAAGCGCTACAAAGAAACTGGCTCACATGAGAACCGCCCCAGGAAAGGAAGACCAAGAGTCACCTCTGCTTCTGAGGATAAGTTTATCCGAGTCACCAGCCTCAGAAATCACAGGTTAACAGCAGATCAGATTAGAGACCAGGTCAATGCCACACAGAGTTCTAGCAGCAGACTCATCTCTACAACAACTGTTAAGAGGAGTCTTTGTGCAGCAGGCCTTCATGGTAAAATAGCTGCTAGTAAACCACTGCTAAGGACAGGCAACAAGAAGAAGAGACTTTGTTGGGCTAAAGAACACAAGGAATGGACATTAGACCAGTGGAAATCTATTTTTTGGTCTGATGAGTCCAAATTGGAGATCTTTAGTTCCAACCACCGTGTCTTTATGTGACACAGAAAAGGTGAATGGATCGACTCTACATGCCTGTGTCATGTCGGACGCTGTTCACACTAGGGCGTTCGACAGACAGCGGTAATTCCACATTTGTCCACTATACGCTCAGTGGCGCCGGCTAGATTTTATCCAGGTTATCCAGGGTTAATCTGGCTAGTAATCTGGTTGGAGGCTGGGTCACGCCCGTGGCCTTTAAATAGTCATTCTGGACTTTGGGCGTCACCGATTATAGCTTGTGTCTTGTGCCTGGTGATCTCGGTCTGGAGTGGTGGTCTAGGAGTCGAAGTATCGTATCTGGTAGTGTATTATCCTTTGTCATATTTCTCCTTCCTATATGTGTGTTTATTTTTGCCCTGTGCACATTATAGTGTTTTCCTGCGTCTGCGGCGAGGTGCATTTTTAGTTTTCCCTGTCTGTACTTTCTGTGTAGGTTGGTGTGTGGTCTAATCACTGGGTGGCGGGTGGAGGTTTCAGCATAGGGCTTAAACAGGAGTCAGTGTCAGGCCTGGTGGCCCAGACAAGCACACCATCAGTGTAAATTCTGGGATAGGGACAGACAGGGTTTTCCCTAGTCTGAGGGATATCGCAGGGGCCCGGGTAATCAGCTGTAGTATACCCAGTACCCCCGTGACAGCCTGGCTCCCACCGTGAAGGATGGAGGAGGAGGTGTGATGGTGCTCCTGCATGCTCCGGAGCCAGAGTGACGTGTACCTGTTCTCGCGTATGCACGATGATAACTAGATGGGCCGGGTGACAATAGCTGCATGCGCATGGCTGTGCCCACTAGGGTTGAGCGAAACGGGTCAGCCAGATTCAGAAGTCGCCGACTTTTGGCAAAGTCGGGTTTCATGAAACCCGACCCGACCCCTTTGTGGGGTCGGCCATGAGGTCGGCGATCTTCTGATCTGGAATCGGAATTCCGATACCGAGTTCCGATATGTTTAAGATATCGGTATCGGAATTCATATTTAAGTGTAAAATAAAGAATAAAAAAAAAAAAATATTGATATACTCACCCTCGGACGCGCCCTGGTTCTCACCGGCAGCCTTCCTTCCTAAGAATGAGCGCCTGAAGGGCCTTCAATGATGTCGTGGCTTGTGATTGGTCGCGTGAGCAGTCACATGGGCGGTCACGCGACCAATCACAAGCCGCGACGTCATCTAAGGTCCTTCAGGCATTAATTCTTAGGAAGGAAGTGTCCGAGGGCGCATCCGAGGGTGAGTATATTCCTAATAGGTATATACTCACCCTCGGATGTGCCCTGGTTCTAACCCGCAGCCTTCCTTCCTTAGAATCAGTGCCTGAAGGACCTTAGATGATGTCGTGGCTTGTGATTGGTCGCGTGACGCCCATGTGACCGCTCACGCGACCAATCACAAGCCTCGACGTCATCGAAGGTCCTTCAGGCGCTCATTTTTAGGAAGGAAGGCTGCCGGTGACAACCAGGGCGCATCGGAGGGTAAGTATATCAATATTTTTTATTTTGATTCTTTATTTTACACTTAAATATGGATCCCAGGGCCTGAAGGAGAGTTTCCTCACCTTCAGACCCTGGGAACCATTAGAAACCCAATGCACTGCATTGGGTTTCGTGTTTCGGCCGACCCCGACTTTTCTATAGGATCGGCCGATTTCACTCGACCCGACCTTTGAAAAGGTCGGGTTTCGTGAAACCCGACCCGATCCTATAAAAAGAAAAGTCGCTCAACCCTAGTGCCCACATGTGCCACCCACCTAAATCTCATTGGTCGGTGTTCCAATCATGTGATTGGCACCGTTAATAGTTAAGATCCTGTCAGATGGATTAGTATACCGACCCCCTGAGGAAGCAATATAATAAACACGAGAAACACGCATTGAGGACTGTTTTTCTTATGGCAACACCTTGCAGTTTGCCATAGTATACTGTGCATTCATTGTGGTTCTTACATTTTTGCATGTTTACTCATGATCATTGTGTTTATTAGGCATGTACTATCTCTCATATATTTCTAGATGCCTATCCATTATGGATATTGTGCTTATACTGCCAGGTTACCTATGTGCTGTCCTTCTTCCTCTATAAATTTTATGTATGCATTATAAGCTATGTATGAATAAACTGTTATGTTTAAGCATATAACTCCTTTAGTAACATAGTAACATAGTTAGTAAGGCCGAAAAAAGACATTTGTCCATCCAGTTCAGCCTATATTCCATCATAATAAATCCCCAGATCTACGTCCTTCTACAGAACCTAATAATTGTATGATACAATATTGTTCTGCTCCAGGAAGACATCCAGGCCTCTCTTGAACCCCTCGACTGAGTTCGCCATCACCACCTCCTCAGGCAAGCAATTCCAGATTCTCACTGCCCTAACAGTAAAGTATTCTCTTCTATGTTGGTGGAAAAACCTTCTCTCCTCCAGACGCAAAGAATGCCCCCTTGTGCCCGTCACCTTCCTTGGTATAAACAGATCCTCAGCGAGATATTTGTATTGTCCCCTTATATACTTATACATGGTTATTAGATCGCCCCTCAGTCATCTTTTTTCTAGACTAAATAATCCTAATTTCGCTAATCTATCTGGGTATTGTAGTTCTCCCATCCCCTTTATTAATTTTGTTGCCCTCCTTTGTACTCTCTCTAGTTCCATTATATCCTTCCTGAGCACCGGTGCCCAAAACTGGACACAGTACTCCATGTGCGGTCTAACTAGGGATTTGTACAGAGGCAGTATAATGCTCTCATCATGTGTATCCAGACCTCTTTTAATGCACCCCATGATCCTGTTTGCCTTGGCAGATCCTATTTGCCTTTCTCTACCCCTACAATAGATGAAGGCGTCAAAATAATCAGTTTGGAAGCATGAATGGTGGATGATTTATACAAAGTAATGGAGAATGGTATTTATTCATGTTATAAAGAGAGAACGAAGGAAGCATTATTGGCAATACACCGTGTTCCAAATTATTATGTAAATTGGATTTAAGTTTCATAATGATTTACCGTATATACTCGAGTATAAGCCGAGATTTTCAGCCCAAATTTTTGGGCTGAAAGTGCCCCTCTCGGCTTATACTCGAGTCAAGGTGGGTGGCAGGGTCGGCGGGTGAGGGCGCTGAGGCATACTTACCTAGTCCCAGCGATCCTCGCGCTGTCCCTGCCGTCCCACGGGCTTCTGTGCTGCAGTGTCTTCCCCTCTTCAGCAGTCACGTGGGACCGCTCATTACAGAAATGAATAAGCGGCTCCACCTCCCATAGGGGCGGAGCCGCCTATTCATTCCTCTAATCAGCGGTGCCGGTGACCGCTGATAGAGAAAGAAGCTGCGGCACCGAAGACCAGGCAGAGGGACAGCGCGAGGATCGCCAGGACTAGGTAAGTATAGCATATTCACCTGTCCGCGTTCCAGCCGCCGGGCGTCGCTCCATCTTCCCGGCCGGCGCCTCCATCTTCCCGGCGTCTGCGCTCTGACTGTTCAGGTCAGAGGGCGCGATGACGCATATAGTGTGCGCGGCGCCCTCTGCCTGATCAGTCAGAGCAGAGACGCCGGGAAGATGGAGGCGCCGGAACGAGACGCTGGGAGCTGCAATCAAGGGAGGTGAGCATGTGTTTTTTTTTTTTATTGCAGCAGCAGCAGCGGCGGCAGAGATTTATGTGGAGCATCTATGGGGCACAATGAACGGTGCAGAGCACCGTATATGGGCACAGCTATGGGGCACAATGAACGGTGCAGAGCACCGTATATGGGCACAGCTATGGGGCACAATGAACGGTGCAGAGCACCGTATATGGGCACAGCTATGGGGCACAATGAACGGTGCAGAGCACCGTATATGGGCACAGCTATGGGGCACAATGAACGGTGCAGAGCACTATATGGGGCACAGTTATAGGGAACAATGAACGGTGCAGAGCACTGTATATGGGGCACAGCTATGGGGCACAATGAACGGTGCAGAGCACTGTATATGGGGCACAGCTATGGGGCACAATGAACGGTGCAGAGCACTATATGGGGCACAGCTATGGGGAAATATGAACGGTGCAGAGCACTATATGGCACAGCTATGGGGAAATAATGATCTATTTTTATTTTTGAAATTCACCGGTAAATGCTGCATTTCCACCCTAGGCTTATACTCGAGTCAATAAGTTTTCCCAGTTTTTTGTGGCAAAATTAGGGGGGTCGGCTTATACTCGGGTCGGCTTATACTCGAGTATATACGGTAATTGTTTTGTTTTTCAAATAAACTCATGGATGGTATTGTGTCTCAGGGCTCAATGGATCACTGAAATCAATCAATATTTAACACATGTGATTATTAGTTTTCCAGGTGATTCTAATTGAAGGAAAACTACGTAAAAATGATGTTCCACATTATTAAGCAGGCCACAGTTTTCAAGTAACATAGGAAAGAAAAAGGATTTCTCTGCTGCCGAAAAGCATCAAATAGTGCAATGCCTTGGTCAAGGGATGAAAACATTAGATATTTCCCAAAAACGTAGGCGTGATCATCGTACTGTTAAGAGATTTGTGGCTGATTCTGAGCAGAGACGTGTTCGTGCTGATAAAGGCATAATGAGGAAGGTTTCTGCCAGACAAGTTCATCGGATTAAGAGAGCAGCTGCTAAAAAGCCATTACAAACCAGCAAACAGATAATTGAAGCTGCTGGGGCCTCTGGAGTCCCTCGAACCTCAAGGTGTAGGATCCTTCAAAGGCTTGCTGTGGTGTATAAACCTACTATTCGGCCACCCCTAAACAGTGTTCACAAGCAAAAATGGTTGCAGTGGGCCAAGACATACATGAAGACTAATTCCCAAACAGTCTTGTTTACTGATGAGTGTCGAACAACCCTGGATGGTCCAGATGGATGGGGAAGTGGATGGTTGGTGGATGGCTACCAAGTCCCAACAAGGCTGTGACGTCAGCAAGGAGGTGGAGGAGTCATGTTTTGGGATGGAATCATGTTTTGGGACGGAATCATGGGGAAACAGCTGGTAGGGTCCTTTAAGGTTCCTGAAGGTGTGAAAATGACCTCTGCAAAGTATATAGAGCTTCTGACTGACAACTTTCTTCCATGGTATAAAAAGCAGAAATGTGCCTTCAGGAGCAAAATCATCTTCATACTGACAATGCACCATCTCACGCTGCAAAGAATACCTCTGAGTCATTGGCTGCTATGGGCATAAAAGGAGTTAAACATATGGTGTGGTCACCATCTTCCTCTGAACTCAACCCTATAGAGAACCTTTGGAGGATCATCAAGCAAAAGATCTATGAGGGTGGGAGGCAGTTCACATCAAAACAACAGCTCTGGGAGGCGATTCTGTCTTCATGCAAAGAAATACAAGCAGAAACTCTCCAAAAACTCACAAGTTCAATGGATGCAAGAATTGTGAAGGTGATATCAAAGAAGGGTTCCTATGTTAACATGTAGCTTGGCCTGTTAGGATGTTTTGGAGTTGAATAACTTTTTTGTTCAGTGAATGTGACCTCCTTATGCTGCAAATTCAACAAATGAGCATTTGCAGTTCTTTAAAGCATATCAAATATTTAGAAATTCTACTGTGCCTATTAATTTGGAACAGTGCATTTTGTGTTTTTATTCATTTTTGAGATACTGTAATATTGGGAGGTTTCTTCAATAAAATTTGATGTATAATCTAATGTGTGATGACTTTTATTAGACTGACTGTCATTTGCACCGACCATTTAGGAAAATCCAAGAAAAATATCATTTGCATAATAATTTGGAACATGGTGTATAAGGAAACACATTCAAGATCAATATACTAACAAGGAATAAAAAAAAACCAAATATGGAGCAAAGGTGTAGAAGTATAGGTCATGGAAATGGATACAATGCAAAATCCCAACACCTGATAAAAAAGAAAGTTGGTAGTGGAAAATGAAAGGGAGCTAAAACAAAACCACAGCTCAAATAAATTAAAATGGGAGCTAACATTTATTTTCTGCCTGAGTAAAACAGTTGTAAATAAGGCATCAGTACTGCTAAAAGGTCTCATGGGAGAATGGTCATGACAGGCATAGGCATGGGAGTCATCAGAAGATCTCAGCTTGTTATGACAACCCATCGGTGCACCACCCGGATTGAGTTGTGGGTGCGCCAATGGGTGATAAGAACTGCACGCCCCACAGGATAGGCACTGTAGTTGCTGTTTGAAAGCAGCATTCAACAGGTTAACAGTAAAGGTACCATCACACATAACGATTTTGTTAACGATATCGTTGCTTTTTGTGATGTAGCAACGATATCTTTAACGAAATCGTTATGCGTGACAGCGACCAACATTCAGGTCCCTGCTGGGTGATCGTTGGTCGCTGCGAATGATCAGGACCTTTATTTGGTCGCTGATCACCCACTGTCATTGCTGGATCGGCGTCACACACGCGATGTGTTCACTGGCAACCAGGGTAAATATCGGGTTACTAAGCACAGGGCCGCGCTTATTAACCCAATATTTACCCTGGTTACCATTGTAAATGTAAAAAAAAAACACTACATACTTACATTCCGGTGTCTGTCGCGTCCCCCGGTGTCAGCTTCCCTGCACTGTGTCAGCGCCGGCCGGCCGTAAAGCAGAGCACAGCGGTGACGTCACCGCTCTGCTTTACGGCCGGCGCTTACACAGTGCAGGGAAGCTGACGCCGGGGGACGCGACAGACACCAGAATGTAAGTATGTAGTGTTTTTTTTTTTTACATTTACAATGGTAACCAGGGTAAACATCGGGTTACTAAGCGCGGCACTGCGCTTAGTAACCCGATGTTTAGCCTGGTTACCCGGGGAGTTCGGCATCATTGGTCGCTGGAGAGCTGTCTGTGTGACAGTTCTCTAGCGACCACACAACGACTTACCAACGATCACGGCCAGGTCGTATCGCTGGTCATGATCGTTGGTAAATCGTTTAGTGTAACGGTACCTTAATGGTAAGAAATTAGATAAGTTGATTAACCCTCACATGAGCAGAAACCTCTTCAATGACAGCAGTCTGGCCCTGTTCTCAAAACAGATTTGGGTTTTATTGGTGGGGCCTGGATCTATTATCTCTTTGTGGAGCATGTTTGTATATAAACTTTACTTGTGCTTTAACATGTAAGCATAAAAGCTTAGACATGACTATCTTAAAAGTATTAATAATTATTAATAAAGTGAAATTTAAAAAAATAATACATAATTAAACATTTTAAGAGTTTAAAATATTCTTTGTAAGTTTTTTGCCTGTGTTGGAAAGTTTACATTGCTGAGGAATTAATGACACTATTGATTGCAAATGGGGTTGGCCATCTTTTGTATCTCTCACATAGCGGATGTATTGTTGCATCAGTTCCGTTTTTCTGTTTCTATAATGGAACAGAAAACCAGAATGCTGAATACTAATGTGAACCTAACTTTATAAACATTCTTATGAAACTCTTATGTCAGAAAAAGATTTATTATGTCTAAAAATGCATGTAAAGAAAGAGAAATAGGTTGTATGGGTCTATATTTTCATTGACGATCTGCTGTGTATAACCCCTTCAAGTCGCGGCCCTTTTTCGTTTTTGCGTTTTCATTTTTCACTTCCCTCCTTCCCAGAGCCATAACTTTTTTATTTTTCTGTCAATATGGTCATGTGAGGGCTTATTTTTTGCGGGACGAGTTGTATTTTTGAACAACACCATTGGTTTTACCATGTCTTTTACTAGAAAACGGGAAAAAAATTCCAAGTGCGGAGAAATTGCAAAAAAGTGCAATCCCACACTTGTTTTTTGTTTGGCTTTTTTGCTAGGTTCATTAAATGCTAAAACTAACCTGCAATTGTGATTCTCTAGGTCATTACAAGTTCATAGATATTTAACATGTCTAGGTTATTTTTTATCCAAGTGGTGAAAAAAAATTCCAAACTTTGCTTAAAAAAAAAAGTGCCATTTTCCGATACCCGAAGCGTCTCCATTTTTCGTGATCTGGGGTCAGGTGAGAGCTTGTTTTTTGCGTGCCGAGCTGACGTTTTTAATGATACCATTTCAGTGCAGATACGTTCTTTTGATCGCCCGATATTGCATTTTAATGCAATGTCGCGGCGATCAAAAAAACCTAATTCTGGGCGTTTCAGATTTTTTTTCTCGCTACGCTGTTTAGCGATCAGTATAATGCTTTTTTTTATTGATAGATCGGGCGATTCTGAATGCGGCGATACCAAATACGTGTAGGTTTTTTTTATTGTTTTATTTAGGATGGGGCGAAAAGGGGGTGATTTAAACTTTTATATTTTTTATATTTTTTTCATATTTTTAAAAACATTTTTTTTTTACTTGTGCCATGCTTCAATAGCCTCCATGGGAGGCTAGAAGCTGGCATAGCCTGATCGGCTCTGCTACATAGCAGCGATCATCAGATCGCTGCTATGTAGCAGAAATGCAGGTGTGCTGTGAGCGCCGACCACAGGGGGACGCTCACAGAAGGCCGGCTTCAGTATCCATAGAGGTCTCAAGGACCTCTATGGTTACCTTCCTGATGCATCGCCGACCCCCGATCATGTGACGGGGTCGGCGATGACATCATTTCCGGCCGCCCGGCCGGAAGCGCCGGTTAAATGCCGCTGTCTGTGTTTGACAGCGGAATTTAACAGGTTAATAGCGGCGGGTGAATAGCGATTTCACCCGCCGCTATTGCGCGCACATGTCAGCTGTACAAAACAGCTGACATGTCGTGACTTTGATGTGGGCTCACCGCCTGAGCCCACATCAAAGGGGGAGACACGACATGCGCCGTACTATTACTTTGCATGTCGTGAAAGGGTTAAAGGGGTATTTCCATCTCCAAGATCCTATGCATTTGGTGTAATATTAACAATATTAGCAAATACATCCAATTCAAAATGTAGTATAGTTTGTCTGATTCGTGATGTCACTTACCCCATGTGGAGAGCATAGCAGTAGCTTAGGTATCCATGGTTACGACCACTAAGAAATAGCTAACTGTCACAATATCTGGGGCCGTATCTGTAGATACCTAAGCTAATGCAATGCTCTTCACATGGGGCAATTTATACTGGTTTTAATACTAGGGGTTAAGACTGTCCTGAATAGGGTCACCGTGACATGGTGGGATGGCTTTTACGTTTTTTTAATCAAAATTATGTTAACTAAGCAGCCTATATTACTTTTTTAAACAATAATTTTTTTATTGAATTTTACAAATAGGGTGAAGAAAACCTCAATACAGACATATGTTTACAGCATACGTACGAGAGGGCATATAGACATTTAACAAACAAAAGGGTAGGAGGCAAGGGAGGGGGGGAGGGAAGCCCGAGGAGGGGGGTATATTATGTCCAGTTCCAGTTAAGTGATTCAATCAGAATCAGGAGGACCTGGATTGATTAGACAAACTACAGGTGTGGCAAAGGGGGTGTGGTTGGCATACTCTGCCCAGGGAAGCCATATTTTCTCGAATTTATTAACTCTGTCTGTAAGTATGGCAGATAATTTTTCATTGCTCATGTACCAAGAAAGGTGTGTTTTAACCGCAGATAACTCTAGACTTGGTTTTGTTCCATGCCAATGCTATGGTTTGTTTGGCTGCCAGGAATATAAATGTAATGAGGGCTTGAGTGTGTTTAGGGATGTTGCAGCCTATATTACTTTCATGCACTATTGCTATTTATTTACTGCAGGGCATTTGCTTATTATGGTTTTATCTTGGATTTTGTCTGTTTAATCACCAGTGTGAACATGCACCTATATTCTGCATGCACACAAACTTATATTCAAGTTCATCTCTTTAGGCTTTTTGTTTCAATTTTTTTTTCAGTCTGTGCAAATAAAGGTTTGGCCTCCCTTTTCTTTGAGCTAGACATTACATTCATGTAGTTCTACGTGCCTGGTGACAAATGGTAAGGTTTTAATACTAGAGGTTAGGACTGTGCCGAATAGGGTCACCGTGACGTGGTGGGATGGCTCAAAGTTATGTTAACTAAGCACCTTATATTATTTTCATGCACTACTGCTGTTTATTTATTGCAGGGTATTTGATTATAACTTGGGTTTTATTTCCATTTGAATGTATTTGCTATTATTATTATTATTATTATTATTATTATTATTATTATTACACCATCTACATATTGGGAAAGGATCTTGGAGATGAAAAACCCCTTTCATGAGTTGTGAGTGTGGTCCGCATTCGTTTTGAAGTGTGTTGAAGGGGGTCATATATAATATTTGCAATTTAAATGCTGCCATGCTAGGAAGTTGTCCTACATTAATGCGGGGCCTGCTTCACTTTCTATTTCTCCCTTTATAATTTCTGTGTTGTCCATTCTCAAAAGTTGCCAAATACTAAATTAAGAAAAAATATTTATGCAACAATGGTGGGTCTTGTATTTCTGAACTTTTAAAAGTGAAACTATCTACCAATCACATTTAAGCTTTTATTTCATAGTCTGCTTTTTCAAAATGAAACTCATGTTGTGATTGGTTTCTATGGACAACAAATAGAATTTTCATAAAGCCTCCCTTTATCATTGTATCTCCTATATGACATATAGCATGTCAGGCACCTTTTATTCTGGAATACATGACAAAGAGAAATACTGTATGACTACAAAACTTCACAAACAACTCCTTGTCAAAGAATCAATGACAGGTGAAGTAGTTGTCAACTAGCAAAGAAAAAAAAACCGAGATTGATATTTACTAATTCATTTTCTTTTGTGGGGGAAAACTCTTTCCATATTTGCAATTACTATACTTTTTACTTGTACTTACAAGCTGGGTTTACTGCATCTGAAAAAGAATAAAATGAATAAATTCTGTTATATGTGGATGCTTGCTGACAATTATATGTATATAGGACATATTTTTCCTCAACAAGTACACAGATTTTGCCACCAAACCGTGACTCATCCAAAATGTTATGTATTATTATTTGCGTATTTTGTGTCAAGCTTGTAGATATGCTGCAGAATTCATCTTATGCATTACAGTGGGTAAAATTCCCAGTGGCAGACTTTGAACTTTAAAACCTTCAATTCATATCAATGTCGCATTGGAGAATTTGTGCAATGTGTAAATGGCAGTTTAATAAATGCCATCTACTTGGCTGGTATTTAATTCTGCTATGGAATTGAGCAGTAAATATGAATCTACAGCAAATTGCAATAAATGAACATATGGCCTCAGACACTGCTAATATCCTATTAGGAACACACAAATATATAGTAGGAAACTGAACTTTTTTCATATTTTCTCATGCTAGACCCACAAACTTAAATGTAAAGTATTTAATTGGGCTTTTATGTGGCATACCAACACAAAGCCATAAGTATTTTTAAAGTGTAAGGAAAACGATACATAGATTTCAAAATGTTTAAAAAAAATAAATCTGAAAATTGTGACGTGCATTTTTATTCAGCCCGCCTTCCTCCAGCAAATGGTAATAAGGCCTCCAAATACAGACACTGCAAACTGTGAGGATGACTTTCTTCAGCAGGGACAGGGAAGCTCTACATTTTCAATATTTGGAGGCTTTTTGGCTGGATGAAGTATTGCACTCACAACATTAGGACTGTGCTGATGGCTTCCCATGTTGCCTGGGTATAGTAAGTATCTGTGGTTAGTTAATAATACATTTATTTATATAGCGCCAACATATTCCGCAGCGCTTTACAAATTATAGAGGGGACTTGCACAGACAATAGACATTACAGCTTAACAGAAATCACAGTTCAAAACAGATACCAAGAGGAGTGAGGGCCCTGCTCGCAAGCTTACAAACTATGAGGAAAAGGGGAGACACGAGAGGTGGATGGTAACAATTGCTTTAGTTATTTGGACCAGCCATAGTGTAAGGCTCGGGTGTTCATGTAAAGCTGCATGAACCAGTTAACTGCCTATGTATGTAACAGTACAGACACAGAGGTCTAGTTAGTTAGTTATAGCACCTCGCTTCTCTTATTTTCCCATCACGCCTCTCATTTTCCCCCTCACATCTTTCATTTTCCCCCTCACATCTCTCATTTTCTCCCTCACACCTCTCACTCTCTCCTCACTCCTCTCATTCCCCCCTAACACTTGTCATTTCGACCTCACATCTGTCATTTGCCGATCACTCCACCATTTTCCCTCACTCCTCTCATTTTGCACTCACACCTTTTCATTTTCACCTCACACCTCTCATTTTCATCTCAGTATATACATGTTTGTCATCTCCCTTATATATAGTATACACCTGTATGTCATCTCCTGTATATAGTATATACCTGTATGTCATCTCCCCTGTATATAGTATATATCTGTATGTCATCTCCTGTATATAGTATATACCTGTATGTCATCTCCCCTGTATATAGTATATATCTGTATGTCATCTCCCCTGTGTATCATCTGCTCCTGTATATAGTATATACCTGTGTGTCATCTCTTCCTGTATATAGTATATACCTATACACAGGTATATTTTGGTCAGTATTTTTACCTCAGTAATTGTAAGCTAAATTGGCAGCCTGATAAATCCCCAGCCAACAGGAAGCCATCCTCCCTCCTGGCAGTATATATTAGCTCACACATACACATAATAGACAGGTCATGTGACTGACAGCTGCCGTATTTCCTATATGGTACATTTGTTGCTCTTGTAGTTTGTCTGCTTATTAATCAGATTTTTATTTTTGAAGGATGATACCAGACGAGTTTCATGTGTCAAGTTGTGTGTGTTGAGTTGTGTGTGGCGACATGCATGTAGCAACTTTTTGTGTGTCGAGTTGCATGTGACAGGTTAGTGTAGCAAGTTGTGTGCAGCAAGTTTTGCGCATGGCGAGTTTTGCGCGTGGGAGTTTTATGTGTGGTGCGTTTTGAGTATGTGCAAGTTTTGCGTGAGGCAGCTTTTGCATGTGTTGCAACTTTTGTGTATGTGGCAATTTTTCCACGTGGCAAGTTTTGCATGTGGTGAGTTTTCCATGAGGTGAGTTTTGCACGTGTGGCTAGTTTTGAGTGAGCCTAGTTTTGCATGTGGCGAATTTTGCGCGTGGCGGGTTTTAAGTGGTGACTTTTGTGTTTCGACTTTTATGTGGCGAGGTTGGTGTATGTGTGGTGAAATGTGTGCTGAGGGTGGTATATGTGTTCAAGCAAGTGGTAGTGAGTTGCGCATTTTGTGTGTGTGTTCATATCCCCATATGTGGTGAGTGTCCCATGTTGGGGCCCCACCTTAGCAACTGTACGATATATACTCTTTGGCGCCATTGCTCTCATCCTTTAAATCCCCCTTCTTAACATCTGGCAGCTGTCAATTTGCCTCCAACACTTTTCCTTTCACTTTTTCCCCATTATGTAGATAGGGGCAAAATTGTTTGGTGAATTGGAAAGCGCGGGGTTAAAATTTCGCCTCACAACATAGCCTATGACGCTCTTGGGGTCCAGACATGTGAATGTGAAAAATTTTGTGGCTGTAGCTGCGACGATGCAGATGCCAATCCCGGACATACACACATACACACATACACACACATTCAGCTTTATACATTAGATATATAGCTCTGGCAAAAATTAACCTCAAAACCCTGTCATGGGCAGCCCAATCTACAGACCTGAACCCCATTGAAAACCTCTAGAATGTAATAAAGAGGATGATGGATAGTCACAAGCCATCAAACAAAGAGGAGCTGCTTAAATTTTTGCACCAGAAGCAGAGTGAAAGACACTGTGGAAAGCATGCCAAGACGTATGAAAGCTGTGATTAAATATCATGGTTATTCCACAAAATATTGATTTCTGAACTCTTACTGAGTTAAAACATTGGTATCGTTTCTAAATAATTATGGACTTGTTTTCTTTGTACCAGGGGTGCCCAAACACGCCACTGTAGCAGTTTCTGTCATAAATGATATATGAATTTCTTATATTTATTTATATATTCATTTTTTTTATTTTAGCCTCTTACCATTTTGGCTCTTATTATTGTCAGGGCCTGATAAAAAATAAATAGGTATTATACATGTAACTGACAATATTTTATAATATGCATTTTATGCAATTACATAATTGATACGTTATTTCACAATGTGTTACTTTGCATGGCCTTCAGCAAGCTCCAAAATCTTATAGAAACTGTCTAGCTGAAATACAAAGTGGTCTTCCAAGGCACCAGAAATTCCCCAATTGTTTGCTTTATTGCACCATGCTAAAAAGATATTTGCCAATTGTGTAATTTTTTAACATTGTTCAATAAAGAAAACATCTTTAAAAAATCAGGTGCCTCGGAAATCCATTTTCTCTGTTGAATTAAGCGAATAAGTGAAGATATGCTTGAGAAGCCTCAATTTGAAAAAGTAATTTTATTAGCTTCACAATCAACTTCAGGCTTAACCTCATTCAGATATCCAAGTACGGAGCACAATGCACAACAGACTGGCAGCAGATATCCATGTACGCCTATCAGGCTGTCCAGTTCAGGTCAGGAGACCCGTGGCCCGTCCATACATTGTGGTGAGTACTCAGACTGTGATACAAGAATGTCTGACTTTAACTTCATGTATCGGAATATCTGGGGAATGAAAAGGGAGAAATATTCCTTATAATAATAATAATTTTTATTTATATAGCGCCAACATATTCCGCAGCGCTTTACAAATTATAGAGGGGACTTGTACAGACAATAGACATTACAGCATAACAGAAATACAGTTCAAAACAGATACCAGGAGGAATGAGGGCCCTGCTCGCAAGCTTACAAACTATGAGGAAAAGGGGAGACACGAGAGGTGGATGGTAACAATTGCTTTAGTTATTCGGACCGGCCATAGTGTAAGGCTCAGGTGTTCATGTAAAGCTGCATGAATCAGTTAATTGCCTAAGTATGTAGCAGTACAGACACAGAGGGCTATTAACTGCATAAAGTGAATGAGAACATGATGCGAGGAACCTGATTGTTTTTTTTGTTTTTTTTGTTTTTTTTAAATAGGCCACACAGGGATCGTTAGGTTAATGCATTGAGGCGGTAGGCCAGTCTGAACAAATGAGTTTTTAGGGCACGCTTAAAACTGTGGGGATTGGGGATTAATCGTATTGACCTAGGTAGTGCATTCCAAAGAATCAGCACGTGTAAAGTCTTGGAGACGGGAGTGGGAGGTTCTGATTATTGAGGATGCTAACCTGAGGTCATTAGCGGAGCGGAGGGCACGGGTAGGGTGGTAGACTGAGACCAGAGAGGAGATGTAGGGTGGTGCTGAGCCATGGAGTGCTTTGTGGATGAGGGTAGTAGTTTTGTACTGGATTCTGGAGTGGATGGGTAGCCAGTGTAATGACTGGCACAAGGTAGAGGCATCAGTGTAACGGTTGGTGAGGAATATGATCCTGGCAGCAGCATTCAGGACAGATTGGAGCGGGGAAAGTTTGGTAAGAGGGAGGCCGATTAGTAGAGAGTTACAATAGTCCAGACGAGAATGAATAAGTGAAACAGTAAGAGTTTTTGCAGAATCGAAAGTAAGAAAAGGGCGAATTCTAGAAATGTTTTTGAGATGCAGGTAAGAAGAGCGAGCCAGTGATCGGATGTGGGGGGTGAATGAAAGGTCAGAATCAAGGATGACCCCAAGGCAGCGGGCATGTTGCTTTGGAGTAATGGTGGAACCGCACACGGAGATGGCAATGTCAGGCAAAGGTAGGTTAGTAGAGGGAGAGAACACGAGGAGTTCAGTTTTTGACAGGTTTAGTTTCAGATAGAGGGAGGACATGATGTTAGAGACAGCGGTAAGACAATCACTGGTGTTTTCTAAAAAGGTCGGCGTGACAACAGGAGAAGAGGTGTATAATTGGGTGTCGTCAGCATAGAGATGGTACTGGAAACCAAATCTACTGATTGTCCAATAGGGGCAGTATACAAAGAGAAGAGGAGGGGGCCTAGGACTGATCCTTGAGGAACCCCAACAGTAAGGGGAAGGTGAGAGGAGGAGGAACCAGCAAAACATACAGTGAAGGATCGGTCAGAGAGATAGGAGGAGAACCAGGAGAGAACGGTGTCCTTGAGGCCGATGGAGCGGAGCTTAGTGAGGAGGAGCTGATGATCCACAGTATCGAATGCTGCAGAGAGATCCAAGAGAATTAGCATGGAGTAGTGACCATTAGATTTAGCTGTTAGTAGGTCATTAGAGACTTTAGTGAGGGCAGTTTCAGTAGAGTGTAAAGAGCGGAAGCCAGATTGAAGAGGGTCGAGAAGAGAGTTATCTGAGAGATAGCGGGTAAGACGGGAGTGGACCAGACGTTCGAGGAGTTCAGAGATGAAGGGAAGATTAGAGACAGGTCTATAATTAGCGGCACAGTTTTGATCGAGGGATGTTTTTTTTTAGTAATGGATGTATGATGGCATGCTTAAATGAGGAGGGAAAAATACCGGAAGTGAGGGAAAGGTTGAATATTTTTGTTAGGTGAGAGGTGACAGCCTGGGAAAGGGACTGGAGGAGATGTGACGGAATGGGGTCACTGGTGCAAGTGGTCGGGCGAGATGATGCAAGAAGCCTGCTTACTTCTTCTTCTGTAACTGCTTCAAAGTCAGAGAGTGAACTAGATGCAGTGAGGGAGGGAGGACAGTGCATGGCATGAGGGGATTGGGAGATGATTTCCTGTCGAATGTGGTCAATTTTTTCTTTGAAGTAATTAGCCAGATCGTTAGCACGGAGATCCGTGGTTGGGGCCTGCTCTCTTGGGTTGAGTAGGGACTGGAACGTGTCAAAGAGATGTTTAGGGTTATTGGACAGGGAGGTGATGAGGGTGTTGAAGTAGGTTTGTTTGGAGAGGTGAAGGGCAGAATTGAATGTCTTTAGCATGAACTTATAATGGATGAAATCTTCGGGTAGATTAGATTTTCTCCACAGACGTTCTGTCCTTATGACAATATGCCCTGCTAAGACGCAGGGCTGCACGCTTTTACTGACATTTTCTGGAGAATCTGCAACTGCTTGAAGTTAGATGTAGACATTATTAACCTTGCCCCAAATATCCAGATACTTTGTTACAAAGAGGGAAAGTCTGGCTTTGTCATCATATCGATACCCTGAGACTCTAAGATTTATAAAATACTATACCAACATCTCAACATCTCAAAAGAAGAGAAAACATACCTTTTGGGTTTTCACCATCTGAAAAATGAATATGGTAAATATTTTAAAACATAACAAAACGTGAATAAGTAGATATTAGGTACAAAGCTTGGAGTTCCTCGTGCTTGGTGAGCACATCCTTTTTTTCAAAGGTCAAAAGAATAAGATAAGGCAGAACAGTGCCAGCATCTTTACACATGTAAAGAAGCTGCGGAGACACCATCACGTGTTTCTCGACGCAAGCAGTGAATAGCCAGGCCTTTCCCCGGGAAGGAACAACCACGGGAAGGGCAGCATCCTATGAAGGAAAGCCACCTATGCCAAGCATGGTATCCATCCACAGACAGCTGTTTCGGGGTTTTTGCCCCTCATCAGTGTGGAGTAGGAATCTGGCTATTAGGAGCAGTGCCTAGTAAAAAGGCTATAAAGGCACAGATGATTGGCCTCGGGGAGACCAAAACATCCAACACTGCGGAGACACCATCACGTGTTTCTCAACGCAGTGATTCCAGAACACTGCCCCCATCCCTTATGGGAAATATGCAGATGCATGTAAAGAAGCTGCGGAGACACCATCACGTGTTTCTCGACGCAAGCAGTGAATAGCCAGGCCTTTCCCCGGGAAGGAACAACCACGGGAAGGGCAGCATCCTATGAAGGAAAGCCACCTATGCCAAGCATGGTATCCATCCACAGACAGCTGTTTCGGGGTTTTTGCCCCTCATCAGTGTGGAGTAGGAATCTGGCTATTAGGAGCAGTGCCTAGTAAAAAGGCTATAAAGGCACAGATGATTGGCCTCGGGGAGACCAAAACATCCAACACTGCGGAGACACCATCACGTGTTTCTCAACGCAGTGATTCCAGAACACTGCCCCAATCCCTTATGGGAAATATGCAGATGCATGTAAAGAAGCTGCGGAGACACCATCACGTGTTTCTCGACGCAAGCAGTGAATAGCCAGGCCTTTCCCCGGGAAGGAACAACCACGGGAAGGGCAGCATCCTATGAAGGAAAGCCACCTATGCCAAGCATGGTATCCATCCACAGACAGCTGTTTCGGGGGTTTTTGCCCTCATCAGTGTGGAGTAGGAATCTGGCTATTAGGAGCAGTGCCTAGTAAAAAGGCTATAAAGGCACAGATGATTGGCCTCGGGGAGACCAAAACATCCAACACTGCGGAGACACCATCACGTGTTTCTCAACGCAGTGATTCCAGAACACTGCCCCCATCCCTTATGGGAAATATGCAGATGCATGTAAAGAAGCTGCGGAGACACCATCACGTGTTTCTCGACGCAAGCAGTGAATAGCCAGGCCTTTCCCCGGGAAGGAACAACCACGGGAAGGGCAGCATCCTATGAAGGAAAGCCACCTATGCCAAGCATGGTATCCATCCACAGACAGCTGTTTCGGGGTTTTTGCCCCTCATCAGTGTGGAGTAGGAATCTGGCTATTAGGAGCAGTGCCTAGTAAAAAGGCTATAAAGGCACAGATGATTGGCCTCGGGGAGACCAAAACATCCAACACTGCGGAGACACCATCACGTGTTTCTCAACGCAGTGATTCCAGAACACTGCCCCCATCCCTTATGGGAAATATGCAGATGCATGTAAAGAAGCTGCGGAGACACCATCACGTGTTTCTCGACGCAAGCAGTGAATAGCCAGGCCTTTCCCCGGGAAGGAACAACCACGGGAAGGGCAGCATCCTATGAAGGAAAGCCACCTATGCCAAGCATGGTATCCATCCACAGACAGCTGTTTCGGGGTTTTTGCCCCTCATCAGTGTGGAGTAGGAATCTGGCTATTAGGAGCAGTGCCTAGTAAAAAGGCTATAAAGGCACAGATGATTGGCCTCGGGGAGACCAAAACATCCAACACTGCGGAGACACCATCACGTGTTTCTCAACGCAGTGATTCCAGAACACTGCCCCCATCCCTTATGGGAAATATGCAGATGCATGTAAAGAAGCTGCGGAGACACCATCACGTGTTTCTCGACGCAAGCAGTGAATAGCCAGGCCTTTCCCCGGGAAGGAACAACCACGGGAAGGGCAGCATCCTATGAAGGAAAGCCACCTATGCCAAGCATGGTATCCATCCACAGACAGCTGTTTCGGGGTTTTTGCCCCTCATCAGTGTGGAGTAGGAATCTGGCTATTAGGAGCAGTGCCTAGTAAAAAGGCTATAAAGGCACAGATGATTGGCCTCGGGGAGACCAAAACATCCAACACTGCGGAGACACCATCACGTGTTTCTCAACGCAGTGATTCCAGAACACTGCCCCCATCCCTTATGGGAAATATGCAGATGCATGTAAAGAAGCTGCGGAGACACCATCACGTGTTTCTCGATGCAAGCAGTGAATAGCCAGGCCTTTCCCCGGGAAGGAACAACCACGGGAAGGGCAGCATCCTATGAAGGAAAGCCACCTATGCCAAGCATGGTATCCATCCACAGACAGCTGTTTCGGGGTTTTTGCCCCTCATCAGTGTGGAGTAGGAATCTGGCTATTAGGAGCAGTGCCTAGTAAAAAGGCTATAAAGGCACAGATGATTGGCCTCGGGGAGACCAAAACATCCAACACTGCGGAGACACCATCACGTGTTTCTCAACGCAGTGATTCCAGAACACTGCCCCCATCCCTTATGGGAAATATGCAGATGCATGTAAAGAAGCTGCGGAGACACCATCACGTGTTTCTCGACGCAAGCAGTGAATAGCCAGGCCTTTCCCCGGGAAGGAACAACCACGGGAAGGGCAGCATCCTATGAAGGAAAGCCACCTATGCCAAGCATGGTATCCATCCACAGACAGCTGTTTCGGGGTTTTTGCCCCTCATCAGTGTGGAGTAGGAATCTGGCTATTAGGAGCAGTGCCTAGTAAAAAGGCTATAAAGGCACAGATGATTGGCCTCGGGGAGACCAAAACATCCAACACTGCGGAGACACCATCACGTGTTTCTCAACGCAGTGATTCCAGAACACTGCCCCCATCCCTTATGGGAAATATGCAGATGCATGTAAAGAAGCTGCGGAGACACCATCACGTGTTTCTCGACGCAAGCAGTGAATAGCCAGGCCTTTCCCCGGGAAGGAACAACCACGGGAAGGGCAGCATCCTATGAAGGAAAGCCACCTATGCCAAGCATGGTATCCATCCACAGACAGCTGTTTCGGGGTTTTTGCCCCTCATCAGTGTGGAGTAGGAATCTGGCTATTAGGAGCAGTGCCTAGTAAAAAGGCTATAAAGGCACAGATGATTGGCCTCGGGGAGACCAAAACCTCCAACACTGCGGAGACACCATCACGTGTTTCTCAACGCAGTGATTCCAGAACACTGCCCCCATCCCTTATGGGAAATATGCAGATGCATGTAAAGAAGCTGCGGAGACACCATCACGTGTTTCTCGACGCAAGCAGTGAATAGCCAGGCCATTCCCCAGGAAGGAACAACCACGGGAAGGGCAGCATCCTATGAAGGAAAGCCACCTATGCCAAGCATGGTATCCATCCACAGACAGCTGTTTCGGGGTTTTTGCCCCTCATCAGTGTGGAGTAGGAATCTGGCTATTAGGAGCAGTGCCTAGTAAAAAGGCTATAAAGGCACAGATGATTGGCCTCGGGGAGACCAAAACATCCAACACTGCGGAGACACCATCACGTGTTTCTCAACGCAGTGATTCCAGAACACTGCCCCAATCCCTTATGGGAAATATGCAGATGCATGTAAAGAAGCTGCGGAGACACCATCACGTGTTTCTCGACGCAAGCAGTGAATAGCCAGGCCTTTCCCCGGGAAGGAACAACCACGGGAAGGGCAGCATCCTATGAAGGAAAGCCACCTATGCCAAGCATGGTATCCATCCACAGACAGCTGTTTCGGGGGTTTTTGCCCTCATCAGTGTGGAGTAGGAATCTGGCTATTAGGAGCAGTGCCTAGTAAAAAGGCTATAAAGGCACAGATGATTGGCCTCGGGGAGACCAAAACATCCAACACTGCGGAGACACCATCACGTGTTTCTCAACGCAGTGATTCCAGAACACTGCCCCCATCCCTTATGGGAAATATGCAGATGCATGTAAAGAAGCTGCGGAGACACCATCACGTGTTTCTCGACGCAAGCAGTGAATAGCCAGGCCTTTCCCCGGGAAGGAACAACCACGGGAAGGGCAGCATCCTATGAAGGAAAGCCACCTATGCCAAGCATGGTATCCATCCACAGACAGCTGTTTCGGGGTTTTTGCCCCTCATCAGTGTGGAGTAGGAATCTGGCTATTAGGAGCAGTGCCTAGTAAAAAGGCTATAAAGGCACAGATGATTGGCCTCGGGGAGACCAAAACATCCAACACTGCGGAGACACCATCACGTGTTTCTCAACGCAGTGATTCCAGAACACTGCCCCCATCCCTTATGGGAAATATGCAGATGCATGTAAAGAAGCTGCGGAGACACCATCACGTGTTTCTCGACGCAAGCAGTGAATAGCCAGGCCTTTCCCCGGGAAGGAACAACCACGGGAAGGGCAGCATCCTATGAAGGAAAGCCACCTATGCCAAGCATGGTATCCATCCACAGACAGCTGTTTCGGGGTTTTTGCCCCTCATATGCATCTGCATATTTCCCTTAAGGGATGGGGGCAGTGTTCTGGAATCACTGCGTTGAGAAACACGTGATGGTGTCTCCGCAGTGTTGGATGTTTTGGTCTCCCCGAGGCCAATCATCTGTGCCTTTATAGCCTTTTTACTAGGCACTGCTCCTAATAGCCAGATTCCTACTCCACACTGATGAGGGGCAAAAACCCCGAAACAGCTGTCTGTGGATGGATACCATGCTTGGCATAGGTGGCTTTCCTTCATAGGATACTGCCCTTCCCGTGGTTGTTCCTTCCCGGGGAAAGGCCTGGCTATTCACTGCTTGCGTCGAGAAACACGTGATGGTGTCTCCGCAGCTTCTTTACATGCATCTGCATATTTCCCATAAGGGATGGGGGCAGTGTTCTGGAATCACTGCGTTGAGAAACACGTGATGGTGTCTCCGCGCTGTTGGATGTTTTGGTCTCCCCGAGGCCAATCATCTGTGCCTTTATAGCCTTTTTACTAGGCACTGCTCCTAATAGCCAGATTCCTACTCCACACTGATGAGGGGCAAAAACCCCGAAACAGCTGTCTGTGGATGGATACCATGCTTGGCATAGGTGGCTTTCCTTCATAGGATGCTGCCCTTCCCGTGGTTGTTCCTTCCCGGGGAAAGGCCTGGCTATTCACTGCTTGCGTCGAGAAACACGTGATGGTGTCTCCGCAGCTTCTTTACATGCATCTGCATATTTCCCATAAGGGATGGGGGCAGTGTTCTGGAATCACTGCGTTGAGAAACACGTGATGGTGTCTCCGCAGTGTTGGATGTTTTGGTCTCCCCGAGGCCAATCATCTGTGCCTTTATAGCCTTTTTACTAGGCACTGCTCCTAATAGCCAGATTCCTACTCCACACTGATGAGAGGCAAAAACCCCGAAACAGCTGTCTGTGGATGGATACCATGCTTGGCATAGGTGGCTTTCCTTCATAGGATGCTGCCCTTCCCGTGGTTGTTCCTTCCCGGGGAAAGGCCTGGCTATTCACTGCTTGCGTCGAGAAACACGTGATGGTGTCTCCGCAGCTTCTTTACATGCATCTGCATATTTCCCATAAGGGATGGGGGCAGTGTTCTGGAATCACTGCGTTGAGAAACACGTGATGGTGTCTCCGCAGTGTTGGATGTTTTGGTCTCCCCGAGGCCAATCATCTGTGCCTTTATAGCCTTTTTACTAGGCACTGCTCCTAATAGCCAGATTCCTACTCCACACTGATGAGGGGCAAAAACCCCGAAACAGCTGTCTGTGGATGGATACCATGCTTGGCATAGGTGGCTTTCCTTCATAGGATGCTGCCCTTCCCGTGGTTGTTCCTTCCCGGGGAAAGGCCTGGCTATTCACTGCTTGCGTCGAGAAACACGTGATGGTGTCTCCGCAGCTTCTTTACATGCATCTGCATATTTCCCATAAGGGATGGGGGCAGTGTTCTGGAATCACTGCGTTGAGAAACACGTGATGGTGTCTCCGCGCTGTTGGATGTTTTGGTCTCCCCGAGGCCAATCATCTGTGCCTTTATAGCCTTTTTACTAGGCACTGCTCCTAATAGCCAGATTCCTACTCCACACTGATGAGGGGCAAAAACCCCGAAACAGCTGTCTGTGGATGGATACCATGCTTGGCATAGGTGGCTTTCCTTCATAGGATGCTGCCCTTCCCGTGGTTGTTCCTTCCCGGGGAAAGGCCTGGCTATTCACTGCTTGCGTCGAGAAACACGTGATGGTGTCTCCGCAGCTTCTTTACATGCATCTGCATATTTCCCATAAGGGATGGGGGCAGTGTTCTGGAATCACTGCGTTGAGAAACACGTGATGGTGTCTCCGCAGTGTTGGATGTTTTGGTCTCCCCGAGGCCAATCATCTGTGCCTTTATAGCCTTTTTACTAGGCACTGCTCCTAATAGCCAGATTCCTACTCCACACTGATGAGAGGCAAAAACCCCGAAACAGCTGTCTGTGGATGGATACCATGCTTGGCATAGGTGGCTTTCCTTCATAGGATGCTGCCCTTCCCGTGGTTGTTCCTTCCCGGGGAAAGGCCTGGCTATTCACTGCTTGCGTCGAGAAACACGTGATGGTGTCTCCGCAGCTTCTTTACATGCATCTGCATATTTCCCATAAGGGATGGGGGCAGTGTTCTGGAATCACTGCGTTGAGAAACACGTGATGGTGTCTCCGCAGTGTTGGATGTTTTGGTCTCCCCGAGGCCAATCATCTGTGCCTTTATAGCCTTTTTACTAGGCACTGCTCCTAATAGCCAGATTCCTACTCCACACTGATGAGGGGCAAAAACCCCGAAACAGCTGTCTGTGGATGGATACCATGCTTGGCATAGGTGGCTTTCCTTCATAGGATGCTGCCCTTCCCGTGGTTGTTCCTTCCCGGGGAAAGGCCTGGCTATTCACTGCTTGCGTCGAGAAACACGTGATGGTGTCTCCGCAGCTTCTTTACATGCATCTGCATATTTCCCATAAGGGATGGGGGCAGTGTTCTGGAATCACTGCGTTGAGAAACACGTGATGGTGTCTCCGCAGTGTTGGATGTTTTGGTCTCCCCGAGGCCAATCATCTGTGCCTTTATAGCCTTTTTACTAGGCACTGCTCCTAATAGCCAGATTCCTACTCCACACTGATGAGGGGCAAAAACCCCGAAACAGCTGTCTGTGGATGGATACCATGCTTGGCATAGGTGGCTTTCCTTCATAGGATGCTGCCCTTCCCGTGGTTGTTCCTTCCCGGGGAAAGGCCTGGCTATTAACTGCTTGCGTCGAGAAACACGTGATGGTGTCTCCGCAGCTTCTTTACATGCATCTGCATATTTCCCATAAGGGATGGGGGCAGTGTTCTGGAATCACTGCGTTGAGAAACACGTGATGGTGTCTCCGCAGTGTTGGATGTTTTGGTCTCCCCGAGGCCAATCATCTGTGCCTTTATAGCCTTTTTACTAGGCACTGCTCCTAATAGCCAGATTCCTACTCCACACTGATGAGGGGCAAAAACCCCGAAACAGCTGTCTGTGGATGGATACCATGCTTGGCATAGGTGGCTTTCCTTCATAGGATGCTGCCCTTCCCGTGGTTGTTCCTTCCAGGGGAAAGGCCTGGCTATTCACTGCTTGCGTCGAGAAACACGTGATGGTGTCTCCGCAGCTTCTTTACATGCATCTGCATATTTCCCATAAGGGATGGGGGCAGTGTTCTGGAATCACTGCGTTGAGAAACACGTGATGGTGTCTCCGCAGTGTTGGATGTTTTGGTCTCCCCGAGGCCAATCATCTGTGCCTTTATAGCCTTTTTACTAGGCACTGCTCCTAATAGCCAGATTCCTACTCCACACTGATGAGGGGCAAAAACCCCAAAACAGCTGTCTGTGGATGGATACCATGCTTGGCATAGGTGGCTTTCCTTCATAGGATGCTGCCCTTCCCGTGGTTGTTCCTTCCCGGGGAAAGGCCTGGCTATTCACTGCTTGCGTCGAGAAACACGTGATGGTGTCTCCGCAGCTTCTTTACATGCATCTGCATATTTCCCATAAGGGATGGGGGCAGTGTTCTGGAATCACTGCGTTGAGAAACACGTGATGGTGTCTCCGCAGTGTTGGATGTTTTGGTCTCCCCGAGGCCAATCATCTGTGCCTTTATAGCCTTTTTACTAGGCACTGCTCCTAATAGCCAGATTCCTACTCCACACTGATGAGGGGCAAAAACCCCGAAACAGCTGTCTGTGGATGGATACCATGCTTGGCATAGGTGGCTTTCCTTCATAGGATGCTGCCCTTCCCGTGGTTGTTCCTTCCCGGGGAAAGGCCTGGCTATTCACTGCTTGCGTCGAGAAACACGTGATGGTGTCTCCGCAGCTTCTTTACATGCATCTGCATATTTCCCATAAGGGATGGGGGCAGTGTTCTGGAATCACTGCGTTGAGAAACACGTGATGGTGTCTCCGCAGTGTTGGATGTTTTGGTCTCCCCGAGGCCAATCATCTGTGCCTTTATAGCATCTTTACACAGTCCTTAGTTGAAGCTTAAGGTACCGTTACACTAAGCGACGCTGCAGAGATCCAGACAACGATCCCGATCACTGTAGCATCGCTGTTTAGTCGCTGGAGAGCTGTCACACAGACAGCTCTCCAGCGACCAACGATGCCGGTCCCCTGGTAACCAGGGTAAACATCGGGTTACTAAGCGCAGTGCCGCGCTTAGTAACCCGATGTTTACCCTGTTTACCAGGGTAAACATAAAAAAAAAACCACTACATACTTACCTTCCGCTGTCTGTCCTCCAGCGCTCTGCTTCTCTGCACTGACTATGAGCGCCAGCTGGAAAGCACAGCGGTGACGTCACCGCTGTGCTCTGCCTTCCGACTGGCCGGCGCTCACAGTGCAGAGAAGCACAGCGCCGGAGGACAGACAGCGGAAGGTAAGTATGTTATGTTTGGTTTTTTTTACGATTACACTGGTAACCAGGGTAAACATCGGGTTACTAAGCGCGGCCCTGCGCTTAGTAACCCGATGTTTACCCTGGTTACCAGTGAAGACATCGCTGAATCGGCGTCACACACGCCGATTCAGCAATGTCTGCAGGGAGTCCAGCGACAAAATAAAGTTCTGGACTTTCTGCACTGACCAACGATGGCACAGCAGGATCCTGATCGCTGCTGCCTGTCAAACTGAACAATATCGCTAGCCAGGACGCTGCAACATCACGTATCGCTAGCGATATTGTTCAGTGTGAAGGTACTTTTAGTGATCAGACTGTTTCGCAAAATGGTTGTCTGATGTTGCACAATCCCATATACTGCTAAAGGTCTAATTGAGGCTGACAGAGATCAACAAATAAATTAAAATGGAATTAAACTCTACTCGAATTTAACAAAAATCTGCATTTTCCAAAATGAAGATTTTGTATAGTTTTATTCTGCATGTACTCTTTTTTCTGAACAGTGAAATGGCATGAAAATGTAAAAACAAAATTGGTATTTGGTGAGTTTTTTTACCCCAGTATTTGTTAGCTAAATCCAGGAGAGGAACAGTCATTTTCACTCAATTCTTGATTACATACATACTGAGC
Source organism: Ranitomeya imitator (assembly GCF_032444005.1). Taxonomy (NCBI): domain Eukaryota; kingdom Metazoa; phylum Chordata; class Amphibia; order Anura; family Dendrobatidae; genus Ranitomeya; species Ranitomeya imitator. The sequence goes on from NC_091283.1 coordinate 801,459,281, forward strand.
TAAAAAAACTCACCAACTCACCAAATACTCAACTTGTGAACATGGCCTTATACGCACTACTCTGGCCCCTCCTTGCATGTTAAGATCTCCACTGTTAACACTGAAAGTCCCAGGTTTCTCATGCTGGGCCAGTACTTTTGACTTTGATGAGAGGCTGGGGGGTTATGCGTAAGCACTGGAGGTGTCACGGCATCATAATGACAGAACCTTCTCGGGCTCCATCAAAGCCAGAAGTTCGAGCTCAAAGTGAGATGTCTGGGCATTTCAGCTTGAGTGGTGGTGATCTAAAGATGCAGCAAATATCATATGGATGATGGTGAGGAGGAGGGTCCAAAGAGTTGAGCTGTAAAGTTAGTATAAGGATTTTTGTATATATTTTACACATCACATTTCCCAGGAGAAAATGTGCAAACAATCGTATTAGAATTTTACCTGATCTGCTCAACTTTGCTACCACATCGTTGTTCCTTGTGCATGACCCTTCTCTCTCATTATTGCTGTCTTTAATACCTTGTATGTTCTATTCGTCCTCAGGCTCCAGACTCTCCCAGGGACTCTATTTGACAGCTCATATACTGTGTGTGCTTTCTTGTATGTTTTTATTGTTAATATTACTTTAATAATGAAATTCTTCAAATGCTCAAGATAACTACTATTTTGACTGTTTAACCTCTTGGGTATAATGGACAACAGCGATAACAGAAAAGAAGTGGTTAAAAAGACTGAGAAGTTAGCCATCACAACCTGATATATATAAAACAATATACTGATATCTCAACTTTTACAAAGAAAATTAAAACTCACCTTTGGGTGTTTCACCACCTGGGAAATTAATAAGGAAACATTTCAACGTAATATTTCAATTTGATATGCATTTAAAACTTTACAACATGTACAACATCAGAACATTAAGGTGAGACAGACAGTGACGCCTAATTAGATTATTGCCATCCACGCCCCTGCCCTGCATTCATCACTTATAAAATGCATGGCACAACCAGGATTGGCCAGAACCATAGGCCTTGGCAGGTGGATTCTGCTGGTAGTCTCCTGTGCAGGACATTTCAGTGGATCTCCTGGACTTACAGATAGAGCCAGAACAATCTGCCTGACCACATGAAGGAATATTTGTTGGACCCAGGGTCGGACTGGCCTAGCGGGGTATCGGGGAAATCCCTGGTGAGCTCTTGTCTCTGGGGGCAGGAGAGGAGGAGAAGAAGAAGAAGTAGCTCGAGCTCAAAATGAGAAGCCTGGGCATTTCAGCTTGAGTGGTGGTGATCTGAAGATGCAGCAAGTACCATATGGATGATGGTGAGGAGGAGGGTCCAAAGAGTTGAGCTGTAAAGTTAGTATCAGGAATTTTTTATATATTTTACACATCACATTTCCCAGGAGAAAATGTGCAAACAGACGTAATAGAATTTTACCTGATCTGCTCATCTTTGCTACCACATCTTTGCTCCTTCTGCATAACCCTTCTCTCTCATTATTGCTATTTTTAATACCTTGTATGTTCTAGCCATCCTCAGGCTCCAGACTCTCCCGGACCTCTGTTTGACAGCTCATATACTGTGTGCGCTTTCTTGTATGTTTTTATTGTTAATATTACTTTAAAATTTTTCAAATGCCCAAGATAATTACTATTCTGACGGTTTAACCTCTTAGGTATAACGGACAACAGTGATAGCAGAAAAGAAGTGGTTAAAAAGATTGAGAAGTTAGCCATCACAACCAGATATATATAAAACACTATACTGACATCTCAACTTTTACAAAGAAAGTTAAAACTCACCTTGGGGTGTTTCACCACCTGAAAAATTCATAAGGAAACATATTTCAACTTAGTATTTAAATTTGATATGCATATTAAACTTTACAACATGTACAACATCGGAACATTAAAATGAAACAGCAAAATGTCAACACTATTCTACAAATTCAAAATTAGTAACTGCAGTTTTGAGTCACTGATCATTAACATTTGTGCTCTGCAATAAATGAATACTGGGGCTGATTCATCAAAGTATTTATGGCAGAAAAGTGATGTAAAAGCTTTGGAAAGTCTTGATGAATTGGCCCCATACAGTCCACAAATGATCTAATAAGAAACAAAACTTACCTTTGTGTTTTTCATCACATGGGAGCATAATAAGGAAAATATTTTAATACATAATAGAATAGCCAGATCTGATCTATAAAGCTCAGTGTTATTCTTATGCTTGGTAAGCACAGTCTCTTAAATGACCTGTTGAATTACACACTATGTTGACCGGAGAGGGAAATCTAGAATAAGTGCAGGGGTTACAATCACACCTGTACCCTGGAGTCTTGGGGGGACCAAAATCACCTTAGGCCCATATCAAAAGATACTTATTAATAAAAATCTGTAATAGTTGGGGGTCCTGTTGTAGATTTCGCATTGGGGATTTAAGCTACAACACTGACTTTTTTTTGAGTGAAAAAGGTTTCATGTCTACCATATCCATTTGCATATTCAAACATTGATTTCTCAATAATGGAGGAATGGACTGGTCATGTAAATGCACTGCTGGGCCTGTCTTAGAAAGAGTAGGACATTTTGGGGCATTAAATGGAATGAATTCCCCCAGCGGGCCCGTGCCTAGGAGTGGGAACATAAAAGGCTGCTATGTTATTTTTTTAACGCTACCTGAATGTAATTAAAACAGGAATCAAAACCTGATTCTATGTTAGGAGTGGTCTGGTCAAAATAGTAGTCACAGAAAACAAAATTCAAAGTGGGTCAGAGAGACAGTGACGCCTAAATAGATGACTGCCATCCACGCCCTTGCCCTGTATGCATCACTTATAAAATGCATGGTGCAACCAGGATTGGCCAGAACCATAGGCAGATGGATTCTGATCGTAGGCTCCTGTGCAGGACATTTCAGTCAATCTCCTGGACTTACAGATAGAGCCAGAACAATCTGCCTGACCACATCTATATATATAATTGTCTAAGGGTTTTTCCGTCTGTCTGTCTGTCTGTTAGGAGTCGAGTTTCCTCTGCTGCACAGGGGGAATCTCGATCCCTGTCTGCTGCGGTCTCCCATTCTGTACCGGCCGCAGTGGGTCCTGCTCAGCGGAGGCGTCGCTCCCAGTGTCTTGCTGGGACTGATTCTGTGCAAAGGGTTACTGCTGCCTTTTCTGGCTCTCCTGTTGTACCCTGCACTGATCTGCGGCGAGCGGGCTTCTCTGGGACTAAGTCCTTATTTGCACACACTGAGCATGCCCAGGGCAAGATCTCCCGTTGGAGATCGAGGGTCACATGCTCAGGTACTGCAGCACATTCCATTGGTCCTCCAGGAAGGTCCTGAAAGGGCAAAACTTCAGTAGCAGCTTCCTGTGCTGCAACTATATAAACTGCGCATGACCGCACGGCCATGCGCTAGTATTGTCTTGATAATATGTGTGTGTGTTGTGAGTGAAAGTCGCTCTTTAAAATACCCTCCCTATTGGATGACTGTTCGCGGAAGGTGTATGTTTGCTATCTAGCGCCCGACTTATCCAACAGCACGTTACACACATAACAGCGTCTAGTTGCTGTGACCGCCTGTACGGTGCCGTGCGCTTCCTCTGCGCTTTCCTTACCCAAGCCTGGGTGGTTAGTGGCGTCCGTCAGTGCGGCACTGCATGCACTCTCGTGCCTTTATATACTTTTTTAATAGTTTCCTTACACACCCAGTTGTGGTGTTGTGCCAGCAAGTGGTCTAATCGGACTTCAATCCTGTGTTGGGGTTGTGTTCGCTGACTTCTTGCTCACGCTCTATGTGCGGTACCGCGGTCCTGTGACACAACAGGATCGCTTCCTTCACGCAGGGTGAAGTTAACCCATGCGTGTATACTTATAGTACCGCCATATAGTCCGTCTTACTTGCAGCAGGGGTTTTACCTGCACGGTGGACCTCGGACTGCGAACGCACCTAGTTTCATATCATCTATACTTGGTGCGTTCCGCCAGTCCTTAACATAATACTAGCGCCAAGGTCTGGCTAGTAATGACGGACGATCAGCGTTTACAGCGGTACATCCAGCAGCTGGAGGGAAGGTTGGCGGCTCTTGAGCGTTCAACCTCAGCTGTGGATGTTACTGCTGTCGCTGTTCAGGCTGCAAGTGTGGCTGCAGCTACCTTGTCCACTGCCGCCCCTGTACCGACGCTATCTCGCCTCAAGCTACCAGAGAAATTTTCTGGTGACAGTAAGTCCTGTAGGGGTTTCGTGAGTCAGTGCTCAATACATCTCGAGCTTCTGGCCTCTCGTTTCCCTACAGAGCGGGCTAAGGTGGGCTTTATCATATCTTTATTGTCGGACAGGGCGATGCAGTGGGCTACGCCGCTGTGGGAGCGTGGCGATCATGTGGTGCAAAGTGCTCCGTTATTCCTGAGCACTCTGAAACAGGTCTTTTTAGGACCTCGTGTCACCCATGATACGGCGCTCCAACTGTTGGCATTGACTCAGGGCTCGTCCTTGGTCAGCCATTTTGCCGTCCACTTCCGCACTCTAGCATCTGAGCTGGAGTGGTCGGATAAAGCCCTTATTCCCATATTTTGGAGGGGGCTGGCTGACCACGTTAAGGATGCCCTGGCCACTAAGGAGATTCCCGCCACACTGGAAGAATTAATAACAGTATCTACTCGTATTGACCTCCGTTTTCACGAGCGGAGGTTAGAGCGAGCCCAGTGTAGGCAGAGGTTTCGGCTGGCTCCCACCTTCGCCAAACCTTTGGAATCTCCAGCCCAGGCTCCTGAGTCTCATGAACCTAATGTAGTGTCACGAGCGGGATCTAAGTCCCGGACCGCTCGTGCACTCCAGGTTTGCCATATTTGCCAAAAGTCAGGACTAGTGTTGAGCATTCCGATACCGCAAGTATCGGGTATCGGCCGATATTTGCGGTATCGGAATTCCGATACCGAATTCCGATACTTCCCGCGTATCGGATACCGGAATCGGAAGTTCCCAGAATTCAAATTGAACGCAGCAGCCAATGAGGAATGAATGAAAGTGTGGGCACATCCTGTTTAGCATGGTGGGCATGTAAGTACTGGCAAGGCTGGGATTGGCTGCTGAAATGATGTCACTCTGCACTATAAAAAAGCGCTGCCGCCATTTTGCGCTCACTCTGCTGTGATTTCAGTTAGGGACAGGACGCTGTGTTCTAACTGAGGGCCAGTTGAGCTTGCTAATTGCTTTATTTTCCTTTCCAAAGGCTAATTTAGCAAAACGCTGTGTGTTCTTCACTGTTCACCTTGCTCTTGCCTTGCAGCGCTGTTTTAACAGCGTTCTGCAAGGTCTCTCTGTGTGTGTGTGTGTGCAGCTCACTCTGTAGTCTGTGTGCAGCCATATACCCGGTTGTATTCAGCTCAGGGGGGGTTCACACTGCCTCACACAGTTGTTCTTTTTTGCTCTTAGTGCAGCCTGCTGCACATTTTTTCTCAAATTTCCTATTAGTGTTTTTCCACCAGTCTCCAGCTCTATTGTGGAAAAATACTACATAGGATAACCTAGAGGGGGGTTTTGGGGCCTTGCAGCGCCATTTACGGCTGTCTGCACGGTCTCCGTGTGAGCCCAGCTCGCCCTGTAGTCTGTGTGCAGCCATAGCCGGTTGGATTCAGCTCAGGGTTCGTTACTGGCTCATACCTTGAGAAAAATTTTCCTTTTTTTCAAATAGTGCAGCCTGTTTAAAATTTGAAAAAAAAAAATTCCTATTAGTGTCTTTCCACTCGTATCCAGCTCAATTGTGGAAAACACTACATAGGATAACCTATAGGTTTTTTTTTGGGCCTTGCAGCTCCGTTTACGGCTGTCTGCACGGTCTCTGTGTGAGCGCAGCTCGCCCTGTAGTCTGTGTGCAGCCATAGCCGGTTGGATTCAGCTCAGGGTGCGTTACTGCCTCATACCTTGAAAAACAATTTCCTTTTTTTCAAATAGTGCAGCCAGTTTCAAATTTGAAAAAAAAAATTCCTATTAGTGTCTTTCCACTTGTATCCAGCTAAATAGTGGAAAAACACTATATAGGATAACCTAGAGGAGGGTTTTTTGGCCTTGCAGCGCCGTTTACGGCTGTCTGCACGGTCTCCGTGTGATTTAAACTAGCTCTGTAGCCCGATCTGCACCAAAAAAAAAGTTAAGTTCACCAAACACAACTTAACACTTGTGTAGGCCACATTTGAAAAATAATAAAGTTTAGTCCACAATTTACAACATTAGTGTTTCTTACACCTGTTAGGAGGAGCATTACAGGAATAAGCACACTAAGGCCTTAGTACTTTTCTGCTTATCTTTATCTGTCAACCAAGATGAAGAGGGCAGGGAGTAAGGCACGTGGGCGTGGGCGCGGAGCAGGGAGAGGAGCAGGGAGAGGACGTGGTGATTCTGTGCCTGCTGCAGGCGCCGGTGACTCGTCGTCACTCAGTTTCAGCAGGGAACAGTCCTTCATGCGCAGCTTTGTCGGAGAGCGCCGTGCACCGCTGCTGCGTGAAGACCAAATTGAAGCCGTTGTCGGGTGGATGGCAGCTAACGCCTCGGCATCGACTTCAGTTAGTGCCACATCCTCTCAGGCACAGAGCACTGGAGAGCAGCCATCTGTCTCTTCACCACCTGCCAAATTGGCCAGGCAGTCAGAGAGCCCAGGACAGGAGCCGTCTCTACTTCTGTTCTCTGAATCTCTTGGCTTGGAAACAGGGGGCCAGCCAAGCAGCATTGGAGAAATGGAAGAAGAGGCAGTGTGCAGTGATGCCCAACACCTTTTTCTCTCTGACTCTGAAGAGGCAGGTGGGCCAGTGCCTCCGGTGACCACAGCGCAGTACGCATCTGATGATGAAACTCAGGTGCCGCTTTCTCGTGCGTACTGTGCTGCTGAGACTACCCAGGAGGAGCAGTTGGTGGCAGAGGGTAGTGGAGATGATGAGGTCCTTGACCCATCGTGGCGTGAGGAACAGGAAGGTGGTGGGAGCAGCTCAGAGGAAGAGCTTCCTCTTACGGGCCAAAGAGGAAGAGGGAGGGGGAAGACTGCGGAGCCTGTAGCCTCCACTTTGGCACCCGTTAGGAGCCTGTCTCTTTCCAAAGCCAAAAAGGGCGCTCCCAAGACTTGCAGTGCCTGGTCCTTTTTTGACACAGTTGCAGATGACATTTGTTTTGTCAAATGCAAGCTGTGTCATCAGAAAGTAAAAAGAGGGAAAAATGTCAGCAACCTCAATACCACAAATATGTGGAAACATGTGCGGACCAGGCACGCGGTGGAGTTACAGAAACACACTGAAGATGTAGGCCAACCAACAGCGGCAGCTACCACCTCTTCAGCTCGTGTTGCCTCTTCCTCCAGCTCACGCACAGCTGGTTTGGCTTCCTCCCAGAGACCTTGTGTAATTCCACCCACAGCACCACCTTCCCAGTCATCCTCACACTCCCAGTCTACTCTACAGCCATCGGTAGTACAGGCATGGGAGAAAAGGCGTGCATTCTCGGCCAACCACCCCCGAGCACAGGCTCTGAATGCAGGCATTGCCAAACTGTTGTCCCTGGAAATGCTCTCGTTCAGGCTGGTGGAGACTGACAGCTTCCGTGACTTGATGGCATTGGCAGTCCCACAGTACAAGGTGCCCAGCCGCTTTTACTTCAGCAGGCAGGCTGTCCCTGCCCTGCACAGGCATGTTGAGGCAAACATAAAACATGCGCTACTGAACGCCGTCAGTAGCAAGGTCCACCTCACCACCGATGCGTGGACCAGTCAGCATGGACAGGGGCGATATGTTTCCCTCACTGCCCATTGGGTTAATGTTGTTGAGCCAGGTACAGATCGTGCGAGTGGCGCAGGACGTGTCCTGCCCACTCCAAGGATTGCAGGAATCCAGTCTGTACGCATCGACTCCTCCTCTTACACCAGTTCCTCTCATTCCTCTCTGCAGGATCCGTCACAGTCCACCCCCACATGGACCCGTGAACGTTTACCTATGACCGACATGAGCACAGCCGTGGCCAAACGTCAGCAGGCCGTCTTGAAACTAGTTTCATTGGGGCATCGAAGCCACACAGCGCAGGAGCTCTGGAATGCCATCAAGCAGATGTGTGGTTACTGCCAGCGAATCTCCAGCCAGGCATGGTAGTGTGTGACAATGGCCGAAATCTGGTGGCAGCTTTGGCCCTTGGCAACCTCACTCACATCCCATGTCTGGCACATGTGCTCAATTTGGTTGTGCAGAGTTTTCTGAGGGACTATCCGGATCTTGATGCCCTGCTGCACAAGGTCCGCCTAGAGTGTGCTCACTTGCGGCGTTCCAGCTTGGCCAGATCCCGCATTGCTGCTCTGCAGCGCAGATTCCGCCTTCCGGAACACCGCATCATATGTGACCTACCTACCCGGTGGAATTCCACGTTACATATGTTGGAGCGGTTGTGTGAGCAGCAGCAAGCAGTTATGGAGTACCAGCTGCATCAGGCGCAAAGAAGTCGCAGTCAGCGCCGATCAGACTTCACAACCACAGAGTGGGCCACTCTGAAGGACGTCTGCCAGGTTTTGCGTCCTTTTGATTATTCCACGCGGATGGCAAGTGCAGATGATGCACTAGTCAGCATGACTGTCCCCCTTATCTGCCTGCTTCAGCAAACTTTGCAAGGGTTAAGGGATGATGTGGTGGAAGAGGTGGAGGATGAGGAGTCACCTTTTCCATCAGCTTCTGGAGAGTCAGCGCCACGTGGTTCCTCACAAAGGGGTACGCAGGGGCCAATTTGTGAGGAGGATGAGGAGGAGTCAATGGACGAGGAAGAGCTCCGTCCAGAGGAGGGAGCGACACAATTGTCCAGTGGTCAGTGTGTACAGCGAGGGTGGGGTGATGACGAGCGGGCAGAGATCATGTCTCAAGCAGGGGACAGCGTTTCTGGGCCGGTTGGCACTCTGGATTTTATGCTGCAGTGCCTGAGAAATGACCGCCGCATCGACCACATTCTCAACATGCCTGATTATTGGGTGTTCACCCTCCTCGATCCTCGCTACCGGGACAACGTCCAAAACCTCATCCCTGCGTTGACCCGGGAGCGTAAATTGCGGGAGTACCACGACACACTGGTGAATTCCATCATCTTCTCCTGTCCAACTGAGAGGAGTGCTGCTAGTGCTTTACAAAGCAGCTCAGTGCGTCGAGGCAGTGGGGGAGGCTCTGCCCAAAGAGGGAGCAGAAGCAGTGCCTCTGCCCAAGGCAAGCCCAGTATGGCACAAATCTGGCACACTTTTGTGTGCCCGCCCCAAATGTCTACACCATCACCGGCGGCTCCAGTCAGCAGGAGGCAACGGTTCCGTCAGATGGTGACAGACTACATGGCTTGCCCTCTTACTGTACTCCCCGACGGCTCTTCCCCGTTCAAGTTTTGGGTCTCTAAGCTGGATACATGGCCAGAGCTAAGTCAGTATGCATTGGAGGTGCTGGCTTGCCCTGCGGCTAGTGTCTTATCGGAACGTGTCTTTAGTGCCGCAGGTGGTGTACTAACAGACCGTCGCATGCGACTATCCTCCGATAACGTTGACCGGCTTACTTTCCTGAAAATGAACCAGGCCTGGATCTCGCAGGAATTTGCCACTCCTCTGCCTGATTAATTAATTGGGTGCCATCCAGGTCTTCTGCTGTGTTCATCTTTCTACCACCTGAAATGCTATTCCTGGGCTCCAACACCGCCAGTTGCGGCTCAGAAGTGCAGGCTGCACAGTCAAAACATACGACCCAGTGTTATTGGGTTTCAGTAACGTCAGCTGATCCCCAGCTGTGTAGCCGGCAATGTGTCCTGCGACCGCTACGCTGGCACAACAACCTGAATGTAAGGGAACCTGAGCCCCCCGTCGTTTGTTACTGAAAGAGCCATCTTGTGCAGCAGTAATGCTGCACAAGGAAAAGGTATTTATTTTTTTTGGGCTCCTTGCACACGCAGAACTTAACACTTATAAAATGTGTTCACTGATACCGTTATACCGTCCCAGAGCTGGGACTTTCCTTCGTAATGTGACGCAGCACAGCCGTCATTCCTACCCCCTTGGTGCCATGCGCTGCCTCCTCAGCGTTGTTTTAAGCTGTCACGGAGCCTGCGCTGTTCTGTTATCCCTTGGCCATGCCCTATTTGCGCTGCCTGTCTTCTGACATAATTTGGTGTCAGGCTGGCTGCGCCTGTGCGGCCGCGCTGCCATAGATCCCGCCTCGCAGTGTCTTCTGATTGAGTCACACTGCGGGCCTTTGATACATGGGCATGCGCAGTGCATATCTTCCCCTCGGGCTCTCGCTCATTTCCCTCCGCCTTCTTTAGACTGTGCGCCGTCAGCTGATCCCTAATAGCATGCCACGGCCGTGACAACGCACAGTCTGAAGAAGAGGGAAGGAGGGGAGTGAGAGTCGAGGATATGCACTGTGCATGCCCATGGATCCAAGGCCCGCAGTGGGATTACGTTAGACGAGACTGCGAGGTGGGATCTGGAGCAGCGTGGACGCACAGGCACTGACAGCCTGACACCAAATTATGTCAGAAGACAGGCAGCGCTAATTGGGCATGGCCAAGGGCTAACAGAACAGCGCAGGCTCCGTGACAGCTTAAAACAACGCTGAGGAGGCAGCACACGGCACCAAGGGGATAGGAATGACAGCTGTGCTGTGTCCCATTACGAAGGAAATTCGCACCTCCGTGACGGTTTAACGGTATAAGGGGACACATTTTTAGTGTTTACTTCTGTGTTTGCAAGGAGCATAATTAAAAGAGCAACCTTTTCCTTTTGCATCCTTAGCGCTGCACAAGATGGCTCTTTCAGCTACAAACGTCTTGGGGGGGGGGTTAAAGGTTCCCTTTCAACTTGCTCCAATCAGGCTTCGGCCTACACTCTGTTCCTCTGCTCCTCCTGCTGTCCCTGGGCTCTAACACCGCCAGTTGGTGCCTGGAAGTGCTGTGTGCACAGTCAACAGTCGCTCCTCTGTTATTGGGGTTCAGTAACGTCAGCTGATCCCCAGCTGTGTGTGCGGTAATACCTCCAATCTGCTCCTCCTGCTGTCCCTGGGCTCTAACACCGCCAGTTGGTGCCTGGAAGTGCTGTGTGCACAGTCAACAGTCGCTCCTCTGTTATTGGGGTTCAGTAACGTCAGCTGATCCCCAGCTGTGTGTGCGGTAATACCTCCAATCTGCTCCTCCTGCTGTCCCTGGGCTCTAACACCGCCAGTTGGTGCCTGGAAGTGCTGTGTGCACAGTCAACAGTCGCTCCTCTGTTATTGGGGTTCAGTAACGTCAGCTGATCCCCAGCTGTGTGTGCGGTAATACCTCCAATCTGCTCCTCCTGCTGTCCCTGGGCTCTAACACCACCAGTTGGTGCCTGGAAGTGCTGTGTGCACAGTCAACAGTCGCTCCTCTGTTATTGGGGTTCAGTAACGTCAGCTGATCCCCAGCTGTGTATCCGGCAACGTGTCATGCGACCGCCACGCTGGCACAACTAAAATGTAAGGGGACCTGTCCCCCCCCCCCTAGGCGTTTGTTACTGAAAGAGCCACCATGTGCTGCACTAATACTGCACAAGGGAAAGGTCGCTCTTGAAATTATGCTCCTTGGAAACGCTGAACTACACACTCATGTAATGTGTCCCCTCACACCGTCCAACCGTCCCAGAGGTGGGACTTTCCTTTGTAATGTGACGCAGCACAGCCGTCATTGCTACCCCCTTGGCACCGTGCGCTGCCTCCTTAGCGTTGTTTGATTCCGTCATGGACCCTGCACTGTTATGTTATCCCTTGGCCATGCACAGTTTGCGCTGCCCGTCCTCTGACATCATTTGTTGTCGTCCTGGCTGCGCCTGTGCGTCCACGCTGCCCGAAATCCCACCTCGCAGTGTCGTCTAATGTGATCCCACAGTGGGCCTGGTATCCATGGCCATGCGCAGTGCATATACTAGCCTCTCATTCCCCTTCTTCATGCTTCTTCAGACTAGGCAGCGTCAGCTGATCCCTAATAGCATGCCACGGCCGTGACGCCGCACAGTCTGAAGAAGCATGAAGGAGGTGAGTGAGAGGCGATGATATGCACTGCGCATGCCCATGGATCCCTGGCCCGCAGTGGGATTACATTTGATGACACTGCAAGGTTGGATCTCGGGCAGCTTTGACGCACAGGCACTGCCAGCCTGACACCTAAATTATGTCAGAAGACGGGCACCGCTAACTGTGCATGGCCAAGGGATAACATTACAGCGCGGGCTCCGTGACAGAACCAAACAACGTTGAGGAGGTGGCGCACGGCACCAAGGGGGTTGGAATGACGGCTGTGCTGTGTCACATTACAAAGGAAAGTCCCACTTCCGGGATGGTTTGACGGTGTGAGGGGACACATTATATGAGTGTGTACTTCAGCGTTTGCAAGGAGCATTATTTTCGGAGCCACCATTTTCCATGTGCAGTATTACTGCTGTACAAGATGGCTCTTTCAGCAACAAATGCCTGGGGGGGGGGGGGGGGTTAAAGGTTCCCTTTACACTTGCTCCACTGCAGGCTTCGGCCTACACTCTGCTCCTCTTTGATTCCCTGGGTTTCAACACTGTCAGTTGACACCTGGAAGTGTTGTCTACACAGCAAAAACACTAGGTGATGTGTCAGTGGGGTTCAGCAACGCCAGCTGTTTCCCTGCTGTGTAGCCGGCATCGTGTCCAGCAAAAGCCACGCTGGCACAACCGACCAAAAGCTGCCACCAGTGCAGGCTTCGGCCTACACTTTGCTCCTCTCCTCCTCCTGCTGACCCTGGGCTCTAACACCGCTAGTTTTTGCCCGGAAATGCTAGCTGCACAGAGAAAAACACCAGCCAATGTGTTAGTGGGGTTCAGCAACGCCAGCTGTTTCCCTGCTGTGTAGCCGGCATCGTGTCCAGCAAAAGCCACGCTGGCACAACCGACCAAAAGCTGCCACCAGTGCAGGCTTCGGCCTACACTTTGCTCCTCTCCTCCTCCTGCTGACCCTGGGCTCTAACACCGCTAGTTTTTGCCCGGACATGCAATCTGCACAGAGAAAAACACCAGTCAATGTGTCAGTGGGGTTCAGCAACGCCAGCTGTTCCCCTGCTGTGTAGCTTGCAACGTGACCTGCAAACGCCACGCAGGCACATGAACTGAAATTGAAGGGAGCCTGGCCCCCTCTCCCCCAGGTGTTTCTATGTATAACAGCCACCTTGTACAGCAGTACTGCTGCATTTGTACAAGGTGGCTGACTTTTTATCCTTGCCCACGTGGAACTCAACACGTACAAAATGTGTCTCTTTGAGACCATTCCACTGTCCCTGAGGTGTGACTTTCCTTTCTAATGATACGCAGCACCCCCCTTGGTAGCGCTTCCCGTCTTCTGACATCATCGGTTGGCTAGTTGCGCCTGTGCGTCCGCCCTGCCTGAATAAAATGCTCCTCGTTGTCTTAATTATTTTGACTGCGAGGGTGTGATTGATGGGCACGAGCAGTGCATATCTTCGCCTGTCTTAACTCATCTCCTTCCGCCTTCTTCAGACTGTGCAGCCTCATGGCCGCGGCATGCGAGAAGGGATCAGATGAGGCCGCCCAGTCTGAAGCAGGTGTAAGGACATGTGTGAGCGGCAAACATATTTAGTGCACCAGGGCACGAATCCCAGCACCGCAGTGTGATTTTTTGAAAACACACTGTGGGTCTGGGATTCATGTCCATCGCTAACCGCAACGGCCAACATAACATGAGGTCAGAAGACAGTAAGCGCTCACAGCGCATGGCCAAGGGATCACACAATAGCGCAGACTCCTGTACAGCAACTAACAACGCTCAGGAAGCTGCGCCCATGCAAAAAGGTGTTGTTTTCGACACCTGTGCTGCTTTTCTTTAAAAAGACAAGTCACGCCTCCACTACTGTTTAACAGTATAATGGGCTAAATAGTGTACGTGTTGCATTCAGCGTGTGCAAGTAGACAAATTAATAGAGCAACCTTTTACTTGTGCAGCATTAATGCTGCAGAAGGAGTGGCTCTTGTACTTTGTAACACCTGAGGGGGGGTTAAAGGTAACCTTTGAAATTGGTTCAACTAGGCTTCGGCCTACACTTTGCTCCTCTCCTCCTCCTGCTGACCCTGGGCTCTAACAACGCTAGTTTTTGCCCGGAAATACTAGCTGCACAGAGAAAAACACCAGCCAATGTGTTAGTGGGGTTCAGCACCGCCAGCTGTTCCCCCGCTGTGTAGCCGGCATCGTGTCCAGCACAAGCCACGCTGGCACAACCGACCAAAAGCTGCCACCAGTGCAGGCTTCGGCCTACACTTTGCTCCTCTCCTCCTCCTGCTGACCCTGGGCTCTAACAACGCAAGTTTTTGCCCGGAAATGCTAGCTGCACAGAGAAAAACACCAGCCAATGTGTTAGTGGGGTTCAGCAACACCCGCTGTTTCCCTGCTGTGTAGCTTGCATCGTGTCCAGCACAAGCCACGCTGGCACAACCGACCAAAAGCTGCCACCAGTGCAGGCTTCGGCCTACACTTTGCTCCTCTCCTCCTCCTGCTGACCCTGGGCTCTAACACCGCTAGTTTTTGCCCGGAAATGCTAGCTGCACAGAGAAAAACACCAGCCAATGTGTTAGTGGGGTTCAGCAACGCCAGCTGTTTCCCTGCTGTGTAGCCGGCATCGTGTCCAGCAAAAGCCACGCTGGCACAACCGACCAAAAGCTGCCACCAGTGCAGGCTTCGGCCTACACTTTGCTCCTCTCCTCCTCCTGCTGACCCTGGGCTCTAACACCGCTAGTTTTTGCCCGGACATGCAATCTGCACAGAGAAAAACACCAGTCAATGTGTCAGTGGGGTTCAGCAACGCCAGCTGTTCCCCTGCTGTGTAGCTTGCAACGTGACCTGCAAACGCCACGCAGGCACATGAACTGAAATTGAAGGGAGCCTGGCCCCCTCTCCCCCAGGTGTTTCTATGTATAACAGCCACCTTGTACAGCAGTACTGCTGCATTTGTACAAGGTGGCTGACTTTTAATCCTTGCCCACGTGCAACTCAACACGTACAAAATTTGTCTCTTTGAGACCATTCCACTGTCCCTGAGGTGTGACTTTCCTTTCTAATGATACGCAGCACCCCCCTTGGTAGCGCTTCCCGTCTTCTGACATCATCGGTTGGCTAGTTGCGCCTGTGCGTCCGCCCTGCCTGAATAAAATGCTCCTCGTTGTCTTAATTATTTTGACTGCGAGGGTGTGATTGATGGGCACGAGCAGTGCATATCTTCGCCTGTCTTAACTCATCTCCTTCCGCCTTCTTCAGACTGTGCAGCCTCATGGCCGCGGCATGCGAGAAGGGATCAGATGAGGCCGCCCAGTCTGAAGCAGGTGTAAGGACATGTGTGAGCGGCAAACATATTTAGTGCACCAGGGCACGAATCCCAGCACCGCAGAGTGATTTTTTGAAAACACACTGTGGGTCTGGGATTCATGTCCATCGCTAACCGCAACGGCCAACATAACATGAGGTCAGAAGACAGTAAGCGCTCACAGCGCATGGCCAAGGGATCACACAATAGCGCAGACTCCTGTACAGCAACTAACAACGCTCAGGAAGCTGCGCCCATGCAAAAAGGTGTTGTTTTCGACACCTGTGCTGCTTTTCTTTAAAAAGACAAGTCACGCCTCCACTACTGTTTAACAGTATAATGGGCTAAATAGTGTACGTGTTGCATTCAGCGTGTGCAAGTAGACAAATTAATAGAGCAACCTTTTACTTGTGCAGCATTAATGCTGCAGAAGGAGTGGCTCTTGTACTTTGTAACACCTGAGGGGGGGTTAAAGGTAACCTTTGAAATTGGTTCAACTAGGCTTTGGCCTACACTTTGCTCCTCTCCTCCTCCTGCTGACCCTGGGCTCTAACAACGCTAGTTTTTGCCCGGAAATGCTAGCTGCACAGAGAAAAACACCAGCCAATGTGTTAGTGGGGTTCAGCAACGCCCGCTGTTTCCCTGCTGTGTAGCTTGCATCGTGTCCAGCACAAGCCACGCTGGCACAACCGACCAAAAGCTGCCACCAGTGCAGGCTTCGGCCTACACTTTGCTCCTCTCCTCCTCCTGCTGACCCTGGGCTCTAACACCGCTAGTTTTTGCCCGGAAATGCTAGCTGCAC
The DNA here is from genome assembly GCF_032444005.1 of Ranitomeya imitator. Lineage (NCBI taxonomy): Eukaryota > Metazoa > Chordata > Amphibia > Anura > Dendrobatidae > Ranitomeya > Ranitomeya imitator. The sequence continues at coordinate 801,475,409 of NC_091283.1, forward strand.
AGAGAAAAACACCAGCCAATGTGTTAGTGGGGTTCAGCAACGCCAGCTGTTTCCCTGCTGTGTAGCCGGCATCGTGTCCAGCAAAAGCCACGCCGGCACAACCGACCAAAAGCTGCCACCAGTGCAGGCTTCGGCCTACACTTTGCTCCTCTCCTCCTCCTGCTGACCCTGGGCTCTAACACCGCTAGTTTTTGCCCGGACATGCAATCTGCACAGAGAAAAACACCAGTCAATGTGTCAGTGGGGTTCAGCAACACCAGCTGTTCCCCTGCTGTGTAGCTTGCAACGTGACCTGCAAACGCCACGCAGGCACATGAACTGAAATTGAAGGGAGCCTGCCCCCCACCCCCAGGTGTTTCTATGTATAACAGCCACCTTGTACAGCAGTACTGCTGCATTTGTACAAGGTGGTTGACTTTTTCTCCTTGCCCACGTGGAACTCAACACGTACAAAATGTGTCTCATTAGAGACCATTACAATGTCCCTGAGGTGTGACTTTCCTTTGTAATGACACGCAGCACCACCCTTGTTAGCGCTGCCCGTCTTTTGACATCATTGGTTAGCTGGCTGCGCCTGTGCGTCTGCCCTGCTCGAAACAACGCCCCTCGGTGTCTTATTTTTTTGGACAGCGAGGGTGTGATTGATGGGCATGTGCAGTGCATATGTTTGCCTGTGTTCACTCATCTCCTTCCACCTTCTTCAGACTGGCTGTCCTCATGGCCGCGGCAGGCGATAAGGGATCAGATGAGGCCGCCCAGTCTGAAGCAGGTGTAAGGACATGTGTGAGCGTCAAACATATTTACTGCACAAGGCCACGAATCCCAGCCACGCACTGTGATTTTTTGAAAACACACTGTGGGTCTGGGATTCATGTCCATCGCTAACCGCAACGGCCAACATAAAATGAGGTCAGAAGACAGGAAGCGCTCACAGCGCATGGCCAAGGGATCACACAATAGCGCAGACTCCTGTACAGCAAATAACAACGCTCAGGAATCTGCGCACAGCAGCTATGTGTTAATTTTGACACCTGTGCTGCATCTCCGTAAAAAGGAAAGTCACGCCTCCACTACTGTTTGACAGTATAATGGGCTAAATAGTGTACGTGTTTTATTCATCGTGTGCAAGGAGCAAATTAAATAGAGCAACCTTTTACTTGGGCAGCATTAATGCTGCACAAGGTGTGGCTCTTGTACCTTGCAACACCTGAGGGGGGGGTTAAAGGTAACCTTTGAAATTGGTTCAACTAGGCTTCGGCCTACACTCTGCTCCTCTCCTCCTCCTGCTGACCCTGGGCTCTAGCAACGCTAGTTTTTGCCCGGAAATGCTAGCTGCACAGAGAAAAACACCAGCCAATGTGTTAGTGGGGTTCAGCACCGCCCGCTGTTCCCCCGCTGTGTAGCCGGCATCGTGTCCAGCACAAGCCACGCTGGCACAACCGACCAAAAGCTGCTACCAGTGCAGGCTTCGGCCTACACTTTGCTCCTCTCCTCCTCCTGCTGACCCTGGGCTCTAACAACGCTAGTTTTTGCCCGGAAATGCTAGCTGCACAGAGAAAAACACCAGCCAATGTGTTAGTGGGGTTCAGCACCGCCAGCTGTTCCCCCGCTGTGTAGCCGGCATCGTGTCCAGCACAAGCCACGCTGGCACAACCGACCAAAAGCTGCCACCAGTGCAGGCTTCGGCCTACACTTTGCTCCTCTCCTCCTCCTGCTGACCCTGGGCTCTAACACCGCCAGTTTTTGCCCGGACATGCAATCTGCACAGAGAAAAACACCAGTCAATGTGTCAGTGGGGTTCAGCAACGCCAGCTGTTCCCCTGCTGTGTAGCTTGCAACGTGACCTGCAAACGCCACGCAGGCACATGAGCTGAAATTGAAGGGAGCCTGGCCCCCACCCCCAGGTGTTTCTATGTATAACAGCCACCTTGTACAGCAGTACTGCTGCATTTGTACAAGGTGGCTGATGTTTTCTCCTTGCCCATGTGGAACTCAACACGTACAAAATTTGTCTCTTTGAGACCATTCCACTGTCCCTGAGGTGTGACTATCCTTTCTAATGATACGCAGCACCCCCCTTGGTAGCGCTTCCCGTCTTCTGACATCATTGGTTGGCTAGTTGCGCCTGTTCGTCCGCCCTGCCTGAATAAAATGCTCCTCGTTGTCTTACTTATTTTGACTGCGAGGGTGTGATTGATGGGCACGAGCAGTGCATATCTTCGCCTGTCTTAACTCATCTCCTTCCGCCTTCTTCAGACTGTGCAGCCTCATGGCCGCGGCATGCGAGAAGGGATCAGCAGAGGCCGCACAGTCTGAAGCAGGTGTAAGGACGTGTGTGAGCGGCCAAAATATTTACTGCTCAAGGCCACGAATCCCAGCACCGCAGTGTGGCTTTATGAAAAGACACTGTGGGTCTGGGATTTATGGCCATCGTTAACCGCACCGGCCAACATGAAATGATGTCATAAGATGGGCAGCGCTAACAGGGCATTGCCAAGGGATAACACAAGAGCGCAGACTCCTGTACAGCAAATAACAACGCTCAGGAAGCTGCGCCAAGCACCAAGGCGTTATTTTGGACACCTGTGCTGCGTCTCATCAAAAAACCAAGTCACGCATCCACTACAGTTTGACTGTAGAATGGGGTAAATTGTGTACGTCTTTCATTCAGCGTGTGCAAGTAGACAAATTAATAGAGCAACCTTTCACTTGTGCAGCATTAATACTGCACAAGGTGTGTCTCTTGTACTTTGTAACACCTGAGGGGGGGGTTAAAGGTTTCCTTTGAAATTGGTTCAACTAGGCTTCGGCCTACACTCTGCTCCTCTCCTCCTCCTCCTGCTTCAACACGGGCTCTAACATCGCTAGTTTTTGCCCGCAAGTGCTAGCTGCACAGAGAAAAACACACGCCATTGTGTTAGTGGGGTTCAGCAACGCCAGCTGTTCCCCCAGTGTGTAGCCGGCAAAGTGTCCTGCAAACGCAACGCAGACACAAAGCTGCCTCCAGTGCAGGCTTCGGCCTACACTCATCTCCCCCTGCTTACCCTTTGCTCCAACACCGCTAGTTGGGGCTCTAGGAAGACAATCTTTAATAGGCAAGGCAACGCATCTGGGTTCCAGCACCGCCAGCTGGTTCTCGGCAGTGTTCTTGTCACAGGTACTCCCTCGTGCCAAGCCTGGTTTCAGCACCGTCAGCTGTTTCCGGGTTGTGTCAAGCTCACTGAGACGCCTATGCTTGCCCCGTCGTGTTGCGGTCGAGTTAGCCAACTCCAGGGTGCCTCCAGTTTAGGAGCTTCCTATGTGGGCTGCGTGAACTGGTAGTCAAGGCTGGTTCTGTAGTGCCAGTAGGCCCAGCTCCCCCTGTAGGACTGTTGGGGTTCGGTAACTGCGGCTGCCTCGCGGCCTAGCTGTTCTCTCCTCTCCTGTGGGCCTTCGGGTCCACCACCTGGTTCCAGCACCGTCAGCTGGTTCCGGGCCTAGCCTTTGGCTTAGGTGCCTCCTCCTGGGTATCCGAGTTCCGCCAACTCCAGGCGGTCCTTGGTAGTGCTTTTAAGCGCGGGCACCTACAGCTTAGTAACCGGGTTCCAGCACCGTCAGCTGGTCCTCGGTCGTGCCATTGGCTCTTGCACACTGGGGCAACGCATCTGGGTTCCAGCACCGCCAGCTGGTTCTCGGCAGTGTTCTTGTCACAGGTACTCCCTCGTGCCAAGCCTGGTTTCAGCACCGTCAGCTGTTTCTGGGTTGTGTCAACTTCACTGAGACGCCTATGCTTGCCCCGTCGTGGTGCGGTCGGGTTAGCCAACTCCAGGGTGCCTCCAGTTTAGGAGCTTCCTATGTGGGCTGCGTGAACTGGTAGTCAAGGCTGGTTCTGTAGTGCCAGTAGGCCCAGCTCCCCCTGTAGGACTGTTGGGGTTCGGTAACTGCGGCTGCCTCGCGGCCTAGCTGTTCTCTCCTCTCCTGTGGGCCTTCGGGTCCACCACCTGGTTCCAGCACCGTCAGCTGGTTCCGGGCCTAGCCTTTGGCTTAGGTGCCTCCTCCTGGGTATCCGAGTTCCGCCAACTCCAGGCGGTCCTTGGTAGTGCTTTTAAGCGCGGGCACCTACAGCTTAGTAACCGGGTTCCAGCACCGTCAGCTGGTCCTCGGTCGTGCCATTGGCTCTTGCACACTGGGGCAACGCATCTGGGTTCCAGCACCGCCAGCTGGTTCTCGGCAGTGTTCTTGTCACAGGTACTCCCTCGTGCCAAGCCTGGTTTCAGCACCGTCAGCTGTTTCTGGGTTGTGTCAACTTCACTGAGACGCCTATGCTTGCCCCGTCGTGGTGCGGTCGGGTTAGCCAACTCCAGGGTGCCTCCAGTTTAGGAGCTTCCTATGTGGGCTGCGTGAACTGGTAGTCAAGGCTGGTTCTGTAGTGCCAGTAGGCCCAGCTCCCCCTGTAGGACTGTTGGGGTTCGGTAACTGCGGCTGCCTCGCGGCCTAGCTGTTCTCTCCTCTCCTGTGGGCCTTCGGGTCCACCACCTGGTTCCAGCACCGTCAGCTGGTTCCGGGCCGAGCCTTTGGCTTAGGTGCCTCCTCCTGGGTATCCGAGTTCCGCCAACGCCAGGCGGTCCTTGATAGTGCTTTTAAGCGCGGGCACCTACAGCTTAGTAACCGGGTTCCAGCACCGTCAGCTGGTCCTCGGTCGTGCCATTGGCTCTTGCACACTGGGGCAACGCATCTGGGTTCCAGCACCGCCAGCTGGTTCTCGGCAGTGTTCTTGTCACAGGTACTCCCTCGTGCCAAGCCTGGTTTCAGCACCGTCAGCTGTTTCTGGGTTGTGTCAACTTCACTGAGACGCCTATGCTTGCCCCGTCGTGGTGCGGTCGGGTTAGCCAACTCCAGGGTGCCTCCTGTTTAGGAGCTTCCTATGTGGGCTGCGTGAACTGGTAGTCAAGGCTGGTTCTGTAGTGCCAGTAGGCCCAGCTCCCCCTGTAGGACTGTTGGGGTTCGGTAACTGCGGCTGCCTCGCGGCCTAGCTGTTCTCTCCTCTCCTGTGGGCCTTCGGGTCCACCACCTGGTTCCAGCACCGTCAGCTGGTTCCGGGCCGAGCCTTTGGCTTAGGTGCCTCCTCCTGGGTATCCGAGTTCCGCCAACGCCAGGCGGTCCTTGGTAGTGCTTTTAAGCGCGGGCACCTACAGCTTAGTAACCGGGTTCCAGCACCGTCAGCTGGTCCTCGGTCGTGCCATTGGCTCTTGCACACTGGGGCAACGCATCTGGGTTCCAGCACCGCCAGCTGGTTCTCGGCAGTGTTATTGTCACAGGTACTCCCTCGTGCCAAGCCTGGTTTCAGCACCGTCAGCTGTTTCTGGGTTGTGTCAACTTCACTGAGACGCCTATGCTTGCCCCGTCGTGGTGCGGTCGGGTTAGCCAACTCCAGGGTGCCTCCAGTTTAGGAGCTTCCTATGTGGGCTGCGTGAACTGGTAGTCAAGGCTGGTTCTGTAGTGCCAGTAGGCCCAGCTCCCCCTGTAGGAATGTTGGGGTTCGGTAACTGCGGCTGCCTCGCGGCCTAGCTGTTCTCTCCTCTCCTGTAGGCCTTCGGGTCCACCACCTGGTTCCAGCACCGTCAGCTGGTTCTAAGCAGTGTCTTTTGCTCTTGTACCTTCTGCTCCCCATCCTGGTTCCAGTAACGTCAGCTGGTTCCGGGCAGAGCCTTTGGCTTAGGTGCCTCCTTCTGGGTATCCAAGTTCCACCAACGTCAGGTGGTCCTTGGTAGTGCTTTCAGGCACGGGTACCTCCTGCTTAGTAACCGGGTTCCAGTAACGTCAGCTGGTCCTCGGTAGTTCCATTGGCTCTTGGACCTTCGGCTACCCATCCGGGTTCCAGTACCGTCAGCTGGTTCTCGGCAGTGTCTTTTGCTCTTGTACCTTCTGCTCCCCATCCTGGTTCCAGTAACGTCAGCTGGTTCCGGGCAGAGCCTTTGGCTTAGGTGCCTCCTTCTGGGTATCCGAGTTCCGCCAACGTCAGGCGGTCCTTTGTAGTGCTTTTTAGCACGGGTACCTCCTGCTTAGTAACCGGGTTCCAGTAACGTCAGCTGGTCCTCGGTAGTTCCATAGGCTCTTGAACCTTCGGGTAGCCATCCGAGTTCCAGTTCCATCAGCTGGTTCTTGGCATTTTCTCAGCCTTCTTGTACCTTCTGCTACATTTCCAAGTTTAAGACCCTAAAGTCGACGACCCGGAAGACCACCCCAATGACGACGACGACGACCCGGAAGACCACCCCGATGACGACGACGGCGGAGACGACGACGGCGGAGACGACGACGACGGCGGAGACGACGACGACGGCGGAGACGACGACGACGACGGCGGAGACGACGACGGCGGAGATGACGACACTGAAGACGACGACCCTGGAGACGACGACATGGAAGACCGAGAAGCAGAAGAACAAGAGGCTGCAGAACAAAGAGCAGAAGAACATTAAGCATAAGACTTAATATCAGAGCAAAAGATATTATCTAAATTATATGCAGAAGAAGACTAAGCAGTGTATGGGGGTGAGTCCGTTCCTCCTCGTGGTGCCCCTGGATAAAGCCTGATGCTGCAGGCCAAACTGAACGCGGACAAATGTAACTTTTGTGACTGGCAGAACGGAAGGTGTAATCTTCCAACTTTTATAGATAACAACTACGGGAATGCCTGAGGCTGTCACAAATGAGAATATGATGAAGAAGTAGAATAGGAAGAATAATAACAGTGGAATAAAAAGAATATGTAGAATAGGAAGAATAATAATAGTTGAAGAAAATGAATATGAAGAATGTAATAAAAAAAAAAAATAGGTAGAAGATGAAGAAGATGAATAAGGTGAAGAAGTTGATGTCAAAGATGCTGATGATGATGAAGATGAAAGTGTGGGAAAAGGAAAAAAAAGAAGGGGAAGGTCGTGGAATAGTGAAACATCAATATCTGACAAAATAAAAAAAAAATTACATAGTCAATATCTTTTTCAATCCGAACGTCTTTAAAAAAAAAAAAAATCATGCTATTCTATTTGATTGGGCTAATCCTCATTGCCTTTAATGTCTCCGCCACCTCCCCCAATACATCCTACATTATTCTTAGTTGTTTTCCTTCATGTAGAATGAACCTACAAGGAAAGAAAGGGTTTATTTTAATTCCGATATTTTGGTCCCATTGACTTGCATTGGGATCGGGTATCGGTATCGGCGATATCCGATATTTTTTGAATATCGGCCGATCCAAACCGATACCGATACTTTCCGATATCGGAAGGTATCGCTCAACACTAGTCAGGACATCTAGCCACCAGATGTCACCAGCGGTCGAGGAAACGTCAGCGTCTAGTGGCAGTAGGTGGAGGTGCACTAGACACGGTGATGTTTGCCTCCAAATTGTCCTTTAAGGGGACAATAACTTTTGGCTCATCCTCCCACTCGGTGGAGCTCTGCGTGGATTCTGGAGCGGAGGGCAATTTTATGTCTTCTGCCTTCACCCAACGTCACGCAATGCCCCTGGTTATGCTATCTCAACCAGTAACGGTACGAGTGGTGAATGGGTCGACACTCCCCGCACAGATAACACATCAGACCATCCCCTTTACTCTGTCCATGTCACCATCCCATCAGGAGATTATATCCTTGCTCATCATTCCTGAGGGGATTGATGAGGTCCTGTTGGGCATACCTTGGTTACGGTAGCACTCTCCTCACATTGAGTGGTCCTCAGGCAGAATTCTGGGATGGGGTGAATCATGTGGGGGTAGGTGTCACCGAGAGTGCGTTCAGGTTGCTACTACAGAGGTACCCGCAGATCTTTCCTCTCTTCCCAAGCAATATTGGTCTTATGCAGACGTGTTCTCCAAAAAGGCGGCGGAGACCCTTCCGCCCCATCGCCCCTATGACTGTCCTATCGATCTCTTGCCAGGTGCGGAGCCGCCCCGGGGTCGAGTTTACAATTATCTCTCCCGGAGACGGAGGCCATGTCTCAGTACATTCAAGAGAATCTGGCAAGAGGGTTCATCAGGAAGTCAGTGTCACCTGCTGGGGCAGGGTTCTTCTTCGTGCACAAGAAGAATGGGGAATTACGTCCATGCATAGACTACAGGGGTCTTAACGCTATCACCGTTAAGAACAAGTATCCTTTGCCCTTGATATCCGAGCTCTTCGATAGGCTTCGGGGAGCTAGAGTGTTTACTAAATTAGATCTGCGGGGTGCTTATAACCTGATTCGCATCCGTGAGGGGGACGAATGGAAAACGGCGTTTAACACCAGAGATGGGCACTATGAGTATCTGGTGATGCCCTTCGGGCTCTGTAATGCCCCAGCCGTTTTCCAAGACTTTGTCAACGACATCTTCCGGGATATGCTTTCCACCTCAGTTGTAGTCTATCTGGATGATATTCTCATCTTTTCTCCAGATATTGACTCCCACCGGAGAGATGTTGGCAGAGTCTTCGACCTCCTACGGGCAAACTCTCTTTATGCTAAGTTTGAGAAGTGTATGTTTGAGCAGGAGTTCTTACCTTTCCTGGGCTATATCATCTCCGCCCAGGGATTGGCTATGGATCCTGCCAAACTACAGGCAGTGATGGACTGGCAAGAGCCCCATTCTCTTAAAGCGGTGCAGCACTTTATGGGGTTCATTAACTATTACCGCCAGTTCATTCCCCACTTCTCAACTCTGGTAGCTCCCTTGGTAGCCCTCACCAAGAAGGGAGCGAATCCCAAATTGTGGTCGGAAGAGGTCTCCAAGGCCTTCACTTCTATTAAGTCCTACTTTGCTAGCGCTCCCATCTTACATCGTCCCGATGTGGATAAACCATTCCTAATGGAGGTGGATGCCTCATCCGTTGGTGCTGGAGCAGTCCTCTATCAAAAGGATGCTCAAGGTCGGAAGCATCCATGCTTCTTCTTCTCTAAGACCTTCACGCCAGCGGAGAGAAACTACTCCATCGGGGATAGGGAGCTGCTAGCAATGAAATTGGCCTTTTCTGAGTGGAAACATCTTCTGGAAGGTGCACGCTTTCTCTTCCAAGTTTACACGGACCACAAAAATTTGGTCTATTTGCAAACAGCCCAGCGGCTAAATTCTCGTCAGGCCAGATGGTCCTTGTTCTTTTCCCGGTTCCACTTTTCCCTTCATTTTCTCGCCGGGGAGAAGAATATTCGTGCTGACGCTCTCTCTCGCTCCCTTATGTCAACTGAAGAGGAGGAAGAGGAGCCTCGGCTTATTGTCCCTTCCGAGAGCCTGAGAACCGTAGCGCCAGTTTCGCTGGAGTCTGTACCTACAGGCAAGACTTTTGTGCCCATTAATTTGCAACCGGAGGTTCTCTCTTGGGCTCATTCGTCCAGGGTGGGTGGACACTTTGGGACAAAGAGGACATCTGAACTACTGGCGAGGACGTACTGGTGGCCGCATATGGCCCGGATGTCAGGGATTATATTCTGGCGTGTGTCTCCTGCGCCAAAAATAAATCTCCGCGTCAAAGGCCAGCTGGGTTGCTCTATCCCTTGCCGGTGGCAGATAGGCCCTGGGAGATGGTCGGGATGGACTTTGTCGTGGGTTTACCCAAATCTCGCGGCTGTACCATCATTTGGGTCATCACCGATAATTTCTCAAAAATGGTGCATTTGGTGCCGCTACCACGGTTACCTTCTGCACGGGCCTTGGCAGCGTTGTTCATTAAACACATCTTCCGCCTACATGGTATGCCTGACAAAATTGTCAGTGACCGGGGTCCCCAGTTTGCATCTCGGTTCTGGAGAGAGCTTTGTCGTCTTCTCAGTATTGAGTTGAATCTCTCTTCCGCTTATCATCCCGAGACGAATGGGTTGGTAGAGAGGGCCAACCAGACCTTGGTCACATACCTGCGACATTTTGTTTCAGCCAGGCGGGATGACTGGGCATCCTTGCTATCATGGGCAGAGTTTGCGCTGAACAACGCCGTAGCCGACTCCACTGGACAAACCCCATTCCTCCTCAACTATGGTCAGCATCCACGGGTACCTGTACCTATGCCCGTGTCTTCCGCAGACTCCAGGGTGGCAGACTGGGCTGTGGAGGCATGGGATATTTGGGACCGCACTCAGGATGCCATTCGGGCCTCTAAGGAGAGAATGAGGTCCTCCGCCCCGCTCCGACCTTTGCTCCTGGCGACTTGGTGTGGCTCTCCGCCCGTAACATCAGGCTGCGAGTTGAGTCCACTAAGTTTGCTCCTCGCTACTTGGGTCCCTTCAAAGTGCTCGAACAGGTTAATCCTGTGGTTTATCGCTTGGCTCTTCCACCACGCCTGGGTATCACAGACACCTTTCATGTCTCCCTCCTGAAACCCGTGTACATGTCCCGGTTTTCCGAGTCATCTGCTGGGACATCGGGTTCGTCTTCGGACGATTATGAGGTGAATGCTATTTTGGGGTGCAAGGTGGTACGTGGCAAAACATTTTTTGGGGTGGACTGGAAGGGTTATGGTCCTGAGGACAGGTCCTGGGAGCCTGCTGAGCACATTCGGGCTCCGCAGCTCATTGCTGCCTTCGAGCGTAGCGAGGCCCAAGGAGGGGGGGGCCCTAGGAGGGGGGGTAATGTTAGGAGTCGAGTTTCCTCTGCTGCACAGGGGGAATCTCGATCCCTGTCTGCTGCGGTCTCCCATTCTGTACCGGCCGCAGTGGGTCCTGCTCAGCGGAGGCGTCGCTTCCAGCGTCTTGCTGGGACTGATTCTGTGCAAAGGGTTACTGTTGCCTTTTCTGGCTCTCCTGTTGTACCCTGCACTGATCTGCGGCGAGCGGGCTTCTCTGGGACTAAGTCCTTATTTGCACACACTGAGCATGCCCAGGGCAAGATCTCCCGTTGGAGATCGAGGGTCACATGCTCAGGTACTGCAGCACATTCCATTGGTCCTCCAGGAAGGTCCTGAAAGGGCAAAACTTCAGTAGCAGCTTCCTGTGCTGCAACTATATAAACTGCGCATGACCGCACGGCCATGCGCTAGTATTGTCTTGATAAAATGTGTGTGTGTTGTGAGTGAAAGTCGCTCTTTAAAATACCCTCCCTATTGGATGACTGTTCACGGAAGGTGTATGTTTGCTATCTAGCGCCCGACTTATCCAACAGCACGTTACACACATAACAGCGTCTAGTTGCTGTGACCGCCTGTACGGTGCCGTGCGCTTCCTCTGCGCTTTCCTTACCCAAGTCTGGGTGGTTAGTGGCGTCCGTCAGTGTGGCACTGCATGCACTCTCGTGCCTTTATATACTTTTTTAATAGTTTCCTTACACACCCAGTTGCGGTGTTGTGCCAGCAAATGGTCTAATCGGACTTCAATCCTGTGTTGGGGTTGTGTTCGCTGACTTCTTGCTCGCGCTCTATGTGCGGTACCGCAGTCCTGTGACACAACAGGATCGCTTCCTTCACGCAGGGTGAAGTTAACCCGTGCGTGTATACTTATAGTACCACCATATAGTCCATCTTACTAGCAGCAGGGTTTTTACCTGCATGGTGGACCTCGGACTGCGAACGCACCTAGTTTCATATCATCTATACTTGGTGCGTTCCGCCAGTCCTTAACACTGTCTGTCTGTCTGTCTGTCTGTCCTGGAAATCCCGCGTCTCTGATTGGTCGAGGCCGCCAGGTGTGTTATCTGTGAGGGCAGTGTCGACCCATTTACCACTCGTACGGATACTGGTTGAGCTAACATTACCAGGGGAATTGCATGACGTTGGGTGAAGGCAGAAGACATAAAATTGCACTCCGCCCCTGAATCCACGCAGAGCTCTATCGAGTGGGTAAATGAGCCTAAAGTAATTGTCCCCTTAAAGTACAATTTGGAGGCAAACGTCGTGTTTAGTGTACCTCCACCTACTACCACTAGACGCTGACATTTCCTTGACCACTGGGGACATCTGGTGGCAAGATGTCATGACGGCTGGAAAACATGACAAACATGGAGTGCATGTGTGGTCAAGGACTTTGATCCCGCTCGTGACACTACCATAGCCTCATGTGACTCAGGGGCCTGGACTGGAGATTCCGAAGGTTTGGTGAAGGTGGGAGCCAGCTGAAAACTCTGCCTACACTGGGCTCTCTCTAACCTCCGCTCATGAAAATAGAGGTCAATTCGAGTGGACACAGCTATAACCTCTTCCAGTATGGCAGGAATCTCCCTAGTGGCCAGAGAGTCCTTCATGTAATCAGCCAGCCCCCTCCAAAATATCAGAATAAGGGCTTCATCCGACCGCTCCAACTCAGAAGCTAGGGTGCGAAAGTGGATGGCAAAATGGCTGACCAAGGACGAGCCCTGAGTCATTGCCAACAATTGGAGCACCGTATCATGGATGACACGGAGTCCTAAAAAGACATGATTCAGAGTGCTCAGGAACAGCGGAGCACTCTGCACCACATGATCGCCACGCTCCCACAGCGGCGTAGCCCACTCCAACGCCCTGTCTGACAGGAGAAAAACAATAAATCCCACCTTAGCCAGCTCCATGGGGAAACGTGTGGCCAGAAGATTGAGATGTGTAGAGCACTGGCTCACAAAACCTCACAAGATTTACTTTCACCAGAAAATATTTCTGGCAGCGGGAGGCGAGATAGAGTCGGAACAGGGGTGGCAGTGGACAAGGTTGCTACAGCCATGCTAGCAGCCTGAACTGCAACTGCATTTATATCCACAGCTGAGGTTGTGTGCTCGAGAGCCGCCAACCTACCCTCCAGCTGCTGGATGTACCGCAAGGATTGCTATTTGTCCGTCATCACTAGCCAGACCCTGGCGCTAGTGTAATGTTAGGGCTAGCAGAACACACAAAATAATTAGAAAGATAGAGTAAGGTGCGTTCACAGCCCGGGGACCACCGTGCAGAAATGGAACCTGCTGCTAAGTAATAATGGACTATATGGTGGTACAATGTGGATACACACACGGGTTAGCTTCACCCTGTGTAAAGGAAGTGAACCCTGTTGCATCACAGGGCCGCAGTACTGCACCAATAGCGCAAGCAAGGAGTCTCAGAACTCAATCCCAAGACACAGGCTTAGAGTTTGTCTAGACCTCTTGCGCTTGACACCGCAACTGGGGTGTCAGAGTAACTGCAAAAATAGCTTAAATGCACAAGAGTGCATGCAGTGCCGCACTGGCGGATGCCACTAACCACCCAGACCTGGGATAGGAAAGCGCTCTATAAGCGCATGGTGCCGCACAGGTGGTCACAGCAATTAGACGCTGTTTCATGTGATTATTGCTGATAGCTCAGCCGAGCACTAGATAGCAGACATTCACATTTCATGAGCAGTCATACACATGGGAGGGGATGATTAATGAACGACTTTCACTCATCAACATACACACAATTTCAAGAGTACACTAGCGCATGGCCTAGTGGCCATGTGAACCTTTTTAGTGGCAGTGCTACAAGACCTTCCAGATGGACCAATAGGAGCCGCAACAGGACCTGAGCATGTGACCCCGACCTCCAATGGAAGGTCGTCCCGTGGGCAAGCTCAGTAAGGGAAAAGCAGAACTTAGTCCCAGAAAGACCTACCCGCTGATGAACATTGCTGGCTACAAGGACAGAGCCTGGAAGGGCAGTAATAACCAGTCATCCAGTATCAGCCAGAGCTAGACGCTGGGACCAATGTCTCCGCTGAGCAGACTCCACTGCGGCTGGAGAAGAATCGGAGACTGCAGCGAAGCTGGTTCGAGATTCCCCCTGTGCAGAGGTGGGAACTCGACACCTAACAAGAATACAAGTTGAATAATGAAAACATCTCTCAGTGATTGTACTTGTGTCCTTCTTACACGGGTGGTACACCGTTTCCTGAGGAGCTACTATGTTAGCTCGTCCTGCAGCAGTGGCCCTAGCAGGGGTCATCGGGTTTTCATGCTAGGATGCAAGTTCTTCTTACAAAGTATATCATGGAATGTTGAGCTTCCCATGTACCAACCACCCCCACCACACCTGTTGTACTACCCTCTGAGCTGTACGCTATTGCTAGAAGTGATAGGCCGGCTCACTGGTGTCATCCTTTTGTAACCGCAGATGTCCTCTTCCAAGCGAAGTCTACTCAGGGGTATTCAGTGCTCGACATTGGTTGCCTCCCGGACCTTGACTTGTGTCATCGGGGAATGATATCTTGACACTCAGAGTCTTGACTGGAGTAGATCGGGTCTTTAGGTCTTGACCAGCTTAGTTGGGGCTCTGGATCTGATCTGGTGTCATCTGGATTCCATCAACAAGTGGCCAGCACCTTGCTGACACATGGTTCCTGCTGCAACCTGTCACTCTCGCTACGGCACCTTCTCCTGTGCACATCTGCATCTTAACGCTCTCTTGGTGCCAAAGATCCCTGCTTTTTGGCAAGCAGAGTTTTTATGTTCAGGAACGCCGTCAACCAGGGCACTTGACCTGGTTCGGCAGTTGAACTTGTTCCACCTACAATTCTTCTGGTGCTAATTAGTTCTGCATGGTCCCATCTAGCCAGTAGATGGCAGCCTTCCTGTCCTAATGACACATCACACATGAGCTTTTCAGAGGTACAATCATCTCCTCTTACAATAGAACCCTTCACCTATCATACATGTATGGCATATCATGTGGATATGTCATTAAGCTTTGAGATAAGAAAACTGCTTTAATGCTGATGCTTTACAATAAATGATTTCCAATCCAATCAAGCATCTAATAGGAAGAAAAAAATAACGCAATCGCAAATGGTGATAAACTTCTCTTTATTATTTAATCCATTTCAAAGTGCACAATCAGCAGTAGAGAGTGGCAGAGTGTGAGGCAGTTGACAGAATTTTTATATTCATTGACGCTCCCTCTAGCCTTCAATGTGCTGGCATCTTTTAACCGTATTGAAGCCCTTTGTGATCTTAAACAAATAGATATAAACAATTAGCTGCTGCCATAATATTCTAAAACTTAATTAGTTTTATATGCAGTAGAAACAGTATAGATATATATATATAGAGATGCAAAGTACATAGGTCTGTGCTGGATGACTACTGTTTTTCACTGACGAATTTAAACACACTGTTACCACATTACATATATATATATATATATATATATATATATATATATATTATAGTTTTTTGCACTTTGGATTGAATAATTAAGAGAAGTTTACCATAATAGGGGAATACCATATTTTCTATTCTTTAAAGACTCTGTGTTAACATCTCAATATTTACAGTGAAAATTTTACTTACCATTGTGTTTTCCATGACCTGGGAAATTAATCGGGAAAAATATTTTATACATGTAAATGTTAATAACGTGATATGAGTTGCAAATCTTAAGTTTTACCCTCATGCTTGGTGGGCACCTTCTTTTTAAAAATTGCAGATAGCAATAGTAAACGGCATTGCACATTTATAATTGGTTATAATAGTAAATAATTGCAGAAATTTTACAATACTTGGAAGAGTCATGAAGATCTCAACCAATCGATTTGGGCAAGATGGCTCACTAATCTTTCCCCAAACCATGTGCTGCTATGGGTCTAAGGAAGGCTATTCACTTTGAGAGTTTACTCTTCCTTGGTATTGAATTTTCAGCAAATAAGAAATTAGCCATTTATAGAATCATACCATTCACATAGAATACATATCTTGTCATATGCATTCCAGCAATTTTTATAAATACTGATCTTTTCATAATACTGTGCTAGTCTACAATCCACAATTGGAATACTGCCTCTTTAGGAGTATTACTTTAAATTGTTTTAACAGTACACAGGTCAACTTGACAGTTACTTTCTTTTTACACATAATGACTATTGTTTTACATGGTTCTTTACTAATTCAAACATAATATTTCCAATATATATGTAGCATAATTGTTATTACTATTATTATTACTTTAATTATATGTGCCTATATTAAATTATTTAAAGAGGTTTTCTGGTGAAAACAAATTATCGTCTAACCACAGGATACGTAATATCTTGTGGAATGATGGCTGTCCAACTGCTGTGACCCTCACTGGTTGATGCTCCCTGTATCGCTTAATGTGCTGACGTTCTTGAAGCGTACTGAAGCCATAGCAAACTTAAACAAATACATACCCACAATTACCATCCAACATAATAATTTAAAGGGAACCTGTCACCCCCCAGGTGTTTGTAACTAAAAGAGCCACCTTGTGCAGCACTGATGCTGCATTCTAACAAGGTGGCTCTTTTAGTTCTTGTTCCTGGCACTACTGAAATAATCATTTTGAAATTTGTCCCTCAAACCTTGAAATCGCCATGGGGGCAGGTCTTTCCCCCCTAACAGATACGCACCACAGCCGTCACTCAAAGCCTCTGCGTGCCGGGCACCGCCTCCTCTTTCTTCATTAGCGTCCCCGGCTTGTCAGCAAGTCATGAGGAGGACCATGGTGCAAAATGGAAAAAAAGGTGGTGGATGATGAAACCACTGACCCAAGCTGGGAAGATAACATGCAGAGAGAGTTCAGGAGTGCACAAAGGGAGATATCTGCAGTACGACAACAGGCAGGAAGAGGCAATGGGGTGGCCAGAGACAGAAGGCTGTCTCTATTCGCAAAAGCACCAACATGGGTGAAGTTACCAGGCCAAGATTAAGTGTTCTGGAGTCTGGTGCCATTTGCAATAACTACCATGCCAGGATTAGCAGCGGCAGCACAACTACCAGCCTGACTACAACCACCATGCTCAGGCACCTGACAGCAAAGCACCCGACTAGTTGGGCCAAACTCCAGGGTCCAGAAATAATATCTGCAGGTGACACCACTGTCTCCTCCTCTGTTCTACATGCACGCCAATCCTTTGTCCATGACTCAGGTGAAGATGCCTTCCACCCTGCACCTGTCATTGCAACCCTGCAAACACTGTCAGCAACCATAGTAAGATAATAGCATGGCACTCCGTATATAGTGAGGTTCACGAATAGGGTACCAATCCCAGTATAAAGTAAAGAAAATCCAGCACTCTCAATTTGTATGCAAGAGAAGGTTTGACAATTTTATTGATCCACTGTGACAAATAATTATGTTGACGTTTCGGCCAATATCTAGGCCTTCATCAGAACTCATGTAATGCCGCATCTAGGTGCATAAGGAATAAGGGCACATAGCGTGCTAGAGGAATGGCGGCCATTCCTCTAGCACGCTATGTGCCCTTCCGCTGGGGCCAATGGTAATGCATCTTAGATGGTTTTGCTCCCCACAAGTGGAGCGGAGGCCCCAGGGCTACCAGGACAGTCTATGAGGGGTTGTAGATGTTGGGGTGCAGGAAATATTTGAAGGAAGCAGGATTTGCAGTCTCTTTACCTTTTACTGATGAAATTGCAGTCCAGGGCACAGGTTACAAGTGATCTTTGAAATCCGGGCAGCCTGGAAGCGGTTCGGAATCCTCCTAGTCAGGTGGGGTTGGAAGCCTTCCTTTCTGCACTGAGTTCTAGGTTCTTGATGCCTTAGCTTTCCTCAAGTCCCTCTCTCAATCTGTCCCTCAGGTGGAACACTACCCACATGGCAGGCAGTTTGAGCCTTTCTACAGATGTCCCTCTCGCGTGGTGACTCCAGGCTATAATCTGCTGCTGTCCCTTCGGGTGTCTGCTGTGTCCAGGAGACCTGCAATCTCCTGCCCTCCGGTTTCTGCTGTGAGGCATACAGTTCCCACACAACCTCGGACCTCGGTGTCTGGTTTCTTGCGCTTTATCCTGGGAGTGAGCTCAATTGCAACTTTACTCTCTCTTTTGCTTCCTCTCCCTTCACTGTCTCATACAGATTGCCCTCTAACTCCTCCTCGAGACCAGAACTTATAGTGAAGCTACCCTAAAACTGGGTTTAGAGCTCCCCCTTCTGGCCTGGAGTCAGAAAAGTGTTGTATGCTAGTGTTACCTGCTAAGGGGACTCATTCTCCCTTCCAGGCATGGCATCAACATCTCTGGGAGGCAGGCAATACCATTGTGGCATCCGTATTCCTGGGGTGCCACATATGCAATGTCACAATGCATTGGATCTCAACATTACATATGTTGGCAAGGCTTTGTGAGCAGCAGAGGACAGTAATTGAATACCAGCTACACCATGCCCATCGGTTTTCCGGTTAGTGAGCAAGTGAGTGAGCAAGGATGTCTGACATCTGTGCAATTCTCTAAAACTTTCAGAAATCAACCAAGATGGTGAGCGGTATTGATGCTGTAACCATCATAACCATGACACTTCTCTGTCTACTTAAACGCTCGCTGATCACTATTAAAGAGGAGGCTTTGCAGGCAGAGCAAGTTGAGATGGAGCAAGAAACTATATAGGGTGATGCTACACAGCCCAGTGTCATTTCATCTTCCCAACACAGGTTGGATGATAGTGTAGAGGAGGAGAAGGAGGAACAGGAGCTGGTTGCCTGCACTACAGATGGTACTACCCACACCACCTTCATCCCGTTTGTTCAGTGTGGATGGCCTGAAGCCTAGAGATGAGTGAACTTGTTCCAAAATTGTTTGTCAGTCTCAAAGTCAGCTTGAAAGTTGCACATTCAGATTAGTATTTGTATTCCAGAGCATTTTCCAGAAAATCGTAAAAATTTGGCCAAAGTTTGGTAAATGATCGAGTTTCCTCTAATGCTTTGGTTAGTACTTTGGCTGTTGTGCTGTATGATGAGCAGAGGGAATGTGTTTAATGAGGGGAGGGGGTGATGAGAGGTCAAAGGAGTGGCAGACTTATTTATTTTTATGTTTTTTTAACTTAATATGTGGAAATTCCGGCAGCCAATCAGGGAGCAGAAACAATTCACAAAGTCCGGACACAAGAGCTTGTGTAATTGCCTGCCAAAGTCACATGTCCCTCTCCATATAAAAAGAGGACATGTGGCTTCAGTACCATTTTGTGACTGTAACAGGGTAGTAAGGCTGCTGCAAGTAGTCAGATAGTTAGCTAGGCGGTTTAGTCTCACCTAGTATAGATAAATCAGATCCTGTGTCAAATCAATCTTCCAGCATATAAATCTGGAGCGCTTATTCTGTGGTGCATCCACAAGTTGCCACTTCAGCATATAAATCCCTTGTGCTAAGTTTACATAAATCCGTTTTGCTAATTGTGTGGTCCAGTCACCTGTTCACATTTCAGCATTTATATCTTTTATGCAAATTCTGTCGTCCCACCACTGGTCCACATTTCAGCATATAAATCCTTTGTGCTAATTTTGTAGTTCATCCACCAGTCCACTTTTCAGCATTTAAATCCTTTGTGCTAATTGTGTGGTTCAGCCACCAGTCCACATTTCAGCATATACTACATCTTTTGTGCTAATTCTGTGGTACCACTAGCAGTCCACATTTCAGCATACAAATCCTTTTTGTTAAATGTGTGGTCCAGCCACCAGTACACTGTTTAGCATCGAAATCATTTGTGCTAATTGTGTGGTCCAGCCACACTATCTCAACAAATAAATACTGTTTTTTATTTTAGTGACAGGTGACTGACAGGTCTGGGTCTAAGCTTGTGAAACAGCAGGTGATAAGAGGGGAGGGGTACATCCAAAATGAGTACGAAAATGTGAATTCGTGGGGGAAGGGGAATAGGCTTGGTGTTCAAGGTGTTCGTGGGGTAGGTGGTAATGTTACTGTAAGCTCTACTGAACAAACACAGGATCATCCTATCCAAAGACAACTGACAACTTCTGTTATTGGACGGGCTATTCCTCTCCCTTTCTTTGGAAGCCACACTGCGGTATGCCCTGTAGATAATTTTTGGAAATGTGGAAACTCCAAATTGTGTCTCCATCTGGTGGGTTGCCAGTGCTGGAAGGGGTGTCAGAGCACCATTATACTATTTCTACTCTGGGGAAATTAATGCCAGATTACTGGTGAGTGCCAATAATTTTTTTAAAATGTCGAGACTCCAAGTTGGGATCCATGCCATTTCAGCCCTGTTTCCATCGATTTGAGCAATTTTTAGATCCTTACAGATCTCCAGGGTGGTGGGGGGCAGCAAAATGCTCAAGTTTCCCATTGACTTTCTACAGTATATACTAGTTACTCGGGTCGAGTGCCAGAGCATTACGAGTTGCTTGACTCGAATAACAAGCACCTAAACATTTTAGGACTCGTTCATCACTATTTGAGACATATATTTGTTTATTTGTTGGAGATTACTGTAGCAACGATGTGCTTAAGTATTGCGCACTGAGCAGGCACATTCAGGGCTAGAGGAAGTGTCAGAAAATGCAAAACAGTAGTCATCCATGATCCAGCACAGACCTTGCAACTGTCTGCTGCAGTTTTATGCACCTTAGATTCAGTATTAATTTTGATTAAGAGAAGCATAGCAGAATAAAATAAATATACTGCTCACCATACTGAAAATATGATCTCTTTCTTCTTTTGTCAGGTGCCACTCCATCTGCTGAACAGCAAAAACAAAACATAATAAATAGACTAAAGGCGTATGCGCCAGACGCACGTCAGAGTGATCATGCCTTCACCAGTTCACAGTTTTTAATTAAATGGACTTCTAACGAAGTTTGAAGATTTTTATTTAAGACTGGATTTGTGTTCTATCCCTTTCATTTACAGGACCAAAAGTTTGGACACACCTTCTCATTTAAAGATTTTTCTGTATTTTCAAGACTATGAAAATTGTACATTCACACTGAAGGCATCAAAACTGTGAATTAACACATGTGGAGTTATATACTTAACACAAAAGTGTGAAACAACTGAAATTATGTCTTATATTCTAGGTTCTTCAAAGTAGCCACCTTTTGCTTTGATGA
The DNA here is from genome assembly GCF_032444005.1 of Ranitomeya imitator. Lineage (NCBI taxonomy): Eukaryota > Metazoa > Chordata > Amphibia > Anura > Dendrobatidae > Ranitomeya > Ranitomeya imitator. The sequence goes on from NC_091283.1 coordinate 801,496,146, forward strand.
CTGCTTTGCACACTCTTGGCAAAATTTACAAAATAGTTTAAACTTACCTATGGGTTTATCATCATCACCTGGGAAATTTAGAAGGAAATATATTTTAATTTATAAAAAGTGAACAACAAGATATGAAGCTCAAAGCTTAAGTTTTATTCTCACAGTTGGCAAATAAAATGTCCATTGAAAATACAGAGCAGTAAACGGTGGAAGAGCTTCACCAATTTTCTAGTTATTGGTTCAATCCTGTGCCTCAAAATGGCTACGTGATCTTGTCCGAAACCACTATGCATGTAAGTTACACTGATCCCTTTTAAAATACACTCTCATTTGGCCATGCATTAATAGGTTACAATCACAACATTATTTTGTCTAATGATTCACTCGCACTTGTGGGTGAAACTGCAGCCGTTAAAAAACTAGCCATATGTCATATAATCCCATTCACCCAGAGTGCATGTTTTGTAATGTGTGTTCCAGCAGTTTTTACAAATACTCATTTATCATTCTGTGCAAGTCTACAGTCCATAAGTGGAATATCGCAAACTTTGTTTTTACATATATTGATAATGGTGCTTCTTACATTGTTCTTTACTAAATACCAAAAAAGAAAAGAAAAAATCATTTTTATTGATTACTGTTTAAAACTATATTAACACACATAACTCTTTTAAAAGACAAAAACAAAAACAAAACAGATGCTAGACATTAAGGGGGTTTTACAGGGATAAGTTATATGGCTAACAGGCCCTACATGGCTCTACAAAGCTTTTAGCCCACCTAACCATGGAGGTTGGCACACTAAATAGTCAACATGGCACCCCCACTCAAAGTCGGCCGTTTCTGGACTGCATTATTCCCATGTGTGCATGGGTGCACGAAAGGTGAAATTACTTGCCCTCTGACCAATTGATGTCCTTCTCTAATCTTTACCAATTGTACACTGATGAATCCCTTGAACGGTGGAGAGAAATGCATTGGGACCAAAGGATTAGGCATTAGTGATGAGCGAGTGTGCTCGTTACTCTGGTTTTCTGAGCATGCTCGGATGTTCTCCAAGTATTTTTGCGTGCTCGTAGATTATGTTTGTGTCTCTGCAGCTGCATGATTTGTGGCTGCTAGACAGCCTGAATACATGTGGGAATTCCCTAACAAACAGACAATCCCCTGCATGTGTTCAGGTTGTCAAACAGCCACAAATCATGCAGCTGCAGTGACACAAACATAATCTACAAGCTCGCCCAAGATACTCGGAGAACATTGGAGTATGCCTGGAAATCTCGAGTAACAAGCACACTCACTCATCACTATTAGGCAACCCACTTTGAAGAATCTTTCATGAGATAAGTAAAATCTATGGATTTTCTGTACATGTGGTAGGCTTTTTCTAGTTATGGATGCATCTGAGAAAATGTTTTTAGGCACCTTAGATTTTATATATATGTGATGTATATTTGGTAGACATTGCCGTTACATCTACCAAGTAGGGTGGTATATGTTTATAGCTTGTATATATACTTATTGTCTAGCACAGGTGGCATTAGGGTTGATCAGGGACTGACAAAGTTGTTCGGGGGCGCATTTTTAACTATTAGGGTATGTGTCCACGGGCCGGATTACATCCTGATTAGCTGCGCTTTGAACGCTGCGTACAACCGCAGCGTTCAACCCGCAGCATCCAGATGTTACAACATAGTGGAGGGGATTTTATGAAATCCAATCTCCACTATGCGTGCGAACACACATCCAGCGACTCTGCATTTACGAACATGCGGCGCATCTTTTTAGAACGCAGCCTGTCTGTTTACCTTGCGGCAACGCTCCGTCGCCACAAGGTAAATCACTGGGCCCTATGTATGGGGTGCGGCGATTCCGGATGGGTGCAATGACACATCCAGAATCACCGCGCATACAGAAGGGGGCGGCGCTTTGGGCAGAGCTAGTTTTCCACTCCGTTCAAAACGCCGGCAATCCGGACAGTGGACACGCACCCTTAGGGTGCCAACCTCTGTGATTAAGTAGGCTAAAATCTTTGTAGGGTCTGTTAGACATGTAACTGGTTATCTCTGTATGTCTAGCATCTGTTTTTTAAGTGTTATATATATATTAATATGGTTTTAAACAGTAATCATTAAAAGTTATTTTTTGGGAGTTTTTCTTCTTTTTTGGAATTTAATCTTGTGGAACCCCACATTATATATTGTTTTTTCTCTATTGTTCTTTACTAAGAGGTGAAGCATAATTGCTTAACATACAGTATATTAGTAATCTACTGGAGCAGTAAATTTTAGAGAATTTGTATTCCTATTGCCAAACCCTACTACCGGTCTTAGTTTTTAATGGCATTTGTCTAGTTAAAAAGTCCTCATACAGCACTGAACGTGTTGAGGTTGAGATGTGCCTGAAAAAACATAGCCACTGACTCCCTTGAAATTAAGCTACTTATGGTCACACTATAAGTATTTTCCATCCCTATTTGTAAGCCAAAACCAGGAGTGGGTGAAAATACAGAAGTGGTGACGTGTTTCTATTAGACTTTTACTCCCATTGTTCCATTCCTGGTTTTGACTTACAAATACTGATGTAAAATACTGACCAAATACTGATAATGTGATCGTAGCTTAAAGTTTCAGACTCGCTATATGCTGAAAATCTATTTTCTAGAGACATTACTGAGAAACGCTGTATGCTTGATGCTTTCGTGCTGTTCTTTCTCAGCAATTAGATGGATCCCTCTCATTCTCTGCTTTCTGTCATTCCCTAGCTTTTATTTCACAGCCCAAATATATTTTCATGTATTTATCATCATCATTATTATTATTACATTGTTTTCTATGTGACTCTTTTAAATTCTTTAAGTATTCAGTAATGTAGACTTCTGAATTATGTGTGAGGATAACTACTATCATGGCTGAAAGGGATAGGGAAATGGTCTGATCACGAAGAGAGGAAATGAACCAGCTTCCCAGCTTGCAAAAACATTTTGGAATAACAAATATTAATAGATTCTATCATGAGTACAGACACAGCTAAGAGTTTCGAACATCCATTGTGTTTTTTAACAAAGCATTGTTAAAGAATGCAATGGATGTTCGAAACACAACATCTTATCTACCCCAAAATAATATAATTAAAACAACAGCTCAAGGCTTATAAAATAAGCCCTCACACGGCCCCATATCCAGAAAAGAAAACATTACGGGTCTCTGAAAATGGTGTCAAAAGCAAAATTATTTTCTCACATCACCTAAATACAGGGTGGGCCATTTATATGGATACACCTACATAAAATGGGAATGGTTGGTGATATCAACTTCCTGTTTGTGGCACAGTAGTACATGGGAGAAGGTAAAGTTTTCAAGATGGGTGGTGACCATGGCGGCCATTTTGAAGTCAGCCGTTTTGGATCCAACTTTATTTTTTTCCTTTTTTGGGAAGAGGGTCATGTGATTACACTTATTGAGAATTTCACAAAATCACTTTATTCTTTCATGAGTTATTTACAAGTTTATGACCACTTATAAAATGTGTTCAAAGTGCTGCCCATTGTGTTGGATTGCCAATGCAACCCTCTTCTCCCACTCTTGACACACTGATAGCAACACCACAGAAGAAATGCTAGCACAGGCTTCTATTATCTGCTGCTTCACATGCTGCACATCTCATTTCTTCACAGCAAAGACCAACACATTATGGGTGTCAGGTCCAAGCACACCTACATGAACAGATTCCTGGAAAGTAGATTGGTTGTCGTGGGCCAGTTGAATGGCCACCAAGGTCCCCCGATCTGACCCCCTTAGTCTTTTATCTTAGGGGTCATCTGAAGGGAATTGTCTATGCTGTGAAGATATGAAATCTGCTGCATCTGAAACAACGGATACTGGAAGCCTGTGCTAGCATTTCTTCTGCAGTGTTGCTATCAGTGTGTCAAGAGTGGGAGAAGAGGGTTGCATTGACAATCCAACACAATGGGCAGCAATTTGGACACATTTTATAAGTGGTCATAAACTTGTAAATAACTCATGAAAGAATAAAGCACACCATTGTTTTTCCTGTGAAGTTCTCAATAAGTTTGATGTGTCACATGACCCTCTTCCCATTGGAAAAAATAAAGTTAGATCCAAAATGGCCGACATAGTCACCGCCCATCTTGAAAAGTTTTCCCCCTACCATATACTAATGTGCCGCAAGCAGGAAGTTGATATCACCAACCATTCCCATTTTATTTAGGTGTATCCATATAAATGGCTCACCCTGTAGACATATACATACCATATATGCTTGTGCATAAGCCGAGTTTTTCAGCACATTTATTTGCCCCCCTCTGCTAAAACGCAAGTCATTGTCCCAGAAGACGGTGGCGGAGTGGCAGAGCAGTGGGTAATGACAGTGAATATTCATTTTTCTTATAGCATGCCGCCAGCTTCCAGCACACATCCTACATACCTTTCCTTTGCCCTCGCTGCATCATGTTCGTTCTGGCGCCAGAAGCTCTTACGGTCGAGCGATCCCATGGCCCCGCTCATTAAGGTAATGAATATTCCTGCCTCTCCACTCCTATAGGTGTAGAGTGAATATTCATTACCTTAATGAGCGGGGCCACATGATTGCTCACCAGGAAAAACTGCTAGCGCTGTAACGAAATGCAGTGAGGACGTGCTGGGAGGTAAAAAGGATGTGTGTTCTTTATTTTTCTTTTAATAGGAGCCATGCGTACAGAGATATGGGATAAGGAGCCATGCATACAAGGACATGGAGGGGGGAGCCATGCATACAAGGACAGTATGGGGAGCCATGCATACCAGGATAGGGATGAGGGGACTATGCATATACTCAAGTCAATAAGTTTACCCAGTTTTTCAAGGAATAATTAGGTGACTTGGCTTATACTCGGGTTGACTTACACTCGAGTTTATATGGTAGTTTTCCCTGAAGCTGTTCTGGTCCGTCCAACGTCAACTGGGTTCTATCTGTTCCTGTTGATTAACCCTCACCTATGTCTGCCAGCACCTTCCTACTTAGCCTGTATCAACCGTGACTGCCAAGCCCTGCTGTTCCTGAACACAAGCTGTGACTATTAGCACCTGCTGTTCCTGTATTATAGCCGTGCCTGCCAGTACCTGCTGTTCCTGTATACTTGCTGTGCCTGCCAGCACTTGCCGTTCCTATGTAGCAGCCGAACCAGTGCCTGCATACTTCATAGAGACAGCTGCTGTGTGTTAGGGGTCGAGTTCCTGCCTCTGCACAGGGGAAATCTCGGGCCATCTCCACTGCGGTCTCCCATTCTTCTCCTGCCGCAGTGGAGCCTGCTCAGCAGAGATGTCGATCCCAGCGTCTCGCTCAGTCTGACTCTGTGCTAAGAGTTACTGCTGCATTTCCTGCTTCTGCCATTGAAGTCAGTGGGCAGTGGCGAGCAGACGCTTCTGGGGCTAAGTCCTGCTTTTCACATTCTGAGCATGCCCAGAGTAAGATCTATCAGTGAAGATCGAGGGTCACATGATCAGAAACTGCAGCTAAGGTCCTTGTAGGTGCTAGGACTAAATCCTGCTTTGCACTCTGAGCATGCCCAGGGCAAGATCTCTCAGTGGAGATCTGGGGTCACATGCTCAGGTACTGCAGCACTCTATTGGTCCTTCTTTGAAAGGTCCTAAACGTGCTGCAGCTATTTAAGGCTCGCATGGCCGCACGGCCATGCGCTAGTATCAATTCATATATGTGCTTTGCGCCAGTATGGTTATGTATGAGTGTGTTCAGGGACCCGGCTGAAATAAGCCCCTAGAATACCGGCACGTCCGGTGAGGAGATTGTATGAGTGTGTTCAGGGAGCCGGCTGAAATAAGCCCCTAGAGTACCGGCTTCTCCGTTGAGGAGATTGCATGTTACATAACCACTGACTGCTATCAGCTTGGCAGTAAGCTTGTGCTCCTTGAGGCTAACAGGGCGCAGTGCTTCGCTTTTATGGCTACTCTGTGGAGTAACAGAGCTAGCCTATACCGCCTAACAGTGCCGCCATTCGCTAGCAGCAGGTTCCTCCTGCACGGTGGACCCCAGGCTGCGAACGCACCTTTCATAATAAACATCTCTATTTTCTTGGTGCGTTCCGCTAGCCCTAACACCGTGTGTCTGAGATCTGCACCGAAATAGCACCTGGCGTCCATCTGGAGTCAAGTTAAACCTCACCATCCAGCTCTAACAAAGAGTCGGGTGTATGCTGAGCCATGCCCCTCCAGGCTCTTCTCGGGCCCTGGCACAGTGGGTTCACGATCCATGCGTGAGCGCAGCAATGCAACATAGCATCCGCTAATGATTCCAGCCAAGTTTGCGTTCAAAAAGTCAAATGGCGCTCCTTCCCGCCTGAAATCTGCCGTGCTCCCAAACAGTAGTTTTCCTCCAGATATGGGGCATTGGCATACTCAGGAGAAATGCACAATACATTTTGAGGTCCATTTTCTCCTGTTACCCTTGTGAAAATAAAAACTTGGAGGCCAAAGTAAAATTTTTGTAAGAAAAGTTAAATGCTATTTTTTTCCTTCTACATTGCTTTAATTCCTGTGAAATACTTAAAGGGTAAAACACTTTTTAATTGTGGTTTTGAGGACTTTGAGGGATGCAGTGTTTGAGTGGTGTAATTTTGGGGTATTTTCTGTAATATAGACCCACTAAAGTCACTTTAAATGGACAATAAAAAAGAGTGGTATTGAACAAATTTTACAATCATCATGAAGAGCAATATGTTACAAAAAATACTTTATCAGAATCAGTGGGATATGTTGATGCGTTCCAGAGTTATTACTGCATTATATGACACTGGTCCGGATTGTAAAATTTGGCCTGATCATGAAGGTGGAAACAGGCTTGAGGGGTGAAGGGGTTAAACTTACCAAGGGGGTTTTCATCATCTATGAAACAAATGAGAAAAATATATTTCAATATATAACAAAATGTGAATAATTAGACAGGAAATATATATCTTCAGTTTTAGGCTATGTTTACACGTTGCGTTTAGCTGCATTTTTTTATGCAAATTTTAAGCTACAATTTACAATACCAGTAAAAGCTATGAGATTTCAGAAATCTCATGCACACATGTTGTTTTATTTCCTGACTGATTTGGAAAACTGCTACATTATTGCAAACTGCAGCATGTCACTTGTTTCAGTGTTTTTTCAGCCTTTTTGCACCCTTAGAAAGTAATGAGTAAATGCAAAAACGCAGGTATCAGGCTTTGCTGCTTTTGATGCAAAATCCTTAACGAAGTTGCATCTTGATTTTTTTTTGGGGGGGGCAAAAAACTTTATCAGCATGCACATGAAACAAATAAAATGCAGCAAAAAGCACAGCAAAACCACAGTAAAAAAATGCCTATAACCTACATTGGCAATGAATTGAGTGGCTGCATTATCCTCTTGTGTAAAAATGTTCTGGAATTATATATGCATGATCCTTTTTTGTCTAAGGCTGGTGTCACACTTGCGAGTGAAATGCGAGAAACTCACGCAAGTCTCTCGCATCAATACCCAGCACTGCCGCCGGCACTCGGGACCGGAGTGTGTGGCTCTATGTATTTCTATGCAGCTGAACGCTCTGGTCCCCAGTAACGGTGGCAGTGTCGGATATTGATGTGCGAGTTTCTCACATTGCACCCGCAAGTGTGACTCCGGCCTAACTCTTGAAGTCTTTCTCAGCAACTAGATGCACTCTATCATCGTAAGGCGCCATTCTGTAGCCTCTATCTCACAGGCCAATTATGTGATACCATTATTGTTGCATTGACGGCAACTAGTGATGAGCGAATATACTCGTTACTTGAGATTTCTCGAGCACGCTCGGGTGACCTCCGAGTATTTTTTAGTGCTCGGAGATTTAGTTTTCATTGCCGCAGCTGAATGATTTAGAATCTGTTAGCCAGCATAAGTACATGTGGGGGTTGCCTGGTTGCTAGGGAATCCCCACATGTAATCAAGCTAGCTAAGAGATGTAAATCATTCAGCTGCGGTGAGGAAAACTAAATCTCCGGGCACTAAAAAATACTCGGAGGACACCCGAGCGTGCTCGAGAAATCTCGAGTAACGAGTATATTCGCTCATCACTAATGGCAACCTGTAGCCTCAAGAAATACAACTTATAAGCATCCATAGTGGTAATTTGAAGATAAATAGGGTTTAAACCCTGTACAGTTGCCTTACTGGAGAAGCAGCTACAGGGAGAAAATTACGTTTTATTCTCCCTGCAGCATCTCGCTGTGAGTTACCTGGGCAGTGCAGGGGCCGGTTACAGTCATTGCTCACTAAACAATATGTGCATAAGTTGGCTGCTGTCATCCTTTTTATGATCCCACAACCTGATATATATGAAACCCCATTTACGAAGATGATTACTCTTACCATTGGTTTTTACTTCATCTAAAAAGCAAATGAAAAAAAAAGTATTTCAGTACATACAGTATAGAAACAGTGTGAATAATTAGACAATAGGTACAAAGCTTCTGCTTTACTCTCATGCTCAGTAAGCATAGTCTATATTTACAGGGCTGAGCTGTAAATGATAGAGCAGTCAGACTGTGCTCCAGTGTGGCTTTCTGATCTTGCCTTAACTCGTGTACCACAATGGCCCCAAGGGAAGCTGCTGGAAATATATTCTACTGACGGTATATCAGAAGAGAAAATATGGCACTCACCCCTAGAAATGCTGTGATGAAGTCCTTTATTTGCTCAAACAGCAATCAGGTACACATGGAGAGGCGGCAGGAACTTGGCACCTGGACCCGTTGAAGCGCTTTGCGCGAAACGGCCGTAGTCCTTACCGGTTCCCCGCACCCTCTCCTGTTCACGCCCTGTTCATATCCAGGGGTGAGTGCCATACTTTCTTTTCTGATATACCGTCAGTGAAGCCTTTGGTCCTCTGTGGATTGTTCTGTGAGCACCACCCCGGGCTGTTTTCTCTGGATAGTGTTGCAGCCTACGCTGCCGCCGCTCATCCACACACCTGTGAAAAGTTGTGGTTCTAGTGCCGCACGGCTACCATTCTTTGGTTTGGTTCTGGAAATATATTCTACGTTGCCAAAGAATTGTGTATCTGCATCATCCTCATTTTTAAATGTTTTCTGGGCTTATGTATCCATGATCCTTCTTTTTCTACCTCTTCAAGTCTCTCGGCAACTAGATGAACTCTATCATCATCAGGTCACAATCATTCCCTAGCCTCTATTTGACAGCCTAAAATTCTATTATCGTTATTATAGTTACTTTGAAGCCAACCTGTAGCCTTGAAAAATATAACTTACATGCAGCTATAGAGATATTCTGCAGGTGATAAATAGTGATAAACCCTTTATAGTTGGCTTAATGGAGCAGCAGCTACAGGGAGAAAAGTAAGTTATATATTCTCCTATTATCCCTATACTCATTTCTAGTTACCTGGGCAGTGCAAGCAAAGGTTACAGACATCACTTATTAAACATTATGCAAACTGTAAAGCTGTGATAGCAAAGAGCAAGTTTTTGAAAAGAGAAAATGTAGCTTTTGTCATTTTGTTTACGACCCTACAACCTGATATACTGTATATATATGGAACCCCATTTAAAAAGGTTTAAAGTTACCATAGTTTTTTTCATCATCTATGAAATAAATGATAAAAAAAATATTTCAGTACATAGCAGAACGTGAATAATTTAGACACATGGTACAAAGTTTCTGTTTTATTCTGATGCTCGGTAGGCATATACAGTAGTTACAGGGCTGAGCCTGGTAGAACAGTAAAACTGCTCACAACGATTTCTTACTGATCTTGCCTGAACCCATGTGCCATTATGGCTCCGAGGGAGGCTGCTGAAAATATATCCGCAGCAATGACAATGAACTGAGTGGTTGCATTGTCCTTTTCTTTAAATTATGCCTGGAATTATGTATCCATGAGCGAACCCGTGGATGTTCGGGCTCATCAAGTTTGGCCAAACTGGAGTTAAAGTTCGGTTCAATATCTAAATTTGACCCTGAACCCTATAGAAGTCAATGGCGACCCGAATTTCGATGGTTTAAAATGGCTCTAAAATTGTCATATTAAGGGCTAGGTGGTTGCAAAAGTAAGCAAAATGGGAGTAAGAGCAAGACAAGTGCCCTACAAATGAATTTTGATAGGGAAATGACTTAAAGCAACATAGAATCCCCCCCAAAAAGGAGTCCTCTGAGTCAGCAGTTGATATTGCAAAATAAAATAGCTATCCATGACAATTTAGAGGCTCTGTAATTGGAATAAGTAGCTAAATCCTTTAATGAGCATCTATTGGAGGGCAAGCCTGGTGCCATCAGCCACAGTAATTCCAGCTCTAGAAGCATAGACTATTGTTTCTCACCACTACTGTGTACACACAAAGGGTACAGTGAAACTGTGAATGGTTATAAAATCAGTCAATTTTGAATTTCTGTCTACAGATCGCAGTAAAATTATGAACTGGTAAAGGAATGCCAGGAAAGCCTGACTATGAGGCATCTCATAGGCCCCCATGCCCTCGACTGTCTCTTGAGCGACCCTGTGCATTGTCTTGGGTGCTTTAGTTGGCAAGGCAGGGTGGCCATGGTGTCCTCTGGAGGCCATTCTTCTCACCCTCGCCATGCAAGAAATGTATTCTGTATGCCTTCCATTCATGGACCAGTCAATGCAGCAAATAGCTCTCCCTTCAATCCACACCCAATGGCTTACAGACTCCGTTACATGCTTGATGTTCCTTGGAGTTCAGTGAATCAGGGTTTGAAGCTGGAGAGGGAGCCTGGTAAGCAGGTACCACATCCAAGGAAGGCAGCAGTTGCAAGTTACCCATTCTTCAAATTCTTGAAATTTTGGGACAAATTTTAAAAGTTTATGAAGTGGATTAAAAAAAAATATTGAAGATGAGGCCCTGTACCATGACTGCCACATACATGGATGGTACAGTGAACCTGCGACTGGTTATTAAATCAATCAATTTCTATTACATTTTTTTAAATTTCTGGCTACAGATCGCTGTAAAATTATGAACCGGTAAAGGAAAGCAAGGAAAGCAGCTAGCATGTTTTCGATTGTGGAAGGGATGTATGTGAACCGAGTGAACCCTCATTGTCAGCAGATGATACAGATGTGAAACAAAAAAGAAACACAACAAAATGTCAAAAAGCAAGAACTTGACGGCCACATCCACTTCCCTTATTTAATGATCTCCTCCTTTTTTTAAGTGGTTTTTAGGCAAAGTACTCCCACAAACAGGGTTGTAGATTAGAAAAATGTGTTTTTACATGCACTGCTATCACAGACACAAGGTGCAAAAGAGAAGAAAAGTTTGTTTCGACTCACATGATTCCCACAGACATGGTTGCAGATTAGAAAAACTTTAGGGTACGCGCAATACTCTCACAGATACAGATGCAGATTACAGATAGTCTTTTAGGCCTCTTTCAGACGTCCAGATAATTCCGGTAGTGGAGAAATCGGTGCCGGAATTATCTGTGTCCGTGTGCTCACGTAGCACATCAGTGTGGCACACGTGCGGCATCCGTGTGCCGCCTGAGGACAACATGGACCGTGCAGGAGAGACAGCGCTACACTAAGCGCTGTCCCCCCTGTCTGGTGCTGAAGCCGCATTCATCTCTTCTCCCCCGCAGGAGAAAAGAGATGAAAGATAATTTTTTCTTTTTCTTTTTTGTTAAAAATAAAGTTTTGCGTGTGTCTCCTGCCTCCTATCCCCCGTGCGCCGCCCGGCCCCTTGCATAGAAATGCTCACCTAGCTCCCGCGATGTCTCCTCTCTCCTCTCAGCACTGGCAGCTTCTCCTGTGTGAGCGGTCACGTGGGACCGCTAATTACAGTGAGGAATATGCGCATATTCCTCACTGTAATGAGCGGGACCACGTGACCGCTCGCACAACACAGGCTGCAGCCGCTGAGAGGAGACATCACTGGAGCTTGGAGCTGGGTGAGTATTTCCTGGCCAGCCGGGGGGGCGCACAGGGGATGGGAGGCGGGAGGGGACGCATTAACTTTATTTTTAAGGGGAAAGAAAAAAAAATATGATTCATCCCTTCTTTCCAGCAAATGCTGCTGGGAAGAAGGGATGAATTATGGATTCAGCACCGCACGCAGGGGGGACAGCACTTAACTATAGCGCTGTCTCTTCTGCGGGCGGTACGTGCACACAGATGAGAGTGCACACTGTTCTCCGTGTGCACGTGTGTGGCACGTATTGCGGTACGTGCTGCCGGCGAAAAACTGACATGTCTCCATGTTTTCAACAGGGACACACGGTCCGTGAAAACATGGAGACGTGCATAGACCCATTCATTTGAATGGGTCTACGTGTGTCAGTGTCTCCGGTACGTGAGAAAACTGTCGCTACACGTACCGGAGACACTGACATCTGAAAGAGGCCTTAGGAAAACTGCGCAAACAAAACCATGAGGAATAGCTCCGAGTGAAAGAGGAGGTGGAATAGGTGGAGGTAGTTGTGGCGGTGTAGGTGGAAGAGGCAAGAGAGGGGTAATACAACACTGTTTTTTGTTTGTTTTTGTTTTTTGTATGTTTTTCATGGAACTGATTTTAGACAACCTAGAATTAACAAAACTAAAACTAGAAATGAGGAGGCTTAGGTCCAAGTAGAGGGGTAGATGGACGTCGTGGTGTAGGTGGCAAGGGGAGAGTAATTCAACATTGTTTTGGGGGTTTATGTGTTTTTTTTATTTTTTTTATTTTTCAGTGTGTCATTTGTTATATTTTTTATTTTTATGAAACTGACTTAAAAAATAACCTAGAATTAATAAAACTAGCAACCTAGAACCAGGAAGCCTATGTCCAAGTGGGAGAAGAAGTGGAGGGTAGGTGGAAGAGGCAAGGGAGGAGAAAAACAACACTGTTTGTATTGCTTTTTTGGGGGGATGTTTTTGTTTTTTCTCTTTTTTTTATTTTTGGAGTTTTTTAGGGAACTTACTTAAAAGAACATAGAATGAACCCAAAATAAATTAAAAAGCTACAACCAGGGGGTGGAGATCCAATTGAATGAGGAGGTGGACATGGCGGTGTAGATAAAAGAGTCGGAGGAGGGAGGCTCAGATCTGTCATGCTTTTTAAGTTGTGTACTGCACTGCACATCATGTTTGGAATTCAGGTGCCTCTTCATGCAGGTGGTGCTCAGGTTCAGAACATTTATGCTACACCACATGTTGCTTGTCTTCAGCACATTGCCTGAAGAAATGTCATGCCAGGGAGATGCTTGGAGCTGGTTTTGGTCTTCTCATTTCCTCTGGTGGGCAGTAGCAATCGATGTACTGGCTAGGGGCTAGCGGTAGAGTGAAATTATTTTTAGGCCCACAAATGACACAGCTGCAGAGTAGAATAATTTTTTCGGCACACTACTCGTACAGACACAGCGGCACAGAGAAAGCGACTAATGGTAATGATCTTATCGCCAGTCAGAGCCACCGATGTTTCCCGTGCTGTCATGTAGAGATCACAGCGCGAGCAAAAAGTCCTGATGTTCAGGGAGCTGAACCCGAAGAGCAAAATAGTGAAGTCCATGTTTGGGGTACATGCCTGAAAAGAGACTTTGAAGGCAACCTGTCGCTTCAAGAAATAAAACTTACATGCAGCCAAATGGTAATCTGCAGGTAAATATTGTTTAAACCCTGTACAGTTGCTTTCTGGAGCAGCAGCTACAGGGAGAAAATTACGGTTTATTCTGCATAAAGCCACGCATTTCTAAGTGATGCTGCAGGGAACAGTAACAGTCATCGATCACCAAACATTAAGCAACTGTAATAAGCTGCAATAGCGACGAGCAAGTGGTTCAAAAGAAAGAAAAGTTGGCTTTTGTTATCCTATTTTTGCCCCCACAACCTGATTTATATCAATCCCTATTTACAACGTGAGTTAAACTTACCATTGGTTATTTCAACATCTATAAAACAATGAGGAAAAAATATATTTCAATACATCACAGAATGTGAATAATTAGACAAGAGGTACAAAGTTTTTGTTTTACTCTCATGCTCCTTAGGCATAGCGTATATTGACAGGGCTGAGAAGGAAATAATAGAACAGACTGTGAATCAGGATGGCTTACTGATCATGCCTGATCCGTTGTGCCAAAATGGCTCCATGTGAGCCTGCTAAAAATGTATCCTATGTTGACAACTAATTTAGTGGCTACATCATTCTCTTGTGTAAATATTGTCTGGAATGATGTATCCCTGATCCTTCGTTGTCTAACTCTTAAAGTCTTAAAGTTGGGCAGCACGGTGGCTCAGTGTTTCAAATCCCACCAAGAACAACATCTGATAGGAGTTTGTATGTTCTCCCTGTGTTTGCGTGGGTTTCTTCCGGGTTCTCCGATTTCCTCCCACATTCCAAAGACATACAGATAGGGAATTTAGATTGCGGGCAACATCGGGGACAGCGATGATAATGTCTGCAACCTGTAAAGCACTGTGGAATACGTTAACGCTATATAAAGATTACTAGATGGTTGCCCGATTCTAACACATTGGGTATTCTAGAATATGCATGTAGTTTATTTATGAAGTTTTCGAAATAATGCAATTTATACACAGGATTCGGCCGGCCGCGTCCAATTAGCGAAGCATGGTTCAAATTCCACGCCAATTCGCGGGCAGACTGCACCTGTCGCTGATTGTTCGCAGCCTGGCGTGACCAATCAGTGAAGCCAGGGCCGGCTCCAGGTTTTTGAGGGCCCCGGGTGAAAGAGTCTCAGTGGGCCCTCCTCTTTAACACATACCACGATTCATGATGCACAGATACAGCAGAGAAATATAGCACAGCCAAGTAGCATATAACACAGCCCACATAGTATATAACACAGCCCACGTAGTATATAGCACAGCCACGTAGTATATAACACAGCCACGTAGTATATTGCCCAGCCACGTAGTATATAGCACAGCCCATGTAGTATATAGCACAGACACATAGTATATAACACTGCCCATGCAGTATATAACACAGGCCATGTAGTATAGAGCACAGCAATGTAGTATATTGCCCAGCCACGTAATATATACCACAGCCACATAGTATATAGCACAGCCCACATAGTATATAGCACATAGATGTAGTATATAACACAGCCCACACAGTATCTAACACAGCCAAAGTAGTATATAGCAATGTGGGCATCATATCCCTGTTAAAAAAAAGAATTAAAATAAAAAATAGTTATATACTCACCCTCCGTCAGCCCCCCGGATCCAGCCCAGGCGTTTAACGATGCTCCTCGCGACGCTCCAGTCCCAAGAGGGCATTGCAGTCTCGCGAGATGATGATTTAGTCGTCTCGCGAGACCGCTACGTCATCATCTCGCGAGATCGCAATGCATGGACCGGTCACCGGAGCGTCACGATGAGCGGGAAAGGTCTGGGCTGGATCCGGGGGACGATGGACGGTGAGTATATAATGATTTTTTTATTTTTTTATTATTTTTAACATTAGATCTTTTTACTATTGATGCTGTATAGACAGCATCAATAGTAAAAAGTTGGTCACACAGGGTTAATAGCAGCGTTAACAGAGTGCGTTACACTGCGGCATAACGCAGTCCGTTAACGGTGCCATTAACCCTGTGTGAGCGCTGACTGGAGGGGAATATGGAGCGGGCACTGACTGCAGGGGAGTAGGGAGTGGCCATTTTGCCTCCAGACTGTACCCGTCGCTGATTGGTCGTGGCCGTTTTGCAGCGACCAATCAGCGACTTGGGATTTCCGTGACAGACAGAAAGACAAACAGAAAGACAGACAGAAAGACGGAAGTGACCCTTAGACAATTATATAGTAGATTATTATTTCTTAGCAACTAAATGGACTCTATCATCCTCAGACTCCATTTTTCTCTAGCCTCTATTACAGTTTACAAAAATGTAATACTATTATTATTGTGACTTTGAAGGTACTCTGACAAGTGTAGAAATACAATTTATATGCATCTATAGCAGTAAATAATGTTTAACCTCCAGACAGTTGGCATTTTGGAGCAGAAGCTACATGGAGAAAATTAAGTTTTATTCTCCCTATAGCTACTCACCTCTAGTTATCTGGGCGGTGCAAGGAAAGGTTACAGTCATCACTCATTAAACTTTGTGAACAATGGAAAGTTGCAATAGCAATGAGGAAGTGATTTAAAAGTGAGAAAAGTTGGCTTTTGTCATCCTATTTATGCCCCCATAACCTGATATGTATGAAACATCTACTATATAATTGTCTAAGGGTCACTTCCGTCTTTCTGTCCTTCTGTCACGGTTATTCATTCGCTGATTGGTCTCATCAGCTGCCTGTCATGGCTGCCGTGACCAATCAGCGACGGGCACAGTCCGGAAGAAAATGGCCACTCCTTACTCCCCGCAGTCAGTGCCTGTTGCCTGCATACTCCCCTCCGGTCACCGCTAACACAGGGTTAATGCCAGTGGTAATGGACCGCGTTAAAGGGACTCTGTCACCTGAATTTGGCGGGACTGGTTTTGGGTCATATGGGCGGAGTTTTCAGGTGTTTGATTCACCCTTTCCTTACCCGCTGGCTGCATGCTGGCTGCAATATTGGATTGAAGTTCATTCTCTGTCCTCCATAGTACACGCCTGCGCAAAGCAAACTTGCCTTGCGCAGGCGTGTACTATGGAGGACAGAGAATGAACTTCAATCCAATATTGCAGCCAGCATGCAGCCAGCGGGTAAGGAAAGGGTGAATCAAACACCCGAAAACTCCGCCCATATGACCCAAAACCAGTCCCGCCAAATTCAGGTGACAGGTTCCCTTTAAGCTGCGGGTAACGCACTCCGTTACTGCCGCTATTAACCCTGTGTGTCCCCAACTTTTTACTATTGACACTGCCTATGCGGCATCAATAGTAAAAAATGTAATGTTAAAAATAATTTAAAAAAATAAACCTGCTATACTCACTCTCCGTAGTCCGCTGAGCTGCTCCCGCCGGCCGCCATCTTCCGCTGCAGTTTCCGGTGGCAAAGATGGTATGGCAGAGGGACCTGCCATGACGTCACAGTCATGTGACCGCGACATCATCACAGGCCCTGTGCGCCTGCGCTAGAAAGACCTGCCATGACGTCACGGTCATGTGACCGCGATGTCATCACAGGTCCTGTGCTCTGATACCAACCCTGGGACCGCAAGCTGCCGTGGACTACAAGGGGCCTTTATTTTTTCACCTGTGACAAACCTGGCTGGGCAATATACTACGTAGCTGGGCAATTTACTACGTGACTGGCCAATATACTACGTGGCTCTGTGCTGTATACTATGTCACTGGGCAATATACTACGTTACTAGGCAATATACTACGTTACTGGCCAATATACTATGTGGCTCTGTGCTGTATACTATGTCGCTGTGTGATATACTACGTGACTGGGCAATATACTACGCAACTGGGCAATATACTACGTGGCTGCGCAATATACTACGTGAATGGCAATATACTACGTAACTGGCCAATATACTACGTGGCTGCGCAAGGTACTATGTCACTGGGCAATATACTACGTGGCTGGGCAATATACTACATGTCTGGGCAATATACTACGTGGCTGGACAAGATACTACGTGGCTGGGCAATATACTACGTAGCTGGGCAATATACTACGTGGACATGCATATTCTAGAATACAAGATGCGTTAGAATCGGGCCACCATCTAGTCATTTATAAAGAGGATTGCACTTACCATAGGTTTCGTTTTCATCTATGAAATGAATGAGAAAAAATATATATTTCAATACATAACAGAATGTGTATCTTTAGATAGGAGGTTAAAATTTTTTGTTTTACTCTCATGCTCAATAGGCATAGTATATATTTACAGGGCTGAGCATTATGGCTCCAAGGGAGGCTGCCGAAAAAATAAATTCTATGTTGCCAATGAATTGAATGGCTGCATCATTCTCTTGTTTAAATATTAAATCTGAGCTCAGTGTTGCACCATGAAACCATGAGAATAATTCTCACAGTGCTAGAGGTGATCTCACCAAGGTCACTGCAGTTCATGGGTCTGGCTGGGAAAGCAGCCTCAGTGACCTGTGGTAATCTTATTGATGTCACCAATAGTTGCTGATACTGCACTTGCAGCCGCTAATACTCCAGTGGCTTTCAATCTGGACAGTCACATCTTGGCATCATCCAGGTAGAAAAAAAATAATACCAGACATGGGTTGAGCCATGGGACAGACGAACAGACAGATGAGGGAAATGGTTGTTTTATATTTTAGTTTTTCTGCAGCAGACTATGGCTTCAGTTGAATAGGCATTAAGTCAGTGTACATGTGCTTGTTATTTTTCAAGAAAATAGTAAAAGTGAGTTTTTTTTATTTCAAATAAAGGACTTGATTCTGGCTGTGTGTTCATTTACAATATAACTATAGGATTTGTAATGGATAGGTGTCTTATAGACGCCTCTCCATTACTAACCAGTGGCCTTGATGTCACCAGACTATACAAAGGTGACATCAACCCCACAAATATGAACCCAACTTGCCACCACCACAGGGTGAGTGGGAACAGTTGTGCAAAGCACTGGAATTGACCTATCTAATAGATGTGCCTTTTCTGGGGTGACTGCAGGCTGCTCTTTTTAGGCTAGGGGGTAATATCCTTGTCATCTTACCAGCCTGACAATACAAGACCTCTGCTGTCTGCTTTAGCTAAGCTGCTTATAAAAAATAATTACAAAAAATGGCATTGGACTATTCTATTCTTCATAACCAGCCTTGCTAACACTGATAGCTGAGGGTTGCAGCCCACAGCTGTCAGTTTTGCTTGGCTGAATATCAAAAATACAGGGGATTCCACGGTCATTGTTTTAATTACTTAATTGAAGCGCAGGCACTGGCTGATGAATACTCCCATCAGCTGTTGCCTGCACTCGCTGTTATCATGAAGCATTGGATGTCTCATCAGCTAACCACCAGTGACTGGAAGTAAACTTTTTATCTCCGGTCACAGCTGCGGGCTCACGCTGTCATCCTACAGTGAGGAAGCCGCAGCATTCTGACTGGTGGTAATGATCTTACTGCTAGTGATCAGAACCACTGGTGTTTCTCGCACTGTCAGATGACAGCGCAAGCAACAACTCCTGGTGTTCAGGGGGCCGAACCCAAACAAGAACATGGACTTCCTAGTGAAGTCCATGTTTGGGGTACATGCCTGAACAGTAGATGTTCGGTACGAACCCCAAACTTTATTGTTCAAGCTCGCCCATCTCTACTCTTGAAGACATTTTCAGCAACTAGATGAACTCTACCATCCTCAGGCTCCATTTATTACCTATCCTGTTTTTCTCAGCCCCCCAAAAATTACCATTATTATTGTTAATTTGAAAGCAATCTGTCTCTTCAAGAAATACAACTTACATACAGACATGATGGTAATCTGCAGGTAAATAGCATTTAAACCCTGTACAGTTGCTTACTGGAGCAGCAGCTATAGGGAGAAAATTAAGGTTTATTCACCATAAAGCCACGCACTTCTAATGACCTAAGTAATGCTGCAGGGAACAGTAACAGTCATTGTTCACTAATCACTAAACATTAAGTGACTGTAAAGCTGCAAAGCAATGAGCAAGTGGTTCAAAAGAAAGGAAAGTTGGCTTTTCTTATCCTATTCATGCCCCCACAACCTGATTTATATCAATCCCTATTAAAAAAGTGAGTTAAACTTACCATTGGGTGCTTCAACAACTATAAAGGAATGAGGAAAACATATATTTCAATACATGACAGAATGTGAATAATTAGACAAGAGGTACAAAGTTTTTGTTTTAAAACGCTGATGCTGGTAGCTGAGGGTTGCAGCCAGCAGCTGTCAGTTTTGCTTGGTTAAATGTAAAAAATGCAGGGGAACTCACAGCAATTTTTTTATTATTACTTAATTATAGCGCAGGCACTGGCTGATGAATACTCCCATCAGACATTGCCTGCTCTCTCTGTTATTATCAAGCATAGGCTGATGAGAGTAGTAAGCCCATCAGCTCATGCCAGTGACTGGAGGTGAACTTTTTACCTCCAATCACAGCTGTGCACTCATGCTGCCATCTAACAGCGAGGGAGCTGCAACACTCTGACCAGTGTGAACTATCTTACTGCCGATCAGAGCCACCGGTGTTCCTCGTGCTGCCATGCAGATGACAGCGCTAGCAAAAATTCCTGGTGTTCAAGGGGCTAAATCTGAACAGTAACATGGATTTTCTGTTGAAGTCCTAGTATGGGGTACAAGCCTGAACAGTAGGTGTTTGGTACGAACCCCAAACTTTATTGCTCAAGCTAACCCATCTATACTCTTGAAGACATGCTCAGCGACTAGACGGACTCTACTGTCCTCAGGCTCCATTAATTACCTAGACTCTTTTTCTCAGCCCCCCAAGATTACCGTTATTATTGTTACTTTGAAAGCATCCTGTCTCTTCATGAAAAACAACTTACATGCAGCCATAATAGTAATCTGCAGGAAAATAGAGTTTAAAACCTGTAAAGTAGTTTACTGGAGCAGTAGCTACACGGAGAAAATTAAGTTTTATTCTGCCTGAAGCCACTCACTTTTAATTACCTAAGTAATGTTGTAGGGAATGGTAGCAATCATCATTCACTAAACATTATGCGACTGTAAAGCTACAATAGCAACAAGCAAGTGGTTCAAAAGAAAGAAAAGTTGGCCTTTGTTGTCCTATTTATGCCCCAACAACCTGATTTATATCAATCCCTATTTTCAAAGCGAGTTAAACTTACCATAGGGATTTTCAGCATCTATAAACCAATGAGAAAAAAATATATTTCAATACATGACAGAATGTGAATAATTAGACAAGCAGTGGAAAGTTTCTGTTTTACTCTCATGCTCCTTAGGCATAGCTTATATTGACAGGGCTGAGTAGGAAATAATAGAACAGTCAAATGGTGAATCAGGGTGGCATACTGATCATGTCTGATCCGTTGTGCCAAAATGGCTCCAAGGAAGGCTGCTAAAAATATGTCCTACATTGGCAATGAAATTAGTGGCTACATCATTCTCTTCTTTAAATACTATCTGGAATTATGTATCCATGATCCTTTATTATCTAACTCTTAAAGTTTTCTCAGCAACTAAATGGATTCTATCATCATTAGACTTCATTAAGTCCCTAGCCTCTATTACACTTCACAAAAATGTTGTATTATTATTATTCTGACTTTGAAGGTACCTTGACAACTGAAGAAATACAAATTACATGCAGCTATAGCGGTAATCTGCTGGTAAATAGTGTTTATCCTCTGGATAGTTGGCTTTCTGGAGCAGCAGCTACAGGGAGAAAATTAAGTTTTATTCTCCCTATAGCTACTCACTTCTAGTTACCTGGGCGGTGCAAGAAAAGGTTACAGTCATCACTCAGTAAACTTTGTGAACAATGTAAAGCTGCGATAGCAATGAGAAAGTGCTTTAAAAGTGAGCCAAATTAGCTTTTGTCATCCTATTTATGCACCCACAACCTGATATATTTGAAACCTCAAGTATAAAGAGGATTGCACTTACCATAGGTTTCTTTATCATCTAGGAAAGAAATGAGACAAAAATATATTTCAATACGTAACAGAAGGTGAATAATTAGACAGGAGGTGCAAAATTTCTGTTTTACTCTCATGCTCGGTCGGTAGGCATAGTATATATTTACTGGGCTGAGCAGTAAATGGTAGAACAGTCAGATTGCGCATGAAAATTGTTGACTGATCTTGCCTAAACCCATGTGTCGCTATGGCTCCAAGGGAGGCTGCCGAAAAAAAATCCTATGTTGCCAATGAATTGAGTCGCTGCATAATTATCTTGCTTAAATATTAACTCTAAGCTCAGTGTTGTACCATGAGACTTTTTCTCACAGTGCTAGCGGTGATCTCACCGAGGTTACCGCAGTTCAGGGGTCGGGCAGGGAAAGCAGCCTCAGTGACCTGTGGTAACCTCGATGGCGTCACCACTAGTCGCTATTGCAGCACTTGCAGTAGCTCATTCTCCAGTGGTTTTCAGCCTGGAAAGTCGCATCTTGTCATCGTCCAGGTTGAAAACTTTTCATCCCAAACATGGGTTATGCCGTGGAACAGAATGACAGACAGGTGAGGGAAATGGTGTTTTTTTCTTTTTCTGCAGGAGACCATGGCTTCAGTGGAATGGGCGTTAAGTGAGTGTAACTGTGTTTGTTATTTTTAAATAAAAAAGTAAAAGTGTGCTTTTTTATTTCAATTAAAGAACTTGATTCTGGCTGTGTTTTCATTTGCAATATAACTATAGGATTTGCAAAGGATAGGTGTCACATAGACGCCTCTCCATTACTAACTTGTGGCCTTGATGTCACCGTACAATAGAAAGGTGACATAAACCCCAAAAATGTGAGCCCCACTTGATACCACCGCAGGGCAAGTGGGAATAGCCGTGCAGAGCGTGAGAATTGGCCCATCTAATAGATGAGCCTTTTCTGGGGCTTGGGGGGCAATATCCATGTCCACCTACCAGCTTGACAATACCAGCCCTCAGGTGTTTGCTTTAGTTTGGCTGGTTGTCAAAAATAATTTTAAAATATGGTATTGAACTCCTCTATTCTTCATACCCAGCCTTGCTAACGCTGACTGCTGAGTGTTGCAGCCCGCAGAGTACATGCCACAACAGTAGGTGTTTAGTAGGAACCCCAAACTTTATTGTTCAAGCTCGCCCATCTCTACTCTCGAAGACATTCTCAGGAACTAGATTTACTGCACCACTCTCAGTCTCCATTTATTACCTAACCTCTTTTTGTCAGTCCCTCAAAAATTACCATTATTATTGTTACTTTGAAGGCCACATGTCTCTTCAAGAAATACAACTTACATGCAGCCATAATGATAATCTGCAGATAAATAGCTCTTAAACCCTGCACAGTTGCTTACTGAAGCACCAGCTACAGGAAGAAAATTAAGTTTTATTCTCCCCGAAGTAACTCATTTCTAATTCTCTAAGTGATGCTGCATGGAACGGTAACAGTCATCATTCACCAAACATTATGTGACTGTAAAGCTGCAATAGCAACGAGCAAATGGTTTAAAAGAAAGAAAAGTTGGCTTTTGTATCCTATTTATGTCCCCACAACCTGATTTATATCAATCCCTAATTACAAAGTGAGTTAAATTTACCATGGGGTTTTTCATCATCTATAAACCAGTGAGAAAAAAATATATTTCAATACATGACAGAATCTGAATAATTAGACAAGAGGTACAAATTTGTTGTCTTAGGGTATGTGCACACGTCCGGATTTTTAGCGGAATTTCACCATAAAAACGCTATAAAACCGCTAAAAAACGCTAACATTATGCATCCTATCATTTAGAATGCATTCCGCATTTTTTGTGCATATGTTAGCGTTTTTTTCCTAAAAAAAAAACGCATACCGCAAAAAATCCGGACATGCTCATTATTTTTGCGGATTTTTTGCGGATTTCCTATCAAAATGGACATTCCAGAAAAAAACGCAAATAATCCGCAAAAAATCCGCGCAAAAAACGCATCAAAAACGCGCAAATTCCGTGAGAAATCCGCGCGAAAAAAGCACGCGGATTTCAGGCAGAATTCTCAGGATTTTGTCAGGAAAAAATCCTGACGTGTGCACATACCCTTAAGGGGGTAACCGAAAAATGTATTACTATTTTTTTTGTTACTTTGAAGGTAACCTATCAGCTCAAGAATTTCAACTTAGGCTATGTTCACATTAGCGTTCCGCTAATGTGCGTCGCTGTTGCGTCGGCGACGCAGCGGCGACGCAGCGGCGACGCGCCCCTATGTTTAACATGGGGGACGCGTGCGTTTTTTTTGTTGCGTTTTCTGACACGTGCGTCGTTTTCGACGCTAGCGTCGGACGCAAGAAAATGCAACAAGTTGCATTTTTCGTGCGTCCGATTTTCGTCAAAAAACGACGCACGTGTCGCAAAACGCAGCGTTTTTGCGTGTGTTTTTGGTGCGTCGTGCGTTGCGTCGCCGTTGCGTCGCCGACGCACCGGCGCGCAACGCTAATGTGAACGTAGCCTTACATGCAGCTATAGTGGTACTATGTAGATAAAAATAGTATTTAAACATGTATAGTTGACTTACTAGAGCAGCAGCTTCAGGGAGAAAAGTAAGTTTTATTCTCCCTATAGCCACTCACTTCTAGTTTTCTGGGTGGTAGAGGGAAGGGTTGCAGTCATCACTCACTAAACATGATGCTTACTGTAAAGCGGCGATATCAACGAGCAAGTGGTTCAAAAGAGAGAAAAATTAGCTTTTGTCATTTTACTTATGCCCTCACAAACTGATCAATGTGAAACCCCAATTAAAGAGAGAATACTATTTACCATACGTTTTTTCATCATCTATAAAATGAAGGAGAAAAAAAAATATTTCAATACATAACAGAATGTGAATGATTAGACAGGAGATACAAAACTTCTGTTTTGTTCTCATGTTTGGTAGGCATAGTCTATATTTACAAGGCTGAGCCGTAAATTTTAGAACTGTCAGACTGCTCACCAGGATGGCTAACTGATCTTGCCTGAACCCATATGTCACTATAGCTCCAAGAGTTGCTAAAAAAACATCATTCTTTGGCAATTATTTGAGTGGGTGCATCTTCTTCTTGTTTAAATATATTCTGGAATTATGTATACCTGATGCTTCTTTGTCTAACTCTTGAAGTCTTTCTCAGCAACAAGTTGAACTTTATCATCATCAGGCTCCATTCATTTCCTAGCCTCTATTTCACAACCCTAAAATGTACTAACATTATTATTTTTACTTTGATGGCAACCTGTCACCTCTAGAAATACAGCTTACAGGCAGCTATAGTGGTAATCTGCAGGTTAATAGCATTTACACCCTGTATAGAAGGTTTTCAGGAACAGCAGCTACAGGGAGAAAATTAAGTTTTATTCTCCCTATAGTTACTCAATTCTACTTAGCTGTGCTGTACAGAGAATGGTTATACTATTCGCTTACAAAACAAACCACAAATAAGTGTTTCTAAAGTGAGAAAAGTTGGCTATTGCCATTCTATTTCTTCCCCCCAAAACCTGATATATATGAAACCTCAATTACAAAGAGGATTGCACTTACCATAGGTTTTGTCACCATCTAGGAAACAAATGAGAAAGAAAATATATTTCAATACATAACAAAATGGAAATACATGGATAGAAGGTACAAAGCTTTCTTTTTACTTTCATGCTCAGTAGGCATAGTCCATATTTAGAGCTGTTCTGTAAATGGTAGAACAGTCAGACTGCACCAGAATGGCTGACTGATCATGCCTAAACCCATGTGCCACTATGGCTCCGACGGAGACTGCTGAAAATATATACAATGTTGGCAATAAACTGAGTGGCTGCATCGTCCTTTTGTTTAAATATTGTTTGGAATTATGTATCAATGAGCCTTATTTGTCTAACTCTTGAAGTCTTTCTCAGCAACTAGATGGACTTTATTACCCTCAGGCTATATTCATTCCCTAGCCTCTATTTCACAACCCAAAAAAGTATTACCATTGTTATTGTTACTTTGAAGGCAACCTGTCACCTCAATAAATAAAACTTACATGCAGTTATAGTGGTAATTTGCAGGTTATTAGCATTTAAACCCTGTACAGTTGGTTTTCTGCAGCAGCAGCTACAGGGAGAATAGTTAGTTTTATTCTCCCTATAGCCACTAACTTTTAGTTCCCTGATTGGTGCTGGGACCAGTTACATTCAGCACTGCAGAAACATTATCTGCAGTTTAAAGCCGCAATAGCAACAAACAAGTTTAAATTTCAGAAAAGTTGTCTGTTGTCATTCTATTTATGCCTCCACAACCTGATATATATGAAACCTCATTTACAAAGAAGATTGCACTTACCATATGTTTTAATATCATCTATAGAAAAAATTAGAAAAAAAAAAGAAATTTTAATACATAACAGAATAGGAGTAAGTAGACAGGAGGTGCTAAGTTTGTGTTTTACTCTCATGCTCGGTAGGCTGTTATGATCCGGTGACCTTGGAGCCGCATGAATAACTTTCACTGGAGTAGGTGGTAACTGTACTGACCGCAACTCCTGATCTAACACCGCAAATAGAAGTAGCCGTGGGGTGTGCCTAACAAACCCTAGACACCTCGTCACAGCCGGAGGACTAAATACCCCTATAGATGGAAATAGGAATACTACCTTGCCTCAGAGCAGAACCCCAAAGTATAGGCAGCCCCCCACAAATATTGACTGTGAGTAGGAGAGGAAAGACACACACAGGCAGAAAACAGGATTTAGCAAAAGAGGCCACTCTAGCTAAAATAGGAAAGGATAGGACAGAATACTGGGCGGGCAGTATAAAAACCCTTCCAAAAATATCCACAGCAGATTATACAAAAAATTCCTCCATCTAAGTAAAGACGTGGAACGTATATCTGCAACTCCAGAGAATCCTACACACAGAGCAGAAATACAATCAAAAATCCAGCACACAGCATGTGTGCCATAGAAAAAAAACAGACACTTATCTTTGCTGAATTGGCAGCTAAGCAGGCGAAACCAGACAGAGGTCCAACACCTCACAATAACCATTGACAACTGGCAAGGACTAATGAATCCTGCAAACCTAAATACCCCAGTCAGAATTGCAATCAGCAGATACACCTGACCAGGACTGCAGCCAACCACCGGAGGGAGCCCAAAAGCAGAATTCACAACAGTAGGCATAGTCTATACATATTTACAGGGCTGAGCAGTAAATGGTAGAACAGTCTGACTGCACCAGGATGGCTGACCGATCTTGCCTGAATACATGTGCCACTCACTTTCAGTTACCTGGGCAGTGCAAGGAAAGTTTACAGTCATCACTCATTAAACATCATGCACACTGTAAAGCTGTGATGGCAACAAGCAAGTGATTCAAAAGGGAAAAGTTGGCTTTTGTCATTCTATTTATGCCCCTACAATCTGACATATAGGAAACCCCATTTACAAAGAGGATTACACTTACCATAGGTTTTCTTATCATCTATGAAATGAATGAGAACAAAATATATTTCAATGCATAACAATGTCAATTTTTAGACTTTAGGTACAGAGCTTCTGTTTTGCTCTCATGCTAGGTAGGTATAGTCTGTATTTAAAGAACTGAGCTTTAAATGATAGACCAGTTAGACTGTGCACCAGGATGGCTTATTGGTCTGTGTCACAATGGCTCCAAGGGAGGCTGCTGAACTGCTCATTGGCAATGAATTGATGAATGAAGTGGCTGTGTCATTCTCTTGTTTAAATAGTGCCTGAAATTATGTTTCCAAGATCCCTTTTTGTCTAAGTCTATGTGCACACGTACCTAGGTCCACTGCAGATTTCTCTGCAGCGGATTTGAAAAATCCGCAGTGGAAAACCGCTGAGGATTTATCACGGATTTACAGCAGATTTACCGCATTTTTTCTGTGGTTTTCACTGCGGTTTTACAACTGCAGTTTTCCATAGGTGCATGTGTAAAACTGCTGCGGAAAACGCAGAAAGAAGTGACATGCTGCGAAATGTAAACCGCTGCGTTCCGCACGTTTTTTTCCGCTGCATGTGCACAGCATTTTTTGTTTCCCATAGGTTTACATTGAACTGTAAACTCATGGGAAACTGCTGCGGACCCGCACCTGCGGAAACGCTGCAGATCCGCAGCAAAATCCGCATCATGTGCACATACGCTTACTCTTGAAGTCTTTCACAGCGACTGGATGGACTCTATTATCCTTATGCTCCATTCCCTAGGCTTTATATTACAGCCCAACTATGTATTACCATTATTATTGTTACTCTGCAGGCAAACTGTCATCTCAAGAAATACAACTTACATGCAGCTTTTGTGCAGGTAAATAGAGTTTACACCCAGTGTAATTGGCTTAGTAGAGCAGCAGCTACAGGGAGAAAATTAAATTGTATTTTACCTATAGCTACTTTCTTCTAATTACCTACGTGCTGCAGAGAACTGTTACAGTCATCATTCACTAAACATTATGCGCACTGAAAAGCCGAGATACTGGTTCAAAACAGCAAAAATTGTCATTTGTAGTCCTATTTAGACCCTCACAGCCTGATATATATGAAACCCCATTTACAAAGTGGATTACACTTACCATAGGTTTTATCATCATCTATGAAACGAATGAGAAAAACGTATATTTTATTACATTACAGAATGTGAATAATTTGACAGGAAAATTTATATTTTACACTCATGCTCGGTAGGCATAGTCCATATTTACAGGTCTGAGCCGTAAATGTAAGAACAGTCAGACTATTCACCGGGATGGCTGACTGATCATGCCTAAGAGCAGACATCTCCATATGTAACCAACAAAATAAAGTATCTCCCCTGAGCCCGAAAGCATGCAAACATGAAATATATGAAATTTGAATTGAATTACTGCTCTAGAAAATATGAAAAATACTTAGAACATAAATTGACTTATCAAGCCACCCCTCAACCTCTGGCGGTTTTATTTACACCATGATCCTACCTTCCCATATAAATGTAGGCTATCAGCCCATGAGAGGAGTCCCCACAAGATAGATCCCAGCAACGAAAATCGCCTTACAGTGGTTCACGGGGACACATGAATTGACCAATTTATACGCTAAGTATTCTCAATTTTTCATATTTTCTAGTGCAGTAATGCAATTCAAATGTCTTTTATTTAATGTTTGCATGCTATAACGCTACAGAGTGCTACCTTATTTTGTTTGTCATACATGGAAATGGATACTCTTTGTAAGCAACTGTACAGACCTGATTTCTGTTTGTAAGTGATGGTCAGTCTTTTGATATTTGTATACATAAGCTCTCTGATTGAGCACTCCACCCCATTTGTAGGTCCCAAAAATAATTTTTCGGGCCTGGTGTGTGTTTTGTAGTACTTTTGTAAATCAGTATAGTGCATCAGCCTTCTGGTTGCTATTTCTATCCCTCAAAATACTTTTTCAGGCCTGCTGTCAGTTTTCTAATAGTTTTGCAAATCAATGTATCACATCAGCTATGTTGATACCATTTCTTGGAGCAAAAAATAATTTTTAAGACCTGGTGTTTATTTTCTTATACTTTTGAAAATAAATATATTGCATCAGCCGTTTTGTTGCCATTTCTAGGCCCCCCAAATACTTTTTCAGGGCTGGTTTGTTGTTTTTAGTACTTTTGCAAATCAGTATATCACATCAGCTGTGTCGTTATCATTTCTAGGCCCCTGAAATACTCTTTCAGCCTTGGTGTCTGTTGTCTAGCAGTTTTGCAAATCAATATATCACATCATCCTTCTTGTTGCATTTCTATGCCCCAAAAATAATTAAAAACAATATACAGTTGTGCTCAAAGGCTTACATACCCCAGCAGAATTTTTTCTGTCTTGGCCTTTTTTTAGAGAATATGAATGATAACACCAACACTTTTTCTCCACTCATGGTTAGTGGTTGGGTGAAGCCATTTATTGTCAAACTACTGTGTTTTCTTTTTTTTAAATCATAATGACAACCCAAAACATCCAAATGACCCTGATCAAAAGTTCACATACCCCATTTCTTAATACCGTGTATTGCCCCCTCCAACATCAATGACAGCTTGAAGTTTTTTGTGGTAGTTGTGGATAAAGTGCTTTACTCTTCTTGGGCAGCTTTACCATCTGTTCCTGTAAATTGCTGGGCTGTCTAGCATGAACCGTGCACTTGAGATCTTCCCAGAGTGGCTCAATGATATTGAGGCCAGGAGACTGAGATAGCCACTCCAGAACCTTCAATTATTTCTGATGTAGTCAATGACAGATTGACTTGGCCTTGCGTTTTGGATCATTGTCATGTTGGAACGTCCAAGTACTTCCCATGCGCTGCTTCCGGGCAGAGGATTGCAAATTTGCCTCCAGTATTTGCTGATAACGTGCTGCATTCATCTTTCCTTCAACTTTGACCAAGTTTCCTGTGCCTTTAAAGCTCACACATCCCCAAAACATCAGCGATCCACCCCTGTGCTTTACAGTAGGAATGGTATTCCTTTCATCATAGGACTTGTTGACCTCTCTCCAAATGTAACATTTATGGTTGTGGCAAAAAAGTTCAATTTTGGTCTCATCCCTCCAAATTACCTTATTTCAGAAGTTTTGAGGCGTGTCTCTGTGCTGTTTTGCGTATTGTAGGTGAGATAATTTGTGGCATTTGCGCAATAATGGCTTTCTTCTTGCAACTCGACCACGCAGCCCATTTTTCTTCAAGTGCCTCCTTATTGTGCATCTTGAAGCAGCCACACTGCTAGTTTTCAGAATGTCCTGTATTTCATCTGATGTTATTTGTTCATCACAGTTTAAATGCTGCTTACTGGCAATATCTATCAATTCTTTGGTATCTTTTTGTATCCCTTTCCTGTTTTATACATTACAACTATCTTTTCCCGTAGATCTGTGTGCAATTATTTTGTTTTCCCCATGACTCACAATCCAGAAATGTCAGTGGCTGGATGAAAGATGCAAGAGTCTGTATGGATCCCAACAACTCACTCAGTTTTTATGCACACACTGATCACAAGCAAACAGGTCACAGGTCAGGATATTACCTTTAGTGGCCATTCAAACCCATTTGTGTCACCTCCTGTGCATGTTATCAGGCCCAAATCACAAGGATATGTGAACCTTAGATCAGGGTCATTTCTATGTTTTGGTTTGTCGTTATGATTTAAAAAGAGAAACCATAGTAGTTTCACAATAAATGGCTTCACCCAAAAGCTAACCATGAGTGGAGAAAAAGTTTTGGTGTTATCATTCATATTCTCTGAAAATAGGCCAAGAAAGCAAACAGTAAGGCTGTGGCTGACTGATCTTTCCTCACTCCATGTGCCACTATCGCTCCAAAGGAGGCTACTGAAAATATATCTGATATACAGTACAGATCAAAAGTTTGGACACACCTTCTCATTTAAAGATTTTTCTGTATTGTCATGACTATGAAAATTGTAAATTCACACTGAAGGCATCAAAACTATGAATTAACACATGTGGAATTATATACTTAACAAAAAAGTGTGAAACAATGGAAAATATGTCTTATATTCTAGGTTCTTCAAAGTAGCCTCCTTTTGCTTTGATGACTGCTTTGTACACTCTTGGCATTCTCTTGATGAGCATCAAGAGGAAGTCATTGGGAATGGTGTTCCAACAATCTTGAAGGAGTTCACAGAGATGCTTAGCACTTGTTGGCTCGTTTGCATTCACTCTGCGGTCCAGCTCACCTCAAACCATCTTGTTTGGGTTTAGGTCTGGTGACTGTGGAGGCCAGGTCATCTGGCGTAGCACCCCATCACACTCCTTCTTGGTCAAATAGCCCTTACACAGCCTGGAGGTGTGTCCTGTTGAAAAATAAATGATGGTACAACTAAATTCAAACCGGATGCAATAGCATGCTGCTGAAAGATGCTGTGGTAGCCATGCTGGTTCAGTATGCCTTCAATTATGAATAAATCCCCAACATTGTCACCAGCAAAGCACCCCCACACCTCTTTCTCCTCCATGCTTCACGGTGGGAACCAGGCATGTAGAGTCCATCCGTTCACCTTTTCTGTGTTGCACAAAGACACGGTGGTTGGAACCAAAGATCTTGAATTTGGACTCATCAGACCAAAGCACAGATTTCCACTGGTCTAATGTCCATTCCTTGTGTTCTTTAGCCCAAACAAGACTCTTCTGCTTGTTGCTTGTCCTTAGCAGTGGTTTCCTAGCAGCTATTTTACCATGAAGGCCTGCTACACAAAATCTCCTCTTAACAGTTGTTATAGAGATGTGTCTGCTGCTAGAACCCTGTGTGGCATTGACCTGGTCTCCAATCGGAACTGCTGTTAACCTGCGATTTCTTAGGCTGGTGACTCGGATAAACTTATCCTCAGAAGCAGAGGTGACTTTTGGTCTTCCTTTCCTGGGGCGGTCCTCATGTGAGCCAGTTTCTTTGTTGCGCTTGATGGTTTTTTGCAACTGCATTTGGGGACACTTTCAAAGTTTTCCCAATTTTTTGGATTGACTGACCTTCATTTCTTAGAGTAATGATTGTTAGGTGTCGAGTTTCCACCTCTGCACAGGGGGAATCTCCAACCATCTCTGCTGCATTTCCCCATTCTTCTCCTGCCGCAGTGGAGCCTGCTCAGCAGAGACGTCGGTCCCAGCGTCTAGCTTAGGCTGATACTAGACGACTGGTTACTGCTGCTCTTCCAAGCCCTGTCTGTAGCCAGCAGTGATCAGCAGTGAGCAGGTCTTTCTGGGACTAAGACCTGCTTTTCTCATAATGAGCATGCCCATGGGACGACCTCCCATTGGAAGTCGGGGTTCACATGCTCAGGTCCTGTTGCAGCTCCTATTGGTCCATCTGGAAGGTCTTATAGCACTGCAGCTAAAAAAGGTTTGCATGGCCGCTCGGCCATGCACTAGTGTACATTTGAAAACATGTGTGTGTTGATGAGTGCAAGTCATTCTTTAATCATCCCCTCCCCTGTGTATGACTGCTCGTGTAAGGTGGATGTCTGCTATCTAGCACCCTGCAGAGCTATCAACACAATATCACACGAAACAGCATCTAATTGCTTTGACCGCCAGTGTGGCGCCGTGCACTAATAGAGCGCTTTTCTGACCCAAGTCTGGGTGGTTAGTGGCGTCCGCCAGAGTGGCACAGCACACACTCTTGTGCATTTCAGTTACTTTTTCAGTTACTCTTATACCCCAATTGTGGTGTCAAGCGCAAGAGGTCTGCACAAACCCTAATCCTGTGTCCTGGGATAGAGTTCTGTGATTCCTTGCTTGCACTCTTTGTGCAGTACTGCGGCCCTGTGACGCAACAGGGTTCGCTTCCTTCATACAGGGTGAAGTTAACCCATGTGTGTATCCACATTGTACCTCCATATTGTCTGTCATTACTCAGTAGTAGTGTTGAGCGATACCGTCCGATATTTGAAAGTATCGGTATCGGATGGTATCGGCCGATATCCGAAAAATATCGGATATCGCCGATACCGATATCCGATACCAATACAAGTCAATTTGACACAAATATCGGAAGGTATCCTCTATGGTTCCCAGGGTCTGAAGGAGAGGAAACTCTCCTTCAGGCCCTGGGATCCATATTCATGTGTAAAATAAAGAATAAAAAAAAAAATATTGATATACTTACCCTCGGACGCGCCCTGGTTGTCACCACTGCAACCGCCATGCTTCCCTTTCTAATAATGAGCGTGTTAAGGACCTTCGATGACGTCGCGGCTTGTGATTGGTCGCTGAGCGGTCATGTGACCGCTCACGTGACCAATCACAAGCCGTGACGTCATCGAAGGTCCTTAACGCGCTCATTCTTAGGAATGAGCACGTTACTGACCTTCGATGACGTCGTGGCTTGTGATTGGTCGCGTGAGCGGTCACATGACAGCTCAGTGACCAATCACAAGCCGCGACGTCATCGAAGGTCCTTAACACGCTCATTATTAGAAAGGGAAGCATGGCGGTTGCAGCGGTGACAACCAGGGCGCGTCCGAGGGTAAGTATATCAATATTTTTTATTTTTATTCTTTATTTTACACATGAATCTTAACCCCGATACCGATTCCAGATATCACAAAAATATCGGAACTCGGTATCGGAATTCTGATATCGCAAATATCGGCTGATACCCGATACTTGCGGTATCGAAATGCTCAACACTACTCAGCAGCACATTCCATCTCTGCACGGTGGACCTCGGGCTGCGAATGTGTTAATCATAGTTTCGATGGCCTCAGTGTGAATTTACAATTTTCATAGTCATGAAAATACAGAAAAATCTTTAAATGAGAAGGTGTGTCCAAACTTTTGGTCTGTACGGTATATATATGTACAGTATATATATATATATATATAGCCTATTTACAAAAAAGATTACACTTACTGTAGGTTTTTTCATTATCTATGAAATGAATGAGAAAAAAAATAATTTCAATACATAACAAAAAGTGAATAACTAGACAGGAGGTACAAGTTTCTGTTTTACTCTCATTCTCTTTAGGCTTAGTCTATACTTAGAGGGCTGAGCAGTAAATATATACTTAGAGGGCTGAGCATTTAATGGTAGAACAGTCATACTGTGCACCAGGATGACTTACTGTTCTTGCCTAAACTCATGTGCCACTGTGGCTCCAAGGGAGGTTTCTGAAAATATTTCAAACGCTGGCAATGAGTTGAGTGACCGAATCATCCTCTTGCTTAAATAATGCCTGGAATTATGTATCTATGATTCTTCTCTGTCTAACTCTTGAAGTCTTTATCAGCAACTAGATAGAATCTATCATATCATCATCAGGTTCCATTCATTCCCTAGCCTTTATTTCACAGCTCAAAACTGTACTTTCACTATTATTATTAATTTGAAGACAACCTGTCACCTCAAGGAATGCAACTTTCATCCAGCTATAGTGGTAATCTGCAGGTAAATTGCATTTAAACCCTGTATAGTTGGCTTACTGAAGCAGCAGCTACAGGGAGAAGAGTAAGTTTCATTCTCCCTGTAGCCACTCATTTTTAGGTACATGGGCGGTGCAAGGAATGTTACAATAATCACTCATGAAACATTATGTGCACCGTAAAGCTAATACAGCAATAAGCAAGTGGTTTAAAAGAAATTAAAGATGGGTTTTATAATCCAATTTTTGCCGCTAGTACCTGAAATATAGAAAACTTTATTTACGAGGAAGATTACACTTACTGTAGGTTTTTTCATCATCTATGAAATGAAGGTGAAAAAATACATGTCAATACATAGCAAAATGTGAATAATTAGACAGGAGGTGCAAAGCTTCTGTTTTGCTCTCATGTTTGGTATGCCTAGTCTATATTTACAGGGCTGAGCCGTAAATGGTAGAACAGCGATACTGTGCGCCAGGGTGGGTTGCTGATCTTGCCTAAGGCTGCTGAAAATAGTACATTGCCAATTAATAGAGTGGCTGCAACATCCTTTTGTTTAAATATTACCTTTCTCAGCAAATAGATGGACTGTATCATCCTCAGGCTCCATTCATTGCCTGGGCTTTGATTCACAGCTCAAAAATGTTTTACTATTATTAATGTTAATTTGAAGGCAAGCTAAAACCTAGAGAAATTAATTTTACTTGCAGCTATAGTGGTGATCTGTAGGTAAATAGCATTTATACCCTGTATACAGTAGGTAGCTTACTGGAGCAGCAGCTACAGGGAGAAATTTAAGTTTTATTCTCCCTGTAGCCACTCACTTCTAGTTACCTGGGCGGTGCATGGAACGGTTACAGCCATCGCTTACTAAACATTATGTGCACTGTAAAGCTAAAACAGCAATGAGCAAGTGGTTTGAAAAATTTCCCCCCCAAAACCTGATGTAGATGAAACCCCATTTACAAAGAGAATTACACTTACTGTAGGCTTTTTCATCACCTATGAAACCAATGAGAAAAAAACATATTTTAATACTTAACAGAATGTGAATAATTAGACAGGGGGTACAAAGTTTCTGTTTTACTCTCATTCTCTGTAGGCATAGTCTATATTTAGTGGGCCGAGCTGTAAATGGTAGATTTACCATTGTAAATTGTTTCTGGAAAACATCCATGGAGTCAAAAGCGTTATTACAACTGTACATAATTTCCCAAAGGGGTATAATTTTCAAAATGGGGTTATTTGAAAGAGAATTCTTAATGGCTCTCTATATGGATTCCGCAAACTATTCTTGGAAAATCTGCGCTCCAGGAGGCAAATAGCGTTCCGTCCCTCCAGACTCTTGCTGGGTGGCTATTCAGCACTGTACACAACCACATATGGGCAGAAATTGTGGGACACATTTTGGTGGCATTTTTACTCATTTCCCAGTGTAAAAATGTAAAATCTGAGGCTAAACTAAATTTTGGTCTTAAAAATGGGACGCACCTGTGGTGTCAAATTGATCGCTGCACCCCTAGATGACTTAATTGAGAGGTGACGAAGGAAGCCACAAGCTCCCGAAACACTTTGGATTAGGACTGCATATTGTTACCCTTTATCTACCCGACCATAGGTACGGGAGTGACGTCACTACCTCAAATTAGAAGCGGTGTTTATTGCTCAGGTCAACTTAGGTCAGTGATTCCCTCCACACTTGCCATTGTCCGAGGCAGCGTTTTAGATCATAATTACTGCCTAAAAGCAGCCCCTCTTTGTATTTTGAACTTTATTACATGGCGTCCCACCACATCTCCACACATCAGTGGGTTAATGAGCTTTATCACCCAGTTTGTTAATTACATGGTACCTTATGGGAGCTACTGCTCCTCCTGCTGACTCCTTGTCAGTCCTCTCTCCTGGGAAAGCTGCCTTACAGGGTTCACTGACTTGCCTGGCAGGCACACATCAGTCAGTCCAGAGCCACCGAAGGACGATAGCTTCCCCAACACAGACCGTCCAGGTCCACGGTCTCTCAGGTGCTCCAGGAAGACTCCACTCACAGGAGCTTCCAACACAGACCATCCAGGACCAGTGTGATGCAGTGTGATGCAGTGTGATGCAGTGACCTCTGTTACAGGTAGGTGGCGCTGCATGGTCTTCCCAGGATATGCACGGAGGTGTATTGAGGCCGTGAGAGTGAATGGCAGTTGCACGCACAAAGGTGATGGTGAGACAAAGTCCAGCATTAGTGTGAATGGCAGGTATGTGTGTCGCAGAGGAAGATACTCTGCGCTGTCAGCTTAAAGCAATGTTGTTGTTCTGGGACCTGTAGCCCCACAGGTATACTTGTTGGTATAATTGTGAAGGGAGGCTGGCAGGACAAGTTATGAGAGCTGGGCAGGTCGAACTAGCCACACACACACTCCCATCTAGGGGAGTGGTTACAACCATATAATGTGACTGAGGTCCTGGATGGTCTGTGTTGGAAGCTCCTGTGAGTGGAGTCTTCCTGGAGCACCTGAGAGACCGTGGACCTGGACGGTCTGTGTTGGGGAAGCTACCGTCCTTCGGTGGCTCTGGACTGACTGATGTGTGCCTGCCAGGCAAGTCAGTGAACCCCGTAAGGCAGCTTTCCCAGGAGAGAGGACTGACAAGGAGTCAGCAGGAAGAGCAGTAGCTTCCGTAAGGTACCATAGACTGTTGGTGCTTCTGATACTCTATGGACTGTGCGGTCACCCACGGCAACTGGTCAGATAAGGATCAGCGTGTTTAGTGTCGCAAACTAATGATGTAAAGCCTGATGTAAAGACTATCCATCTGTTGTTGGTTATGGTGGTTTATGCTGTAAGAAAATAAACCAACATAGACTGTTTAAGTGAAGAAACCGTACCCGTGTGCATTTATCCTGTTGCCAAGCGAGTGTTCTCCTACCTGTTAGTGAGTGATATCTTACATACAACATCCCTGCAGTCCCTCTGATGTGCTATACACAGACTGTAATTGCCTTCTATCTCCAGCTCGAGGCTCCAGCAGAACTCACTGTGTGTTGCTTCATGAAGGCTTGGGAAAGCATGCCTACACCTTAGACATACTTACCTATAGTGTGTGAATCAACGGCTCATCTGTCCCATGCAAGGAATCTAAACAAACAGCACATCCCTCCCCCGTTAGCGATCACCACTATTGTATCCAGCTTTCCCCACTTCTGACCATGACTACTGCACCCAGCTATCCCGGCATCCAGCAACCACACAGAAATACAGGTAATACCTCTGTATAACTTTGTATGTGGCATTGTCATTGCTACACTAACTTGTACCCCATTTGACACCACAGCTCCGGTGAGATTAACTGCACCCTCTTACAGTGAATGGTCACACGATCAATATTACTGGCATATGCTGACCTGCAACAAATATACGAGGACAATTCTACAGAGTGGGCCATTTATATGGATACACCTAAATAAAAAGGGAATGGTTGGTGATATCAGCTTCCTGTTTGTAGCACATTAGTATATGGGAGGGGGAAAACTTTTCAAGATGGGTGGTGACCATGTCGGCCATTTTGAAGTCGGTCATTTTGGATCCAACTTTATTTTTTCCAATGGGAAGAGGGTCATGTGACACATCAAACTTATTGAGAATTTCACAAGAAAAACAATTGTGTGCTTGGTTTTAACGTAACTTTTTTCTTCCATGAGTTATTTACAAGCATATGGTCGACTTCAAAATGGCTGCCATGGTCACCACCTATCTTGAAAGTTTTCCCCCTCCCATGTACTAATGTGCCACAGACAGGAAGTTGATATCGCCAACAATTCCCATTTTATTTAAGCGTATCCATATAAATGGCTCACCCTGCATTTATTGGTCCTGAGTGGCGTTTGGTTTCTTGTTTATAATTGAGAGGTGTAGTTTATTAAAAAAAATGGAGTCACTTATGGGGGATTTTCCTGTTCTGGCACCTTCGGGGCTCTACCAATATGACACGGTACCCTCAAACCTGTCCAGCAAAATCTGAACTCTAATATGGTGCTTCTTCACTTCTGAGCTTTGTACTGTGCCTCAACAGTAGTTTTTTGACAACATGTAGGGCATTGACATATTCAGGAGAAATTGCACAACAAATTTTCAGGTTCATTTTCTCCTCCAATTTTTGTGAAAAAGAAAAAAATATGGAGCTAAATTAAAATTTTAGGGTGAAAAATATTTTTTCTTCATTTTCAAAGGTCAACGTTTTGAAATTCTGTGAAGCACCTGTGGGTTCAAGATGCTCACAACACATCTATATATATTACTTGAGGGGTCTAGTTTACAAAACAGGGTCACTTGCAGGGGTTTTCTACTGTTTAGGTACATCAAGGGCTCTCCAAACGCGACATGACACCAGCATACCATTCCATCAAAGTTTGTATTTTAAAATCTCACTCTTTCATGTCTGAGCCCTGTTGTGCACCCAAACAGTAGTTTACCCCCACATATGAAGTATCAGCATACTAAGGAGTAATTACACAAAAATGGGTTTCATTTTCTCCTGTAACCTTGTTAAATTAAAAGGCTCTACATTACAAACTTCTGTGAAGCACTGGGGGGTTCAACGTGCTCACCACATATCTAGATACAATCATTGAGGGGTCTAGTTTCCAAAATGGTGTCAGTTGTGGTGGGTTTCCACCATTGAGGCACATCAGAGGCTCTCCAAATTCGACATGACACCTGGAGACTATACAATCAAAACTTGCATTCCAAAACATCATCTCTTCCTTTCTGAACCCTGCCATGTGCCCAAACAGTGGTTTTTAATCACATAATGGGTGTCTAGAGAAATTTCACAACAAAATTTGTGGTACCTTTTCTCCTGTTACTTTGAAAATAAGAAAAAACTGAAACTAAAGGGAAATTTTTGTTGGAAAAATGTGATTTTTTTCATGGCTCAATGTTAAAAACTTCTGAGAAGCACCTGTGGGATCAAGGTGCTCAACGCACACCTAGATAAACCCTGAGGGGTTTCATTTCCATATTGGTGTCAATTGTAGGGTGCTTCCACTGTTTAGGCACATCAGGGTCACTCCAAACTTGACATGGCACCTGCTAGTCAAATGGTGCTGCGTTCCTTCCAAGCCCTGCTGTGCACTCAAACAGTAGTTTTCCTCCACCTATTGTTTTTTGGCGTACTGAGGAGAAATCGCACAGCAAACTGTTTGGTGTAACTTCTCCTGTTACTGTTATGAAAATGCAAAATATGGCTCTAGAAAAACTTTTTGTGGAAAAAAATGTGATTTTTTTATTTTCACGGTTCTGCGTTATAAACATCTGTGAAGCACTTTGGGTTTTAAGGTACTCGCCAAACATCTGGATAAGTTCCCTGAGGTGTCCAGTTTTCCAAATGTTGTCAATTGTACAGGGTTTCCACTGTTTAGGTACTTCAGAGACTTTCCAAACACAGCATGACATCCACTAATTATTCCAGCAAATTTTGCATTCTAAAAGTCAAATGGTGCTCCTTCCCTTTCGAGCTCTGCCATGCACCCAAATATGGGGTATCAGTGTACCAAAAAAAAATTGCACAACAAATTGGATGTTGCAATTTCTCCTGTTGCACTTGTGAAAATGTTAAATTTGGGGCTGAAATAGATTTTTGTGGGAAAACTTGATTTTTTTTATATTCACTGCTCAAAGTCATAAACTTCTGTAAAGCATCTGGTGGGTTGAAGGTGATCACCACATATCTAGATAAGTTGCCTGAATGGTCTAGTTTCCAAAATGTTGTCACTTGCTGGGGGTTTCCACTGTTTAGGCTTTTCAGAGGCTTTCCAAATGCACCATAGCATCTGCTAATTATTCCAGCAAATTTTGCATTCTAAAAGTCAAATGGCGTTTTTTTCCTTCCATGCCCCGCCATGCACCCAAACAGTGGTTTTCCCCCACATATGGGGTATTGTCATACTCAGAAGAAATTGCACAACAGATTTTGGGGTCCAATTTTTCCTGTTACCCTTGTGAAATTAAAAAAATGGGTCTAAAAAAGTATTTTTCTGAAAAAAGCTAAATGTTCATTTTTTCCATTCACATGCCAAAAATTAATGTAAAGCAAGGGTTAATAAATCTCTTGAATGTGGTTTTGAGCACCTTAAGAGGTGCAGTTTTTAGAATAGTGGCAATTTAGGGTATTTTCAGTCATATAGACTCCTCAAAGTCACTTCAAATGTAATATGGTCCCTAAAAAACTGGGGTTTTAATTTTTTTTTTAATAGAAATTGCTGGTCAATTTTCAACTTTTTTATCTTCCTGTAAAAAAAATTATGCTTCCAAAATTGTGATGATGTCAAGCAAACGTGTGGGAAATGTTATTTATCAACTAATTTCTGTGGCATAAATCTCTTATTTAAGTGCATAAAAACTAAAACTTTGAAAATTGCTAAATTTTCATTTTCTTTTATAAATAAACGCAAGTGATATCAAAGAAAATTTCCCACTATCATGAAGTACAATATGTTGCGAAAAAAAAAATTATTTCAGAATCAGTGGAATCCGTTGAAGCGTTCCAGAGGTAATACCACAAAGTGACACTGGCCAGAATTGAAACCTTTGGCCTGGTCATGAAAGTGAAAACAGCCTTTAGGGCTGAAGGGGTTAAACTTACCATGGGGTTTTCCATCACCTATGAACAAATGACAAAAATATATATTTCAGTACATAACAGAATGGGAATAATTAGACAATAGGTATAAAGTTTCTGTTTTACTCTTATGCTCCTTAGTCATAGTCTGTATTTACAGGGCTGAGAAGTAAATGGTAGAACAGTCAGACTGTGCACCAGGATGACTAAAGGTACCTTCACACATAACGATATTGTTAACGATATCGTTGCTATTTGTGACGTAGCAACGATATCGTTAATGAAATCGTTATGTGTGACAGCGACCAACGATCAGGCCCCTGCTGGGAGATCGTTGGTCGCTGAATAAAGTCCAGAACTTTATTTCGTCGCTGGACTCCCTGGAGACATCGCTGGATCGGCGTGTGTGACACCGATCCAGCGATGTCTTCACTGGTAACCAGGGTAAACATCGGGTAACTAAGCGCAGGGCCGCGCTTAGTAACCCGATGTTTACCCTAGTTACCATGCTAAAAGCAAAAAAAAACAAACACTACATACTTACCTACAGCCGTCTGTCCTCCAGCGCTGCGCTCTGCACTCCTCCTGTACTGGCTGTGAGCCGGAAAGCAGAGCGGTGACGTCACCGCTCTGCTTTCCGGCTCCCAGACAGTACAAGAGGAGAGCAGAGAAGCAGAGCGCAGCGCTGGAGGACAGACAGCGGTAGGTAAGTATGTAGTGTTTGTTTTTTTTTACTTTTAGCATGGTAACCAGGGTAAACATCGGGTTACTAAGCGCGGCCCTGCGCTTAGTTACCCGATGTTTACCCTGGTTACCGGCATCGTTGGTCGCTGGAGAGCGGTCTGTGTGACAGCTCTCCAGCGACCAAACAGCGACGCTGCAGCGATCCGGATCGTTGTCGGTATCGCTGCAGCGTCGCTAAATGTGAAGGGGCCTTTACTGAATTTGCCTGAACCCTTGTGACCATATGGCTGCAAGGGAGGCTACTGAAAATATATCTAACATTGGCAATTAATTAGGTAGCTGCATCATCTTTTTGCTTAATTATTGCCAGAAATTATATATCTATGATCCTTTTTTGTCTAGCTCTTGAAGAATTTCTCAGCAACTAGATGGACTTTGTCATCCTCAGACTCCATTCTATAGCCTCTATTTCACAGAGCAAAAACTAATTATCATTATTATTGTTACTTTGAAGGACATCTGTCACCTGAAGTAATACATCTTACATGCAGTTACAGTGGGGCAAAAAAGTATGTAGTCAGTCAGCAATAGTGCAAGTTCCACCACTTAAAAAGATGAGAGGCGTCTGTAATTTACATCATAGGTAGACCTCAACTATGGGAGACAAACTGAGAAAAAAAAATCCAGAAAATCACATTGTCTGTTTTTTTTATCATTTTTTTTGCATATTATGGTGGAAAATAAGTATTTGGTCAAAAACAAACAATCAAGATTTCTGGCTCTCACAGACCTGTAACTTCTTCTTTAAGAGTCTCCTCTTTCCTCCACTCATTACCTGTAGTAATGGCACCTGTTTAAACTTGTTATCAGTATAAAAAGACACCTGTGCACGCCCTCAAACAGTCTGACTCCAAACTCCACTATGGTGAAGACCAAAGAGCTGTCAAAGGACACCAGAAACAAAATTGTAGCCCTGCACCAGGCTGGGAAGACTGAATCTGCAATAGCCAACCAGCTTGGAGTGAAGAAATCAACAGTGGGAGCAATAATTAGAAAATGGAAGGCATACAAGACCACTGATAATCTCCCTCGATCTGGGGCTCCACGCAAAATCCCACCCCGTGGGGTCAGAATGATCACAAGAACGGTGAGCATAAATCCCAGAACCACGCGGGGGGACCTAGTGAATGAACTGCAGAGAGCTGGGACCAATGTAACAAGGCCTACCATAAGTAACACACTACGCCACCATGGACTCAGATCCTGCAGTGCCAGACGTATCCCACTGCTTAAGCCAGTACATGTCCGGGCCCGTCTGAAGTTTGCTAGAGAGCATTTGGATGATCCAGAGGAGTTTTGGGAGAATGTCCTATGGTCTGATGAAACCAAACTGGAACTGTTTGGTAGAAACACAACTTGTCGTGTTTGGAGGAAAAAGAATACTGAGTTGCATCCATCAAACACCATACCTACTGTAAAGCATGGTGGTGGAAACATCATGCTTTGGGGCTGTTTCTCTGCAAAGGGGCCAGGACAACTGATCCGGGTACATGAAAGAATGAACGGGGCCATGTATCGTGAGATTTTGAGTGCAAACCTCCTTCCATCAGCAAGGGCATTGAAGATGAAACGTGGCTGGGTCTTTCAACATGACAATGATCCAAAGCACACCGCCAGGGCAACGAAGGAGTGGCTTCGTAAGAAGCATTTCAAGGTCCTGGAGTGGCCTAGCCAGTCTCCAGATCTCAACCCTATAGAAA
Organism: Ranitomeya imitator; assembly: GCF_032444005.1. Classification (NCBI taxonomy): domain Eukaryota; kingdom Metazoa; phylum Chordata; class Amphibia; order Anura; family Dendrobatidae; genus Ranitomeya; species Ranitomeya imitator. The sequence goes on from NC_091283.1 coordinate 801,539,631, forward strand.
ACCTTTGGAGGGAGTTGAAAGTCCGTGTTGCCAAGCGAAAAGCCAAAAACATCACTGCTCTAGAGGAGATCTGCATGGAGGAATGGGCCAACATACCAACAACAGTGTGTGGCAACCTTGTGAAGACTTACAGAAAACGTTTGACCTCTGTCATTGCCAACGAAGGATATATTACAAAGTATTGAGATGAAATTTTGTTTCTGACCAAATACTTATTTTCCACCATAATATGCAAATAAAATGTTAAAAAAACAGACAATGTGATTTTCTGGATTTTTTTTTCTCAGTTTGTCTCCCATAGTTGAGGTCTACCTATGATGTAAATTACAGACGCCTCTCATCTTTTTAAGTGGTGGAACTTGCACTATTGCTGACTGACTAAATACTTTTTTGCCCCACTGTATAGTGGTAATCTGGAGGTAAATGGCGTTTAATTCTCCCTATAGCCACTCACTTGCAGTTACCTGGGCAGTACAGGGAACGGTTACAGTAATCGCTTACTAAACATTATGAGTAATGTAAAGTCACGACAGCAATGAACAAGTAAAATAAAAGTGAGAAAAGTTGGCTTTTGTTAACATTTTTATGCCCCCAACAACCTGATATCTATGGAACCTCATTTACAAAGAGGATTGCACTTACCATAGGTTTTTTTATCATCTGTGAAACAAAAAAAAATATATTTCAATATATAACAGAATATGAATAATTAGACTGCAGATAAAAATTGCTGTTTTACTCTCATGGTTGGTAGGCATAGTCTATATTTACAGTACTGAGCAGTAAATGGTAGAGCAGTCAGACTGTGCATGAGAATGGCTGACTGATCTTGCCTGAACCCGTATACCACTATGGCTCCAAGAAAGGCTGCTGAAAATTTATCCTACATCGGCAATGAAATGAGTGCCTGCATCATCCTCTTGTTTAAATATATTCTGGAATTATGCATCCATGATCATTCTTTGCCTAATTATTATTATTATTATTATTTTTCATTTATATAGCACCATTAATTCCATGGTGCTGTACATGAGAAAGGGGTTACATACAGAGTTATAGATATAGTTTACGGTAAACATATTTACAGTGACAGACTGGTACAGAGGGGAGAGGAACTTGCCCTTGCGGACTTACATTCTATTGGATAATGGGAAGAGACAGAAGGTCGAGGGTGCAGCAGCTCTGGTGGTGGTGAGGCGGCAGCTCGGGTGGTTGGTGAGGTGAAAGAATGGTTATCACAGGCTGTAGGCTTTCCTGAAGAGATGGGTTTTCAGGTTCCATCTGAAGGATCTGAGCGTGGTGGATAATCTGATGTGTTGAGGCGTGGAATTCCAGAGGATGGGGGATATTCAGGAAAAACCTTGGAGGCGGTTGTGTGAGGAACGAATAAGTGTGGAAGAGAGTATAGGGTCTTGGGAGGATCAAAGACTACGTGAGGGAAGATATTGGGAGATTAGTTCAGAGATATAGGTAGGGGACAGGTTGTGGATGGCTTTGTAGATCAGTGTTAGTAGTTTGAACTGGATTTGATGGGGAATTGGGAGCCAGTGAAGGGATTTGCAGAGGGGAGAAACAGAGGAGTAGCTAGGAGAGAGGTGGTTTAGCCGGGCAGCAGAGTTGAGGACATACTGGAGAGGTGCAAGAGAGTTAGTGGGGAGCCCACAGAGGAGGGTGCTTCAGTAATCGAGGTGGGAGATGATGTTTCTGGGTATCCCCTTTGTCTATATCTACCATATAATTCCATAGACTGTGTGTTGTAACCCACATTAGTGTTGTTGACCCTTTGCACTCTGGGGAATTGGCTATATGGTAGGGATTTTTTAGTGTAGAGTGGATGAAATATTTTATAATGCACCATCGAATTCATTGCTGTTGGTTTTCTAAATAAAGATGTACATACTGCCCCATCTACAATCTTCACTGAAACCTCCAGAAACTCCAACTGTGAACCACCAAAAGCAGATGTAAAAGACATATTCATGGTGTTGTTGTTAATTATGGATAAAGGCCTCAAAGGTATCCCTAGGGCCGTCCCACACCATAAAAATGTCATCGACATATCTGAGGTATAATTTAATGTGCTTAAGGAAAACATTGTATGCCGAATGAATAAACTTCTCCGTCAATTAATCTGAGAAATAAATTCGCAAAAGTGCATGCTGTTGGAGTTCCCATGGCAGTCTCAACATTTTGTAGGTACCACGTATCCAAAAACATGAACGTATTATGTGTGAGAATGAAATGAACCCACATACAAAACAAATGAAAGGTTTTTCAATGGTATTTGTCAATGTTGAAAACCTATATACTAATATTCCCCAAAGAGTAGGAGTTGAAGCCCTTAGAAAAATTTTGAACACCATCAATAAAGTACAAAATTTCATTGATTTTGTAAGTGAGGGGGTTCATTTCGTTTTTGTTTTTATGTTTCACGTTGTGGCAGCAGCTGTGGAAGGAGGAGCGATGCGGTGAAGGGATATTTTCTTCCTCCGTCACATCCTTCCACTAACTGACCCGTGTTAGCGCTAGCAGGTGCGAAACGGCCGTCATCAAGTTTCTGCCCACTCCCGTCCTCACTCCCCCGGCAAACATGCTTTATTATTGCAAATAAAGAGTGGAATTTGTACTAAAGGCCAGTGAGTGTTATCTGCTTTTCTTTGGAGGATTTATTACACTGTGTTTTCTTGGATAAGCACCCATGGTCATAAGGCGAAGCCTGAAGCATGGCATGATATTGATAGCACAGGATTTCAGCAGTACTGGTGGTGCCGTCCGTCTTTTCGTACTACAGCCCAAAAATGTGTTACTTTTATTGTTGTTATAAGCCAACTTGTCACCTCATGAAATAAAACTTACATGCAGCATAGTAGTCATCTGCATGTAAATAGCTTTTTAAACCCTGTATAGTTTCTTTTACTAGAGAAGCAGCTACAAGGAGAATAGTAAGTTTTTTTCTCCCTATAGCTACTCACTTCTAGCAACATGAGTGGTGCTTGGAAAGCTTACAGTCATCGATCATGAAACATTATCAGCACTGTCAATCCACTATATCAGGGGTGTCAAACTGCATTCCTCGAGGGCTGCAACCAGGTCATGTTTTCAGGATTTCCTTGTACTGCACAGGTGATAATTTAATCACCTACACACATAATGATTGCAGCACCTTGTGCAAAGCTAAGGAAATCTTGAAAACACGCATGGTTTGCGGCCCTCGAGGAATGCAGTTTGACACCCCTGCATTATATCAACGAGTAAGAGGTTTAAAATTGAGAAAACTAGGCTTATGTAACTATTAATGCCACCACAACCTGACATACTGTATGTGAAATCCCATTTACAAGGAGGATTACACTTACCATAGGTTTTTACATCATCTATGAGATGAATGAGAAAAAAAAATATTTCAATACATAGCAGAATGTGAACAATTAGACAAGCGATACAAAGTTTCTATTTTACTCTCATACTTTGCGAGAATAGGCTATTGGGTCGAGCAGTAGTGTTGAGCATTCCGATACCGCAAGTATCGGGTATCGGCCGATACTTGCGGTATCGGAATTCCGATACCGAGATCCGATACTTTTGTGGTATCGGGTATTGGTATCGGATCAATAGGGATGTGTAAAATAAAGAATTAAAATAAAAAATATTGATATGCTCACCTCTCCGGCGGCCCCTGGACATCACGCTGGTAACCGGCCGGCTTCTTTGTTTAAAATGAGCGCCTTCAGGACCTGCGAATGACGTCGCGGCTTCTGATTGGTCGCGTGCCGCCCATGTGACCGGCACGCGACCAATCAGAAGCCGCGACGTCATTCTCATTCACAAAACTCCTAATTCTAGGAATTAAGGACCTGCGAATGACGTCGCCGCTTCTGATTGGTCGCGTGCCGGTCACATGGGCGGCACGCGACCAATCAGAAGCCGTGACGTCATTTGCAGGTCCTGAACGCGCTCATTTTAAACAAAGATGCCGGCCGGTTACCAGCGTGAAGTCCAGGGGCCGCCGGAGAGGTGAGCATATCAATATTTTTTATTTTAATTCTTTATTTTACACATCCCTATGGATCCCAGGGCCTGAAGGAGAGTTTCCTCTCCTTCAGACCCTGGGAACCATGAGAATACCTTCCGATACTTGATGTCCCATTGACTTGTATTGGTATTTTTCGGGTATCGGCCGATACTATCCGATACCGATACTTTCAAGTATCGGACGGTATCGCTCAACACTATCGAGCAGTAAATGGTAGAAAGGTCAGACCGTGCTACATTATGGCAGACTGAACATGCCTGAACCCATGTGCCACTATGGCTCCAAGGGAGACTACTGAAAATATATTGAATGTTGGCAATAAATTGATTGTTTGAATAATTCTTTGAAAATTTCTGAAATTATTCATCCATGATCCTTCTTTGTCTAACTCTTGAAGCCTTTCTCAGCAACTACATGGACTCTATTATTCTCAAGCAATATTCATTCCCTAGTATCTATTTCACAACCCAAAAATGTATTATTATTATTGTTACTGTGAAGGCAACCTGTCACCTCAAGAAATAAACTTACATGAAGCTATAGTGGTAATCTGCAGGTAAATATCATATCAAGAGAAATCCTATATCATTAGCATACTGGAGAAGCAGCTTCAGGGAGAAAATTAAGTTTTATTCTCCCTACAGCATCTCGCTTCTAGTTACCTGGGCAGTTCAAGGAAAGTTTACATTCATCAGTTACTAAACATTCTGCGCACTGTAAAGCTGCAACAGCAATGAGCAAACTGTTCAAAAGAGCGAAAACTTGGCTGTTTTCATCCTTTGTATCTCTCCACAACCCGTTATAAATAAAACCACATTTACAAAAAGGATTGCACTCACCATAGGCTTTTTTATCATCTATGAAACAAATGAGAAAACATTTTTATTTCAATACATGACAGAAGCTACAACATTTCTGTTTTACTCTCATGCTCCGTAGGCGTAGTCTATATTTACAGGGCTGAGAAGTAAATGGTAGAACAGTCAGACTGTGCATCAGGATGGCTGACTGATCTTGCCTGAACCCTTGTGGCAATATAGCTTCAATGGAGGCTCTTGAAAATATATCTAACATTGGCAATTAATTAGGTAGCTGCATCATCTTTTTGTTCAATTATTGCCACGGATTATGTATCTACGATCCTTTTTTGTCTAGCTCTTGAAGAATTTCTCAGCAACTAGATGGACTTTGTCATCTTCAGACTCCATTGTCTAGCCTCTATTTCACAGAGCAAAAAACTAATTAACATTATTATAATTCCTTTGAAGGACACCTGTCATCTGAAGAAATACATCTTGCATGCAGTTATAGTGGTAATCTGCGGGTAAATGGAGTATAATTCTCCCTATAGCCACTCACTTGTAGTTACCTGGGCGGTGCAGGGAACGGTTACAGTAATCGCTTACTAAACATTATGAATAATGTAAAGCCACGACAGCAACGAACAAGTGAAATAAAAGTGAGAACAGTTGGCTCTTGTTAACCTTTTTATGCCCCAACAACCTGATATCTATGAAACATCATTTACAAAGAGGATTGCACTTACCATAGGTTTTTCTATCATCTATGAAACAAAAAATATATATATTTCAATATATAGCAGGATGTGAATAATTAGATTGGAGGTATAAAATTGCTGTTTTACTCTCATTCTCGGTAGGCATAGTCTATATTTACAGTACTGAGCAGTAAATGGTAGAAAAGTCAGACTTCACACAGATGGCTGACTGATCTTGCCTGAATCCATGTACCACAATGGCTGCAAAGGAGCCTGCTGAAATTGTATCCTACATCGGCAATGAAAATGAGTGGCTGCATCATCCTCTTGTTTAGATACATTCTGGAATTTTGCATCCATGATCATTCTTTGTCTAACTCTTGAAGTGTTTTTCAGCAACAAGATTTACTCTATCATCCTCAGGCTCCATCCTTTCTTTAGCCTTTAATTTACAGCTCAAAAATGTTTTACCATTAATATTGTTACTTTGAAGGGGACCTGTCACCTCAAGAAATACAACTTACATGCAGCTATAGTGGTAATTTGCAGGTGATTAAAAGTATTAAAAACTGAACACTTGGCTTACTGGAGCAGCAGCTACAGGGAGAAAAGTAAGTTATATTCTTCCTATAGCCACTCACTTCTAGTTACCTGAGCGGTGCAGGGAACGGATACAGTCATCGCTCACTAAACATTAGGCGCACTGAAAAGTCGTTATGGCAATGAGCAGGTGGTTCAAAAATGAGAAAAATTGGCTTTTGTCATTCTATTTCTGCCCCTAAATACCTGATATATTTAAAACCCCATTTACAAAGAGGATTACACTTACCATAGGTTTTTTCATCATCTATGAATTGAATGAGAAAAAGAGACAATACATAACAGAATGTGAATAATTAGACCAGAGGTAAAAAGTTTCTACTTCACTCTCATGGTCGGTTGTGATTGTCTATAATTTTAGGGCTGAGCCGTGAATGGTAGAACAGTCAGACTGTACCGAAATGGCTTACTGGTCTTGGCTGAACCCATGTACCACTATGTCTCCAAGGGGGACTGTTGAAAATATATCCAATATTGGCTATGAATTGCATGGCTGCATCATTTTCTTGTATAAATACTGTCTGGAATTATTTATCCATGATCCTTATTTGTCTAAATTCAAGTCTTTCTCAGGAACTAGATGGCCTCTATTATCATTAGGCTCAATTTATCCCCAAGCCTCTATTTTACAGTCCAAAAATCTGTTACTTTTATTGTTGTTGGAAGCCAACCTGTCACCTCATGAAATAAATCTTACATGCACCTTTAGTGGTAATCTGCAGGTAAATAGCTTTTAAACCCTGTATAGTTCTTTTTTACAAGAGAAGCAGCTACAGGGAGAATAGTAATTATTTTTTTCCCTATAGCCACTAATTTCTAGTTACCTGAGTGGTGCTGGGAAAGCTTACAATCATTTCTCATGAAATATTATGAGTAGGGTTGAGCGACCTTTACTTTTATAGGATCGGGTCGGGTTTCACTTTTTTTCAAAAGTCGGGTCGAGTGAAATCGGCCGATCCTATAAAAAAGTCGGGGTCGGGGTCGGACGAAACCCGAAACCCAATGCAGTGCATTGGGTTTCCATGGTTCCCAGGGTCTGAAGGAGCGGAAACTCTCCTTCAGGCCCTGCGATCCATATTTTAGTGTAAAATAAAGAATTAAAATAAAAAATATCGCAATACTTACCCTCTGACGCGCCCTGGTACCAACCGGGAACCTTCCTTCCTTAGAAACTGCCTTCCAGGACCTTGCGGTGACGTTCGCGGTGACGTCGCGGCTTGTGATTGGCCGCGCGGCCGCCCATGTGACCGCTCGCGCGACCAATCACAAGCCGCGATGTCACCGCGACGTCACCGAAGTATTAGGTATATACTCACCCTCGGACGCGCCCTGCTTCTTTCCGGCAGCCTTCCTTCCTAAGAATCAGCCCTTCCAGGACCTTCGGTGACGTCGCGGTGACGTCGCGGCTTGTGATTGGTCGTGCGAGCGGTCACATGGGCGGCCGCGCGGCCAAACACAAGCCGCGACGTCACCGCGAACGTCACCGCAAGGTCCTGGAAGGCTGTTTCTAAGGAAGGAAGGTTCCCGGTTGGTACCAGGGCGCGTCAGAGGGTAAGTATTGCGATATTTTTTATTTTAATTCTTTATTTTACACTTAAATCTGAATTCCGATACCAATTCCCGATATAAACATATCGGGAATCGGTATCGGAATTCCGATTCTAGATTCAAAAGATCGCCGACTTCATGGCCGACCCCACACAGGGGTCGGGTCGGGTTTCATGAAACCCGACTTTGCCAAAAGTCGGCGACTTTTGAATATTTTCAACCCGTTTCGCTCAACCCTAATTACGAGCACTGTAAATCCATCATATCAATGATTAAGAGGCTTAAGATTGAGAAAACCTAGCTTTTGTCACTATTAATGCCACCACAACTTGGTATACAGTGCCTACAAGTAGTATTCAACCCCCTGCAGATTTAGCAGGTTTACACATTTGGAATTAACTTGGCATTGTGACATTTGGACTGTAGATCAGCCTGGAAGTGTGAAATGCACTGCAGCAAAAAAGAATTTTCTTTCTTTTTTTTTCTTTTTTAAATTGTGAAAAGTCTTTTCAGAGGGTCATTTATTATTCAACCCCTCAACCCACCTGAATTCTGTTTGGTTCCCCTAAAGTATTAAGAAGTAGTTCAGGCACAAAGAACAATGAGCTTCACATGTTTGGATTAATTATCTCTTTTTCCAGCCTTTTCTGACTATTTAAGACCCTCCCCAAACTTGTGAACAGCACTCATACATGGTCAACATGGGAAAGACAAAGGAGCATTCCAAGGCCATCAGAGACAAGATCGTGGAGGGTCACAAGGCTGGCAAGGGGTACAAAACCCTTTCCAAGGAGTTGGGCCTACCTGTCTCCACTGTTGGGAGCATCATCCGGAAGTGGAAGGCTTATGGAACTACTGTTAGCCTTCCACGGCCTGGACAGCCTTTGAAAGTTTCCTCCCGTGCCGAGGCCAGGCTTGACCGAAGAGTCAAGGCTAGGACAACAAGGAAGGAGCTCCGGGAAGATCTCATGGCAGTGGGGACATTGGTTTCAGTCAATACCATAAGTAACGTACTCCACCACAATGGTCTCCGTTCCAGACGAGCCCGTAAGGTACCTTTACTTTCAAAGCGTCATGTCAGGGCTCGTCTACAGTTTGATCATGATCACTTGGAGGACTCTGAGACTGACTGGTTCAAGGTTCTCTGGTCTGATGAGACCAAGATCGAGATCTTTGGTGCCAACCACATATGTGACGTTTGGAGACTGGATGGCACTGCATACGACCCCAAGAATACCATCCCTACAGTCAAGCATGGTGGTGGCATCATCATCATGCTGTGGGGCTGTTTCTCAGCCAAGGGGCCTGGCCATCTGGTCCGCATCCATGGGAAGATGGATAGCACGGCCTACCTGGAGATTTTGGCCAAGAACCTCCGCTCCTCCATCAAGGATCTTAAGATGGGTCGTCATTTCATCTTCCAACAAGACAACGACCCAAAGCACACAGCCAAGAAAACCAAGGCCTGGTTCAAGAGGCAAAAAATCAAGGTGTTGCAGTGGCCTAGTCAGTCTCCTGACCTTAACCCAATTGGAACCTTGTGGAAGGAGCTCAAGATTAAAGTCCACATGAGACACCCAAAGAACCTAGATAACTTGGAGAAGATCTGCATGGAGGAGTGGGCCAAGATAACTCCAGAGACCTGTGCCGGCCTGATCAGGTCTTATAAAAGACGATTATTAGCTGTAATTGCAAACAAAGGTTATTCCACAAAATATTAAACCTAGGGGTTGAATAATAATTGACCCACACTTTTATGTTTAAAATTTATAAAAATTTAACTGAGCAACAAAACTTTTTGGTTTGTAAGATTTATGCATCTGTTAATAAATCCTGCTCTTGTTTGAAGTTTGAAGGCTCTAACTTATTTGCATCTTATTAAACCTGCTAAATCTGCAGGGGGTTGAATGCTACTTGTAGGCACTGTATATGAAACCCCATTTACAAAGAGAATTACACTTACCATAGGTTTTTACATCATCTATGAAACGAATAAGAAAAAAATATATTACAATACAGAACGTGAATAATTAGACAGGAGGTGCAAAGGTTCAGTTTTACTCTCATGCTTTGCAAGCATAGTATTTAGGGCTGAGCAGCAAATGGCAGAACGGTCAGACTGTGCTGAAGGATGGCAGACTGAACATGCCTGAACCCATGTGCTACTTTTGGCTCTAAGGGAGGCTGCTGAATATATATCGAAAGTTGGCAATGAATTGAGTGGTTTAATAATTCTCTTGTTTATATGTTTTCTGGAATTATTCATCTATGATTCTTCTTTGTCTAACTCTTGAAGCCTTTCTCAGCAACTAAATGGACTGTTATCCTCAAGGTATAGTCATTCCCTGCCTTTATTTCACAACCCAGAAACGTATTATTATTGTTCATTTGAAGGCAACCTGTAACTTCAAGAAATAAACTTACATGAAGCTAATCTGCAGGTAAATATCATATCAAGAGAAATCCTATAAAATTGGCTTACTGGAGAAGCAGCTTCAGGGAGAAAATTAAGTTTTATTCTCCCTACAGCATCTCGCTTCTAGTTACCTGGACAGTTCAAGGAAAGTTTACATTCATCGCTTACTAAACATTCTGCGCACTGTAAAAATGTGATAGCAACAAGCAAGTGGTTCAAAAGAGCAAAAACTTGGCTCTTTTCATCCGTTTTATCTCTCCATAACCTGATTTAAATGAAACCACATTTACAAAAAGAATTGCACTCACCATAGGCTTTTTTATCATCTATGAAACAAATGAGAAAAAAGTATAAATTTCAATACATGACAGGTGGTACAACCTTTCTGTTTTAGTCTCATGCTCGGTAGGCATAGTATATAGTCACAGGGCTGAGCAGTAAATGGTAGAACAGTCAGACTGTGCACCAGGATAGATAACTGATCATGCTTGTCACTAAGGCACCAATGGAGTCTTCTGAAAATGTATCCTAAATTGGCAATGAACAGAGTGGCTGCATCATTCTTTTATTTAAATATATTCTGGAATTATGAATCCATGATCCTTATTTGTCCAACTCTTGAAGTCTTTCTCAGCAACTAGATGGCCTCTATCATCCTTACGCTATATTCCCCAGCCTCATTTTTTTCACAGCTCAAAAATGTCTTAGTATTATTTTTGTTACTTCGAAGGTAACCTGTCCCCTCAAGAAATACAACTTACATGTAACTATAGTGGTAATCTGCAGGTAAATAGAGTTTATACTCTATATAGTTGGCTTACTGGAGAAGCAGCTACAGGGAGAAAATTAAGTTTTATTCTTCCTATAGCTACTCACTTTTAGTTATCTGGATGGTGCAGGGAATGGTTACAGTCATTGCTAACTAAACATTATCTGCACTGTAAAGCTGCGTATGCAACGACCAAGAGGTTCAAAGGAAATACACTTAGGCTTTTATCATCCCTACTTTTGCCCGCACAACATGATATATATATATAGCTCTAGCAAAAATTAAGAGGCCACTGCAAACTGTTCCGTTTGTCTGATTTTTCTCTTTATAGGTATATTTTTGAGTAAAATGTAAATTGTTCTTTTATTCTATAAACTTCAGACAACATGTCTCCGAATTTCCAAGCAATAAATTTTGTATTTTTTTTACAAAGAAAAATGGTCAAAATTTAAAAAAAACAGTACTTTCAGACCTCAAATAATGCTAAGAAAACAAGTTCACAATCATTTAGGCTAGTTTAACACTAGCATTTTGCTGAGCTGCGGAGGGCTGCGGACTTCCTCCGTGAAGCCCTGCCCACGGCCACATGCGGCCTGCGTACCTATCTTTAACATTACGTATGCAGGTCGTGCGGATGTATGCGGATGCCTCCGCATGCGTCGTTTTGACTAAGAAACAACAATACTAATGTTTTAACTCAGAAAGAGATCAGAAATCAATATTTTGTGGAATAACTATGATTTGAAATCACAGCTTTCATGCTTCTTGGTATAATTTCCACCAGTCTTTCACACTGCTTCTGGTGCAAAAATTTAAGCAGTTCTTCTTCGTTTGATGTCTTGTGACTATCCATCATCCTCTTGATTACATTCCAGAGGTTTTCAATGGGGTTCAGGTCTGGAGATTGTGCTGAGCATGACAGGGTTTTGATGTGGTGGTCTATCATCCTCAGTCTCCATCCCTTAGCCTCTATTTCACATTGAAAAAATGTAATACCATTATTATTGTTACTTTGAACTTAACCTGTCACCTCAAGACATACAACTTACATGCAGCTGTAGTGGTAATCTGCAGGTAAATAGAGTTTTTACCCTGTATTGTTGGCTTACTGGAGCAGCAGCTACAGGGAGAAAAGTAAGTTTTATTCTGTCTATAGCCTCCCACTTTTAGTTATCTGGGCAATGCAGGGAATAGTTACAGTCATCGCTCAATAAAAATGATGCTTTCCATTAAATTGAGATTGGAACGAGCAAATGGTTCAAAAGAGAGAAAAGTTGGCTTTTATCATTCTATTTATGCTCCCACTACAACCTGATTTATGTGAAAAGCCATTTACAAAGAGCTTAACACTTATAGGTTTTTTCATCATATATAAAATGAAGGAAAAAAAATATTTTTCAATATATAACAGAATGTGAATAATTAGACAGCAGGAACAAAGCTGTGTTTTACTCTTAAGCTCAGTAGGCATAGTCTATATAAAAAGTGCTGTTACGTAAAGGGTACAACAGTCACATTGTGCACGTTACTGAACCTTACTGATCTCGTCTGAACCCATGTGCCACTATGGCTCCAACGGAGGCTGCTGAAAATATGTCCTACATTGGCAATGAATTGAGTGGCTGCATCATCCTCTTGTTTTAGAATATTCTGGAATTATGCATCCATGATTCCTCTCTAACTCTTGCAGTCTTACTCAGCAATAAGATTAACTCTATCATCCTCAGGCTCATTCTTTGCTTAGCCTTTAATTTACAGCCATAAAGTGTTTTACCATTATTATTGTTATTTTGAAGGCAACCTTGTCATCTCAAGAAATAAAACCTACATACAGCCATAGTGGTAATTTGTAGGTGATGATTATTGTTAAGCCATGTACAGTTGGCTTACTGGATCAGCAGCTACAGGGAGAAAAGTAAGTTATATTCTCCAAATACCCACTTATGTCTACTTACCTCGGTGGTGCAACGAGGAAGTAGTTAAAAAAATGAGAATAGTTGACTTGTGTCATTCTATCTCTGCCCCCAAAACCTGAAATATTTGAAAACTCATTTACAAAGAGGATTACACTTACCATAGGTTTTTGCATCATCTATGAAATGAATGAGAAAAAAATATTTTCAATACAAATCAGAATGTGAAAAATTAGACAGGAGGTATAAAAATGCTTCTATTTTACTCTCAGGCTCAGTTGGTAAAGGTTAAATTTTAAGGTCTGAGACATATATGGTAGGACAGTCAGACTGTACACCAGGTGGCTTACTGATCTTGCCTGAACCTATGTGTCAATATGGCTCCAAGGGAAACTGCTGAATATACAGTATATCCAACATTGGCTATGAATTGTATGGCTGCATCATCCTCTTGTTTAAATATTGTCTGGAATTATGCATCCATGAGCCTTATTTGTCTAATTCTTCAAGTTTTTCTCAGGAACTAGATGGCTTCTATTATCCTTAGGCTTCATTCATCCCATAGCCTCTATTTCAGAGCCCAAAAATGTATTACTTTTATTATTGTATGAATGCATCCTGTCACCTCAAGAATCACAACTTACATGCAACTATGGTGGTAATCTGCAGGTAAATAGCTTTTAAACCCTGTATAAATTTTTTACTGAAGCAGCAGCTACAGGGAGAATAGTAAGTTTTATTTTTCCTATAGGCATTCACTTCTAGTTACGTGAGTGGTGCTAAGAAAGCTTACAGTCATCTCTCATGAACCATTATCAATACTGTAAGTCCGCTGTAAAACCCCATTTACAAAGAGGATTGCACTTACCATAAGTTTTTACATAATCTATGAAATGAATAAAAAAAATAGATTTTAATACATAACAGAATATGGATAATTACACAGGAGGTATAAAGTTTCTGTTTTACTCTCATGCTTGGCAGTCATAGTCTCTAGGGCTGGTCAGTAAATGGTAGAAGAGTCAGAATGAGGACAGGATGACCGGCTGAACATGTCTGAGCCCATGTGCTACTATATCTCCAATGAAGGCTGCTGAAAATATAACCAATGTTGGCAATGAATTGAGTGGCTGAATAATTCTCTTGTTAAAATATTGTCTGGAATTATTCATCCATGATTCTTCTTTTTCTAAATCTTGAAGCCTTTCCCAGCAACTAGATAGCCTCTATCATCCTCACGTCATATTCATTCCCAGCCCCTCTTTTACAACCGCAAAATGCATTATTATTGTTACTTTGAAGGCAACCTGTCACCTCAAGAAATAAACTTACATGAAGCGATAGTGGTAATCTGCGTGTAAATATCGTATCAAGATAAATCCTATATAATTTGCTTACTGGAGCAGCAGCTTCAGGGAGAAAATTAAGTTTTATTCTCCCTACAGCATCTCGCTTCTAGTTACCAGGTGCAGTTCAGGGAAAGTTTACATTCATCGCTTACTAAACATTCTGCGCACTGTAAAACTGCGATTGCAAGGAGCGAGTGGTTCAAAAGAGCAAAAACTTGACTGTTTTCATCCTTTTTATCTCTCCACAAGCTGATATAAATGAAACCACATTTACAAAAAGGATTGCACTCACCATAGGTTTTTTTATCATCTATGAAACAAATGAGAAAAAAAAAATATTTCAATACAGACGGAAGGTACAAAATGTATGTTTTACGCTCATACTCAGTAGGCATAGTCTATATTTGCAGGGCTTAGCAGTAAATGGTAGAACAGTCAGATTGTGCACCAGGATGGATAAGTGACCATGCCTGAAACCATGTGTCACTAAAGCTCCAAGGGAGGCTTCCGACAATTAATCCTACGTTGGCAATGAACTGAGTGGCAGCATCATTCTTTTGTTTAAATATATTCTGGAATTATGAATCCATAATCCTTATTTGTCCAACTCTTGAAGTCTTTCTCGGCAACTAGATGGCCTCTATCATCCTTACGCTATATTCCCTAGCCTGTATTTCACTGCTCAAAAATGTTTTAGTATTATTTTTGTTACTTCGAAGGCCACCTGTCATCTCAAGAAATACAACTTACATGCAACTATAGTGGTAATCTGCAGGTAAATAATGTTTACACCCTATAGAGTTGGCTTACTGGAGAAGCAGCTACAGCGGGGAAATGAAGTTTTATTCTACCTATAACCACTCACTTTTAGATATCTGGGCAGTGCAGGAAATGGTTACAGTCATCGCTAACTAAACATTATGCGCACTGTAAAGCTGCGTATGCAACAACCAAAAGGTTCAAAGGAAATAAAATTAGTCTTTTATCATCCTATTTTTGCCTGCACGACATGATATACATATATAAAACCCTATTTAAAAAGTAGATTAAACTTACCATGGGGTTTTTTATGATCTATGAAATGAATGAGAAAACAAAAACATATTTCAATACATAAAAAAATGTGAATAATAAGACAAGAAGTACAAAGTGTCTGTTTTACTCTCTTGATCGGTAGGCATTGTCTTTCTATGCAAGGTTGAGCAGTAAATAGCAGGACAGTCAGACTGTGCAGCGGGATGGCTGACGGATCTTGCCTGAACCCACGTGTCACTATGTCTCCAAGGGAGGCTGCTGAAAATATATCCAACGTTGACAATAAAGTGAGTAGCTGCATTATCCTCTTCTTTTATTATTGTGGGGGATTAAATAAACAGTATATGATCCTTCTTTATCTAAGGGTACCGTCACACTATACGATTTACCAACGATCACGACCAGCGATACGACCTGGCCGTGATCGTTGGTAAGTCGTTGTGTGGTCGCTGGGGAGCTATCACACAGACCGCTCTCCAGCG
Organism: Ranitomeya imitator; assembly: GCF_032444005.1. Lineage (NCBI taxonomy): Eukaryota > Metazoa > Chordata > Amphibia > Anura > Dendrobatidae > Ranitomeya > Ranitomeya imitator. The sequence goes on from NC_091283.1 coordinate 801,555,274, forward strand.
ACCAACGATGCCGGTAACCAGGGTAAACATCGGGTTACTAAGCGCAGGGCCGCGCTTAGTAACCCGATGTTTACCCTGGTTACCATCCTAAAAGTAAAAAAAACAAACGCTTCATACTTACCTTCGGCTGTCTGTCCCCGGCACTGTGCTTCTCTGCTCTGGCTGTGAGCACAACGGCCGGAAAGCAGAGCGGTGACGTCACCGCTCTGCTTTCCGGCCGCCGTGCTCACAGTGAGTGCAGGAAAGCACAGCGCCGGGGACAGACAGCCGAAGGTAAGTATGTAGTGTTTGTTTTTTTTTACTTTTAGGATGGTAACCAGGGTAAACATCGGGTTACTAATCGCGGCCCTGCGCTTAGTAACCCGATGTTTACCCTGGTTACAAGCGAACGCATCGCTGAATCGGTGTCACACACACCGATCCAGCGATGACAGCGGGAGAGCCAGCGACGAAAGAATGTTCCAAACGATCTGCTACGACGTACGATTCTCAGCAGGGTCCCTGATCGCTGCTGCGTGTCAGACACAGCGATATCGTATGGATATCGCTGGAACGTCACGAATCATACCATCGTAGCGATCAAAATGGCACTGTGTGACGGTACCCTAACTCTTGAAGTCTTTCTCAGCTACTAGACAAACTATTTCACTCTTTCATCCTCAGGCTTTATTTATCCATTAGCCTTTATTTCACATTGAAAAAATGTAATACCATTATTATTGTTCCTTTGAATGTAACCTGTCACCTCAAGAAATACAACTTACATGCAGCAGCAGTGGCAATCTGCAGGTAAATATAGTTTATACCCTGTATACTGTAGTTGGCTTTTTGGAGCAGCAGCTACAAGGAGAAAATTAAGTTTTATTCTATCTATAGCCACCCACTTTTTGTTATCTGGGCGATGCAGGGAATAGTTATAGTCATGTCTCAATAAACATAATGCTTTTCGTAAAATTGAGATTGGAACAAGCAACTGGTTCAAAAGAGAGAAATGTTGGCATTTATCATCCTATTTATGCTCCCACTACAACCTGATTTATGTGAACCCCAATTTACAAAGAACATAACACTTATCATAGGTTTTTTCATCATTTATGAAATGAAGGAGAAAAAAATAAATTTCAGTATATAACAGAATGTGAATAATTAGCAGGTACAAAGCTTTTGTTTTACTCTCATGCTCAGTAGGCATAGTCTATATATAAAGGGCTGTTACGTAAAGGGTAGAATAGTCATACTGTGCAACTCAATGATCTTGCCTGAGCATATGTGCAACTATGGCTCCAAAGAAGTCTGCTGAAAATATGTCCAATGTTAGCGATCAAATGAGTGGCTGCATCATCCTCTTGTTTTAATATATTCTGGAATTATGTATCCATGATCATTCTTTGTCTAACTCTTGATGTCTTTTTCAGCAAGATTAACTCTGTCATCCTCAGGCTCCATTCTTTCCATTGCCTTTCATTTACATCTCTAAAATGTTCTACCATTATTATTATTACTTTGAAGGCAACCTGTCATCTCAAGAAATACAACTTACATGAAGCTATAGTGGTAATTTTTAGGTGCTAAGTAGTGTTAAACCCTGTACAGTTGGCTTACTGGAGCAACAGCTACAGGGAGAAAAGGAAGTTATATTCTCCTTATAGCCACTTTAGTATATTTACCTAGGTGGTGCAGGGAATGCAGCGTCGGACTGGAGCACCTTGGTCCCACCAGAGAAAATTATTCTATGTAGCTACATAGAAATAAATACAAGACCACCAATTTTGTGGTAAAACGCCCTAATATCAGGGTATAATATAAGATAGTGCACGTCTTAATTTTGTACAGGGGTTGGGGTAGCCCCCCCTTATAGAATATAAAGTATGTCCCTCATAGAATATAAAGTAGTCAACTCATAGAATATAAAGTAGCCCTTCATAGGGTACAGTGCATTCCCCTCATATGGTATAATGTAGCTCCCTCACAGAATATAATGCAGCCCTCACATAGTATAATGCAACCCCCTCATAGAATATAATGCAGCCCTCCATAGAATATAATGTAGCCCCCATGGAATATAATGCATCCAGCCTCACAGTATAATGCAACCCCCTCATAAGGTATAATGCAGCCCCCATAGAATATAATGCAGCACCCCATAGAATATAATGCAACCAGCCTCATAGAGCATAATGAAACCCCTCATCAGGTATAATGCAGCACCCATAGAATATAATACAGCCTCCCATAAAATGTAATGTATCCCCCCACTGAATATAATGCAACCAGCCTCATAGAGCATAATGCAACCCCCTCATAATGTATAATGCAGCTCCCATAGAATATAATGTAGTCCACTCATAGGGTATAATGCAGCCCCCTTCATATAGTATAATACAGCCCCCCAGAATATAATGCAGCAATCACAGAATATAATATAGCCCCCTCAGAGTATAATGCAGCCCCTTTAGGGTATGATGCTGCCCCCTTTTGAGGGTATCATGCTACCCCCTCTTAGGGTATCATGCTGCCCCCCATAGGGTATAATGCAGCTCCTCCATATTGAATAATAATGCCCCCTCCTAGGGTACAATGCAGCTCGCACATAGGGTATAATGCAACTCCCCTTAGGGAATATTGCTGCCCCCATAGGGTATAATGTAGCTCCCCATAAGAAATAATGCTGCCCACCTCATAGGGTATAATGTAGCTCCCCCATAGGGAATAATGCTGCCACCCATAGGGTATAATGTAGATCCCACATAGGGAATACTGCTGCCCCCCATAGGGTATAATGTAGCTCCCCAATAGGGGATACTGCTGGCCCCATAGGGTATAATGTAGCTGCCCCATAGGGAATAATGCTGCCCTCTTATAGGGTACAATACTGCTTCCCCATAGGGTACAATACTGCCCCCATAGGGTATAATGTAGCTCCCCCATAGGGAATAATGCTGCCCCCATAAGGTATAATGCTGGCCCCCTCATAGGGTATAATGCTGCCCCCCTCATAAGGTATAATGCTGCCTCATCACAGGGTATAATGCTGCCTGTCATGGATCTCTCTGTGCTGTCACAAATTTGTCCGCTCTCCACATGACTTGGGGTTGTGCCTGCAAGGGTAAATCTGTCTACCCTCTCTCCTCCCAGCATTCAACCTCCCTCTCACTCAGCCCAGTATTCAACCTGTCCTATGCTGTAATGTGAGCATAAATAACACACACCGACCCAGGTACAATGCAGCTCCCCAATAAGCTGCCCCCTTATAGGGTATAATGCTGCCCTCCATAGGGTATAATGTAGCTCCCCCATAGAATATAATGCTGCCCCCTATAGGGTATAATGTAGCACCCAATAGGGAATAATTCCTCAGGACTCACTGATATGTATAAAAAAAACACAATACTCAACCTCTCCTCCTTGCTCCCATGCTGATTCCGGCAGCAGCTCTGCTCGGATGTCAGGAGCTGCACTGCAGTCGGCCTTGCGCACAGCAGGTATGCGATGAAGCGATGTCACCGTGCACCCACTGTGTGTCAGAGGCAAGGGAAATGATGGGAGAGGGAGCATCATCTGAAGCTCTCTCCTCCATTAATGCGCACTGGGGGTGGAGCTGGTGCCGAGTCCCCCTGGCTTATGGCCCCAAAGCTGCTGCAAGGGCTGGGGGCCCCTGAGAGAGCGGGGCCCTGATCTGTGGGCCCTGATAGCAGGCAGTGTTAGCTGCAACATAAGGCAAACACTGCATGCTATTAAAGTGAAATGAAGTCATTCCTCTCCATGCCCATGGGGGTGTGGGGAAGCAGGTTGTCTGTTATGTTTGCTAATGACAGGTGTTATGAAGGCAATCCAGAAACACAGTGTGCTTAGCGATCAGAGCGCACACAGTGATCTGACAAATACCCAAAAATACAAGAACGAGCTCTGAGACGTGGAAACTCTGTAGACTGCACACCTGATCCTATCCTAAACACAACTAAAAGCGGCTGTGGATTGCGCCTAACAACTACCTAGGCAACTCGGCACAGCCTAAGAAACTAGCTAGCCTGAAGATAGAAAAATAGGCCTGACTTGCCCCAGAGAAATTCCCCAAAGGAAAAGGCAGCCCCCACACATATAATGACTGTGAGTAAGATGAAAAGACAAAACGTAGGGATGAAATAGATTCAGCAAAGTGGGGCCCGATATTCTAGGACAGAGCGAGGACAGTAAAGCGAACTTTGCAGTCTACAAAAAACCCTAAAGCAAAACCACGCAAAGGGGGCAAAAAAAAACCCACCGTGCCGAACTAACGGCACGGCGGTACACCCTTTGCGTCTCAGAGCTTCCAGCAAAACAAAAGACAAGCTGGACAGAAAAAAAGCAACAAAAAAGCAAAAAGCACTTAGCTATACAGAGCAGCAGGTCACAGGAACAATCAGGAGAAGCTCAGATCCAACACTGAAACATTGACAAGGAGCAAGGATAGCAGCATCAGGCGGAGTTAAGTAATGAAGCAGTAAACGAGCTCACCAGAACACCTGAGGGAGGAAGCTCAGAAGCTGCAGTACCACTTGTGACCACAGGAGTGAATTCAGCCACAGAATTCACAACAGTACCCCCCCCCCTTGAGGAGGGGTCACCGAACCCTCACCAGAGCCCCCAGGCCGACCAGGATGATCCGCATGAAAGGCACGAACAAGATCGGAAGCATGAACATCAGAGGCAAAAACCCAGGAATTATCTTCCTGAGCATAACCCTTCCATTTAACCAGATACTGGAGTTTCCGTCTAGAAACACGAGAATCCAAAATCTTCTCCACAATATACTCCAATTCCCCCTCCACCAAAACCGGGGCAGGAGGCTCAACAGATGGAACCATAGGTGCCACGTATCTCCGCAACAACGACCTATGGAATACATTATGTATGGAAAAGGAGTCTGGGAGGGTCAAACGAAAAGACACAGGATTGAGAACCTCAGAAATCCTATACGGACCAATAAAATGAGGTTTAAATTTAGGAGAGGAAACCTTCATAGGAATATGACGAGAAGATAACCAAACCAGATCCCCAACACGAAGTCGGGGACCCACACGGCGTCTGCGATTAGCGAAAAGTTGAGCTTTCTCCTGGGACAAGATCAAATTGTCCACTACCTGAGTCTAGATCTGCTGCAACCTATCCACCACAGAATCCACACCAGGACAGTCCGAAGACTCAACCTGTCCTGAAGAGAAACGAGGATGGAACCCAGAATTGCAAAAAAATGGAGAAACCAAGGTAGCCGAGCTGGCCCGATTATTAAGGGCGAACTCAGCCAACGGCAAAAAGGACACCCAATCATCCTGGTCTGCAGAAACAAAACATCTCAGATATGTTTCCAAGGTCTGATTGGTTCGTTCGGTCTGGCCATTAGTCTGAGGATGGAAAGCCGAGGAAAAGGATAGGTCAATGCCCATCCTACCACAAAAGGCTCGCCAAAACCTCGAAACAAACTGGGAACCTCTGTCAGAAACAATATTCTCAGGAATGCCATGCAACCGAACCACATGCTGAAAGAACAAAGGTACCAAATCAGAGGAGGAAGGCAATTTAGCCAAGGGCACCAGATGGACCATTTTAGAAAAGCGATCACAGACCACCCAAATGACTGACATCTTTTGAGAAACGGGAAGGTCAGAAATGAAATCCATCAAAATATGTGTCCAAGGCCTCTTTGGGACCGGCAAGGGCAAAAGCAACCCACTGGCACGAGAACAGCAGGGCTTAGCCCTAGCACAAATCCCACAGGACTGCACAAAAGTACGTACATCCCGTGACAGAGATGGCCACCAGAAGGATCTAGCCACTAACTCTCTGGTACCAAAGATTCCAGGATGACCAGCCAACACCGAACAATGAAGTTCAGAGATAAGTTTATTAGTCCACCTATCAGGGACGAACAGTTTCTCTGCTGGACAACGATCAGGTTTATTCGCCTGAAATTTTTGCAGCACCCGCCGCAAATCAGGGGAGATGGCAGACACAATGACTCCTTCCTTGAGGATACCCGCTGGCTCAGATAAACCCGGAGAGTCGGGCACAAAACTCCTAGACAGAGCATCCGCCTTCACATTTTTAGAGCCCGGAAGGTACGAAATCACAAAGTCGAAGCGGGCAAAAAACAACGACCAACGGGCCTGTCTAGGATTCAAGCGCTTGGCAGACTCGAGATAAGTCAAGTTCTTATGATCAGTCAATACCACCACGCGATGCTTAGCTCCTTCAAGCCAATGACGCCACTCCTCGAATGCCCACTTCATGGCCAGCAACTCTCGATTGCCCACATCATAATTACGCTCAGCAGGCGAAAACTTCCTGGAAAAGAAAGCACATGGTTTCATCACTGAACAATCAGAACCTCTCTGTGACAAAACCGCCCCTGCTCCAATCTCAGAAGCATCAACCTCGACCTGGAACGGAAGAGAAACATCTGGCTGACACAACACAGGGGCAGAACAAAAATGACGCTTCAACTCCTGAAAAGCTTCCACAGCAGCAGAAGACCAATTAACCAAATCAGCACCCTTCTTGGTCAAATCGGTCAATAGTTTGGCAATGCTAGAAAAATTACAGATGAAGCGACAATAAAAATTAGCAAAGCCCAGGAACTTTTGCAGACTTTTCAGAGATGTCGGCTGAATCCAATCCTGGATGGCTTGGACCTTAACTGGATCCTTCTCGATAGTAGAAGGGGTAAAGATGAACCCCAAAAATGAAACTTTCTGCACACCGAAGAGACACTTTGATCCCTTCACAAACAAAGAGTTAGCACGCAGGACCTGAAAAACCATTCTGACCTGCTTCACATGAGACTCCCAATCATCTGAGAAGATCAAAATGTCATCCAAGTAAACAATCAGGAATTTATCCAGATACTCACGGAAGATGTCATGCATAAAAGACTGAAACACAGATGGAGCATTGGCAAGTCCGAACGGCATCACTAGATACTCAAAATGACCCTCGGGCGTATTAAATGCAGTTTTCCATTCATCTCCTTGCCTGATTCTCACCAGATTATACGCACCACGAAGATCTATCTTAGTGAACCAACTAGCCCCCTTAATCCGAGCAAACAAGTCAGATAACAATGGCAAGGGATACTGAAATTTAACAGTGATCTTATTAAGAAGGCGGTAATCAATACACAGTCTCAGCGAACCATCCTTCTTGGCTACAAAGAAGAACCCTGCTCCCAGTGGTGATGACGATGGGCGAATATGTCCCTTCTCCAGGGATTCCTTCACATAACTGCGCATAGCGGCGTGTTCGGGCACGGATAAATTAAATAATCGACCTTTAGGGAATTTACTACCAGGAATCAAATTGATAGCACAATCACAATCCCTATGCGGAGGTAGAGCATCGGACTTGGGCTCTTCAAATACATCCTGATAATCAGACAAGAACTCTGGGACCTCAGAAGGGGTGGATGACGAAATCGACAAAAATGGAACATCACCATGTACCCCCTGACAACCCCAGCTGGATACCGACATGGAATTCCAATCCAATACTGGATTATGGGTTTGTAGCCATGGCAACCCCAACACGACCACATCATGCAGATTATGCAACGCCAGAAAGCGAATAACTTCCTGATGTGCAGGAGCCATGCACATGGTCAGCTGGGCCCAGTATTGAGGTTTATTCTTGGCCAAAGGTGTAGCATCAAATCCTCTCAATGGAATAGGACACCGCAAAGGCTCCAAGAAAAACCCACAACGTTTAGCATAATCCAAATCCATCAGATTCAGGGCAGCGCCCGAATCCACAAACGCCATGACAGAAAACGACGACAAAGAGCATATCAAGGTAATGGACAGAAGGAATTTGGACTGTACAGTACCAATGACGGCAGACCTAGCGGACCGCTTAGTGCGCTTAGGACAATCAGAAATAGCATGAGTGGAATCACCACAGTAGAAACACAGACCATTCAGACGTCTGTATTCCTGCCGTTCAACTCTAGTCATAGTCCTATCGCACTGCATAGGCTCAGGTTTAACCTCAGGCAGTACCGCCAAATGGTGCACAGATTTACGCTCGCACAAGCGTCGACCGATCTGAATGGCCAAAGACAAAGACTCATTCAAACCAGCAGGCATAGGAAATCCCACCATGACATCCTTAAGAGCCTCAGAGAGACCCTTTCTGAACAAAGCTGCCAGCGCAGATTCATTCAACTGAGTGAGTACTGACCATTTCCTAAATTTTTCAGCAATCCGAGCGCCAGGAAAAACGCATCGACACTACTCAATGCAGGGTCTCCTGGCGCAAGAGAAAATGCCCAGTCTTGAGGGTCGCCGCGCAAAAAAGAAATAATAATCAAAACCTGTTGAATAGGATTACCAGAAGAATGAGGTTTCAAGGCCAGAAATAGCTTACAATTATTTTTGAAACTTAGAAACTTAGTTCTATCTCCAAGAAACAAATCAGGAATAGGAATTCTTGGTTCTAACATAGATTTCTGATCAATAGTATCTTGAATTTTTTGTACATTTATAACGAGATTATCCATTGAAGAGCACAGACCCTGAATATCCATGTCCACACCTGTGTCCAGAATCACCCAAATGTCTAGGGGAAAAAAAAAAGTGAACACAGAGCAGAAAAAAAAAAAAAAAAATGATGTCAGAACTTTTTCTTTCCCTCTATTGAGAATCATTAGTTAGGCTCCTTGTACTGTTATGTTTGCTAATGACAGGTGTTATGAAGGCAATCCAGAAACACAGTGTGCTTAGCGATCAGAGCGCACACAGTGATCTGACAAATACCCAAAAATACAAGAACGAGCTCTGAGACGTGGAAACTATGTAGACTGCACACCTGATCCTATCCTAAACACAACTAAAAGCGGCTGTGGATTGCGCCTAACAACTACCTAGGCAACTCGGCACAGCCTAAGAAACTAGCTAGCCTGAAGATAGAAAAATAGGCCTGACTTGCCCCAGAGAAATTCCCCAAAGGAAAAGGCAGCCCCCCACATATAATGACTGTGAGTAAGATGAAAAGACAAAACGTAGGGATGAAATAGATTCAGCAAAGTGGGGCCCGATATTCTAGGACAGAGCGAGGACAGTAAAGCGAACTTTGCAGTCTACAAAAAACCCTAAAGCAAAACCACGCAAAGGGGGCAAAAAAAAACCCACCGTGCCGAACTAACGGCACGGCGGTACACCCTTTGCGTCTCAGAGCTTCCAGCAAAACAAAAGACAAGCTGGACAGAAAAAAAGCAACAAAAAAGCAAAAAGCACTTAGCTATACAGAGCAGCAGGTCACAGGAACAATCAGGAGAAGCTCAGATCCAACACTGAAACATTGACAAGTAGCAAGGATAGCAGCATCAGGCTTAGTTAAGTAATGAAGCAGTAAACGAGCTCACCAGAACACCTGAGGGAGGAAGCTCAGAAGCTGCAGTACCACTTGTGACCACAGGAGTGAATTCAGCCACAGAATTCACAACAGTTGTCCCTAGAGCGTGGGAACTTTCCTAGAAACCAGCAGAGGGCGCCTCACCGCAAATGAAGGTAAATATAGGTCATTGACCTACTTTACCTTCATTCCCCAGGGTTTTGCAGCCACGAGCACCGCTGCATTAGCAGAGCTCCTGGCTGTAAAATATTTTAACCCCATCAGATTGATTTACATCAATGCACAAGGGGGCATTCTTTGCGTCTGGAGGAGAGAAGGTTTTTCCACCAACATAGAAGAGGATTCTTTACTGTTAGGGCAGTGAGAATCTGGAATTGCTTGCCTGAGGAGGTGGTGATGGCGAACTCAGTCGAGGGGTTCAAGAGAGGCCTGGATGTCTTCCTGGAGCAGAACAATATTGTATCATACAATTATTAGGTTCTGTAGAAGGACGTAGATCTGGGTATTTATTATGATGGAATATAGGCTGAACTGGATGGACAAATGTCTTTTTTCGGCCTTACTAACTATGTTACTATGTTACTATGTATGTTACATCGTGGGACGTTACAGATCTTCGGAAGGTATGTATATTGTTGGTTTATTATTTTTTCTTTGTTACAAAGCGAGGGTCTTCAGATGGATTGAGCGTAGAATAAATTATTACAACAACCTTTGTTTTTATTTCATAAAAATACTTGTAAATAATGTGTTTGTGTTTTTCTTAACCCTTTACTACTATTGGATTAATAATGGATAGGTGTCATAATTGACGCCTCTCCATTATTAATTTGGCTTAATGTCACCTTACAATAGCAAGGTGGCATTAACCCTTCATTACCCCATATCACACCGCTACACGGGAATGGGAAGAGAGTGGCCAAGTGCCGAATAGGCGCATCTTCCAGATGTGCCTTTTCTGGGGTGGCTGGGGGCAGATGTTTTTAGCCAGGGGGGGGGGGCAATAACCATGGACCCTCTCCAGGCTATTAATATCTGCTCTCAGTCATTGGCTTTACTACTCTGGCGGAGAAAATTGCGCGGGAGGCCACGCCAATTTTTTCCGCCATTTAACCCTTTAATTTAATAGCTAGAACGGCCAAATTTTGCACATACACACTACTAACATTAGTAGTGTGGAATATGCAAAAAGAATGGGGATATGAGATGGTCTACTGTATGTAAACCATGTCTCATATCATGTCGGGTTTATGAAGGAGATGGCAAAAGCCGGCAATTGAATTACCGGCTTTAAAGCTATCTAGCACTGTATGAAGTAATAATATATATACACGTATGTTAGGACTGGCGGAACGCACCAAGAGAGATGATATAGATGCGTTCGCAGTCCGGGGTCCACCGTGCAGGTGAAACCTGCTGCTAGGAAATGACAGACTATATGGCGGTATCCAAAAGTATACACGCGTGGGTTAAACCTCACCCAGCGTGAAGAAAGCGATGCTGTTGCGTCACAGGACCGCGGTACCGCACATAGAGCGCGAGCAAGTGGTCAGCGAACTTAACCCCAACAGGGATTGTAGTCCGATTAGACCCTTGCTGGCACTACACCGCTACTGGGTGTGTAAGGAAATATATAATTATAGCACCGAAGTGCGAACTGTGCCGTGCTGGCAGGTACCACTAAGCACCCAGATGTGGGTCAGGAAGCGCACACTGGCGCGTGGCACCGCACTGGCGGTCACAGCAATAGACGCTGATACGTGTGTGACACGTTGAGTGATTAGTCGGGCGCTAGATAGCAGCCATACACCATACGCGAATAGTCATACAATAGGGTAGGGGTATTTAAAGAACGACTTGCACTCACAACAAACACACGTATTAAATTGTACACTAGCGCATGGCTGTGCGGTCATGCGCAGTTTATATAGTTGCAGGACAGGAAGTGGCCACAGAAACTTTGCCCTTCCAAGACCTGCCAAGAGGACCAATAGAATGCGCGGCAGAGTCTGAGCACATGACCCTCGATCTCCAACGGGAGATCTTGCCCTGGGCATGCTCAGTGTCCGCAGACAAGGACTTAGTCCCAGAGAAGTCCACTCGCTGCTGACCAGCACTGACTTTAATGGCAGGAGCTGAAGAAGCAGCAGTAACTCTCTGAACAAAGTGAGACCGAGCAAGACGCTGGGACCGACGTCCCTGCTGAGCAGGCTCCACTGCGGCTGGATAGGAATGGGGGACCGCAGCGGAGACGGCTCGAGATTCCCCCTGTGCAGAAGCGGGAACTCGAGACCTAACATTACTCCCCCTCCTAGGGCCCCCCCTCCTTGGGCCTCGCTACGCTCGAAGGCAGCAATGAGCTGTGGGGCCCGAATGTTTTCAGCAGGCTCCCATGACCTGTTCTCTGGACCATAACCCTTCCAATCCACCAGATAGAACTTTTTGCCGCGTACAACCTTACACCCCAAAATAGCGTTCACCTCGTAATCGTCCGTAGACGAACCCGATGTCCCGGCAGATGACTCGGAAAACAGGGATATGTATACGGGTTTCAAGAGGGACACATGAAAGGTGTCGGTGATACCCAAGCGTGGAGGAAGAGCCAGGCGGTAGACCACAGGATTAACCTGTTCGAGAACCTTGAAGGGACCCAAGTAGCGAGGAGCAAACTTAGTGGACTCAACTCGCAGCCTGATGTTACGGGCGGAGAGCCACACCAAGTCGCCAGGAGCAAAGGTCGGAGCGGGGCGCCGATGAACATCGGCGGAGGACCTCATTCTCTCCTTGGAAGCCCGAATGGCATCCTGAATGCGATCCCAAATGTCCCGTGCCTCCACAGACCAGTCTGCCACCCTGGAATCGGCGGAAGACACGGGCATGGGCACAGGTACCCGCGGATGCTGACCATAGTTAAGGAGGAATGGAGTCTGTCCAGTGGAGTCAGCTACAGCATTGTTAAGAGCAAACTCCGCCCACGGTAGCAAAGATGCCCAGTCATCTTGCTTAGCAGAGACAAAATGTCGCAGATATGTGACCAAGGTCTGGTTGGCTCTCTCCACCAACCCATTCGTCTCGGGATGATATGCCGAAGAGAGATTCAACTCGATACTGAGAAGGCGATAAAGCTCTCTCCAGAACCGAGACGCAAACTGGGGACCCTGGTCACTGACAATTTTGTCTGGCATACTGTGAAGACGGAAGATGTGTTTAACAAACAATGCTGCCAAGGCCCGTGCAGAAGGTAGCCGAGGAAGCGGCACCAAATGCACCATTTTAGAAAAATGGTCGGTGATAACCCAAATGACAGTACATCCACGTGACTTGGGCAAACCCACCACAAAGTCCATCCCGACCATCTCCCAGAGCCTGTCTGCCACCGGCAGAGGGTATAACAACCCAGCTGGCCGTTGACGGAGAGACTTATTTTTGGCACAAGAGACACATGCCCGAACGTAGTCTCCTACGTCACGAACCATATGTGGCCACCAATACATTCTCGCCAACAACTCAGATGTCCTCTTTGCCCCAAAGTGTCCACCCACTCTGGACGAATGAGCCCACGAGAGAACCTCCGGATGCAAATTGATGGGAACAAAAGTCTTGCCCGGAGGCACAGACTCAAGCGAAACCGGAGCTACGGTTCTCAGACTCTCTGAAGGGACAATGAGCCGAGGCTCGTCCTCCTCCTCCACAGTTGACACCAGGGAGCGAGAGAGAGCGTCAGCACGAATGTTCTTCTCCCCGGCGAGATAATGTAGAGTGAATTGGAACCGGGAGAAAAACAAGGACCATCTGGCCTGACGAGAATTCAGCCGCTGGGCTGTCTGCAAATAGACCAAATTCTTGTGGTCCGTGAAGACTTGGAATGGGAACTGAGCACCCTCCAAGAGATGTCTTCATTCCGAAAAGGCCAACTTCATTGCCAGCAGCTCCCTATCCCCGATGGAGTAATTTCTCTCCGCTGGTGAGAAGGTCTTTGAGAAGAAGAAGCATGGGTGCTTCCGACCTTGAGCATCCTTTTGATAGAGGACTGCTCCTGCACCAACGGATGAGGCATCCACCTCCATTAGGAATGGCTTATCCACATCGGGACGATGTAAGATGGGAGCGCTAGCAAAGTGGGACTTAATAGAAGTGAAGGCCTTGGAGACCTCTTCGGACCACAATTTAGGATTCGCTCCCTTCTTGGTGAGGGATACCAAGTGAGATACCAGGGTTGAGAAGTGGGGAATGTACTGACGATAGTAATTTATGAACCCCATAAAGCGCTGCACCGCTTTCAGAGAATGGGGTTCCTGCCAGTCCATCACTGCCTGTTGTTTGGCAGGATCCATAGCCAATCCCTGGGCCGAGATGATGTAGCCCAGGAAAGGTAAAGACTCCTGCTCAAACATACACTTCTCCAACTTGGCATAGAGGGAGTTTGCCCGTAGGAGGTCGAAGACTTTGCAAACATCTCTCCGGTGGGAGTCAATATCTGGAGAGTAGATGAGAATATCATCCAGATAGACTACGACCGAGGTGGAAAGCATATCCCGGAAGATATCGTTCACAAAGTCTTGGAAAATGGCTGGGGCATTACAGAGCCCGAAGGGCATCACCAGATATTCATAGTGCCCATCCCTGGTGTTAAAGGCCGTCTTCCATTCGTCCCCCTCACGGATGCGAATCAGGTTGTAAGCACCCCGCAGATCTAATTTAGTAAATGCCCTTGCTCCCCAAAGTCTATCGAATAACTCAGATATCAAGGGCAAAGGATACTTATTCTTAACGGTGATGGCGTTAAGACCCCTGTAGTCTATGCATGGGCGCAATTCCCCATTCTTCTTCTGCACGAAGAAGAACCCTGCCCCAGCAGGTGACACCGACTTCCTAATGAATCCTCTTGCCAGATTTTCCTGGATGTACTGTGACATTGCCTCCGTCTCCGGGAGAGATAGCGGATAAACTCGACCCCGGGGAGGCTCAGCACCAGGCAAGAGATCAATAGGACAGTCATAGGGGCGATGAGGCGGAAGGACCTCCACCGCCTTTTTGGAGAACATGTCTGCATAAGACCAATACTGCTTGGGGAGAGAGGATAGATCTGCGGGTACCTCAGTAGTAGCAACCTGAACGCACTCCCTCTGACACCTACCCCCACAAGATTCACCCCAACCCAGAATTCTGCCTGAGGACCACTCGATATGAGGAGAGTGGTACCGTAGCCAAGGTATTCCCAACAGGACCTCATCAATTCCTTCCGGAATGACGAGCAGAGAAATTATCTCCTGATGAGATGGCGACATGGACAGAGTAAAAGGGATGGTCTGGTGTGTTATCTGTGAGGGAAATGTCGACCCATTCACCACTCGCACCGTTACTGGTTGAGCAAGCATTACCAGGGGTATTGCGTGATGTTGGGCGAAGGCAGAAGACATAAAATTGCCCTCCGCCCCAGAATCCATGCAGAGCACTACCGAGTGGGAGAATGAGCCAATAGTAATTGTCCCCTTAAAGGACAACTTAGAGGCAAACGTCGCCGTGTCTAGTGTACCTCCACCTACTACCACTAGACGCTGACGTTTCCTCGACCGCTGAGGACATCTGGTGGCTAGATGTCCTGACTGCTGGCAAACATGACAGACCCTGAGTGCACAAGCGGTCCGGGACTTAGATCCTGCTTGTGACACTTCCCTGGCCTCATGTGGCTCAGGAACCAGGACCGGAGATTCCAGAGGTTTGGCGAAAGTAGGAGCCAGCCGAAACCTCTGCCTACACTGGGCTCGCTCTAACCTCCGCTCGTTAAAACGGAGGTCAATTCGAGTGGAGACAGTTATTAACTCCTCCAGTGTGGCAGGAATCTCCCTAGTGGCCAGAGCGTCCTTTACGTGGTCAGCCAAGCCCCTCCAAAATATGGGGATAAGAGCTTTATCCGACCAATCCAGCTCAGATGCTAAGGTGCGGAATTGGACGGCAAAATGACTGACCAAGGACTCACCCTGAGTTAATGCCAGCAATTGGAACGCAGTATCATGGGTGACTTGAGGTCCTAAAAAGACCTGTTTCAGAGTGCTCAGAAACAGCGGAGCACTCTGCACCACATGATCGCCACGCTCCCACAGCGGCGTAGCCCATTCCAACGCCCTGTCCGACAATAGAGACAGAATATATCCCACCTTAGCCCGCTCTGTGGGAAAACGTGCAGCCAGGAGCTCGAAGTGAATAGAGCACTGACTCACAAATCCCCTACAAAACTTGCTATCACCAGAAATTTTTTCTGGCAGCGGGAGGCGAGATAATGTCGGAACAGGGGTGGCAATGAACATAGTAGCTGCAGCCACGCTGGCAGCCTGTACAGCTACTGCAGTAACATCCACTGCTGAAGTCGCGCTCTCGAGAGCCGCCAACCTACCCTCCAGCTGCTGGATATACCGCAGAGATTGCTGTTTGTCTGTCATCACTAGCCAGACCCTGGCGCTAGTGTAATGTTAGGACTGGCGGAACGCACCAAGAGAGATGATATAGATGCGTTCGCAGTCCGGGGTCCACCGTGCAGGTGAAACCTGCTGCTAGGAAATGACAGACTATATGGCGGTATCCAAAAGTATACACGCGTGGGTTAAACCTCACCCAGCGTGAAGAAAGCGATCCTGTTGCGTCACAGGACCGCGGTACTGCACATAGAGCGCGAGCAAGTGGTCAGCGAACTTAACCCCAACAGGGATTGTAGTCCGATTAGACCCTTGCTGGCACTACACCGCTACTGGGTGTGTAAGGAAATATATAATTATAGCACCGAAGTGCGAACTGTGCCGTGCTGGCAGGTACCACTAAGCACCCAGACGTGGGTCAGGAAGCGCACACTGGCGCGTGGCACTGCACTGGCGGTCACAGCAATAGACGCTGATACGTGTGTGACACGTTGAGTGATTAGTCGGGCGCTAGATAGCAGCCATACACCATACGCGAACAGTCATACAATAGGGTAGGGGTATTTAAAGAACGACTTGCACTCACAACAAACACACGTATTAAATTGTACACTAGCGCATGGCCGTGCGGTCATGCGCAGTTTATATAGTTGCAGGACAGGAAGTGGCCACAGAAACTTTGCCCTTCCAAGACCTGCCAAGAGGACCAATAGAATGCGCGGCAGAGTCTGAGCACATGACCCTCGATCTCCAACGGGAGATCTTGCCCTGGGCATGCTCAGTGTCCGCAGACAAGGACTTAGTCCCAGAGAAGTCCACTCGCTGCTGACCAGCACTGACTTTAATGGCAGGAGCTGAAGAAGCAGCAGTAACTCTCTGAACAGAGTGAGACCGAGCAAGACGCTGGGACCGACGTCCCTGCTGAGCAGGCTCCACTGCGGCTGGATAGGAATGGGGGACCACAGCGGAGACGGCTCGAGATTCCACCCTGTGCAGAAGCGGGAACTCGAGACCTAACACACGTATGTGTCTACTGACATATATATATATATACACAGTATATATGTTTTTATGTTTTTTTTAACACATGGATCCCTTGTATATCCGTATGTCGGTTTGCACACCTGCGAGAAAAACACGCAGTACGGATGACATGCGGATTACATACGGAGGATGCCATGCGCAAAATACGCTAACACACCCTGCCTACGGAGGAGCTACGGACCACTATTTTGGGGACTTTTCTGCATATTACTGCCGTAATATATGGACCGTATTGTCTTACGCCAAGTGTGACGCCGGACTAAAAATGTATTTCTTTTAGCATTGCTTGAAGGCAACCTGTCACCTCAAGAATTACAACTTACATGCAGCTATGGTGGTAATCTGCAGGTAAATAGCTTTTAAACACTGTATGGTTTTTTACTGGAGCAGCAGCTACAGGGAGAATAGTAAGTTTTATTTTTCATATAGACATTCACTTCTAGTTACCTGAGTGGTGCTGGGAAACCTTACAGTCTTCGCTCATGAAACATTATCAGCACTATAAAATCACCATATCAACGAGTAAGAGGTTCAAAATTTAGAAACCTTGGCATTTGTCGCTCAATTAATGCCACCATAACATGACATAGATGAAACCCCATTTAGAAAGAGGATTACACTTACCCTTGGCTTTTACATCATCTATGAAGTGAATAAGAAAAAATATATTTCAATCCATAATAGAATAAGGATAATTAGAAAGGATGTACAAGGATGTTTCTGTTTTACCCTCATGCTTGGCAGGCATAGTAAATGACAGAACGGTCAGACTGTGCTGCAGGATGGAAGACTGAACATTTCTGAACCCATGTGCCACTATGGCTCCAAGGGAGACTGCTGGAAGTATTTCCAATGTTGTCAATGAATTGAGTGGTTGAATAATTCTCTTGTTTAAATATATTCTGGAATTATTTATCCATGATCCTTTTTTGTCTAACACTTGAAGTCTTTCTTAGCAAGCAGATGGACTCCATCACTTCCAAGATCTATTCCTTCCCTAGCCTCTATTTCACAACGCAGAAATGTATAATTACTGTTACTTTGAAGGCAACCTGTCCCCTCAAGAAATAAACTTACATGCAGCTATAGTGGTAATCTGCAGGTAAATATCGTATCGAGTTTACACCCTGTATAGTTGGCTTAATGGAGCAGCAGCTTCAGGGAGAAAACTAAGTTTTATTCTCCTTGTAGCCACTCACCCCTAGTTACTTGGGCATCTCAAGGAAATTTTCATTCATCACTCACAAAGAGATTTACACTTACCATAGTTTTTTTCATCATCTATGAAATAAATGAGAAAAAAATATATTTCAATACATAACAGAATGTCAATAATTAGACAGGAGGCAGAAAACTTCTGCTTTACTCTCATTCTTGGTAGGCATAGTATATAGTCACAGGGCTGAGCAGTAAATGGAAGAACAGTCAGACTTTACACAGATGGCTGACTGATCTTGCTTGAACCCATGTGCCGCAATGGCTCCAAGAAGGCCTGCTGAAAATATATCCAATGTTGGCAATGAATTGAGTGGCTGCATCATCCTCTCGTTTAAATACTGTCTGGAATTATTTATCCATGATCCTCAGTTGTCTGACTCTTCAAGTCTTTCTCAGGAACAAGATGGCCTCTATTATCCTTGGGCTCCATTCATCCCCAAGCCTTTATTTCACAGTCCAAAAATGTATTACTTTTATTATTGCTTGAAGGCAACTTGTCTCCTCAAGAATTACAACTTACATGCAGCTATGGTTGTAATCTGCTTTTAAACCCTGTATAGTTTTTATTTATTGCAGCAGAAGCTACAGGGAGAACAGTTTTATTTTTCCTATAGACATTCACTTGTAGTTACCGGAGTGGTGCTGGGAAACCTGACAGTCATCTCTCATGAAACATTATCAGCACTGTAAATCCACCATATCAACGGGTAAGATGATCAAAATTGAGAAAACTTGGCTTTTGTCATTCTCTCCATGCCACCACAACCTGACATAGATGAAACCCAATTTATAAAGAGGATTACACTTACCATAGGTTTTTACATCATCTATGAAATGAATAAGAAAAAATATATTTTAATACATAACAGAATAAGGATAATTAGACAGGAGGTACAACGTGTTAGGTGTCGAGTTCCTGCCGCTGCACAGGGGGAATCTCAAACCATCTCCGCTGTGGTCTCCTATTCTCCTCCAGCCACAGTGGAGCCTGCTTAGCAGAGATGTTGGTCCCAGCATCTGGCTCAAGCTGATACTGTGCGGTTGGTTACTGCTGTCCTTCCAGGCTCAGCCATTGTAAGTAACCATTACTGATCAGCGGCGAGCAGGCATCCCTGGGACTAAGTACTGCTTTTCTTCTTCTGAACATGCTCAAGGGACAACCTCTCATTGGAGGTCAGGGGTCACATGCTCAGGTCCTGTAGCAGCTCCTATTGGACCACTAAGAAGGTCCTGGAGAGCTTCCACTATAAATGGTTCACATGGCCGCATGACCATGCGCTAGTATAAACTTATTAATGTGTTTGTGTGGATGAATGCCTGTTGATGGATGAAAGCTCTGAATCATTCACATCCCTAGTGTTGTTGACTGTTCGCGAATGGTGGAAGCTACCTAGCGCCTGACAGTGCTATCCCACACAGCTAGCACACGATACAGCGTCTGATAACAGTGACCGCCAGTGCGGTGCCGTGCGCTAATAGAGCGCTTTCCTGGCCCAAGTCTGGGTGGTTAATGGCGTCCGCCAGAGCGGCACTGCACGCACTCTTGTGCAGTAAACTATTAGTTCTGTTAATTTCTGACACCCCAGTAGCGGTGTTGAGCACAAGAAATCTAGAGGAACTCTTTCCCTGAGTCTTGGGACAGAGTTCTCTGACTCTTTGCTTGCGCTCTTTGTGCAGTACCGTGGCTTTATGATGCATCAGGGTTCGCTTCCTTACGGGTGAAGCTAACTTGTGTGTGTATCCACATTATACCGCCTTATAGTCCGTCATTACTCAGCAGGAGGCTCCATCTCTGCACAGTGGACCCCTGGCTGCGAATGCAACTTATACCATCCTTATAATTGTTTGGTGCGTTCCGCTAGCCCTAACACAAAGTTTGTGTTTTATGGCAGAACGGTCAGACTGTGCTGCAGGATGGCAGACTGAACATGTCTGAGCCCGTGTGCCACTATGGCTACAAGGGAGGCTGCTGGAAATATATCCAATGTTGGCAATGAATTGAATGGTTGAATAATTCTCTTGTTTTAATATTTTCTGGAATAATTTATCCATGACCCTTCTTTGTCTAACTCTTGAAGTCTTTCTCAGCAACCAGATGGACTCTATCATTTTCAAGCTCTATTCCTTCCCTAGCCTCTATTTCACAACCCAGAAATGAATTGTATTATTACTGTTACTTTGAAGGCAACCTGTTTTTAGGGCTAGTGGAATGCACCAAATAATAATATGGAAGGTGTAAGGTGCGTTCGAAGCCTGGGATCCACCGTGCAGAGAAACTCCTGCTGCTAGGAAATGGCAGGCAATGTATGGCAGTATAACATGATCACACACGGGTTAGCTTCACCCAGTATGAACAAGAAGACTGTTGCTTCACAGGGCCGCCGAACCACAAAGAGAACACTAGGTTGAGGTCACAGAACTCTGCCCCAAGGACTGGGGGAAGAGTCCCTCTACACCACTAGTGCTCTGCGCCGCTACTGCGGTGCCAGGGAGAACTAAATTAACATTTATCGCATGAGAGTGTGTACAGCGCCACTCTGGCGGATGCCACTAACCACCCTGACTAGGGCCAGAAAAGAGCACTGATTGTGCATGACGCCACACTGGCGGTCGCTGCTGGTTTGATGCTGTAGATCTGTGCTATTGTTCTGGGTAGCACTGTCAGGTGCTAGATTGCTCCATCATTCTCGATCATTCAACAACACTAGGAATGGGTATGATTAGGAGCATTCACCAGAACAGGCATACATCCACACACACACAATAACAGGTATATACTAGCGCATAGCCGTGCGGCCATGCAAAACCTTTATAGCAGAAGCTTTCCGGAACCTTCCTAGTGGACCAATAGAAGCTGCTATAGGACCTGAACATGTGACCCCCGACCTCCAATGAGAGGTCATCCCTTGGGCATGCTCAGAAGAAGAAAATCAGGACATAGTCCCAGGAGCGCATGCTCGCCTCTGCTTAGTGCTGGTTACAATGGCTGAGCCTGGAAGGGCAGCAGTAACCAAACTCACAGTATCTTCCTGAGCCAGACGCTGGGACCGACGTCTCTGCTGAGCAAGCTCCAGTGCGGCTGGAGGACAATGGGAGACCGCAGCGGAGATAGTTCGAGATTCCCCCTGTGCAGCGGAGGGAACTTGACACCTAACAACTGTCCCCTCAACAATAAACTTGCATAAAGCTATAGTGGCAATCTGCAGGTAAATATTGCATCGAGTTTACACCCTGTATAGATGGCTTACTGGAGCAGCAGCTTCAGGGAGAAAATTATGTTTGGTTCTCCCTGGAGCCACTCACCTCTAGTTACTTGGGTAGTTCAAGGAAAGTTTACAATCATCACTCACTAAACAATAAAGTTGTGAAAGCAACAAACAAGTGGTTCAAAAAAGAGAAACTTTGGCTGCTGTCTTCCTATTTATGTCTCCGCAACCTGCTAGAAATGAAACCACATTTATAAAGTGGATTAAACTTACCATAGACTTTATTATAATCTATAAAACAAATGAGAAAAAAATACATTTCAATAAATAACAAAATGGGAATAATTAGGAATAGTCTTTATTTACAAGGTTGAGCAGTAAACGGCAGAACAATCAGATGGTGCAGCAGGATGGATAACTGATCATGTTTGAATCCATGTGTCACTAAGGCTCCAGGGAGGCTTCTGAGAATGTATCCTACATTGGCAGTAAACTGACTTGCTGCATCATTCGTTTAAATATTTTCGGGAATTATGTATCCATAATCTTTATTTGTCCAACTCTTGAAGTCTTTCTCAGCCACAAGATTAACTCTGTTATCCTTAGGCTTCATGCTTTCCTTAGCCTTTAATTTATAGCTCTTAAATGTATTTCAATTATTATTGATACTTTGAAGGCAACCTATCACCTCAAGAAATACAAGCTAAATGCAGCTGTAATGGTAATCTGCTGGGGATACAGTGGGGAAAAAAGATTTTAGTCAGCCATTAAATGTGCAAGTTCTCTCATTTAAAAAGATGGAAGCGGCCTGTAATTGACATTATAGGTAGACCACAGCTATGAGAGTCAAAATTGAGAAAACAAATCAAGAAAATCATCTTGTCTGATTTGGCAAGATTTATTTTGCATATTATGGTAGAAAATAAGTATTTTGTCACCTAAAAACATGCGAGATTCTGGTTCTCACAGACCTGTAACTTTTTGTTTAAGAGGCTCCTCTGTCCCCCACTCATTAACTGTAGTAATGGCACCTGTTTGAACTTGTTATCAGTATAAAAGACACCTGTCCACATCCTCAAACAGACACACTCCAAACGCCACTGTGGTGAACACGGAAGAGCTATCGATGAACACTAAAAACAAAATTGTAATCCTGCACCAGGCTGGGAAGACTGAATCTGCAATAGGCATGCAGCTTGCTATGAAGAAATCAATTGTGGGAACAATAATAAGAAAATGGAAGACATAAAAGACCACTGATAATCTCCCTCTATTTGGGCACCTTTCAAGATCTCAACCCATGGAGTCAAAATGATCAAAAGAACGGTGAGCAAAGATCCCACGGGGGAAACTAGTGAATGACCTGCATAGAGCTAGGACCACCTTAACAGAGGCTTCCATCAGTAACACACTACACCGTCAGTGACTCAGATCCTGCAGTGCTAGATGTGTCCCCCTGCTTAAGTCAGTACGTGTCCGGGCACGTCTGAAGTTTGCTAGAGAGCATTTAGATCATCCGGAAGAGTATTGGTAGAATGTCATGTGGTCTGATAAAACCAAAGTAGAACTGATTGGTAGAAACAAAACTCTTGTTTGGTGGCGACAGAATGCTGAGTTGCATCCAAAGAACATCATACCTACTGTGAAACATGGGGGTGAAAACATCATGATTTGGGCTATTTCTCTGCAAACGGACCAGGGTGACTGATCCGTGAACATGAAAGAATGAATGGGGACATGTATCTTGAGATTTTGAGTGCAAACGTCCTTTCATCAGCAAGGACATTGGAGATGAAACGTGTATGGATCTTTCAGCATGATAATAATCCCAAGCACACCACTAGAGCAATGAACAATTGGCTTAGTAAGAAGCATATGAAGGTCCTGGATTGACCTAGCCAGTCTCCAGATCTCAACCCCACAGAAAACCTTTGGAGGGAGATGAAAGTCTGTGTTTCCCAGCGATAGGCCCAACATATCACTGCTCTAGAGGAGATGTGCATGGAGGTATGGGCTAATATACCACCAACAGTGTCTGCCCACCTTGTGAAGACATACAGAAAACGTTTGACCATTGTCAATGGCAGCAAAGGAAATATAACAAAATATTGAAATTAACATTTGTTAACCCCTTTCTGACCTCGGACGGGATAGTACGTCCGAGGTCAGATCCCCTGCTTTGATGCAGGGCTGCGCGATGAGCCCGCATCAAAGCTGGGACATGTCAGCTGTTTTGAACAGCTGACATGTGCCCGTAATAGGTGCGGGCAGAATCGCGATCTGCCCGCACCTATTAACTAGTTAAATGCCGCTGTCAAACGCAGACAGCGGCATTTAACTAACACTTCCGGCCGGGCGGCCGGAAATGATCGCATCGCCGACCCCCGTCACATGATCGGAGGTCGGCGATGCTTCAGAATAGTAACCATAGAGGTCCTTGAGACCTTTATGGTTACTGATCCCCGGCAGCTGTGAGCGCCACCCTGTGGTCGGCGCTCACAGCACACCTGCAACTCTGCTACATAGCAGCAATCTGATGATCGCTGCTATGTAGCAGAGCCGATCGTGCTGTGCCTGCTTCTAGCCTCCCATGGAGGCTATTGAAGCATGGCAAAAGTAAAAAAAAAGTAAAAACAAATGTGAAAAAAATAAAAAAAATATAAAAGTTTAAATCACCCCCCTTTCGCCCCAATCAAAATAAATGAATAAAAAAAAAATCAAATCTACACATATTTGGTATCGCCGCGCTCAGAATCGCCCGACCTATCAAATAAAAAAAGCATTAACCTGATCACTAAACGGCGTAGTGAGAAAAAATGCGAAACGCCAGAATTACGTTTTTTTGGTCGCCGCAACATTGTATTAAAATGCAATAACGGGCGATCAAAAGAACCTATCTGCACCAAAATGCTATCATTAAAAACATCATCTCGGCACGCAAAAAATAAGCCCTCAACCGACCCCATATCATGAAAAATGGAGACGCTACGAGTATCGGAAAATGGCGCAATTTTTTTTTTTTAGCAAAGTTTGGAATTTGTTTTCACCACTTAGGTAAAAAATAATCTAGTCATGTTAGGTGTCTATGAACTCGTACTGAACTGGAGAATCATAATGTCAGGTCAGTTTTAGCATTTAGTGAACCTAGCAAAAAAGCCAAACAAAAAACAAGTGTGGGATTGCACTTTTTTTGCAATTTCACCGCACTTGGAATGTTTTTCCCGTTTTCTAGTACACGACATGCTAAAATCAATGATGTCGTTCAAAAGTACAACTCGTCCCACAAAAAATAAGCCCTCACATGGCCAAATTGACGGAAAAATAAAAAAGTTATGGCTCTGGGAAGGAGAGGAGTGAAAAACGAGCACGGAAAAACGAAAAATCCCAAGGTCATGAAGGGGTTAATGATCAAATACTTATTTTCCACCATAATTAAAAAAATATATCTTCCAAATTTGACTCTCATAGTTGTGGTCTACCTATGAGATCAATTACAGGCCTCTCTCATCTTTTAAAGTGGGAGAACTTGCACAATTGGTGGCTGACTAAAAACTTAGCCGATCAGGCTATGCCAGCTTCTAGCCTCCCATGGAGGCTATTGAAGCATGGCACAAGTAAAAAAAAAATGTTTTTAAAAATATGAAAAAAATATAAAAAATATAAAAGTTTAAATCACCCCCCTTTCGCCCCATCCTAATAAAACAATAAAAAAAAAACCAAACCTACACGTATTTGGTATCGCCGTGTTCAGAATCGCCCGATCTATCAATTAAAAAAAAGCATTAACCTGATCGCTAAACGGCGTAGCGAGAAAAAAATCCGAAACGCCAGAATTACGTTTTTTTGGTCGCCGCGACATTGCATTAAAATGCAATAACAGGCGATCAAAAGAACGTATCTGCGCAAAAATGGTATCATTAAAAACATCAGCTCGGCACGCAAAAAATAAGCCCTCACCCGACCCCAGATCACGAAAAATGGAGACGCTACGAGTATCGGAAAATGGCACTTTTTTTTTTTTTTTTTTTTTTTTAGCAAAGTTTGGAATTTTTTTTCACCACTTAGATAAAAAATAACCTAGTCATGTTAGGTGTCTATGAACTCGTAATGACCTAGAGAATCATAATGGCAGGTTAGTTTTAGCATTTAGTGAACCTAGCAAAAAAGCCAAACAAAAAACAAGTGTGGGATTGCACTTTTTTTGCAATTTCACCGCACTTGGAATTTTTTTCCCATTTTCTAGTAAAAGACATGGTAAAACCAATGCTGTTGTTCAAAAGTACAACTTGTCCCGCAAAAAATAAGCCCTCACATGACCATATTGACGGAAAAATAAAAAAGTTATGGCTCTGGGAAGGAGGGAAGCAAAAAACGAACACGCAAAAATGAAAAAGGGCCGCGACTTGAAGGGGTTAAGGTCCTCGAACAGGTTAATCCTGTGGTCTATCGTTTAGCCCTTCCGCCATGCCTGGGTATCACCGACACCTTTCATGTGTCCCTCTTGAAACCCGTATACATGTCCCGGTTTTCCGAGTCATCTGCTGGGACATCGTGTTCGTCTACGGACGATTACGAGGTGAATGCTATTTTGGGGTGCAAGGTGGTAAAAAATTTTATTTGGTGGACTGGAAGGGTTATGGTCCTGAGGACAGGTCCTGGGAGCCTGTTGAGCACATTCAGGCTCCGCAGCTCATTGCTGCCTTTGAGCGTAGCGAGGTCCAAGGAGGGGGGGTAATGTTAGGGGTCGAGTTCCCGCCTCTGCACAGGGAGAATCTCGGGCCATCTCCGCTGCGGTCTCCCATTCCTCTCCTGCCGCAGTTGAGCCTGCTCAGCGGAGACGTCAGTCCAAGCGTCTTGCTCAGTCCCACTCTGTACAAAGAGTTACTGCTACCTTTCCTGCTTCTGCCATTGAAGTCAGTGCTGGGCAGCGGCGAGCAAACGCTTCTGCGACTAAGTCCTGCTTTTCTCATTCTGAGCATGCCCTGAGTAAGATCTCTCAGTGGAGATCGAGGGTCACATGGTAGGAAGGTCCTATAGCTGCTAGGACTAACTCCTGCTTTTCACACACTGAGCATGCCCAGGGTAAGATCTCTCAGTGGAGATCTAGGGTCACATGCTCAGTTATGGCAGTCTCTCATTGGTCCTTCTAGGAAGGTCTTTTACTTGCTGCAGCTATATAAGGCTCGCATGGCCGCACGGCCATGCGCTAGTATCAATGCATGACATGAGTTTTGCGCCAGTGTGGTCACGCTTGTGTGTATTCAGGGACCCGGCTGAAATAAGCCACTAGAATACCGGCACCTCCAGTGATGAGATTGTGTGTTTGGTTACAGGGACCCGGCTGAAATAAGCCACTAGAATACCGGCACCTCCGGTGAGGAGATTGTATGTTTGCCTCCTGGACTGCGTGACCACAAGCTGCTATCTGCTCAGCAGTTACTGTGTATTCCTGTGGAGTTTAACAGGACACAGTCCTTTCCTTATAGCGACTCTGTGAAGCAACAGAGTTCGCTTCTACCGCCATATCGTGCCGCTGTTTGCCAGCAGCAGGTTCTTTTCCTGCACGGTGGACCCCGGGCTGCGAACGCACCAAATAACATCTCTATATTTACTCGGTGCATTCCGCCAGCCCTAACAACGTGTTTGTGTGGATGAAAGCTCTGAATCATTCACATCCCTAGTGTTGTTGACTGTTCGCAAATGGTGGAAGCTACCTAGCGCCTGACAGTGCTATCCCACACAGCTAGCACACGATACAGCGTCTGATAACAGTAACCGCCAGTGCAGCGCCGTACGCTAATAGAGCGCTTTCCTGGCCCAAGTCAGGGTGGTAAGTGGCGTCCATCAGAGCGGCACTGCACGCACTCTTGTGCAGTAAATTATTAGTTCTGTTAATTTCCGACACCCCAGTAGCGGTGTCGAGCGCAAGAGATCTAGAGGTACTCTTTCCCTGAGTCTTGGGACAGAGTTCTCTGACGCTTTGCCTGCGCTCTTTGTGCAGTACCATGGCTCTATGATGCAACAGGGTTTGCTTCCTTCATACCGGGTGAAGCTATCCTGTGTGTGTATCCACATTATACCGCCTTATAGTCCGTCATTACTCAGCAGGAGGCTCCATCTCTGCACAGTGGACCCCAGGCTGCGAACGCAACTGATACCATCCTTATAATTATTTGGTGCGTTCCGCTAGCCCTAACACAAAGTTTGTGTTTTATGGCAGAATGGTCAGACTGTGCTGCAGGATAGCAGACTGAACATGTCTGAGCCCATGTGCCTCTATGGCTACAAGGGAGGCTGCTGAAAATATATCCAATGTTGGCAATGAATTGAATGGTTGAATAATTCTCTTGTTTAAATATTTTCTGGAATAATTTATCCATGACCCTTCTTTGTCTAACTCTTGAAGTCTTTCTCAGCAACCAGATGGACTCCATCATTTTCAAGCTCTATTCCTTCCCTAGCCTCTATTTCACAACCCAGAAATGAATTGTATTATTACTGTTACTTTGAAGGCAACCTGTTGTTAGGGCTAGTGGAATGCACCAAATAATAATATGGAAGGTGTAAAGTGCGTTCAAAGCCCGGGGTCCACCGTGCAGAGAAACTCCTGCTGCTAGGAAATAGCAGGCAATGTATGGCAGTATGACGTGATCCCACATGGGTTAGCTTCACCCGGTATGAACAAGAAGACTTTTGCTTCACAGGGCCGCCGAACCACAAAGAGAACACTAGGTTGAGGTCACAGAACTCTGCCCCAAAGACTGGGGGAAGAGTCCCTCTAGACCACTAGTGCTCTGCGCCACTACTGCGGTGCCAGTGAGAACTAAATTAACATTTATCGCATGAGTGTGGGTACAGCGCCACTCTGGCGGATGCCATTAACCACCCTGACTAGGGCCAGAAAAGAGCACTGATTGTGCACGACGCCGCACTGGCGGTCGCTGCTGGTTTGATGCTGTAGATCTGTGCTATTGTTCTGGGTAGCACTGTCAGGTGCTAGATTGCTCCATCATTCTCGATCATTCAACAACACTAGGAATGGGTATGATTAGGAGCATTCACCAGAACAGGCATACATCCACACACACACAATAACAGGTATATACTAGCGCATAGCCGTGCGGCCATGCAAAACCTTTATAGCAGAAGCTTTCCGGAACCTTCCTAGTGGACCAATAGAAGCTGCTATAGGACCTGAACATGTGACCCCCGACCTCCAATGAGAGGTCATCCCTTGGGCATGCTCAGAAGAAGAAAATCAGGACATAGTCCCAGGAGCGCATGCTCGCCTCTGCTTAGTGCTGGTTACAATGGCTGAGCCTGGAAGGGCAGCAGTAACCAAACTCACAGTATCTTCCTGAGCCAGACGCTGGGACCGACGTCTCTGCTGAGCAAGCTCCAGTGCGGCTGGAGGACAATGGGAGACCGCAGCGGAGATAGTTCGAGATTCCCCCTGTGCAGCGGAGGGAACTTGACACCTAACAACTGTCCCCTCAACAATAAACTTGCATAAAGCTATAGTGGCAATCTGCAGGTAAATATTGCATCGAGTTTACACCCTGTATAGATGGCTTACTGGAGCAGCAGCTTCAGGGAGAAAATTATGTTTGGTTCTCCCTGGAGCCACTCACCTCTAGTTACTTGGGTAGTTCAAGGAAAGTTTACAATCATCACTCACTAAACAATAAAGTTGTGAAAGCAACAAACAAGTGGTTCAAAAAAGAGAAACTTTGGCTGCTGTCTTCCTATTTATGTCTCCGCAACCTGCTAGAAATGAAACCACATTTATAAAGTGGATTAAACTTACCATAGACTTTATTATAATCTATAAAACAAATGAGAAAAAAATACATTTCAATAAATAACAAAATGGGAATAATTAGGAATAGTCTTTATTTACAAGGCTGAGCAGTAAACGGCAGAACAATCAGATGGTGCAGCAGGATGGATAACTGATCATGTTTGAATCCATGTGTCACTAAGGCTCCAGGGAGGCTTCTGAGAATGTATCCTACATTGGCAGTAAACTGACTTGCTGCATCATTCGTTTAAATATTTTCGGGAATTATGTATCCATAATCTTTATTTGTCCAACTCTTGAAGTCTTTCTCAGCCACAAGATTAACTCTGTTATCCTTAGGCTTCATGCTTTCCTTAGCCTTTAATTTATAGCTCTTAAATGTATTTCAATTATTATTGATACTTTGAAGGCAACCTATCACCTCAAGAAATACAAGCTAAATGCAGCTGTAATGGTAATCTGCTGGGGATACAGTGGGGAAAAAAGATTTTAGTCAGCCATTAAATGTGCAAGTTCTCTCATTTAAAAAGATGGAAGCGGCCTGTAATTGACATTATAGGTAGACCACAGCTATGAGAGTCAAAATTGAGAAAACAAATCAAGAAAATCATCTTGTCTGATTTGGCAAGATTTATTTTGCATATTATGGTAGAAAATAAGTATTTAGTCACCTAAAAACATGCGAGATTCTGGTTCTCACAGACCTGTAACTTTTTGTTTAAGAGGCTCCTCTGTCCCCCACTCATTAACTGTAGTAATTGCACATGTTTGAACTTGTTATCAGTATAAAAGACACCTGTCCACATCCTCAAACAGACACACTCCAAACGCCACTGTGGTGAACACGGAAGAGCTATCGATGAACACTAAAAACAAAATTGTAATCCTGCACCAGGCTGGGAAGACTCAATCTGCAATAGGCATGCAGCTTGCTATGAAGAAATCAATTGTGGGAACAATAATAAGAAAATGGAAGACATAAAAGACCACTGATAATCTCCCTCTATTTGGGCACCTTTCAAGATCTCAACCCATGGAGTCAAAATGATCAAAAGAACGGTGAGCAAAGATCCCACGGGGGAAACTAGTGAATGACCTGCATAGAGCTAGGACCACCTTAACAGAGGCTTCCATCAGTAACACACTACACCGTCAGTGACTCAGATCCTGCAGTGCTAGATGTGTCCCCCTGCTTAAGTCAGTACGTGTCCGGGCACGTCTGAAGTTTGCTAGAGAGCATTTAGATCATCCGGAAGAGTATTGGTAGAATGTCATGTGGTCTGATAAAACCAAAGTAGAACTGATTGGTAGAAACAAAACTCTTGTTTGGTGGCGACAGAATGCTGAGTTGCATCCAAAGAACATCATACCTACTGTGAAACATGGGGGTGAAAACATCATGATTTGGGCTATTTCTCTGCAAACGGACCAGGGTGACTGATCCGTGAACATGAAAGAATGAATGGGGACATGTATCTTGAGATTTTGAGTGCAAACGTCCTTTCATCAGCAAGGACATTGGAGATGAAACGTGTATGGATCTTTCAGCATGATAATAATCCCAAGCACACCACTAGAGCAATGAACAATTGGCTTAGTAAGAAGCATATGAAGGTCCTGGATTGACCTAGCCAGTCTCCAGATCTCAACCCCACAGAAAACCTTTGGAGGGAGATGAAAGTCTGTGTTTCCCAGCGATAGGCCCAACATATCACTGCTCTAGAGGAGATGTGCATGGAGGTATGGGCTAATATACCACCAACAGTGTCTGCCCACCTTGTGAAGACATACAGAAAACGTTTGACCATTGTCAATGGCAGCAAAGGAAATATAACAAAATATTGAAATGAACATTTGTTAACCCCTTTCTGACCTCGGACGGGATAGTACGTCCGAGGTCAGATCCCCTGCTTTGATGCAGGGCTGCGCGATGAGCCCGCATCAAAGCTGGGACATGTCAGCTGTTTTGAACAGCTGACATGTGCCCGTAATAGGTGCGGGCAGAATCGCGATCTGCCCGCACCTATTAACTAGTTAAATGCCGCTGTCAAACGCAGACAGCGGCATTTAACTAACACTTCCGGCCGGGCGGCCGGAAATGATCGCATCGCCGACCCCCGTCACATGATCGGAGGTCGGCGATGCTTCAGAATAGTAACCATAGAGGTCCTTGAGACCTCTATGGTTACTGATCCCCGGCAGCTGTGAGCGCCACCCTGTGGTCGGCGCTCACAGCACACCTGCAACTCTGCTACATAGCAGCAATCTGATGATCGCTGCTATGTAGCAGAGCCGATCGTGCTGTGCCTGCTTCTAGCCTCCCATGGAGGCTATTGAAGCATGGCAAAAGTAAAAAAAAAGTAAAAACAAATGTGAAAAAAATAAAAAAAATATAAAAGTTTAAATCACCCCCCTTTCGCCCCAATCAAAATAAATGAATAAAAAAAAAATCAAATCTACACATATTTGGTATTGCCGCGCTCAGAATCGCCCGACCTATCAAATAAAAAAAGCATTAACCTGATCACTAAACGGCGTAGTGAGAAAAAATGCGAAACGCCAGAATTACGTTTTTTTGGTCGCCGCAACATTGTATTAAAATGCAATAACGGGCGATCAAAAGAACCTATCTGCACCAAAATGCTATCATTAAAAACATCATCTCGGCACGCAAAAAATAAGCCCTCAACCGACCCCATATCATGAAAAATGGAGACGCTACGAGTATCGGAAAATGGCGCAATTTTTTTTTTTTAGCAAAGTTTGGAATTTGTTTTCACCACTTAGGTAAAAAATAATCTAGTCATGTTAGGTGTCTATGAACTCGTACTGAACTGGAGAATCATAATGTCAGGTCAGTTTTAGCATTTAGTGAACCTAGCAAAAAAGTCAAACAAAAAACAAGTGTGGGATTGCACTTTTTTGCAATTTCACCGCACTTGGAATGTTTTTCCCGTTTTCTAGTACACGACATGCTAAAATCAATGATGTCGTTCAAAAGTACAACTCGTCCCACAAAAAATAAGCCCTCACATGGCCAAATTGACGGAAAAATAAAAAAGTTATGGCTCTGGGAAGGAGAGGAGTGAAAAACGAGCACGGAAAAACGAAAAATCCCAAGGTCATGAAGGGGTTAATGATCAAATACTTATTTTCCACCATAATTAAAAAAATATATCTTCCAAATTTGACTCTCATAGTTGTGGTCTACCTATGAGATCAATTACAGGCCTCTCTCATCTTTTAAAGTGGGAGAACTTGCACAATTGGTGGCTGACTAAAAACTTAGCCGATCAGGCTATGCCAGCTTCTAGCCTCCCATGGAGGCTATTGAAGCATGGCACAAGTAAAAAAAAAATGTTTTTAAAAATATGAAAAAAATATAAAAAATATAAAAGTTTAAATCACCCCCCTTTCGCCCCATCCTAATAAAACAATAAAAAAAAAACCAAACCTACACGTATTTGGTATCGCCGTGTTCAGAATCGCCCGATCTATCAATTAAAAAAAAGCATTAACCTGATCGCTAAACGGCGTAGCGAGAAAAAAATCCGAAACGCCAGAATTACGTTTTTTTGGTCGCCGCGACATTGCATTAAAATGCAATAACAGGCGATCAAAAGAACGTATCTGCGCAAAAATGGTATCATTAAAAACATCAGCTCGGCACGCAAAAAATAAGCCCTCACCCGACCCCAGATCACGAAAAATGGAGACGCTACGAGTATCGGAAAATGGCACTTTTTTTTTTTTTTTTTTTTTTTAGCAAAGTTTGGAATTTTTTTTCACCACTTAGATAAAAAATAACCTAGTCATGTTAGGTGTCTATGAACTCGTAATGACCTAGAGAATCATAATGGCAGGTTAGTTTTAGCATTTAGTGAACCTAGCAAAAAAGCCAAACAAAAAACAAGTGTGGGATTGCACTTTTTTTGCAATTTCACCGCACTTGGAATTTTTTTCCCATTTTCTAGTAAAAGACATGGTAAAACCAATGCTGTCGTTCAAAAGTACAACTTGTCCCGCAAAAAATAAGCCCTCACATGACCATATTGACGGAAAAATAAAAAAGTTATGGCTCTGGGAAGGAGGGAAGCAAAAAACGAACACGCAAAAATGAAAAAGGGCCGCGACTTGAAGGGGTTAAGGTCCTCGAACAGGTTAATCCTGTGGTCTATCGTTTAGCCCTTCCGCCATGCCTGGGTATCACCGACACCTTTCATGTGTCCCTCTTGAAACCCGTATACATGTCCCGGTTTTCCGAGTCATCTGCTGGGACATCGTGTTCGTCTACGGACGATTACGAGGTGAATGCTATTTTGGGGTGCAAGGTGGTAAAAAATTTTATTTGGTGGACTGGAAGGGTTATGGTCCTGAGGACAGGTCCTGGGAGCCTGTTGAGCACATTCAGGCTCCGCAGCTCATTGCTGCCTTTGAGCGTAGCGAGGTCCAAGGAGGGGGGGTAATGTTAGGGGTCGAGTTCCCGCCTCTGCACAGGGAGAATCTCGGGCCATCTCCGCTGCGGTCTCCCATTCCTCTCCTGCCGCAGTTGAGCCTGCTCAGCGGAGACGTCAGTCCAAGCGTCTTGCTCAGTCCCACTCTGTACAAAGAGTTACTGCTACCTTTCCTGCTTCTGCCATTGAAGTCAGTGCTGGGCAGCGGCGAGCAAACGCTTCTGCGACTAAGTCCTGCTTTTCTCATTCTGAGCATGCCCTGAGTAAGATCTCTCAGTGGAGATCGAGGGTCACATGGTAGGAAGGTCCTATAGCTGCTAGGACTAACTCCTACTTTTCACACACTGAGCATGCCCAGGGTAAGATCTCTCAGTGGAGATCTAGGGTCACATGCTCAGTTATGGCAGTCTCTCATTGGTCCTTCTAGGAAGGTCTTTTACTTGCTGCAGCTATATAAGGCTCGCATGGCCGCACGGCCATGCGCTAGTATCAATGCATGACATGAGTTTTGCGCCAGTGTGGTCACGCTTGTGTGTATTCAGGGACCCGGCTGAAATAAGCCACTAGAATACCGGCACCTCCAGTGATGAGATTGTGTGTTTGGTTACAGGGACCCGGCTGAAATAAGCCACTAGAATACCGGCACCTCCGGTGAGGAGATTGTATGTTTGCCTCCTGGACTGCGTGACCACAAGCTGCTATCTGCTCAGCAGTTACTGTGTATTCCTGTGGAGTTTAACAGGACACAGTCCTTTCCTTATAGCGACTCTGTGAAGCAACAGAGTTCGCTTCTACCGCCATATCGTGCCGCTGTTTGCCAGCAGCAGGTTCTTTTCCTGCACGGTGGACCCCGGGCTGCGAACGCACCAAATAACATCTCTATATTTACTCGGTGCATTCCGCCAGCCCTAACAACGTGTTTGTGTGGATGAAAGCTCTGAATCATTCACATCCCTAGTGTTGTTGACTGTTCGCAAATGGTGGAAGCTACCTAGCGCCTGACAGTGCTATCCCACACAGCTAGCACACGATACAGCGTCTGATAACAGTAACCGCCAGTGCAGCGCCGTACGCTAATAGAGCGCTTTCCTGGCCCAAGTCTGGGTGGTAAGTGGCGTCCATCAGAGCGGCACTGCACGCACTCTTGTGCAGTAAATTATTAGTTCTGTTAATTTCCGACACCCCAGTAGCGGTGTCGAGCGCAAGAGATCTAGAGGTACTCTTTCCCTGAGTCTTGGGACAGAGTTCTCTGACGCTTTGCCTGCGCTCTTTGTGCAGTACCATGGCTCTATGATGCAACAGGGTTTGCTTCCTTCATACCGGGTGAAGCTATCCTGTGTGTGTATCCACATTATACCGCCTTATAGTCCGTCATTACTCAGCAGGAGGCTCCATCTCTGCACAGTGGACCCCAGGCTGCGAACGCAACTGATACCATCCTTATAATTATTTGGTGCGTTCCGCTAGCCCTAACACAAAGTTTGTGTTTTATGGCAGAATGGTCAGACTGTGCTGCAGGATAGCAGACTGAACATGTCTGAGCCCATGTGCCTCTATGGCTACAAGGGAGGCTGCTGAAAATATATCCAATGTTGGCAATGAATTGAATGGTTGAATAATTCTCTTGTTTAAATATTTTCTGGAATAATTTATCCATGACCCTTCTTTGTCTAACTCTTGAAGTCTTTCTCAGCAACCAGATGGACTCCATCATTTTCAAGCTCTATTCCTTCCCTAGCCTCTATTTCACAACCCAGAAATGAATTGTATTATTACTGTTACTTTGAAGGCAACCTGTTGTTAGGGCTAGTGGAATGCACCAAATAATAATATGGAAGGTGTAAAGTGCGTTCAAAGCCCGGGGTCCACCGTGCAGAGAAACTCCTGCTGCTAGGAAATAGTAGGCAATGTATGGCAGTATGACGTGATCCCACATGGGTTAGCTTCACCCGGTATGAACAAGAAGACTTTTGCTTCACAGGGCCGCCGAACCACAAAGAGAACACTAGGTTGAGGTCACAGAACTCTGCCCCAAAGACTGGGGGAAGAGTCCCTCTAGACCACTAGTGCTCTGCGCCACTACTGCGGTGCCAGTGAGAACTAAATTAACATTTATCGCATGAGTGTGGGTACAGCGCCACTCTGGCGGATGCCATTAACCACCCTGACTAGGGCCAGAAAAGAGCACTGATTGTGCACGACGCCGCACTGGCGGTCGCTGCTGGTTTGATGCTGTAGATCCGTGCTATTGTGCTGGATAGCACTGTCAGGCGCCAGATAGCTCCATCATTCGCGATCATCCAACAACACTAGGAATGGGTATGATTAGGAGCATTCACCAGAACAGGCATACATCCACACACACACACACTAACAGGTTTATACTAGTGCATGGCCGTGTGGCCATGCAAACCTTTTATAGCAGAAGCTTTCCGGCACCTTCCTAGTGGACCAATAGGAGCTGCTACAAGACCTGAGCATGTGACCCCCGACCTCCAATGAGAGGTCGTCCCTTGGGCATTATCAGAAGAAGAAAATCAGGACATAGTCTCAGGAGCGCATGCTCGCCGCTGCTCAGTGCTGGTTACAATGGCTGAGCCTGGAAGGGCAGCAGTAACCAAATGCATAGTATCTGCCTGAGCCAGACGCTGAGACTGACGTCTCTGCTGAGCAACTCCACTGCGGCTGGAGGACAATGGGAGACCGCAGCGGAGATAGTTCGAGATTCCCCCAGTGCAGCGGCGGGAACTCGACACCTAACAACTGTCCCCTCAACAATAAACTTGCATAAAGCTATAGTGGTAATCTGCAGGTAAATATTGCATCGAGTTTATACCCTGTATACTGTAGATGGCTTACTGGAGCAGCAGCTTCAGGGAGAAAATTACGTTTGATTCTCTCTGTAGCCACTCACCTCTAGTTACTTGGGTAGTTCAAAGAAAGTTTACATTCATCACTCACTAAACAATAAAGTTGTGAAAGCAACAAACAAGTGGTTCAAAAAAGAGAAATGTTGGCTGCTGTCTTCCTATTTATGTCTCCGCAACCTGCTATAATTGAAACCACATTTATAAAGTGGATTATACTTACCATAGACTTTATTATAATCTATAAAACAAATGGGAAAAAAATACATTTCAATAAATAACAAAATGGGAATAATTAGGAATAGTCTATATTTACAAGGCTGAGCAGTAAACGGCAGAACAATCAGATGGTGCAGCAGGATGGATAACTGATCATGTTTGAATCCATGTGTCACTAAGGCTCCAAGGGAGGCTTCTGAGAATGTATCCTACATTGGCAGTAAACTGACTTGCTGCATCATTCTTTTGTTTAAATATTTTATGGAATTATGTAACCATGATTCTTATTTGTCCAACCCTTGAAGTCTTTCTCAGCAACAAGATTAACTCTGTCATCCTTAGGCTTCATGCTTTCCTTAGCCTTTAATTTACAACTCTTAAATGTATTTCAATTATTATTGTTACTTTGAAGGCAACCTATCACTTCAAGAAATACAAGCTAAATGCAGCTGTAATGGTAATCTGCTGGGGATACAGTGGGGAAAAAAGATTTTAGTCAGCCAGTAAATGTGCAAGTTCTCCCATTTAAAAAGATGGGAGCGGCCTGCAATTGACATTATAGGTAGACCACAGCTATGAGATTCAAAATTGAGAAAACAAATCAAGAAAATCATCTTGTCTGATTTGGCAAGATTTATTTTGCATATTATGGTAGAAAATAAGTATTTGGTCACCTAAAAACATGCCAGATTCTGGTTCTCACAGACCTGTAACTTCTTGTTTAAGAGGCTCCTCTGTCCCCCACTCATTAACTGTAGTAATGGCACCTGTTTGAACTTGTTATCAGTATAAAAGACACCTGTCCACAACCTCAAACAGTCACACTCCAAACGCCACTATGGTGAACACGGAAGAGCTATCAATGAACACCAAAAACAAAATTGTAATCCTGCACCAGGCTGGGAAGACTGAATCTGCAATAGGCAAACAGCTTGCTATGATGAAATCAACTGTGGAAGCAATAATAAGAAAATGGAAGACATACAAGACCACTGATAATCTCCCTCTATCTGGGCACCTTTCAAGATCTCAACCCATGGAGTCAAAATGATCAAAAGAACGATGAGCAAAAATCACATGGAGGAACCTAGTGAATGACCTACATAGAGCTGGGACCACCTTAACAAAGGCTACCATCAGTAACATACTATGCCACCATGGACTCAGATCCTGCAGTGCCAGATGTGTCCTCCTGCTTAAGTCAGTATGTGTCCGGGCATGTCTGAAGTTTGCTAGAGAGCAGTTGGATCATCCGAAAGAGTATTTGTAGAATGTCATGTGGTCTGATAAAACCAAAGTAGAACTGATTGTTAGAAACAAAACTCTTGTTTGGTGGAGATAGAATGCTGAGTTGCATCCAAAGAACACCATACCTACTGTGAAACATGGGGGTGAAAACATCATGATTTGGCTATTTCTCTGCAAACGGACCAGGGTGACTGATCCGTGAACATGAAAGAATGAATGGGGACATGTATCTTGAGGTTTTGAGTGCAAACCTCCTTTCATCAGCAAGGGCATTGGAGATGAAACGTGTATGGGTCTTTCAGCATGATAATCCCAAGCACACCACTAGAGCAACGAACAAGTGGCTTCGTAAGAAGCATATGAAGGTCCTGGATGGACATAGCCAGTCTCCAGTTCTCAACCCCACAGAAAACCTTTGGAGGGAGATGAAAGTCTGTGTTTCCCAGCGACAGGCCCAAAACATCACTGCTCTAGAGGAGATGTGCATGGAGGAATGGGCCAACATACCTCCAACAGTGTCTGCCAACCTTGTGAAGACTTACAGAAAACGTTTGACCATTGTCAATGGCAGGAAAGGAAATATAACAAAATATTGAGATGAACGTTTGTTAATGATCAAATACTTATTTTCCACCATAATTTAAAAAATATATCTTCCAAATTTGACTCTCATAGTTGTGGTCTACCTATGACGTCAATTACAGGCCTCTCTCATCTTTTAAAGTGGGAGAACTTGCACAATTGGTGGCTGACTAAAAACTTTTTTTCCCACTGTAAATAGTGTTAAACCCTGTGAAGATGGCTTTCTGGTGCAACAGCTAAAAGGGAAAAAGCAAGTTATATTCTCCCTATAGCCACTCGTGTCTATTTACCTAAGCGGTGCAGGGAACAGACACAATCTTCGTTCGCTAAATATTATGCGCACTGAAAAGTTGCAATAAGAACAAGCAAGTGGTTCAAAAAGGAGAAAAGTTGGCTTTTGTCACACTATTTTTGCCCTAAAAACATGATATATTTGAAACCCTATTAACAAAGAGGATTACACTTACGATAGTTTTTTTCGTCATCTATAAAATGAATAAAAAAACAAACAAATTTCAGTACATAACAGAATGGGAATAATTAGACAAGAGGTAGAAAACTTCTGCTATACTCTCATTCTCGGCAGGCATAGTATATAGTCACAGGGCTGAGCAGTAAATGGAAGAACAGTCAGACTTCACACAGATGGCTGACTGAACTTGCTTGAACCCATGTGCCTCAATGGCTCCAAGAAGGCCTGCTGAAAATATATCCAATGTTGGCAATGAATTGAGTGGCTGCATCATCCTCTTGTTTAATTACTGTCTGGAATTATTTATCCATGATCCTCAGTTGTCTGACTCTTCAAGTCTTTCTCAGGAACAAGGTGGCCTCTATTATCCTTGGGCTCCATTCATCCCCAAGCCTTTATTTCACAGTCCAAAAATGTATTACTTTTATTATTGCTTGAAGGCAACTTGTCTCCTCAAGAATTACAACTTACATGCAGCTATGGTTGTAATCTGCTTTTAAACCCTGTATAGTTTTTATTTAACGTAGCAGAAGCTACAGGGAGAACAGTTTTATTTTTCCTATAGACATTCACTTCTAGTTACTGGAGTGGTGCTGGGAAACCTGACAGTCATCTCTCATGAAACATTATCAGCACTGTAAATCCACCATATCAACGAGTAGTAAGATGATCAAAATTGAGAAAACTTGGCTTTTGTCATTCTCTCTATGCCACCACAACCTGACACAGATGAATCCCCATTGATAAAGAGGATTACACTTACCATAAGTTTTTACATCATCTATGAAATGAATTAGAAAAAAATATATTTTAATACATAACAGAATAAGGATAATTAGACAGGAGGTACAACGTGTTAGGTGTTGAGTTCCTGTCGCTGCACAGGGGGAATCTCGAACCATCTCCGCTGTGGTCTCCTATTCTCCTCCAGCCACAGTGGAACCTGCTCAGCAGAGACGATGGTCCCAGCGTCTGGCTCAAGCTGATACTGTTCGGCTGGTTACTGCTGTCCTTCCAGGCTCAGCCATTGTAACCATTACTGATCAGCGACGAGCAGACATCCCTGGGACTAAGTCCTGCTTTTCTTCTTCTGAGCATGCCCAAGGGATGACCTCTCATTGGAGGTCAGGGGTCACATGCTCAGGTCATGTAGCAGCTCCTATTGGACCACTAAGAAGGTCCTGGAGAGCTTCCGCTATAAATGGTTCACATGGCCGCACGACCATGCGCTAGCATAAACTTATTAACGTGTTTGTGTGGATGAATGCCTGTTGATGGATGAAAGCTCTGAATCATTCACATCCCTAGTGTTGTTGACTGTTTGCGAATGGTGGAAGCTACCTAGCGCCTGACAGTGCTATCCCACACAGCTAGCACACGATACAGCGTCTGATAACAGTAACCGCCAGTGCGGCGCCGTGCGCTAATAGAGCGCTTTCCTGGCCCAAGTCTGGGTGGTAAGTGGCGTCCACCAGAGCGGCACTGCACGCACTCTTGTGCAGTAAATTATAAGTTCTGTTAATTTCCGACACCCCAGTAGCGGTGTTGAGCGCAAGAGATCTAGAGGTACTCTTTCCCTGAGTCTTGGGAATGAGTTCTGTGACTCTTTGCCTGCGCTATTTGCGCAGTACCATGGCTCTATGATGCAACAGGGTTTGCTTCCTTCATACCGGGTGAAGCTATCCTGTGTGTGTATCCACATTATACCGCCTTATAGTTCGTCATTACTCAGCAGGAGGCTCCATCTCTGCACAGTGACCCCAGGCTGTGAACGCAACTTATACCATCCTTATAATTATTTGGTGCGTTCCGCTAGCCCTAACACAAAGTTTGTGTTTTATGGCAGAATGGTCAGACTGTGCTGCAGGATAGCAGACTGAACATGTCTGAGCCCATGTGCCACTATGGCTACAAGGGAGGCTGCTGGAAATATATCCAATGTTGGCAATGAATTGAATGGTTGAATAATTCTCTTGTTTAAATATTTTCTGGAATAATTTATCCATGACCCTTCTTTGTCTAACTCTTGAAGTCTTTCTCAGCAACCAGATGGACTCTATCATTTTCAAGCTCTATTCCTTTCCTAGCCTCTATTTCACAACCCAGAAATGAATTGTATTATTACTGTTACTTTGAAGGCAACCTGTTGTTAGGGCTAGTGGAATGCACCAAATAATAATATGGAAGGTGTAAAGTGCGTTCAAAGCCCGGGGTCCACAGGGCAGAGAAACTCTTGCTGCTAGGAAATGGCAGGCAATGTATGGCAGTATAACGTGATCCCCATGGGTTAGCTTCACCCGGTATGAACAAGAAGACTGTTGCTTCACAGGGCCGCCGAACCACAAAGAGAACACTAGGTTGAGGTCACAGAACTCTGCCCCAAGGACTGGGGGAAGAGTCCCTCTAGACCACTAGTGCTCTGCGCCACTACTTCGGTGCCAGGGAGAACTAAATTAACATTTATCGCATGAGTGTGGGTACAGCGCCACTCTGCCGGATGCCATTAACCACCCTGACTAGGGCCAGAAAAGAGCAGTGATTGTGCACGATGCCGCACTGGCGGTCGCTGCTGGTTTGATGCTGTAGATCCGTGCTATTGTGCTGGATAGCACTGTCAGGCGCTAGATAGCTCCATCATTCGCAATCATCCAACAACACTAGCAATGGGTATGATTAGGAGCATTCACCAGAACAGGCATACATCCACACACACACACAATAACAGGTTTATACTAGTGCATGGCCGTGTGGCCATGCAAACCTTTTATAGCAGAAGCTTTCCGGCACCTTCCTAGTGGACCAATAGGAGCTGCTACAGGACCTGAGCATGTGACCCCCGACCTCCAATGAGAGGTCGTCCCTTGGGCATTCTCAGAAGAAGAAAATCAGGACATAGTCTCAGGAGCGCATGCTCGCCGCTGCTCAGTGCTGGTTACAATGGCTGAGCCTGGAAGGGCAGCAGTAACCAAATGCATAGTATCTGCCTGAGCCAGACGCTGAGACTGACGTCTCTGCTGAGCAACTCCACTGTGGCTGGAGGACAATGGGAGACCGCAGCGGAGATAGTTCGAGATTCCCCCAGTGCAGCGGCGGGAACTCGACACCTAACAACTGTCCCCTCAACAATAAACTTGCATAAAGCTATAGTGGTAATCTGCAGGTAAATATTGCATCGAGTTTATACCCTGTATACTGTAGATAGCTTACTGGAGCAGCAGCTTCAGGGAGAAAATTACGTTTGATTCTCCATGTAG
The DNA here is from genome assembly GCF_032444005.1 of Ranitomeya imitator. Lineage (NCBI taxonomy): Eukaryota > Metazoa > Chordata > Amphibia > Anura > Dendrobatidae > Ranitomeya > Ranitomeya imitator. Next base: position 801,597,433 of record NC_091283.1, read on the forward strand.
CCACTCACCTCTAGATACTTGGGTAGTTCAAAGAAAGTCTACATTCATCACTCACTAAACAATTAAGTTGTGAAAGCAACAAACAAGTGGTTCAAAAAAGAGAAACGTTGGCTGCTGTCTTCCTATTTATGTCTCCGCAACCTGCTAGAAATGAAACCACATTTATAAAGTGGATTATACTTACCATAGACTTTATTATAAACTATAAAACAAATGGGAAAGAAATACATTTCAATAAATAACAAAATGGGAATAATTAGGAATAGTCTATATTTACAAGGCGGAGCAGTAAACAGCAGAACAATCAGATGGTGCAGCAGGATGGATAACTGATCATGTTTGAATCCATGTGTCACTAAGGCTCCAAGGGAGGCTTCTGAGAATGTATCCTACATTGGCAGTAAACTGACTTGCTGCATCATTCTTTTGTTTAAATATTTTATGGAATTATGTAACCATGATTATTATTTGTCCAACCCTTGAAGTCTTTCTCAGCAACAAGATTAACTCTGTCATCCTTAGGCTTCATGCTTTCCTTAGCCTTTAATTTACAGCTCTTAAATGTATTTCAATTATTATTGTTACTTTGAAGGCAACCTATCACTTCAAGAAATACAAGCTAAATGCAGCTGTAATGGTAATCTGCTGGGGATACAGTGGGGAAAAAAGATTTTTAGTCAGCCAGTAAATGTGCAAGTTCTCCCATTTAAAAAGATGGGAGCGGCCTGCAATTCACATTATAGGTAGACCACAGCTATGAGATTCAAAATTGAGAAAACAAATCAAGAAAATCATCTTGTCTGATTTGGCAAGATTTATTTTGCATATTATGGTATAAAATAAGTATTTGGTCACCTAAAAACATGCCAGATTCTGGTTCTCACAGACCTGTAACTTCTTGTTTAAGAGGCTCTTCTGTCCCCCACTCATTAACTGTAGTAATGGCACCTGTTTGAACTTGTTATCAGTATAAAAGACACCTGTCCACAACCTCAAACAGTCACACCCCAAACGCCACTATGGTGAACATGGAAGAGCTATCGATGAACACCAAAAACAAAATTGTAAACCTGCACCAGGCTGGGAAGACTCAATCTGCAATCGGCAAGCAGCTTGCTGTGATGAAATCAACAGTGGAAGCAATAATAAGAAAATGGAAGACATACAAGACCACTGATAATCTCCCTCTATCTGGGCACCTTTCAAGATCTCAACCCATGGAGTCAAAATGATCAAAAGAACGATGAGCAAAAATCACATGGAGGAACCTAGTGAATGACCTACATAGAGCTGGGACCACCTTAACAGAGGCTACCATCAGTAACATAGTATGCCACCATGGACTCAGATCCTGCTGTTAGGACTGGCGGAACGCACCAAGTAAGATGATATAGATGCGTTCGCAGTCCGGGGTCCACCGTGCAGGTGAAACCCCCTGCTAGTGAACGACAGACTATATGGCGGTACTAAAAGTATAAACACGTGGGTTAATCCTCACCCAACGTGAAGAAAGCGATCCTGTTAAGTCACAGGACCGCGGTACCGCACATAGAGCGCGAGCAAGTAGTCAGCGAACTTAACCCCGAAAGGGATTGAAGTCCGATTAGACCCTTGCTGGCACAACACCGCAACTGGGTGTGTAATGAACCTTATTAGTAATAAATGAGCACAAGAGTGCGTGCGATGCCGCACTGACGGACGCCACTAACCACCCAGGCTTGGGTATGGAAAGCGCAATGCAAGCGCACGGCGCCGTACTGGCAGGCACAGCTATAGGACGCTGTGATGTGTGTAACATACAGATGGATAGTCGGGCGCTAGAGAGCTACCATCATCCGCGAGCAATCAACAACTCTAGGGAGGGATACTTAGGAGCTTTCATCCATCGACATACATCCATCTACACACACACACAATAATTGTACACTAGCGCATGGCCGTGTGGTCATGCGCAGTTTATATAGTTGCAGGACAGGAAGTGGCCACAGAAACTTTGCCCTTCCAAGACCTGTCAAGAGGACCAATGGAATGCGCTGCAGAGCCTGAGCACATGACCCTCGATCTCCAACGGGAGATCTTGCCCTGGGCATGCTCAGTGTGCGCAAATAAGGACTTAGTCCCAGAGAAGTCCGCTCGTTGCTGACCAGCACTGACTTTAATGGCAGGAGCTGAAGAAGCAGCAGTAACTCTCTGTACAGAGCGAGACTGAGCAAGACGCTGGGACCGACGTCCCTGCTGAGCAGACTCCACTGCGGCTGGATAGGAATGGGAGACCGCAGTGGAGACGGCCTGAGATTCCCCCTGTGCAGAAGTGGGAACTTGAGACCTAACATTACCCCCCCTCCTAGGGCCCCCCCCTCCTTGGGCCTCGCTACGCTCGAAGGCAGCAATGAGCTGTGGGGCCCGAATGTTTTCAGCAGGTTCCCATGATCTGTCCTCTGGGCCATAACCCTTCCAATCCACCAAATAGAACTTTTTGCCGCGTACCACCTTGCACCCCAAAATAGCGTTCACCTCATAATCGTCCGTAGACGAACCCGATGTCCCGGCAGATGACTCGGAAAACCGGGACATGTATACGGGTTTCAAGAGGGATACGTGAAAGGTGTCGGTGATACCCAAGCGTGGAGGAAGAGCCAGACGGTAGACCATGGGATTAACCTGTTCGAGAACCTTGAAGGGACCCAAGTAGCGAGGAGCAAACTTAGTGGACTCAACTCGCAGCCTGATGTTACGGGCGGAGAGCCACACCAAGTCGCCAGGGGCAAAGGTCGGAGCGGGGCGCCGATGAACATCGGCGGAGGACCTCATTCTCTCCTTGGAGGCCCGAATGGCATCCTGCGAGCGATCCCAAATGTCCCGTGCCTCCACAGCCCAGTCTGCCACCCTGGAGTCTGCGGAAGACACAGGCATGGGCACAGGAACACGCGGATGCTGGCCGTAATTTAAGAGGAATGGAGTCTGACCGGTGGAGTCAGCTACGGCATTGTTAAGTGCAAACTCTGCCCACGGTAGCAAGGATGCCCAGTCATTCTGCCTGGCAGAAACAAAATGTCGCAGATATGTGACCAAGGTCTGGTTGGCCCTTTCAACCAACCATATGGCCATCATACTGGTGGCCATATGCGGCCACCAGTATGTCCTCGCCAGTAGCTCAGATGTCCTTTTAGTACCAAAATGTCCACCCACCCTGGACGAGTGCGCCCAAGAAAGAACCTCCGGTCGCAAACTGGATGGAACAAAAGTCTTGCCCGGGGGCACAGACTCCAGCGAAACCGGAGCCACAGTTCTCAAGCTCTCGGTGGGGACAATAAGCCGAGGCTCCTCCTCCTCCTCCGCAGATGACACAACGGAGCGAGAGAGAGCGTTGGCCCGAATGTTCTTCTCCCCAGAAAGGAAATGGAGGGTGAAATGAAACCGGGAGAAGAACAAGGACCATCTGGCCTGGCGACAATTCAACCGCTGAGCTGTCTGCAGGTACACCAAATTTTTATGGTCTGTGAAGACTTGGAAGGGAAAACGTGCTCCCTCCAAGAGATGTCTCCACTCTGAGAAAGCCAACTTCATGGCTAGCAACTCCCTGTCCCCGATGGAATAATTCCTCTCTGCTGGTGCAAAGGTCTTGGAGAAAAAGAAGCATGGATGCTTCCGACCTTGAGCATCCTTTTGGAAGAGGACTGCTCCAGCACCAACAGAAGAGGCATCCACCTCCATGATAAATGGCTTACCAACATCGGGGCAATGTAGAATGGGAGCGCTAGCGAAGTGTGACTTTATAGAGATAAAGGCCTTGGAGACCTCCTCAGACCACAATTTGGGATTCGCCCCCTTTTTGGTGAGGGCAACCAAGGGAGCTACCAAAGTTGAGAAGTGCGGGATGAACTGGCGATAATAATTGATGAATCCCATAAAGCGCTGCACCGCTTTAAGAGAATGGGGTTCCTGCCAGTCCATCACAGCCTGTAGTTTGGCAGGATCCATAGCCAATCCCTGGGCTGAGATGATGTAGCCTAGGAAAGGTAAGGACTCCTGCTCAAACATACACTTCTCCAACTTGGCATAGAGAGAGTTTGCCCGTAGGAGTCTTCCATTCGTCCCCCTCACGGATGCGAATCAGGTTGTAAGCACCCCGCAGATCTAATTTAGTAAATACCCTTGCTCCCCGAAGCCTATCGAATAGCTCGGATATCAGAGGCAAAGGGTACTTATTCTTAACGGTGATGGCGTTAAGACCCCTGTAGTCTATGCATGGACGCAATTCCCCATTCTTCTTCTGCACGAAGAAGAATCCTGCCCCAGCAGGTGACACTGACTTCCTGATGAACCCTCTTGCCAGATTTTCCTGGATATACTGTGACATTGCCTCCGTCTCCAGGAGAGATAGCAGATAGACTCTACCCCGGGGAGGCTCAGCACCAGGCAAGAGGTCAATAGGACAGTCATAGGGGCGATGGGGCAGAAGGGTCTCCGCCGCCTTTTTGGAGAACACGTCTGCATAAGACCAATACTGCTTGGGGAGAGAGGATAGTTCTGCGGGTACCTCTGTTGTAGCAACCTGAACGCACTCCCTCTGACACCTACCCCCACAAGATTCACCCCATCCCAGAATTCTGCCTGAGGACCACTCGATATGAGGAGAGTGGTACCGTAGCCAAGGTATTCCCAACAGGATCTCATCAATTCCCTCTGGAATGACGAGCAGAGAAATAATCTCCTGATGAGATAGCGACATGGACAGAGTAAAAGGGATGGTCTGGAGTGTTATCTGTGAGGGCAGTGTCGGCCCATTCACCACTCGTACCGTTACAGGTTGAGCTAGCATAACCAGGGGTATTGCGTGACGTTGGGCGAAGGCAGAAGACATAAAATTGCCCTCCGCCCCAGAATCCACGCAGAGCTCTACTGAGTGGGAGAATGAGTCTATAGTAATTGTCCCCTTAAAGGACAATTTAGAGGCAAATGTCGCCGTGTCTAGTGTACCTCCACCTACGACCACTAGACGCTGACGTTTCCTCGACCGCTGAGGAAACCTCTGCCTACACTGGGCTCGCTCTAACCTCCGCTCGTTAAAACGGAGATCAATTCGAGTGGAGACTGGTATTAACTCCTCCAGTGTGGCAGGAATCTCCCTAGTGGCCAGAGCGTCCTTTACGTGGTCAGCCAAGCCCCTCCAAAATATGGGGATAAGAGCTTTATCCGACCATTCCAGCTCAGATGCTAAAGTGCGGAATTGGACGGAAAAATGACTGACCAAGGACTCACCCTGAGTTAATGCCAGCAGTTGGAGCGCAGTATCATGGGTGACTTGAGGTCCTAAAAAGACCTGTTTCAGAGTGCTCAAAAACAGCGGAGCACTCTGCACCACATGATCGCCACGCTCCCACAGCGGCGTAGCCCATTCCAACGCCCTGTCCGACAATAGAGATACAATAAATCCCACCTTAGCCCGCTCTGTGGGGAAACGTGCAGCCAGGAGCTCAAGATGAATAGAGCACTGACTCACAAATCCCCTACAAAATTTGCTATCACCAGAAAATTTTTCTGGCAGCGGGAGGCGAGAAAATGTCGGAACAGGGGTGGCAATGGACAAAGTTGCTGCAGCCACGCTGGCAGCCTGTACAGCAACTGCGGTCACATCCACAGCTGAGCTTGCGCTCTCGAGAGCCGCCAACCTACCCTCCAGCTGCTGGATATACCGGAAGGATTGCTGTTTGTCTGTCATCATTAGCCAGACACTGGCGCTAGTGTAATGTTAGGACTGGCGGAACGCACCAAGTAAGATGATATAGATGCGTTCGCAGTCCGGGGTCCACCGTGCAGGCGAAACCCGCTGCTAGTGAACGCCAGACTATATGGCGGTACTAAAAGTATAAACACGTGGGTTAAACCTCACCCAACGTGAAGAAAGCGATCCTGTTAAGTCACAGGACCGCGGTACCGCACATAGAGCGCGAGCAAGTAGTCAGCGAACTTAACCCCGAAAGGGATTGAAGTCCGATTAGACCCTTGCTGGCACAACACCGCAACTGGGTGTGTAATGAACCTTATTGGTAATAAATGAGCACAAGAGTGCGTGCGATGCCGCACTGACGGACGCCACTAACCACCCAGGCTTGGGTATGGAAAGCGCAATGCAAGCGCACGGCGCCGTACTGGCAGGCACAGCTATAGGACGCTGTGATGTGTGTAACATACAGATGGATAGTCGGGCGCTAGAGAGCTACCATCATCCGCGAGCAATCAACAACTCTAGGGAGGGATACTTAGGAGCTTTCATCCATCGACATACATCCATCTACACACACACACAATAATTGTACACTAGCGCATGGCCGTGCGGTCATGCGCAGTTTATATAGTTGCAGGACAGGAAGTGGCCACAGAAACTTTGCCCTTCCAAGACCTGCCAAGAGGACCAATGGAATGCGCTGCAGAGCCTGAGCACATGACCCTCGATCTCCAACGGGAGATCTTGCCCTGGGCATGCTCAGTGTGCGCAAATAAGGACTTAGTCCCAGAGAAGTCCGCTCGTTGCTGACCAGCACTGACTTTAATGGCAGGAGCTGAAGAAGCAGCAGTAACTCTCTGTACAGAGCGAGACCGAGCAAGAAGCTGGGACCGACGTCCCTGCTGAGCAGACTCCACTGCGGCTGGATAGGAATGGGAGACCGCAGCGGAGACGGCCTGAGATTCCCCCTGTGCAGAAGTGGGAACTCGAGACCTAACACCTGCAGTGCCAGATGTGTCCTCCTGCTTAAGTCAGTATGTGTCCGGGCATGTCTGAAGTTTTCTAGAGAGCAGTTGGATCATCCGGAAGAGTATTTGTAGAATGTCGTGTGGTCTGATAAAACCAAAGAAGAACTGATTGGTAGAAACAAAACTCTTGTTTGGTGGAGATAGAATGCTGAGTTGCATCCAAAGAACACCATACCTACTGTGAAACATGGGGGTGAAAACATCATGATTTGGCTATTTCTCTGCAAACGGACCAGGGTGACTGATCCGTGAACATGAAAGAATGAATGGGGACATGCATCTTGAGATTTTGAGTGCAAACCTCCTTTCATCAGCAAGGGCATTGGAGATGAAACGTGTATGGGTCTTTGAGCATGATAATCCCAAGCACACCACTAGAGCAACGAACAAGTGGCTTCGTAAGAAGCATATGAAGGTCCTGGATGGACATAGCCAGTCTCCAGATCTCAACCCCACAGAAAACATTTGGAAGGAGATGAAAGTCTGTGTTTCCCAGCGACAGGCCCAAAACATCACTGCTCTAGAGGAGATGTGCATGGAGGTATGGGCCAACATACCTCCAACAGTGTCTGCCAACCTTATGAAGACATACAGAAAACGTTTGACTATTGCCAATGGCAGCAAAGGATATATAACAAAATATTGAGATGAACGTTTGTTAATGATCAAATACTTATTTTCCACCATAATTTAAAAAATATATCTTCCAAATTTGACTCTCATAGTTGTGGTCTACCTATGCCGTCAATTACAGGCCTCTCTCATCTTTTAAAGTGGGAGAACTTGTACAACTGGTGGCTGACTAAAAACTTTTTTTCCCACTGTAAATAGTGTTAAAGGGAACCTGTCACCTGAATTTGGCAGGACCAGTTTTGGGTCATATGGGTGGAGTTTTCAGGTGTTTGATTCACCCTTTCCTTACCCGCTGGCTGCATGCTGGCCGCAATATTGGATTGAAGTTCATTCTCTGTCCTCCGTAGTACACGCCTGCGCAATGCAAGATTACCTTTCGCAGGTGTGTACTACGGAGGACAGAGAATGAACTTCAATCCAATATTGCGGCCAGCATGCAGCCAGCGGGTAAGGAAAGGGTGAATCAAACACCTGAAAACTCCGCCCATATGACCCAAAACTGGTCCCGCCAAATTCAGGTGACAGGTTCCCTTTAAACCCCGTGAAGATGGCTTACTGGTGCGACAGCTAAAAGGGAAAAAGCAAGTTATATTCTCCCTATAGCCACTCGCGTCTATTTACCTAAGCGGTGCAGGGAACAGACACAATCTTCGTTCGCTAAATATTATGCGCACTGAAAAGTTGCAATAAAAACGAGCAAATGGTTCAGAAAGGAGAAAAGTTGGCTTTTGTGACACTATTTTTGACCCCAAAAACTGATATATTTGAATCCCTATTAACAAAGAGGATTACACTTATGATAGTTTTCTTCATCATCTATAAAATGAATAAAAAAAACAGATTTCAGTACATAACAGAATGTGAATAATTAGACAAGAGGTAGAAAACCTGCTATACTCTCATTCTCGGCAGGCATAGTATATAGTCACAGGGCTGAGCAGTAAATGGAAAAACAGTCAGACTTCACACAGATGGCTGACTGATCTTACTTTAACCCATGTGCCACAATGGCTCCAAGAAGGCCTGCTGAAAATATATCCAATGTTGGCAATGAATTGAGTGGCTGCATCATCCTCTTGTTTAAATACTGTCTGGAATTATTTATCCATGATCCTCAGTTGTCTGACTCTTCAAGTCTTTCTCAGGAACAAGGTGGCCTCTATTATCCTTGGGCTCCATTCATCCCCAAGCCTTTATTTCACAGTCCAAAAATGTATTACTTTCATTGCTGCTTGAAGGCAACTTGTCTCCTCAAGAATTGCAACTTACATGCAGCTATGGTTGTAATCTGCTTTTAAACCCTGTATAGTTTTTATTTATTGTAGCAGAAGCTTCAGGGAGAACAGTTTTATTTTTTCTATAGACATTCATTCACTTGTAGTTACTGGAGTGGTGCTGGGAAACCTTAGAGTCATCTCTCATGAAATTTTATCAGCACTGTAAATCCACCATATCAACGAGTAAGATGATCAAAATTGAGAAAACTTGGCTTTTGTCATTCTCTCTATGCCACCACAACCTGACATAAATGAAACCCCATTTATAAAGAGGATTACACTTACCATAGGTTTTTACATCATCTATGAAATGAAAAAGAAAAAATATATTTCAATACATAACAGAATAAGTATAATTAGACAGGAGGTACAAAGTGTTAGGTGTCGAGTTCCTGCCGCTGCACAAGGGGAATCTCGAACCATCTCTGCTGTGGTCTCCAATTCTCCTCCAGCCGTAGTAGAGCCTGCTCAGCAGAGACGTTGGTCCCAGCATCTGGCTCAAGCTGATACTGTGCGGCTGGTTACTGCTGTCCTTCCAGGCTCAGCCATTGTAACCATTACTGATCAGCGGCGAGCAGGCATCCCTGGGACTAAGTCCTGCTTTTCTTCTTCTGAGCATGCCCAAGGGACGACCTCTCTTTGTAGGTCAGGGGTCACATGCTCAGGTCCTGTAGCAGCTCCTATTGGACCACTAAGAAGGTCCTGGAGAGCTTCCGCTATAAATGGTTCACATGGCTGCACAACCATTCGCTAGTATAAACTTATTAACGTGTTTGTGTGGATGCATGCCTGTCGATGGATGAAAGCTTTGAATCATTCACATCCCTAGTGTTGTTGACTGTTCGTGAATGGTGGAAGCTACCTAGCGCCTGACAGTGCTATCCCACACAGCTAGCACACGATATAGCGTCTGATAACAGCGACCGCCAGTGCGGCGCCATGCGCTAATAGAGTGCTTTCCTGGCCCAAGTCTGGGTGGTTAGTGGCGTCCGCCAGAGCGGCACTGCACGCACTCTTGTGCAGTAAATTATTAGTTCTGTTCATTTCTGACACCCCAGTAGCAGTATCGAGCGCAAGAGATCTAGAGGAACTCTTTCCCTGAGTCTTGGGACAGAATTCTGTGACTCTTTGCTTGCGCTCTTTGTGCGGTACCGTGGCTCTTTGATGCATCAGAGTTCGCTTCCTTCATACCGGGTGAAGCTAATCCGTGTGTGTATCCGCATTATACCACCTTATAGTCCGTCATTACTCAGCAGGAGGCTCCATCTCTGCACAGTAGATCCCGGGCTGCGAACGCAACTTATGCCATCCTTATAATTATTTGGTGCGTTCCGCTAGCCCTAACACAAAGTTTGTGTTTTATGGCAGAACAGTCAGACTGTGCTGCAGGATCGCAGACTGAACATGTCTGAGCACATGAGCCACTATGGCTCCAAGGGAGGCTGCTGGAAATATATCCAATGTTGGCAATGAATTGAATGGTTGAATAATTCTCTTGTTTAAATATTTTCTGGAACAATTTATCCATGACCCTTCTTTGTCTAACTCTTGAAGTCTTTCTCAGCAACCAGATGGACTCCATCATTTTCAAGCTCTATTCCTTCTCTAGCCTCTATTTCACAACCCAGAAATGAATTGTATTATCACTGTTACTTTGAAGGCAACCTGTTGTTAGGGCTAGCGGAATGCACCAAATAATAATATGGAAGGTGTAAGGTGCGTTCGATGCCCGGGGTCCACTGTGCAGAGAAACTCCTGCTGCTAGGAAATGGCAGGCAATATATGGCAGTATAACGTGATCCCACACGGGTTAGCATGCTCAGAAGAAGAAAATCAGGACATAGTCCCAGGAGCGCATTCTCGCCGCTGCTCAGTGCTGGTTACAATGGCTGAGCCTGGAAGAGCAGCAGTAACAAAATGCACAGTATCTGCCTGAGCCAGACGCTGAGACCGACGTCTCTGCTGAACAAGCTCCACTGTGGCTGGAGGACAATGGGAGACTGCAGCGTAGATAGTTCGAGATTCGCCCTGTGCAGCGGCGGGAACTCGACACCTAACAACTGTCCCCTCAACAATAAACTTACATGCAGCTATAGTGGTAATCTGCAGGTAAATATTGCATCGAATTTACACCCTGTATACTGTAGATGGCTTACTTGAGCAGCAGCTTCAGGGAGAAAATTACGTTTGATTCTCCCTGTAGCAACTCACCTCTAGTTATTTGGGTAGTTCAAGGAAAGTTTACATTCATCACTCACTAAACAATAAAGTTGTGAAAGCAACAAACAAGTGGTTCAAAAAAGAGAAACGTTGGCTGCTGTCTTCCTATTTATGTCTCCGCAACCTGCTATAATTGAAACCACATTTGCAAAGTGGATTAAACTTACCATAGACTTTTTTATAATCTATGAAACAAATGAGAAAAAAATACATTTCAATAAATAACAAAATGGGAATAATTAGGGATAGTCTATATTTACAAGGCGGAGCAGTAAACGGCAGAACAATCAGATGGTGCAGCAGGATGGATAACTGATCATGTTTGAATCCATGTGTCACTAAGGCTCCAAGGGAGGCTTCTGAGAATGTATCCTACATTGGCAGTAAACTGACTTGCTGCATCATTCTTTCGTTTAAATATTTTCTGGAATTATGTATCCATAATCTTTATTTATCCAACTCTTGAAGTCTTTCTCAGCAACAAGATTAACTCTGTCATCCTTAGGCTTCATGCTTTCCTTAGCCTTTAATTTACAGCTCTTAAATGTATTTTAATTATTATTGTTACATTGAAGGCAACCTATCACCTCAAGAAATACAAGTTACATGCAGCTGTAGTGGTAATCTACAGGTGATACAGGGGGAAAAGGTTTTTAGTCAGCCATTAAATGTGCAAGTTCTCCCACTTAAAACATGGAAGAGGCGTGTAATTGACATTATAGGTAGACCACAGCTATGAGAGTCAAAATTGAGAAAACAAATCAAGAAAATCATCTTGTCTGATTTGGCAAGATTTATTTTGCATATTATGGTGGAAAATAACTATTTGTTCACCTAAAATCATGCAAGATTTCTGGCTCTCACAGACCAGTAACTTCTTGTTTAAGAGGCTCCTCTTTCCTCCACTCATTACCTGTAGTAATGGCACCTGTTTGAACTTGTTATCAGTATAAAAGACACCTGTCTACAACCTCAAACAGTCACACTCCAAACACCACTATGGTGAACACGGAAGAGCTAGCGATGAGCACCAGAAACAAAACTGTATCCCTGCACAAGGCTAGGAAGACTGAATCTGCAATAGGCAAGCAGCTAGCTATGATGTAATCAATTGTGGGAGCAATAATTAGAAAATGGAAGACATACAAGACCACTGATAATCTCCCTCTATCTGGGCACCACGCAAGATCTCAACCCATGGAGTCAAAATGATCAAAAGAATGGTGTTAGGGCTAGCGGAACGCACCAAATAATAAGACAGATAGAGTATGGTGCGTTCGCAGCCCGGGGTCCACCGTGCAGAGATGGAACCTGCTGCCAAGTAATGACGGACTATATGGCGGTACTCATAAGTATACACACGTGGGTTAAACTTCACCCAGCGTGAAGGAAGCGATCCTGTTGCGTTACAGGACCGCGGTACCGCTCATAGAGCGCGAGCAAGTAGTCAGCGAACTCAACCCCAACTAGGATTGAAGTCCGATTAGACCCTTGCTGGCACAACACCGCAACTGGGTGTGTAAGGAAACTCAATAACAATTTTAAGGCACAAGAGTGCATGCGGTGCCGCACTGACGAATGCCACTAACCACCCAGGCTTGGGTAAGGAAAGCACAGAGGAAGTGCACGGCGCCGTACTGGCGGTCACAGCAACAGGACGCTGTAATGTGTGATTAGTGCTGTAGGCTAAGTCGGGTGCTAGATAGCAACCATACACCTTCCGCGAACAGACATTCAATAGGGTAGGGATATCCAAGGACGACTTGCACTCACAACATACACACATTAACAATTGTACACTAGCGCATGGCCGTGCGGTCATGCGCAGTTTATATAGTTGCAGCACAGGAAGTGGCCACAGAAACTTTGCCCTTCCAAGACCTGCCAAGAGGACCAATGGAATGTGCTGCAGAGCCTGAGCACATGACCCTCGATCTCCAACGGGAGATCTTGCCCTGGGCATGCTCAGTGTGTGCAGACAAGGACTTAGTCCCAGAGAAGTCCGCTCGCTGCTGACCAGCACTGGCTTTAATGGCAGAAGCTGAAGAAGCAGCAGTAACACTCTGTACAGAGTGAGACTGAGCAAGACGCTGTGACCGACGTCCTTGCTGAGCAGACTTCACTGCGGCTGGATGAGAATGGGAGACCGCAGCGGAGATGGCTCGAGATTCCCCCTGTGCAGAAGCGGGAACTCGAGACCTAACAAATGGTGAGCAAAAATCACATGGAGGAACCTAGTGAATGACCTGCATAGAGCTGGGACCACCTTAACCATGGCTACCATCAGTAACACACTACGCCACCATGGACTCAGACCCTGCAGTGCCAGATGTGTCCCCCTCCTTAAGTCAGTGCGTGTCCGGGCACATCTGAAGTTTGCTAGAGAGCATTTGGATCATCTGGAAGAGTATTGGTAGAATGTCATATGGTCTGATGAAACCAAAGTAGAACTGATAGGTAGAAACAAAACTCTTGCTTGGTGGAGACAGAATGCTGAGTTGCATCCAAAGAACACCATTCCTTCTGTGAAACATGAGGGTGAAAACATCATGATTTGGGCTATTTCTCTGCAAAGTGACCAGGATGACTAATCCGTGTACAAGAAAGAATTAATGGGGACATGTATCTTGAGATTTTGAGTGCAAACCTCCTTTCATCAGCAAGGGCATTGGAGATGAAACGTGTATTGGTCTTTCAGCATAATAATAATCCCAAGAACACCACTAGGGCAACAAAGTGTGGCACCACTAGGGGTATTTGCCACAAAAATAGTTACTGACAGTAAATGCAAATACTAAAATAGCAAGACTGCACTACCACCTCCGGCCAGAAGGGGGAGCTCCAGAGACTCCCCTTGATCCATTCTGGTCTGAGAGAAGAACTGGCAGTTGGGCTAAGGAGCTGATAGTGAGAGGTCATACAGCTGAATTTCTAACAGCCCTGTGACAGTTTCCAGGCCCAAATCACCGGCCTGAGGAGAAGAGGGACAGAGAAAAAGGACATTGTGAGAACCGGGTAGCATTAATCACTACCCAGAACAGGCGCAAAGACGGATACCGGATCCGTGGCTGTATTCATTATATATAATACAGCAACCGGAAAAACGTGAGGTGATATCAGCTTCACTAGGGCCGGACGCAGCAACAGACACAGAGTTCAGCGGTACTCCCGGAGGGGGTAAGCCGATAAAAGGACTCGGGTTGCCCGTCGAACCGGGGCCCGGAGGGGACAGATTGGGCCGGCAGCCAGTTCACATACAGCAGCAGGGCCACACAGAAATTGCGCACAATAAGAGGCGAAGACCCCGGCAGGGTCAAAGTAACTCAGAGTTCCCATACAGACTCCGGTGACAGGACGGGTTGTAAATCCTTTTATATTGAAGTAAACTGGTTAAACGTTTCAGTGCCTCAGTCTTTCATTTGGACAATAGCCAATATCCAGGATCGGGATCATCACCGCTGGGAGAACCTGCTGCTGATCAAGTAAGTGCCTGTTCCCTCACGATACCCCTTACACTGTGCATTGCCTGAGGCCACAGCACCGGGTCGAGCCACCCGTGACATCCCCCTCAAGAGACAGACTCCATTGGTCCGGTGCTGGGTACCCCGGTCTCCTGGGCGTCACAATTGGCGTCACGAACAGGATCTAGCCAGCCCGTATACCGGGTATTGTGTGCCGTGATTGGAGCCCAAAACTGTGAAAACTTGGATGAAAAATCTTGAAAATTGACTTTATTAAAGAAAAATCCATTCCCCATTGAAAACTATTGAAAGTGACTTTTCCCCATTGGTTATAATGGAGTAAAGATGGCCGCCATCCCCTGAGGTAATCACTTCATAACCGTTAGGCACGAGACTGTTAATTGAGCTACGCCATCACCTGAGCCCCAGTCTGACTGAAAAACTTCAGAATCTGCCATTACAGAGCGCGGTGGGTGGGAGCAGCAGGGGGCGTGTCATTGTGGGCGGCACCAAGCTGAGCACTCTGACTTCAGAGCAAGGGGAAAATCGATTCTGCTGCACAGCGGAACGAATCTACACTATCCCGACGGAAGCGGAGGACCGGAAGGGTCCGGATTAACTAAGGGGGCACAGTATGTCGCAGCACGGAGACGTCGCAGCACCCGGCGACGCTAATGCAGCTGAAAGACAGAGTGTCGATAGAGAGTCCAGCAGCACAGCGGTGCAAGGAGTGGCGCCCATCATGCCGGTGCTGATGCCATATACCCCGGGTGGCCCGTGGCTTCCAATGTATGAAGGTGAGCCTAATACCCTTGACAATTTCAGAGAAAAGATGCTGGCCCATTTTGACATGTTCCCCGTGGGTGAAGTTCAGCGTGTTAGTCTCCTGATGATGCAGTTAAGTGGCCATGCTAAGCGAGAAGTCACAGCATGGGCAGCTGATCTAAAAGGCACTGTTGAACGCATATTTGCTGGATTAAAAGCTACATTTGAAACCACGGCCAGCAGCAAAGCTAAAATACGATTCTTTAATTGCAAACAAAAAGCTAATGAGGGCGTGAGAGACTTTGCCTTAAACCTGCAGGAAGCCCTTAAATCACTTACACTGGCTGAACCCATTTTTAACACCGGAGCGGATAAACTGCTAAGAGATCAATTTATTGAGGGACTCTACACCCCTTCTCACCGGGGGCATGTGAGCATGCTTGTTTTTAAGAACCCTGAATTGACATTTGCCCAATTAAAGGAGAGCGCTATACGTCTCCAGCTGGCAGAGGCACCTCGGGATCAGGATCCTGCGCAACCCATGGCAGAGGCACCTCAACAACAGGGAGTGCCAGTGACATCAGCTATGTCTGGGACCATTGCTAATCCCTTGGGGCCCAGTACTAATGAGGCTCTTCAACAAAAGCTTGACTCTTTAGCTGATGTTGTTGCTTCAATGGCTAAAACCATGCAGGAGATGAGAGGACCCAAGATGGAGTTGGCAAACCGTAGAGAAGATGTTCCATGGATGAGACCCCGGAGATACCCGACATGGAGAGGACGACCCCGCGACCGCTACCAACCGGATGGACAGCCCATTTGCCGCCGTTGCCAGCAGCCAGGCCACTTTGCACGAGATTGTGATTTAAACGGGAATCCCCTGGGAATGCGGGCCGCTTCGCAGGAATGAACTTTCAAGGCCCAACACCCTGGCACGACAGGTACATCGGAGGACGACCCATTATCCCTATCGTGCTGGACGGAATGCCCCTCAACGCTTTGCTGGACACAGGTTCCCAGATTTCATCTATACCGTATATCCTTTATAAGAGGTACTGGGCTGATGCAGATATTGATAAAGGGCCCTCTGATGTTGAACTAGATATATGGGCCAGTAATGATAAGTTGGTACCGAAACTAGGATTTAGGGAGATGACCATAAAGATTGGTAAAGTAGAATTGAAGAAACAGGGTATAATTGTTGTTGATGTTGACCGGCGGAACTGTGAACCAACTGTATTGATAGGAATGAATGTGTTAGAGAACTGCTTTTCCGAAGTCATTTCTGTCTTACAGCAAATTGCTGAAACTGCCCAATCCTGCCAGCAGAGAGTTCTCCGGAGGGAAATAAAAGTATTGATGTTAAGGCAACAGGTAGAAGTTGCAGGTGGAGAAATCGGCAGTGTGAGGGTAAGTGATCCAACGTCTATTGTAATCCCACCAAAAACAGAAATGCTGGTATGGTGTAGAGCAGCCATTGGTGCTAAGGGACGAGATTATCAAGCCTTAACAGAACCAGTGTACACCGACAGCAGGCCCACTATACTCACAGCACGAGGGATAGTCGAGGTACACCGAGGACGAGTGCCGGTACGACTTTTGAACTGTGGAGAGGAAGAGGTCACTTTGCCAAGGTATGCTACAGTGGCAAAGCTATATACTGTTGACAACAATGCCATCACAACCATTGAGCCCTTAGAACCAACCTGTCAGGTGGAAGGCAACGGCTCAGATGGAGAATTGGAGGATTGGTGCCAACAGCTACACGTGGGCATAAATTCAACACCTAGCCATCAAAAACAAGGGGTGTATAGGCTAGTGACGGAATATGAACAAGTCTTCAGTAAACACCCATTGGACTTCGGACGGATAGAAGGGGTAGAACACACAATCCCCACCGGTGACCATCCCCCAATAAAAGAAAGATATAGACCCATACCGCCCGCTCACTATCAGTGTGCAAAAGATATGCTGAGGGAGATGAAACAGGCCGGGGTAATAAGAGACAGCTGTAGCCCCTGGGCGGCCCCTCTAGTGATTGTCAAAAAAAAGGACGGAACCATGAGAATGTGCGTAGACTACCGGAAGATTAATAACATCACCCATAAAGACGCCTACCCCTTGCCTAGGATAGAAGAGTCCTTAACTGCTTTGAAATCTGCTAATTATTTTTCCACCTTAGACTTAACAAGCGGGTATTGGCAAGTCCCTGTGGCTGAGAGAGATAAGGAAAAGACGGCATTCACCACACCAATGGGTCTATGTGAATTTAATTGCATGCCATTCGGACTCTGCAACGTATCCGGTACCTTCCAGCGGCTGATGGAATGCTGCCTCGGACACAAGAACTTCGAGACCGTCCTCCTGTACCTAGATGATGTGATCGTCTACTCAAAGACGTACGAACAACACTTAATAGACCTGGCAGAAGTGTTCGAAGCCTTATCCAGGTATGGCATGAAAGTCAAGCCATCCAAATGTCACCTTCTCAAGCCAAAGGTACAGTACCTGGGACACATCGTGAGTTCGGAGGGAGTAGCACCAGATCCCGAGAAAATAAGCGCCATAAGGGATTGGCCAAGACCTACCAGCGCAAAAGAAGTGAGACAATTCCTAGGATTGGTGGGTTACTATCGCAGATTTATAAAAGGATTTACCAAGTTGGCAGCACCCTTGCAAGACACCTTGGTAGGGCAGACGAAGAAACCTTCAAACCGAAACCCTCCTTTTCAGTGGAACGACGAAAGGGAAGACTCCTTTGAACAACTAAAGAAGGCACTAACCGGAGAAGAGGTTCTGGCATACCCAGATTACCATCAACCTTTCATCCTCTACACCGATGCCAGTAATGTGGGACTAGGAGCGGTGCTGTCACAAAAGCAAGAAGGTCGGGAGAAAGTCATCGCCTTTGCAAGTAGAAAGCTCCGGCCTACTGAAAGAAATTCAGAAAATTACAGCTCCTTCAAATTGGAACTACTGGCAGTAGTTTGGGCTGTGACTGAACGTTTCAAACACTATCTGGCCGCTGCAGAATTTATTGTCTATACTGACAACAATCCGTTGACCCACCTGGACACAGCCAAATTAGGTGCGTTAGAACAGCGATGGATAGCCCGGTTATCTAATTACAACTTCAAGATCAAGTATTGAGCAGGTCGCAAGAATGGAAATGCCGATGCCCTATCCCAGATGCCACACTTGAGAGATGTAGAAGAAGAAATGGGGGAGCTTGAAGAAATTGAACTACCAGCCTTCCATCATCCCAAGGCAAAACATCATCAGTCAAGTACCTATCAGAAACAACAAGAGGTGAATTTAAATCCGTTAGCACACCATAGATGGGCTGACACCCAAGACAGCAATCCGGCTGTGAAGTTGGTGAAGGAACTGTTAACTGAGCAAAGTGCATATCCCGATGAGGATGCCCCAGAAGAGACGCATCAACTCTGGAAAGAGAGAGGCAAAATGTTCCTGTATCAAGGGAAGCTCTGTAGAAGGTACACCAATCCGAAAACACATGAATTGGTTTGGCAGATTATCGTGCCTAAACAAGATGTCAAGATGGTCCTCGAAGCTTACCATAATGGTGCTAGTCACTTCGGTTGGAAAAAGTTAGAAGTACTTCTAAGAGAAAGATTTTATTGGGTCGGGATGAGAAAATCAATCGAACAGTGGTGCAGAAATTGTGGCCCGTGCAACCTCAGAAGAAACGATCAAAAGAACCAAAGAGCACCACTGCAGCCCATAATCACCAAACAACCACTTGAACTTGTAGCCATAGACCACGTGAAGTTGATACCAAGCCGGTCCGGCTATGTCTATGCCTTGACCATCGTGGACCATTATTCACGCTTCTTGGTAGTAGTACCCGTAAAAGATCTGACAGCAAAAACAGCAGCCAAAGCCTTCCAAACGTACTTTTGTAGACCCCATGGATATCCGGAACAGGTTCTCACCGACCAAGGTACAGCCTTTGAATCAGAGATCTTCAGAGAATTCTGTAATATGTATGGTTGCAAAAAGATCCGGACGACGGCCTATCATCCACAAACAAACGGCTTATGCGAGAAGATGAACCATATTGTAATAGAACTACTAAAGACTTTACCTGAGGCAGAAAGGAATCAATGGCCAGAGAAATTGCCTGACTTGGTGGATCTGTATAATCATGTCCCGGTGAGTTCCACCAATTGCACCCCAGCTTACCTTATGCGTGCAAGACCCGGCCAATTACCAATCGATCTAGAAATGGGAATTCTGAAACCAGACGCAGAAGTCCAAGACTCCAATTGGGATATCATACGGCAAAAGCAGTATCGCCAAGTGCAAGAGAGTGTGGAAAGAAGCCTTCAGCAAACTAGAGAAAGACAAGAGCGAACTTTCAACCAGAATGCTCTAGCGACCCTATTAAGACCAGGTGACCAAGTGCTCAAGAGAAATCGTCGAACCAATAAACTGGACAATCAGTGGGAAGCCGTACCCTACACAGTTTTACCAACAAGAGTGGATAATCCTAAAATGTGTCTCATTAGCAAAAACGGAGGCTTAACATCTGTACTAGTGTCAAGAGACAATCTTAAATTATGTCCGGAAGCATTGAAAGAGCCAGACGTTGTCCAGCCAGAACCAGAAGTTATTCAACCCATACAGGTTCAACCAGTAAAGGAAAAAGAAGAGGAAGTGTATCACACCTGTATAGGAGACTTTCCCAAAACCCTACTAACATACCATGGTGCAGTAGTGGTTCCCATGGTGGCCTTTTACCCAACACCAAACCCAATACCAGAAGTCCCAAGACAGGAAGAGGCTGACCCCGTACTACAGGAGGTTCCAGGCCAGGAAGAACAGATTCCTGGTCAGAGTAATCCCATTCACGGTGGACTTGCCAACTCCATAGTCGTGGAATTATCTTTAGCAGAGCGGGCAGATACTACATCCGCAGTAGACAGTAGTACACCACATGAAGAGACACCGCTATTACGTAGATCACAGCGTAGTACCCAGGGTCAATTACCGGCCAGGTATGCAGATTACCAACTATAAAGCTCATAATGTGAATTGTATATATGTTATGCCGTATATAGTTAAACAGAAAATGTAGTATAGTCATTGTTATCAGTCTGCGACGTTTAAGCCCAGTGCCTACAGAGACTTGTCTGTATGAACTTCTTGCATATTCTTGAACTTTTTATCAGCCCGGAGGCACTAAATCAAAGCTCCGGAAAGACTGCTTTTTGAACTTTGCTCCTCGCTCTTTTTGAACTTTCTTTAGACTTTATATTGATAACTCCGTTGGAAAAATGGAACTAAATTCCTGGACACAAAGTGCAGTGCCTTTCCTAGTACCTTCAAGGATAGAACTGTATTAATGGACGCTATTTGAAGTGACTTTGTACAGAACTATATTTTTGTTTCCTCGAGTGGTTTTTGTAACTTTTCATTTTTAAGACTCTGTACATGTTAATTGTTATTTCAAAATGTTATTGTCCCACAGTCCCGGAGTACTGTTCTTAACTAAGGGGGAATGTGGCACCCCTAGGGGTATTTGCCACAAAAATAGTTACTGACAGTAAATGCAAATACTAAAATAGCAAGACTGCACTACCACCTCCGGCCAGAAGGGGGAGCTCCAGAGACTCCCCTTGATCCATTCTGGTCTGAGAGAAGAACTGGCAGTTGGGCTAAGGAGCTGATAGTGAGAGGTCATACAGCTGAATTTCTAACAGCCCTGTGACAGTTTCCAGGCCCAAATCACCGGCCTGAGGAGAAGAGGGACAGAGAAAAAGGACATTGTGAGAACCGGGTAGCATTAATCACTACCCAGAACAGGCGCAAAGACGGATACCGGATCCGTGGCTGTATTCATTATATATAATACAGCAACCGGAAAAACGTGAGGTGATATCAGCTTCACTAGGGCCGGACGCAGCAACAGACACAGAGTTCAGCGGTACTCCCGGAGGGGGTAAGCCGATAAAAGGACTCGGGTTGCCCGTCGAACCAGGGCCCGGAGGGGACAGATTGGGCCGGCAGCCAGTTCACATACAGCAGCAGGGCCACACAGAAATTGCGCACAATAAGAGGCGAAGACCCCGGCAGGGTCAAAGTAACTCAGAGTTCCCATACAGACTCCGGTGACAGGACGGGTTGTAAATCCTTTTATATTGAAGTAAACTGGTTAAACGTTTCAGTGCCTCAGTCTTTCATTTGGACAATAGCCAATATCCAGGATCGGGATCATCACCGCTGGGAGAACCTGCTGCTGATCAAGTAAGTGCCTGTTCCCTCACGATACCCCTTACACTGTGCATTGCCTGAGGCCACAGCACCCGGTCGAGCCACCCGTGACATCCCCCTCAAGAGACAGACTCCATTGGTCCGGTGCTGGGTACCCCGGTCTCCTGGGCGTCACAATAGGATTGGCTTTGTAAGAAGCATATGAAGGTCCTGGAGTGACATAGCCAGTCTCCAGATCTCAACCCCACAGAAAACCTTTGGAGGGAGTTGAAAGTCCATATTTCCCAGCGACAGGCCCAAAACGTCACTGCTCTAGAGGAGATGTGCATGGAGGAATGGGCTAATATACCACCCACAGAGTGTGCCAACCTTGTGAAGACTTACAGAAAATGTTTGACCTCTGTCAATGGCAGCAATGGATACATAACAAAACATTGATATGAATTTTTGTTAATGACCAAATACTTATTTTCCACCATAATTTGAAAAATAAATCTTGCCAAATCAGACAAGGTTACATGGTTACATAGTTATTAAGGTTGAAGGAAGACTATAAGTCCATTTAGTTCAACCCATAGCCTAACCTAACATGCCATAACATTATCTGGATTTGTTTTCTCAATTTTGACTCTCATAGTTGTGGTCTACCTATTACATCAATTACAGGTCTCTCTCATGTTTTTAAGTGGGATAACTTGCACAATTGGTGGCTGACTAAAAACTTTTCCCCGCTGTAAATAGTGTTAAACATTGTGTACTTGGCTTACTGGTGCGACAGCTAAAGGGAAAAAAGCAAGTTATATTCTCCCTATAGCCACTCGCATCTATTTACCTAAGGTGTACACGGAACAGAAACAATCTTCACTCACTAAATATTATGCGCACTGAAAAGTTGCAATAGCAACGAGCAATTGGTTCAAAAAGGAGAAAAGTTAGCTTTTGTCACACTATTTTTGCCCAAAACTCTGATATATTTGAAACCCTATTAACAAAGAGAATTACACTTACCATAGTTTTTTTCATCATCTATGAAATGAATGAGAAAAAATATATTTCAATACATAACAGAATGTGAATAATTAGACAGGAGGTAGACAACTTCTGCTTTACTCTCATTCTCGATACTCATAGTATATAGTCACAGAGCTGAGCAGTAAATGATGGAACAGTCAGACTTCACACAGATGGCTGACTGATCTTGCTTCAACCCATGTGCAACAATGGCTCCAAGAAAGCCTGCTGAAAACATATAATAATCTTTATTTTTATATAGCGCTAACATATTACGCAGCGCTTTACAGTTTGCACACATTATTCATCGCTGTCCCCGATGGGGCTCACAATCTAAATTCCCTATCAGTATGTTTTTGGAATGTGGGAGGAAACCGGAGCCCGGAGGAAACCCACGCAAACACAGAGAGAACATACAAACTCTTTGCAGATGTTGTCCTTGGTGGGATTAGAACCCAGGACTCCAGCGCTGCAAGGCTGCTGTGCTAACCACTGCGCCACCGTGCTGCCCAATCCAATGTTGGCAATGAATTGATTGGCTGCATCATCCTCTTGTTTATATACTGTCTGGAATTATTTATCCCTGATCCTTAGTTGTCAAACTCTTCAAGTCTTTCTCAGGAACTAGATGGCCACTATTATTCTTGTGCTCCAATCATCTCTAGCCTTTTTTTTCACAGTCCAAAAATGTGTTACTTTTATTATTGCTTGATGGCAACCTCTCACCTCAAGAATTACTACTTACATGCAGCTTGTAACAACCCTGCCGGCATCGCTGCATGGCCTTCCATTCCCCACCTGCCTATTACATCAACTCACTCACCCTGTGCTATGCTGTGAGATCTGTCTGCTGCCGCCTCCATGCCATGTGCTCCATGGCCGCTTACTCTGTGTACACTTCCTGGCTGTGTGCATAGGGGGCGGCACCAGCAACTCCAGATTCTTATTGAGACTGTGTGCACCTCCCTAAGGTGCTCCTGGCCAATAGCCTTGAGGCCTCTGACACTTAAGGCATCCTCACCCATTGGAGGA
Source organism: Ranitomeya imitator (assembly GCF_032444005.1). NCBI lineage: Eukaryota > Metazoa > Chordata > Amphibia > Anura > Dendrobatidae > Ranitomeya > Ranitomeya imitator. The sequence continues at coordinate 801,620,825 of NC_091283.1, forward strand.
TGCCTGAGCAAACTATTTCCCTCAGTTAGCACTTGCTACTGAGCTGCCAGGTCGAATCTGATTCCTGTCTCAGAGGGCTGCAATTAGCAGGCCTTCATCTGTGTTCTGTTTGTGTATCCATGTCCGTTCCTGTCTGAACTCTGGTCTACATCTGTTCCTGTCTGAACTCTGGTCTATGTCCATTCCTGTTCCTCCTTTGTCTTTAGTCATTTCCCACTCTGCTGTGTGTACCTCTGCCTTATCTTTCTGCTCAGTTCACCACTGTCTGTGGCTCTGCTTCTCTCTGCTCAGTTCTGCCTTAACCTATGGTTCTGTGCCTCTCAGCTTTGCTCTCATCTCTGCACTCTGTTACTTTGCTCTGCACTCTGACCTTGCTCTGCACTCTGTGGCTTTGCTCAGCGGCTCCGCTCAGCTCTCGCTCTGCGGCTCCACTCCTTGCGGTGCTACCTGGCTCGGCTCCTTGCGGTTCTACGTCTCTTGCTCTTGGCTCCGCCGTCTGCGTTTCTGCACGTGGCTCCGCCTTTCTGCTCTTAGCTCCGCCTTCTCTGCTCTTAGCTCCGCCTTCTCCTTCTCTGCTCTTAGCTCTGCCTTCTCCTTCTCTGCTCTTAGCTCCGTCTTCTCCTTCTCTGCTCCGCCTTCTCCTTCTCTGCTCTTGCTCCACCTCCTGTGGTTCTGCTTTGCATTCGCTCTTGTTCTACCTCTGCTCAGCAACTTGCCGTACAGGTCTCTACCTGTTTGTTTATATTTACCAGTCTAAACAGGTTCTTACTTGTTTCCATACATCGCCTGTATACCAGTTCCTACCAGAGTATCAGCCCTGTCTACCAGTGCCAGCCGTGCCCGCCTGTCTTCCACAGGGCCCCTGCCGTGCCCACCTGTTTGCCAGAGTGCCAGTCGTGCCCGTCTGCCTGCCTGTGTCTCCGTCAAGCCAGTCTGCCCATCAGGGCCTCTGCCGTATCTGTCCGTCAGCCAGTGTCACAGCCGTGCTTGCCTGTGTCTTGTCCCCAGTGGGATCAGCATCCACAGTCTGACTCCACCCTGGAGTGGTACCTGGTAGCTTCCTATTGCACAAGTCTGACCTCACCATCAGAGGCTCCAGCGAACACCTAGGAAGCTACTTAGTTACACCCCTTCCAGGGAAGTTTGGTCTGTGGTCCAGTGGGGCCACACTCCCAGACGCCCGTGCCAACTAGTCTCGGCGCTAGCTTTACACAGCTATGGTGGTAATCTGCAGGTAAATAGCTTTTAAACCCTGTATAGTTTTTTTTATTGGAGCAACAGCTACAGGGAGAATAGTAAGTTTTATTTTTCCTATAGACATTCACTTGTAGTTACCGGAGTGGTGCTGGGAAACCTTGCAGTTATCTCTCATGAAACATTATCAGCACTATAAATTCACCATATCAACGAGTAAGACGATCAAAATTGAGAAAACTTGGCTTTTGTCATTCTCTCTGTGCCACCACAACCTGACATAGATGAAACCCCATTTATGAAGAGGATTACACTTACCATAGGCTTTTACATCATCTATGAAATGAATAAGAAAAAAATATATTTCAGTACATAACAGAATAAGGATAATTAGACAGAAGGTACAAAGGTTCTGTTTTACTCTCATGCTTGGCAAGCATAGCAAATGACAGAACTTTCAGACTGTGCTGCAGGATAGCAGACTGAACATGTCTGAACCCATGTGCCACTGTGGTCCCAAGGGAGGAAATATTTCCAATGTTGGCAATGAATTGAATGGTTGAATAATTCTCTTGTTTAAATATTTTCTGGAATTATTTGTCCATGATCCTTCTTTGTCTAACTCTTAAAGTCTTTCTCGGCAACCAGATGGACTCCATCATTTTCAAGCTATTTTCCTTCCCTAGCCTCTATTTCACAACCCAGAAATAATTGTATTATTACTGTTACTTTGAAAGCAAGCTGTCCCCTCAAAAAAATAAACTTACATGCAGCTATAGTGGTAATCTGCAGGCAAATTTCGTATCAAGTTTATACCCTATGTAGTTGGCTTACTGGAGCAGCAGCTTCAGGGAGAAAATTAAGTTTTATTCTCCCTGTAGCCACTCACCTCTTGTTTCTTGGGCAGTTCAAGGAAAGTTTACATTCATCACTCAGTAAACAATAAACAACAGTAAAGGTGTGAAAGCAACGAACAAATGGTTTAAAAAAGAGAAACGTTGGCTGCTGTCTTCCTATTTATGTCTCTGCAACCTGATATAAATGAAACCATGTTCACAAAGTGGATTAAACTTACCATAGGCTTTTTTATTATCTATAAAACAAATGAGAAGAAAATACAATTCAATACATAACAAAATGGGAATAATTAGGCAGAGTCTATATTTACAAGGCTGAGCTGTAAATGGCAGAATAATCAGATGGTGCAGCAGGATGGATAACTGATCGCGCCTGAATCCATGTGTCACTAAGGCTCCAAGGGAGGCTTCTGAAAATGTATCCTATGCTGGCAATAAACTGAGCGACTGCATCAATCTTTTATTTAAATATTTTCTGGAATTATGTAACTATGACCCTTATTTGTCCAACTCTTGAAGTCTTTCTCAGCAACAAGATTAACTCTATCATCCTCAGGCTCCATTCTTTCCTTAGACTTTTATTTACAGCCCTAAAATGTATATCAATTATTATTGTTACTTTTAAGGCAACCTGTTGTTAGGGCTAGCGGAATGCACCAAATAATAATATGGAAGGTGTAAGGTGTGTTCGCTGCCCGGGGTCCACCGTGCAGAGAAACTCCAGCTGTGCGCTAATGGCGGGCAATATATGGCGGTATAACATGATCACACACGGGTTAGCTTCACCTGGTATGAACAAGGAAACTAACCTTGTTGCTTCACAGGGCCAGCGAACCGCAAAGAGAACACTAGGTTGAGGTCACAGAACTCTGCCCCAAGGACTAGGGGAAGAGTCCATCTAGACCACTAGTGCTCAGTGCCGCTACTGCTGTGCCAGTGTGAACTAACTTAATATTTATCGCACGAGTGTGCGTACAGCGCCGCTCTGGTGTACGCCACTAACCACCCTGACTGGGGCCAGGAAAGTGCACTGATTGTCCATGGCGCCGCACTGGTGGTCGCTGCTGGTTTAACACTGTTGAGTCGTGCAATTGTGCTGGATAGCACTGTCAGGCGCTAGATAGCTCCATCATTCGCGATCATTCAACAACACTAGGAATGGGTATGATTAGGAGTATTCACCAGAACAGGCATACATCCACACACACACGATAACAGGTTTATACTAGCGCATAGCCGTGCGGCTATGTGAACCTTTTATAGCAGAAGCTCTCCGGGACCTTCCTGGTGGACCAATAGGAGCTGCTAAAGGACCTGAGCATGTGACCCCCGACTTCCAATGAGAGGTCGTCCTTGGGGCATGCTCAGAAGAAGAAAAGCAGGACTTAGTCCCAGGAGCATAACACCACAGAAACGAACTCTGATCTCTATGGTAAAGATATCATACTATATAATCAAACCATATTTCAATTTGTGCCAGGAGCGCCTGCTAACCGCTGAGCAGTGCTAGTTACAATGGCTGAGCCTGGAATGGCAGCAGTAACCAAACGCACAGTATCTGCCTGAGCCAGATGCTGGGACCGATGTCTCTGCTGAGCAAACTCCACTGCGGCTGGAGAAGAATGGGAGACCGCAGCGGAGATGGTTCGAGATTCCGCCCGTGCTGCGGCGGGAAGTCAACACCTAACAACTGTCCACTCAAGAAATAAACTTACATAAAGCTATAGTGGTAATCTGCAGGTAAATATCGCATCGAGTTTATAGCATGTATAGTTGGCTTACTTGAGCAGCAGCTTCAGGGAGAAAATTAATTTTGATTCTCCCCGTAGCCACTCACCTCTAGTTACTTGGGCAGTTCAAGGAAAGTTTACATTCATCACTCACTAAACAATAAACAATAAAGTTGTGAAAGCAATGAACAAGTGGTTCAAAAAAGAGAGAAGATGGCTGCTGTCTTCCAATTTATGTCTCCACAACCTGATATAAATGAAACCACATATACAAAGTGGATTAAACTTACCATAGGCTTTTTTATCATCTATAGAAGAAATGAGAAGAAAATACAATTCAATACATTAAAAAATGGGAATAATTAATCATAGTCTATATTTAGAAGGCTGAGCTGTAAATGGCAGAATAATCAGACTGTGCACCAGGATGGGTAACTAATCATGCCTGAATACATGTGTCACTAAGGCTCCAAGGAAGGCTTCTGAGAATGTATCCTACATTGGCAGTAAACTGACTTGCTGCATCATTCCTCTGTCTTTCTCAGCAACAAGATTAACTCTATCATCCTCAGGCTCCATTCTTTCCTTAGATATTTATTTACAGCCCTAAAATGTATATCGAATATTATTGTTACTTTTAAGGCAACCTGTCAGCTCAAGAAATACAACTTACATGCCGCTATAGTGGAGAAAAAAGTATTTATTCAGCCACCAATTGTGTAAGTTCTCCCACTTAAAAAGATGAGAGTGGCCTGCAATTGACATCATAGGTAGACCACAACTATGAGAGTCAAAACTGAGAAAACAAATCCGGAAAATCACCTTTCTGATTTGGCAAGATTTATTTTGCATATTATGGCTGAAAACAAGTATATGGTCACCTAAAAATATGCAAGATTTCTGGCTCTCACAGACCTGTAACTTCTTCTTTAAGAGTCTCCTCTTTCCTCCACTCATTAACTGTAGTAATGGCACCTGTTTGAACTTGTTATCAGTATAAAAGACACCTTTCCACAACCTCAAACAGTCACACTCCAAACGTCACTACGATGAAGAGCAAAGAGCTGTTGAAGGACACCAGAAACAAAATTGTAGCCCTGCATCAGGCTAGGAAGACTGAATCTGCAATAGGCAAGCAGCTTGCTGTGATGAAATCAACTGTGGGAGCAATAATAAGAAAATGGAAGACATACAAGACCACTGATAATCTCCCTTGTTTTGGGGATCCATGCAATATCTCAACCCGTGGGATCCAAATGATCAAAAGAACAGTGAGCAAAAATCCCACGGGGGAAACTAGTGAATGACCTGCATAGAGCTGGGACCACCTTAACAGAGGCTTCCATCAGTAACACACAACACCGTCAGTGACTCAGATCCTGCAGTGCCAGATGTGTCCCCCTGCTTAAGCCAATATATGTCTGGGCATTTCGAAGTTTGCTAGAGAGCATTTGGATTATCCAGAAGAGTTTTGGGACAATGCCATATAGTCTGATGAAACTAAAGTAGAACTGTTTGGTAGAAACAAAACTCGTTGTGTTTGGAGAAGACAGAATGCATACCTATTGTGAAGCATGGAAATGGCAACATCATGCTTTTGGGGCTCTTTCTCTGCAAATGGACCAGGATGACTGATCCGTGTACATGAAAGAATGAATGAGGCGATGTATCTTGAGATTTTAATGAGTGCATACCTCCTTCCATCACAAGAGCATTTAAGATGGAACTTGGATTAGTCTTTTAGCATGATAATGATCCCAAGCACATCACCAGGGCAATGAATGAGTGGCTTCATAAGAAGCATATGAAGGTCCTGGATGGACCTAGCCAGTCTCCAGATCTCAACCCCACAGAAAACCTTTGGATGGAGTTGAAAGTCTGTGTTTCCCAGCAGCAGGCCCAAAACATCACTGCTATTGAGGAGATTTGCATGGAGGAATGGGCCAATATACCACCCACAGTGCATGCCAACCATGTGAAGACTTACAGAAAACGTTTGACCTCTGCCAATGGCAGCAAAGGATATATACCAAAATATTGAGAAGAACATTTGTTAATGATCAAATATTTATTTTCCACCATAGTTTGAAAAATAAATATTGCCAAATCAGACAAGGTGATTTTCTGTATTTGTAGCACCCCAGGGTCCTGGTTGTTACAGTGGAATTGCTTTCCTCATGGGGTGAGTGATGTCATGCTTCTTTATCAGGTAAACACAAGCATGCAACATGTTTACACTCCAGGCCTGAAGAAGGAGCTCTGATCCAGCTTGTGGGTGACTCCCCATACATATATTCTCATCTGGAGGGAAAGTGGTGAGATAGACAGAGGACAAAAAAGCAGGAAGATGTGCTTAGTAGGAGCTGCTTGTCAGAGGGAGCTAGAGAGAGATTGCCAGATGGTGCTTGTTGAGGAACATCAGCTTAGGCGGAGTTGGTAAGAGAGGAGTGAAGCTTAGCAGACGTAGGAGTCTGCGGCTCCCAGCAGACAGAAGAGAGTTTCTGTCAGAGAAACAGAGGAGAATGAAGCTGAGGGGCCAAGCAGCCATGAGTAGGGTTGAGCGACTTTTGTTTTTTTAGGGTCGGGTTTCACGAAACCTGACTTTCTCAAAAGTCGGGTCGAGTGAAATCGGCCGATCCTATTAAAAAGTCGGGGTCGGGGTCGGCCGAAACACGAAACCCAATGCAGTGCAATGGGATACTAATGGTTCCCAGGGTCTGAAGGAGAGGAAACTCTCCTTCAGGCCCTGGGATCCATATTTATGTGTAAAATAAAGAATAAAAATAAAAAATAGGGATATACTCACCCTCGGACGCGCCCTGGTACTGACCGGCAGCCTTCCTTACTAAGAATGAGCGCGTGAAGGACCTTCGATGATGTCGCGGCTTGTGATTGGTTGCGTGACCGCTCATGTGACCACTCACATGACTAATCACAAGCCGCAACGTCATCGAAGATCCTTCACGCGCTCATTCTTAGGAATGGAAGCTGCCGGTTACAGCGGTTAGTACCAGGGCGCGTCCAAGGGTGAGTATATCCCTATTTTTTATTTTTATTCTTTATTTTACACATAAATATGGATTCCGATACCGCAAATATTGGCCGATATCCGATACTTGCGGTATCGGAATGAAACGCGACTTTTGCGCGAAGATCGCCGACCTCATGGCCGACCCCACACAGGGATCGGGTCGGGTTTCATGAAACCCGACTTTGCCAAAGGTCGGCGACTTCTGAAAATGGCCAACCCGTTTCGCTCAACCATAGCCACGAGACGTGCTGCAGCTTCTAGAGAGAGAGAGAAAGAGAAAGCCGAACGGATTGTAGAGAGCGTGTAGAAGTGAAGCGCCGGAGAGTCAGAACTGGGGAGAATAGCTGCGACTGAGCTACCTCCCTGTAGAGCGCAGACACCAGTAGCCAGATGACTGAGGTTGTGAGGACTCCAAGACTCAGAGCAGAAGCCGGCAGGACAGCTGGACTACACATCACCTGCCCACCCAAACACCTGGAGACATAGTGGCGCATAGAGCCCGGGTCATGATAGAGACCCTGTAAAAAGACTCGAGCCACCTGTCATACAGGTTAGTGTCCCACCTTTAAGGAGGACAGAGAGAACAGTGAGGACCTTGACAGAATCCAAAGGCAGCAAGGGACTACACCACAGGGGTAGTAGGAAGGCTTCTAACTCCACCTGGTAAAGGTGACTCTGAACTTGCTTCAAAGCCGGCCGGACCCTTCCTGTACCTGTAATCTGGTGACCTGGGTTGTGGCTGCCTGAAGTCTTCAGTAAACCAGGTAAAGAGACTGCAAACCTGTGTCCTCTGTTTCTTTCTACACTACTCACCATCCTTATCACTACACAGGGAGCCCTGGGGACCCAGCTTCAACTGTGGGAAGTTATACCATCTTAGCTGCCATAATATCACCCCAGCGGACCCCTTAAAGCAGCGTCAGACATCCCTGACCGAATACCACAGGTGGCGTCAAGAACAAACTTTATTCATAAAACCTCCTTTAAAGACTTTTCCTTAACATGGTTGCCCAGGGCCACGGACCGGGTTACAGTCGAAGTGACACATCCCTTTAAGTACCGGACCCCGTACCAAGTACCCCACGGCCCTGGCGGGATTTCATATTTGTTTTCTCAATTTTGACTTCATAGTTGTGGTCTACCTATGACATCAATTACAGGTCTCTCTCATCTTTTTAAGTGGGAGAACTTGCACAATTGGTGGCTGACCACAATTGGCGGTGACTTTTTTCACCATTGTAAATAGTGTTAAACCCTGTGTAGTTGGCTTACTGGAGCAACAGCTACAGGGGGGAAAGCAAGTTATATTCTCCCTAAAGCCACTCGCGTCTACTTACTAAGCGGAACAGACACAATCTTCACTCACTAAACATTATGCACACTGAAAAGTTGCAATAGCAACGAGCAAGTGGTTCAAAAAGGAGAAAACTTGGTTTTGTCACACTATTTTTGCCCTCAAAACCTGATATATTTGAAACCCTGCTAACAAAGAGGATTACACTTACCATAGGTTTTTTCATCATCTATGAAATGAATGAGAAAAATATATTTCAATACATAACAGAAAGTGACTAATTAGACAACAGGTAGAAAACTTCTGCTATACTCTCATTCTCGGCAGGCATAGTATATAGTCACAGGGCTGAGCAGTAAATGGTAGAACAGTCAGACTTCACACAGATGGCTGACTGATCTTGCTTGAACCCCTGTGCCACAATGGCTCCAAGAAGGCCTGCTGAAAATATATCCAATGTTGGCAATGAATTGAGTGGCTGCATCATCCTCTTGTTTAAATACTATCTGGAATTAATTATCCATGATCCTTGCTTTTGTCACTCTCTTTATGCCACCACAACCTGACATAGATGAAACCCCATTTACAAAGAGGATTACACTTACCATAGGTTTTTACATCATCTATGAAATGAATAAGAAAAAAGTATATTTCAATACATAACAGAATAAGGATAACTAGACAGGATGTACAAAGTTTCTGTTTTACCCTCATCCTTGGCAGACATAGCAAATGACAGAACGGTCAGACTGTGCTGCAGGATGGCAGCCTGAACATTTCTGAACCCATGTGCAACTATGGCTCCAAGGGAGACTGCTGGAAATATATCCAATGTTGTCAATGAATTGAGTGGTTGAATAATTCTCTTTTTTAAATATTTTCTGGGAATTATTTATCCATGATCCTACTCTGTTAACTCTTGAAGTCTTTCTCAGCAACCAGATGGACTCTATCATTTTAAAGCTATATTCCTTCCCTAGCCTCTATTTCACAACCCATAAATGTATTATTACTGTTACTTTGAAGGCAACCTGTCACCTCAAGAAATAAACTTACATGCAGCTATAGTGGTAATCTGCAGGTAAATATCGTATCGAGTTTACATCCTGTATAGTTGGCTTACTGGAGCAGCAGCTTCAGGGAGAAAATTGTTTTATTCTCCCTGCAGCCACTCACCTCTCCTTACTTGGGCAGTTCAAGGAAAGTTTACATTCATCACTCTCTAAGCAATAAACAATAAAGTTGTGAAAGCAACGAACATGTGATTCAAAAGAGAGAAAAGTTGGCTGTTGTCTTCCTATTAATGTCTCCATAACCTGATATAAATGAGACCACATTTACAAAGTGGATTAAACTTACCATAGGCTGGTTTATCCTCTATAAAACAAATGAGAAAAAAAAGACAATTCAATACATAACAAAATGGAAATAATTAGGCATAGTCTATATTTACAAGGCTGAGCAGTACATGGTAGATCACTCAAACTATACACCAAGATAGCTTGCTTATCATGCCTGAACCCATGTGTCCCTATAACTCCAAAGAAGGCTTCTGAACATTTACTCTATGTTGGCAATGAACTGAGTGACGTGTTCTTGTTTAAAGATTGCCTGAAATTATGTATCCTTTAATCTTCTCTGCATAACTCTTGAAGTCTTTCTCAGCAACTAGATGGACTCTATCACCCCCAGGCTTCATATCCTAGCCTTTATTTTACAGCTCAAATATGTATTACTATTATTTTTATTATTATTTTTTAATATTTTATTTATTACTAAGAAGGCAACTTGTAGCCTCAAGAATTACAGAGTGAGCCATAACTGAAATAGGAATGGTTGGTGATATCAACTTCCTGTTTATATTACAATAGTATATGGCAAGGGGGAAACTTTTCAAGATGGGTGGTGACCATGGTGGCCATTTTGAAGTCGGCCATTTTGGATCCAACTTTATTTTTTTCAATCGGAAGAGGATCATGTGACACATCAAACTTATTGAGAATTTCACAAGAAAAACAATGTTGTGCTTTGTTTTAACATAACTTTATTCTTTCATGAGTTATGTACAAGTTTATGACCACTTATAAAATGTTTTCAAAGTGCTGCCCATTGTGTTGGATTGTCAATGCAACCCTCTTCTCCCACCCTTGACACACTGATAGCAACAACGCAGAGGAAATGCTAGCACAGGCTTCCAGTAACCGGTGTTTTAGATGCTGCACATCTTATATCTTCACAGCATAGACAATTGCCTTCAGATGACCCCAAAGATAAAGGTCTAAGGAGGTCAGATCTGGAGACCTTGGTGGCCATTCAACTGGCCCATGATGACCAATCCACTTTCCAGGAAGCTGTTGATGTAGGACTGCTCGGACCTGACACCCAAGACGGTGCACCACCGCATTATGGATGTCAGGTCCGAACATATACTAATGTGCCGCAAACATTTTATTTAGGTGTATCCATATAAATGGCCCACCCTGTAGAACTTACACGCAGCTATAGAGGTAAACTTCAGGTAAATAGCGTTTACACCCAGTATAGTTTGTTTACTGGAGCAGCAGCTACTGGGAGAAAATTCTCTTTGCCTGGGCAATGCATTGAATGGTTACAGTGATAGTTCACTAAACATTATGCACACTGTAAATCTGTGATAGCAATGAGCAAGTAGTTCAAAACAGAGAAAAGTTGGATTTTGTAATTCTATTTTTACCCTCAAAACCTGATATATACACTGCTCAAAAAATAAAGGGAACACTCAAATAACACATCCTAGATCTGAATGAATGAAATATTCTCATTGAATACTTTGTTCTGTACAAAGTTGAATGTGCTGAGTCTGCTGACAACAAAATCACACAAAATCCACAGTGGAAATCAAATTTATTAACCAATGGAGGCCTGGATTTCGAACGATACTCAAAATCAAAGTGGAAAATCAAATTACAGGCTGGTCCAACTTCATTGGAAATGCATCAAACCAAGGAAATGATGCTTAGTAGTGTGTGTTTGGGGCCTCCACATGCCTGTATGACCTCCATACAATGCCTGGGCATGCTCCTGATGATGGTCTCCTGAGGGATCTTCTCCTAGACCTGGACTAAAGCATCTGCCAACTCCTGGACAGTCTGTGGTGCAACGTGACTTTGGTGATTAGTGCAAGACATGATGTCCCAGATGTGTTCAATCAGATTCAGGTCTGGGGAACGGGCAGGCCAGTCCATAGCTTCAATGCCTTCATCTTGCAGGAACTGCTGACACACTCCAGCCACATGAGGTCTGGCATTGTCCTGCATTAGGAGGAACCCAGGGGCAACGCACCAGCATATGGTCTCACAAGGGGTCTGAGGATCTCATCTTGGTACCTAATGGCAGTCAGGCTACCTCTGGTGAGCACATGGAGGGCTGTGTAGCCCTCCAAAGAAATGCCACCCCACACATTACTGACCCACTGCCAAACCGGTCATGCTGAAGGATGTTGCAGGCAGCAGATCACTCTCCACGGCATCTCCAGACTCTGTCGCATCTGTCATATGTGCTCAATGTGAACCTCCTTTCATCTGTGAAGAGCACAGGACATCAGTGGCGAATTTCCCAATCCTGGTGTTCCGTGGAAAATGCCGAGCACCCTGCATGGTGTTGGGCTGTGAGCACAACCCCCATCTGTGTACGTTGGGCACTCAGACCATCCTCATGGAGTCAGTTTCTAACCATTTGTGCAGACACATGCATATTTGTGGCCTGCTGGAGGTCATTTCGCAGGCTCTGGCAGCGCTCCTCCTGTTCCTCCTTGCACAAAGGCTGAGATAGCAGTCCTGCTGCTGGGTTGTTGCCCTCCTACAGCCCCCTCCACATTTCCTGGTGTACTGGCCTGTCTCCTAATAGCGCCTCCAGTCTCTGGACACTACGCTGACTGACACAGCAAACCTCCTTGCCACAGAGCGAAATGATGTGCCATCCAGCACAAGCTGCACTACCTGAGCCACTTGTGTGGGTTGTAGAGTCTGTCTCATGCTACCACGAGTGTGAAAGCACAACCAACATTCAAAAGTGACCAAAACATCAGCCAGAAAGCATTGGTACTGAGATGTGGTCTGTGGTCCCCACCTGCAGAACCACTCCTTTATTGAGGGTGTCTTGATAATTGCCAATAATTTCCATTTGTTGTCTATTCCATTTGCACAACAGCATGTGAAATTGATTGTCAAACAGTGTTGCTTAAGTGGACAGTTTGATTTCACAGAAGTTTGATTTACTTGGAGTTATATTCTGTTGTTTAAGTGTTCCCTTTATTTTTTTGAGAAGAGTATATACAGCGCTTGCAAAATTTAAGAGACCACTGCAAAATGTTCAGTTTGTCTGATTTCTCTCTTTATAGGTATATTTTTGAGTAAAATGTAAATTGTTATTTTTTTTCTATAAACTTCTGACATAATAATTTTAGTATTTTTTTCTGACAAAGAAAAATTGTCAGAAAAAAAGTGCTTTCTGACCTCAAATAATGTAAAGAAAACAAGTTCAAAATAATTTAGAAACAACAATACTAATGTTTTAACTCAGGAAGAGTTCAGAAATCAATATTTTGTGGAATAACCATGATTTTTAATCACAGCTTTCATGCGTCTTGGCATGCTTTCCACCAGTCTTTCACACTGATTCTGGTGCAAAAATGTAAGCAGTTCTTCTTTGTTTGATGGCTTGTGACTATCCGTCATCCTCTTGATTACATTCCAGAGGTTTTCAATGGGGTTCAGGTCAGGGGATTGTGCTGCCCATGACAGAGTTTTGATGTGGTGGTCTCTTAATTTTTGCCAGAGCTGTATATGAATTCGCATTTACAAAGTGGATTACACTTACTATAGGTTTTTTCATCATCTATGAAACGAATGAGAAAAAAATATATTTTAGTACATAACCAAATATAAATAATTAGACAGGAGATAAAAAAAATTCTGGTTTACTCTCATGCTCCGTATGCATAGTCTATATTTACAGGGCTGAGCAGTAAATGGTAGAACAGTCAACCTGTGCACCAGGATGGCTGACTGTTTTTGCCTGAACCCATTTGTCACCAAGGATCCAAGAGAGGCTTCTGAAAATATATTCTAAGTTACAAATGAATTGAATGGCTGAATTATCCTCTTGTTTAAATTTTGCCTGGAATTATGTATGCATGATCCTTCTTCCTGCAATCTCACATGCAGCTTTATGGTTAATCTGCAGGTAAATAGCATTTAAACCCTGTATAGTTGGCTTATTGGAGCAGCAAACTTAAAAGCAAAGCCACAAAAAGAGGAATACAAATTCTCCAAAATTTCAAAAATTAACACAGCAAAAAAGGGCAGCAATGTTTACCTACCCAGGTATTAGTACTAATGCACTCTCAAGATGCTGCAGACCCATTTAATAAAGATAGTGGCAACACAAGTGCAAAATGCTAATGAGACTCACAACCTACCAATTCATGGAGTGGGTATTTGCCTAGTATTAGATTGCACAAAAGCAACTTGAATAGAGGGCACTGGTTACACACAAGTAATGCACAGTGTCTTAATGACATAAACAAGTGTTCATTTTTGAATTCTTGAATGATTTTTTCTTTTTGTGGCTTTGGTTTTAGTGGTAGGACTTGCAAGTGTAAGGACTAGTGATGAGCGAGTATACTCGTTGCTCGGGTGGTCTCCGAGTATTTATGTCTGCTCGGAGATTTAGTTTTTGTCAACGCAGCTGCATGATTTACGGCTCCTAGCCAGCCTGAGAACATGTTGGGGTTGCCTGGTTGCTAGGGAATCCCCACATGTGTTCAAGCTATCTAGCAGCCGCAAATCATGCAGCTGCGTCAACAAAAACTAAATCTCCAAGCAGTCACAAATACTCTGAGACCACCGGTGTGTGCTCGGGAAAACCTGAGCAACAAATATACTTGCTCATCACTAGTAAGCACCCTTGAAGTGGGTTGTGAACTTGCATATCTTGGCCAAAATATCGACCAATACCTCATATATTAAGAATTTTTCTGCACATCATTTTTCAGGGTGCAGCCAAGCCCAGCATTTTTGGCCTTGTAAACTAGGGTGTCTGTTCTCATGGGGTGCTCTTAGTGGGTAGCCCGCCTAATCTAATAGTATGAGCGTCAATTATATACTTTAAGCCAGACTTTGTGCAATACCTGTCTATTACCAGGGCCCTATACAAGACGATTTTGCGCAATTTAGTACTAAGCAATCACCCCCTCCATGAATTGGTAGGTTGTGAATGGTTGTCTCAGTATTTTGCACCTGTGTTGCCGCCATCTCTACTATATGGGTTTGCTGCATTCTGATAGTGGAAAAATTCCAAGACCTGGTCAGGTAAATACTACTGCCCTTATTGGAGCAGCAGCTACAGGAAGAAAATTAAGTTTTATTCTCCCTGTAACCACTCACTTCTAGTTACCTGAGCGATGCAGGAAACAGTTGCAGTCATCACTCACTAAACATTATGGGAACTGTAAAGCTGCGTTAGCAAAGAATAAGTGAATCAAAAGAGAGAAAAGATGGCTTTTGTCTTTATATTTATGCCCCTACATACTGATATATATGAAACCCTATTTACAAAGTGGATGACACTTACCATAGAATTTTTTATCATCTATGAAAATGAATGAGAAAAAATATATTTCAATATATAACTGATAAATTAGACAGGAGGTGCAAAGTTTCTGGTTTACTCTTATGCTTATTAGGCATTGTCTATATATACAGGGCTGAGCAGTAAATAATAGAGCAGTCAGACTGTGCACCAAGATGGGTTACAGATCTAGCCTTAAGCTATGTGCCACTATGGCTACAAGGAAAGCTGCTGAACATATACCCAACATTGGCATTGAATTTAGTGGCTGCATCATTCTCTTGTTTAAATATTATCTGGAATTATGTACCATTGATCCTTTTTGTCTAAGTCTTGAACACTTTCTCTGCAACTAAATGGACTCTGTCATCCTCAGCCTTCATTCATACCCTAGACTATATAACTCAGCCTAATAATACATTACCATTATTATTGCTACTTTAAAAGCAACCAATCACATCAAGAAATACAACTTAGATGCAGCTATAGTGGTAATCTGCAGGTAAATAGCATTTAAACCTTGTATAATGGGCTTACTGGAGCAGCAGCTTCAGGGAGAAAATTAAATTTTATTCTCCTATAGCTACTGAATTCTAGTTACCTGGGCGGTGCAAGGAAAGTTTATAGTTATCCTCAATAAATACTGTGCGCACTGTAAA
This sequence comes from Ranitomeya imitator, assembly GCF_032444005.1. Taxonomy (NCBI): domain Eukaryota; kingdom Metazoa; phylum Chordata; class Amphibia; order Anura; family Dendrobatidae; genus Ranitomeya; species Ranitomeya imitator. The sequence continues at coordinate 801,636,199 of NC_091283.1, forward strand.
GCTAAGAGAGCAAGTGGTTCAAAGAGAGAAATGCTGGCATTTGTCTTCTTTTTTATGCCCCCACAATCTGATATATACCCCATTTACAAATGGATTACACTTACCATAGTTATTTTCATTAACTAGGAAACAAATGAGAGAAAAAAAATATTTCAATACATAACAACGTGAATAATTAGACAGGAGGAACACATTTTCTGTTTTATTCTTATGGTCGGTAGGCTTAGTCTACATTTACAGGGCTGAGCAGTAAATGGTAGAGAAGTCAGACTGTTCACCAGGATGGCTTACTGTTCGTTCCTAAACCCATGTGCCACTGTGGCTCCAAGGGAGGCTGGTGAAAATATATCCAGGGCTAACAATGAATTGAGTGGATGCATCATCCTCTTGGAATTATGTGTATGCATGATCCTTCTTTGTCTAATTCCTGAAGTCTTTCTCAGCAACTAGATGGGCTCTATCACCCTTAGGCTCCATTCCCTAGCCTTTTTTACAGCTCAAAAATGTATTTCTATTAATATCTTTACTTTGAAGGCAAGTAATAAAACTTACATGAAGCTATGGTCGTAGTCTGCAGGTAAATAGCTTTTAAACCCTGTATAGTTTGCTTACTGGATTAGCAGCTACAGGGAGAAAACTAAGTTTTATTTTCCCTGTAGCTACTCACTTTTCATTTATTTATTTTTTTTGTTACCGGAGCAGTGCAGGGAGGGGTTACAGTTATCACTCACTAAACATTATGTGCACTGTGAAGCTAAGATAGCAACGAGCAAATTATGTCCTATGTGGGTGATTAATTGAGTGGCTGCATCATCCTCTTTTTTAAATATTTCCTGGAATTGTTTCCATGATCCTTATTTTTCTAACTCTTAATGACTTTCTCAGCAACTAGATTTACTCTATCATCCTTAGACTGTTATTCACTCCCTAACTTTGGATTCACAACCCAAGAGGGGTACAGTTGGCATTCTGAAGCAGCTGCCACAGGGAGAAAATTATGTTTTATTCTCCCTGTAGCCACTCACTTCTAGTTACCTAGGCGTGGCAAGAAACAGTTACAGTCATCGCTCAGAAAATAATATGTGCACTGTTAAGCTAACATAGCAATGAGCAAGTGGATCAAAAGAAATAAAAGATGGATTTTATCATCCTATTTTGCCCCCACAACCTGATAAATATGAAACCCCAGTTACAAAGAGGATTACACTTACCATAGGTTTTTTCATCATCTATTAAATGAATGAGAAAAATAATATATTTCAATACATAACAAAATGGGAATACTTGGATAGTGAACAATTAGACAGGAGGTGCAAAGTTTAAGTTTTACTCTCATGTTCGGTAGACATAGTCTATAAGGGCTAAGCAGTAAAAGGTAGTATTTCAGTACGTACAGTAACAGTGCGAATAATTATACAGGAGGAACAAAGCTAGTCTACATTTATAGGGTTGAGCCGTAAATGATAGGTCAGACTGTGCATCCGGATGGTAACTGATCATGCCGCCTGAACCCATGTGCCACTATGGCTCCCAGGGAGGCAGCTGAAAATACATCCAAAATTGGCAATGAATTGAGTGGCTGCATTATTCTTTTGTTTAAATATTATCTAGATTTTTTATCCATGATCCTTTTTTGTCTAGCTCTTAAAGTATTTCTCAGCAACTAGATGAAATCTATCTCGGGTGCAAGCAAAAGTTACAGTCATCACTCACCATGCATTACACTCTAAAGCTGCGATAGCAAAAAACAAGTGGTTCAAAAGATAGAAAAGTTGGCTTTTGTCATCCTATTTACCCCCATAATCTGATACATATAAAATATTATTTACAAAGAAGATTATACTCACCATATGTTTTTATATAATCTATGAAACAAATGAGAAAAAAAGAGCATAACACTTATCATTACTTGAATGGTATAAGTTGAATGGAGCAGGTCAGATATGACCTTGGTCAGATGTGACATCATTTGAAGTATGACATCTTTCAAGTGTAACATCAGAAATATACCAGAATGGTAACCCATGGTGTATTCTCCTTCATGCTGTCATGCCCTGATCTATCTTTTTTCATCCACAGGTACATCTGAACTATCTCTTAATCCAGAATACCCACTGCACCCCAGAATCCCATGTACTCTTCTTCCTCTGTTCTAATTGGTGCGCTGCTGCTTTTTTCCCTGTCTTTAATTCCATGTATCATACTTCAAATTTACAGAATGCATATTGATAAGTACATGCTCCTCACACCCAACCCTATCCTTCCTGCAATCTGTTAATGCTCCCTGCTGTGAACTGTCCTCTTGCTCCTTCCTCCTCCCCTCTCCCTCTCTCACTTGAATGGTAAAAGTTGAATGGAGCAGGTCAAATATGACCTCATTTGAAGGCAGTACCCCGAAACACAGAGTCTTCAAATTGAGATTCTGGTTTGGCTATTATCCTAAGTCATGTGACAAGGCTTGTTAAAGGGTTGCCATTAATTTGTAGAATTGCTACCTTCCAAAAGGTGGCACTAGAGTTCTAGTTCTCTTTCTCTCTGAAAGGACAATTTGCATAATTAGCATATTTCCCAGAGGAGCATTGCTGCATTAAGTCCCCTCATCTCAGCATGCTTAGCATGTCAATCTCCGCAAGGAGAAATGGTACTTCTTGGATATCAGTCGTACACCTTTCACACAGCCAAACCAGATCTCCACTTTGCACTGACAAGGGACAGTACACCAAAACAAAGTGTCTGCAAATTGAGATTCTGGTTTGGCTATTATCCTAAGTCATGTGACAAGGCTCGTTAAAGGGTTAACATTGACTTGTAGAATTTCTACCTTCCAATAGGTGGCACTAGAGTTCTAGTTCTCTACCTCTCTGAAGGGACAATTTGCATAATTAGCATATTTCCCAGAGGAGCATTGTGGCTGTAAGTCTCCTCATTTCAGCATGCTTAGCATGTAAATCTCCACAAGGAGAAACGATACTTCTGTGATAAGTGTAACATCAGAAATATACAAGAAATAGTCCAGAAATCTGTCAAACGGTAAGACTAATCACTCTTCTAATTTGACTTACCTTTTCTATTCTTACCCTGCTCTTTAACCATGCTCACATTTGCCCTCACCATTTTTGCTTCACTAATCCTCACTCTCCTTCGCTATCCCCAAACCCCTGCACCCTCGAACCAAATAACAATCCCCCCTCTCGCCTGCCCCCTACCTCGCTTAACCTGCAGACCTGCTCGTTAACCTAAGACCTCTCCTACTAAAATATAATATAAGCCGATTACTCTCCTTCACCCACCTGCTTTCCCTTTCTCTGCTTCTGCTCACTGCTGGCGACATATCCCCCAATATGTCTGACTTTCATTTGTTCATTTTCATAAATCATTTGTTTATTATTATTTCTTTCAGATTAAAGTTATTTCTGTGACCATTGTGGATTTTTCTGTCATTAAACGAGGGGTACCAACAATTTTGACCTCGTGTGTATATGAAACCCCATTTACAAATAGTGTGATACTTACCAAAGTTTTTTTCATCATCTATGATTTAATAAGAAAAAAATATATTTCAATATATAACAGAATATGAATAATTATACAGAAGGTACAAATTTCTAGTTTACTTCCAAGCTCGGTAGGCATAGTCTATATTTACAGCACTCAGAAATAAATGGTAGAACAGCCAGACTATGCACCAGGGTGGCTGACTGATCATGCCTGAACCCATGAGCCACAATGCCTCCAATGGAGACTGCTGAAAATATAACCTATGTTCAGGGCTGGTTTTAGATATAGTGGTGCCCTGGGCAAAAGTTTAAAGTGGGGCCCCAAATACTAACATATTGCACCATCATACAGAAACATTTTGGTTATATTTACATGTGCTGAGTTCAGGCCGCTAAATGAGGGTTGATTAACAATATTGAAGTTGTTCAACATTTGTTTCCCGGCCTCTTTACACCGGTGGAGGAAGAATGATGGGCACAGAACCATCACTGGTAGATCAATCTGTCACCATACAGTATCATTTTATCAGCAGCAAATCTTCAGTTTTTACTGGACGATGTGTTGCTGAGAATAATGATTTTTATTCTGGCATACGCAATCTAATCACTCAATGAATAAGCAACATGTTACTCATTTAATTCAAATAATAAAAAAACAACACATGTGAAATACCCAATAAAAATACATTTTTTAATTTTTTTTTTATTAATATTGGACAAGAGAATGGTTCTACACCATAATAAGATGATTCATATAAATGAAAGATGTAAAATGAACCCACATAAATAAAAAAGTGAAATCGATCTTTCTTAATACATATATAAAAACATGAAAATTACATAAAATTCCAAAGTTAGCCGTAAGATGGCGCCATATTAAAGTCATTAGCAAAGTTGCATAAATCAAAGGAAAAACCAAAGCTATGTAGCTGAAAAAGTATATATAACACATACAAACATGTGATCAACACGTGCAGATGAATGAACAATTAACATATAAAAAATAGTGACAACCCTCTGTTTGTTGTTGGTGTAAAAATAAATATATAGTGAAAGAATATGCAAAAAAGACAATAGTAAGGCTTTTACCAATTCAATATGCTGTGGGGCCTGGTGTCCCTACGCACGTTTCGGCAATGATGGACTCCCTCGGAAGAAGGCAATCATTGCCAAAACATGCGTAGGGACGCCAGGTGCCACAGCATATTGAATTGGTAAAAGCCTTACTATTGTCTTTTTTGCACATTTTTGGAGTGGCTGCATCATTCTATTGTTTAACTATTGCCTAGAATTATGTATAAATGATCCTTCTTTGTGTAACTCTTGAAGACTTTCTCAGCAACTAGATGGGATCTATCATCATCAGGTTCCATTCATTCACTGGCCTCTATATCACTGCCCAAAAATTTACTTCCATTATTATTGTTACTTTGAAGGCAACCTGTCATCTCAAGGAATACAACGTACAAGCAGCTGTAGTGGTAATCTGCAGGCAAATAGGGTTTAAACCCTGCATAGTTGGCTTACTGCAGCAGCAGCTACAGGGAGAATAGTAAGTTTTATTCTCCCTGTAGCCACTCACTTCTAGTTACCTGGGTGGTGCATGGAACAGTTACAGTCATCACTCACTAAACATTACGAGCCCTGTAAAGCCACAAAAGCAAAGAGCAAGTGATTTAGAAGAGAGAAAAGTTGAGTTTACAATAAAGATTATACTTACTATAGGCTTTTTTATCATCTATGAAATTAATGAGGAAAAATATATTTTAATACATAACAGAATGTGAATAATTAGACAGGTACAAAACTTCTGCTTTACTCTCATGCTCAGTAGGCATAGTATATATTTACAGGGCTGAGCAGTAAATGATAGAACAGTCAGATGGTGCACAAGGATGAATAACTGATCTTGACTGAACCCATGTGCCACTATGGCTCCAAGGGAGGCTGCTGAAAATATGTCCTATGTTAGCGATTGATACAGTGGCTGCATCATCCTCTTGTTTGTATATTGTCTCGAATTATGTATCCATGATCCTTTGTCTAACTCTTGAAGTCTTCCTCAGTACCTAGATGGCCTCTGTCATCCTCAGGCTCCATTCTTTCCCTACCCTCTATTTCCCAGCCCAAACATCTATTACCATTATTATTGTTACTTTGAAGAGAACCTGTCACCCTGAGAAATACAGCTACAATGGTAATCTGCAGGTAAATATCATTTAAACCCTACAGTACAGACCAAAAGTTTGGACACACCTTCTCATTTAAGGATTTTTTTCTGTATTTTCATGACTATGAAAATTGTACATTCACATGGAAGGCATAAAAACTATGAATTAACACATGTGGAATTATATACTTAACAAAAAGAGTGAAGCAACTGAAAATATGTCTTATATTCTAGGTTCTTCAGAGTAGCCATCTTTTGCTTTGATTACTGCTTTGCACACTCTTGATGAGCTTCAACAGGTGTGTTAATTCTTAGTTTTGATGCCTTCAGTGTGAATGTACAATTTTCATAGTCATGAAAATACAGAAAAATCTTTAAATGAGAAGGTGTGTCCAAACTTTTGGTCTGTCCTGTATATAGTTGGCATACTGGAGCAGCAGCTACAAGAAGAAAGTTAAGTTTTACTCTCCCTATAGCCACTCACTTCTAGTTAACTTTGTGGTGGAGGGAATATTTGCAGTAATCGCTCACTAAATCTTATGTGCACTATAAAGCTGCAATAGCAACGAGCAAGTGGTTCAAAATAAAGATAAATTGGTTTTCGTTTTCCTATGTATGCCCCCACTACCTGATATATGAAAACACTATTTACAAAGTGGATTGCACTTACCATACGTTTTTCCATAATCTATGAAAGGAATGAGAAAAAATATATTTCAATGCATAACAGAATGTGAATAATTAGACAGGAGGTATAATATTTGTTTTTTCCTCTCATGTTGGTTAGGCATAGTCTATATTTCCAGGGCTGAGCATTAAATAGTAGAAAAGTCAGACTGTGCACCACAATGGCTTATTGATCTTGCCAGAACCCATGTGCCACTATATGGAGGCTCCTGAAAATATATCCAACATTGGCAGTGATTTGAGTGGCTGCATCATCCTCTTGTTTAAAGGGGATATCCAAGACTTTAAAAAAAGTGCCTAAGCATTAACTGGCAGGTAGTAGCTAACTACCTACCTGTTGTGTCCTGTGACATGTTCCGTCAGCACAGGGAGGTCAAATACTTCTGTTGACATCACGTCAACAGAGCGGCAGTTTGTCTTCCTTTTGACAGGGCAGGGCTACCCGTGTCATGCTGGTTGACAGCTGGCTCTATGCTGCCTAATTGGGGAAGCCAGCTGTCAATCAGCATGATGCCAGTAGCCCCACCCTGTTAACAGGAAGAGAAACTGCTCTGTTGACAGGAAGCAGCTGAATCTCTGACAGGAGCGGTCAATAATCGTCGCCGGGTACAACAGACAGGTAGTTGCCTGTGATAGCAATTACAGGCCTTTTTTAAAGTCCCGGATATCCCATTTAAAGATTGTCTGGAATTTTGTATCTATGATTCTTGTTCGCCTAACTCTTGACGTTTTTCTCAGCACCAAAATGGATGTCCATCATCCTCATGCTCCACTCATTTCCTTGCCTATATTTCACTGCCTAAAAATGTATTACCATTATTATTATTACTTTGAAGGCAACCTGCCAGCTCAAGAAGTGAAACCTTCATGCAGCTCCAGTGGTAATCTGCAGGTAAATAATTTAAATCCAGTACAGTAAGGTTACTTGGGCAGCGACTAGAGTGAGAAGCAGATGTTATTTTCTCCTTGCAGCTGCTCACCTCTACTTATCGATAGAATAGAAGCAAAGCTACAAATGCTTATCCTGTACCAGTAATGCCTTGGAGCAATCACTTGTCAACACAATCTCTGCTTCCAACACTAGAAATACACTAGTTTCAGTTTGTAATGGCATTCGTTCAAGCCATGGGCGTCCAGTCCACCTACAATGCTAAATTTGTTGGACTTTTAACAATGTGTAGCCATAGACTCCTATGCAAGCAGTCTCAGAATCTCCTGTCCCTGAGAATATATCTACTCGTCACAGCTCTGAGGTGCTCTGTCCCATGACACTTCTCTGTATAACTTTTGATATCTCTCTAAAGATCTAGACAGACTCCACTAATCCTCATTCTCTAGCCTCAATTGCACGGCTCAATAATGTAGTTTTAGAATATATTTATTAGTTTATTTAGTAATAATTCATTCATTTATTTATTTATTTAGTAATTATTATTAAACTTAGTAGCACAGCAACAAAAGAGCACTAAAAATCCTCAAAATATTCAAAAATAGAGCTGAAAAAGGGAAATACTGCTTACCTGCCCAGGTCTCTGAATAAACGCACTACAGGATGCAGCCAGCCCATATAGCAAACATGTCGCAAAACACAGGTGCAAAATACTAAATAGTCAGCCACTCACAACCTACCAGTTCATGGAGGGGGTGACTGCTTAATATTCGTTTGCAGAATAGAGGCCCGTATAGGGCGCTGTTCACATGTAAGCAATGCATAGTGTGTGGTTCTCAGCCTATTAGCCACGCCCATACTATTAGGTGGGCTGGCCTGCACTCTCTCAATGCATCCCATGTGAACTCCCCTGTATACAAGACCCTATGTACTGGGCTTGGCTGCACCCTGAAAAATAAAGTGCACATAATGCATATAAATATGTTAGGTATCTAATGATATTTTGGCCAAGATATGCAAGCTTGCAACCATACGTCAAGGGTCCTCACGCTTGCGAGTCCTGTCACTAAACTAATAGCAAAGCCACAAAAGAGGACTAAAAATCCTCCAAAAATTCAAAAATGCAGGTAAGCGGTACTGCCATTTTTCAGCAGTAATTATTATTACTTTAACTTCTATGTGTCTATTAAATTCTGGAAGTGCTCAAAAGTGTAGCCTAAATGATGTGTGATGATTAGTGATGAGCAAACGTGTTTGGATAAAGTGTTATCTGACCATGCTCGTGTGCTAACCGATTGACTTCGGCGTGCTCGAAAAATGTGTTCAACTACCAGCGACTGCATGTCTCGCGGCTGTTAGACAGCCACAAAACATGCAGGGATTTCCTAACAAATGGGTAATCCATGCATGTGTTGCTGTTGTCTAACAGCAACGAGACATGCATCCATGTGGACGCAAACATATTTTACGAGCATGGCAAAGTCACTCGGTTAGCACACGAGCATGCTCGGATAACACCTTCTCTGAATACTTTCGCTCATCACTAGTTAAGGTAACTAATATTCTGGCTGTTTAACCTCTTGGATATTACTGTCAACTACTGTCATAATGGCAAGCAAGTGTTTAAAAAGAATAACACAGTAGCTTTGTCACCTTATTGTTGCCCCCACAACCTTATGTGGATAAAACCCTACACTAAAATCTCAACATTTACAAAAAAAAAAAAAATAAATAAACTTACCATTGGGTTTTATGTAATCTGCAAAATTGACAAGGGAAAATATTTTAATGCATATAACTGGGATATAAGGTATAAAGTTTTGGTTTTGCCCTAATTCTTGGTAGGCATGGTTTCTATGATGATAAACTCATTGGGGCTTTTATGATGTGCTTGACAGAATGTGGCCATTGGCTCCATTGAAAGTGTTCATAGAATCAGCAGTCTATGCAGATCTAATCTACACTCCTCAACATTGAAATTGCAACACCAAGAAGGAAAAGTTGTAAAATTATGGAAATCACAGAATTGATAGATATGCTAACGATATATTAATGACCTGCAGCTGATAGGGAACAAGCGATTTACAAAACTCACTCTATTCAACTAGAAGGCATGTTTTGTAGGGAACAATTGAGCAGTTTTTCCACATACTCAATGATCTGTTGTTAATTCCGTGCTAGTCTATAGTCCACAAGTACAATAATAATATCTTTAGGAGCAGCACTTAAATTGGTTTAAACAGCAGACAGTTCAAGTTGATGAAAGTTTGCTTTTATCACATTCACCTGGTGCTTCTTACATTGCACTTTGCTAGCAGGCGGAACATAACCACACATGCTTATTGCATAACAGTAATCCTCTGGGTAAATTAATTTCTATTTCAACTACAGCAAAAACTCTCCCACCAATGTTATTTTCTAATGGCATTTGTCCCAAGGCAACCAGTTTTTATATATATCTAAACCTACAATCACACAGGAAGCAAATGCCAAATAAATTAAGAAAATGCATAAATCTTTATTAAACATTAAATAACATATATATTTTTTAAAGTTAATCAATGGGTAAACACTAAATGGATCTGCAGGCACAGGATTATTGATATCAAGATGTATGCATAAATAAATATTTTAGATAAATTGGTCTCTTATAACTAAATCAAAACAAATAATCAACATAGAGTGAATCCATATATGAAATAGAATGTTCATACAGTTGGTGCTTATAAGGTTCGACGGACATCAACTGTGGATTTACCAAAAGATAATGTATCCTTATATTAATAGACCTTTCAATAAATTAAATGATTGAAAAAAGTGCTTAGGGGTTCCAAAAAATAATCTAAAAAAAATGAATAAGTCATTAGTGCTTGTTTAATCAATAAGTACTACGGTATATTAATATAAAGGTCTAGTGATTTTAATAGTTAATAACCAGATGGATGATTGATTCCAGTAGAAAATGGTAAATCACAGAGTCATAAGAGGACCAAGAAACCAAAAGAAAAACCAAAAGAAAAACACTCCTCATATAAAACAGTGTGCATCGGTAATTTAGTTAGTAATGGTGCTAATTACTGTTCTTATTGCTACTGAATGCTATTGTATATAATATTATTACCAAGGTTTAGTCAGTGCAATACATGGATTTAGAGTGCATAGTGCTACTCAACCACTATGTAATAATAACCAGGACACAAGGTTCTAAAACAGGAAGTATACATGACCTGGCTGCAGATGGGGCCCTGACGCACGTTTCGTGATAGCTTCTTCCTTTTGGGGGTCAGTTTTTATATATATAGCTAAACAGAAGGGTATTTCAGATACACCTGACAGTAAATAACTACAATCTCCCTGACAGTCAGTCTCAAATTAATCAGTTCCAGAGGATCTATCATCAAAAAGACTACTTCATCTGCATGATTCTTCCAACTCATGCTGTCTCTCTCGAGCAGTTAGAAGGCCTTACCTCCAGTCTCCCTCCGGCCTCTGTTCCATAGCCCACCAACAGCAAATTCTGTATATATGTATTTATATTATTATTACATAAATTACTATGCTCCTTTACTAAATCATTTAAGAGTTTAATAATGTAGACATCTGAATGATTTGTGCAGATAATTACATTCTTGGTTGTTTAAGTTCTATGATATAAAATTAATAGTAATAATAACAAGTAAGAGGCTAAAAGTTAAGGGAAGATGGCCTTTTTTACCTTATTTGTCCACACAACCTTATTCATACTAAATTTTACATTTTCAATGAAAATGAAACTTACCATATGACTTCTCATTGCCTGTGAAAATAATAGGGAAACATTTTTTTAGTATATCACAAATGCTAAATAATTTGGCTGTTTCAGTAATTTTTTGCAGTCTACTACATCTAGATGACCTTCTCCAATTGGTCGAAAATTATGCACGATAGAGCATGCGGTGATTCCGTCTGCATAATTATAGTCAATGTCCTCTTCGGTGTATACGTATGAATCCCATATTGGAGTTTGTTTGGATGTAAGCCCAGACGGGGCCAATGAACGTAGAAGAAAAGACTGTGTGGAAGCAACCTTACACCAACCCTTGGTAAGCACTTCTTTATAAAGGTATAAAGGGCAGAGTAGTTAATGAAGAACAGTTCAAGAAATTTACACAGTTCTTATTTCAGTCCTGGTGGTTACACTGTGCCTTAATATGGCTGAAAAATCTTTCCCGACCAATGTGTCACTTCATGTCTAACGGAGGTTGACCACTTTGAAAGTCTACTCTAACTTGGTGTTATGTGGACCACAGGCAACCACACCTCATACAAACCTAAACATGTTGGGGGCCTGACTAATGCATCTGACAGTATCTAACCACTGTCAACCTGGTAAGCAGTCACAAACTCAGCAGCTTCTGAGGATCAAGCTCTGAGTGACACTACTGAGGGATTTCTAATTCATGCTATGTCTCCCAGCAGCTAGATGGTCTCCACTTTTCCTTAAGTGCCAGTCACTCCCATGCCTCTATTGTGCAGCCCAACAATGTGCATTTAAGCATGTATTTATTCCCGGCCCCTCTCATCAGTTTCTGGATCACTTTGCCACCTGGCTTCCACACTTTCTCTCCTGTGACACCCCCACCCTCAACATGGGTGATTTCAACATCCCCATTGCTTCTCCCCTCTTCCCATCTGCTTCTCATCTTTTATCTCTAACCTCCTCTTTTGGCCTCTCGCAGCATACTAACTCTCCAATGCATGAAGATGGAAACTCCCTCGATTTGGTCTTCTTCCGGCTTTGCTCAGTGGATGATTTCACAAACTCCCCTCTCCCGCTCTCTGACCACAACCTTCTTTCTTTCTCTATCAAGAACTGCCATCCCGCTCAGGTCACCCCCACTTTCCACACTTATAGAAACATACAGGCCATTAACACCCAGACACTTATGAAGAACTTGCAGTCCTCATTGGCCCTAATCTCCTCCATCTCATATCCTGATTCTGCACTGAAGCATTACAATGAAACCCTGCAAAGTGCCCTGGATGAAACTGCTCCTCCTATACATAAAACAACTCAGCACAGATGGCGACAACCATGGCACACACTGAAAACATGTTTCCTGCAGCGGTGCTCCAGGTGTGCCAAACGTCTGTGGAGAAAATCTAATCTACCCGAAGATTTCATCCATTTTAAGTTCATGCTAAAAGCATACAACTCAGTCCTTTACCTCTCCAAACAAACCTATTTCAACACCCTCATCACCTCGCTGTCCAATAACCCTAAACGTCTCTTTGACACTTTCCAGTCCCTACTCAACCCAAGAGTGCAGGCCCCAACTACAGATCTCCGCGCTGACAATCTGGCCAATTACTTCAAAGAAAAAATTGACCACATTCGGCAGGTAATCATCTCCCAATGTCTTCATACCATGCACTGTCCTCCCTCCCACACTGCATCTAGTTCACTCTCTGACTTTGAACCAGTTACAGAAGAAGAAGTAATCAGGCTCCTTGCATCTTCTCGCTCAACCACTTGCACCAGTGACCTCATTACGTCACATCTCCTCCAGTCCCTTTCCCCGGCTGTCACCTCTCACCTAACAAAAATATTATACCTTTCTCTCATTTCTGGTATTTTTCCATCCTCATTTAAGCATGCCATCATACATCCATTACTTTAAAAAAATCCCTCGATCAAAACTGTGCCGCTAATTATAGACCTGTCTCTAATCTTCCCGTCATCTCTAAACTCCTCGAGTGCCTGGTCCACTCCCGTCTTACCGCTATCTCTCAGATAACTCTCTTTTCGACCCTCTTCAATCTGGTTTCCGCTCTGTGCACTCTACTGAAACTGCCCTCACTAAAGTCTCTAATGACCTACTAACAGCTAAATCTGATGGTCACTACTCCATGCTAATTCTCTTGGATCTCTCCGCAGCATTCGACACTGTGGATCATCAGCTCCTCCTCACTATGCTCTGCTCCATAGGCCTCAAGGACACCATTCTCTCCTGGCTCTCCTCCTATCTCTCTGACCGCTCCTACACTGTATCTTTTGCTGGTTCATCCTCCTCTCACCTTCCCCTTACTGTTGGGGTTCCTCAAGGATCAGTCCTAGGCCCCCTCCTTTTCTCTTTGCATACTGCCCCTATTGGACAAACAATCAGTAAATTTGGTTTCCAGTACCATCTCTATGCTGACGACACCCAATTATGCACTTCTCCTGTTATCACGCCGACCTTTTTAGTAAACACCAGTGATTGTCTTACCGCTGTCTCTAACATCATGTCCTCCCTCTATCTGAAACTGAACCTGTCAAAAACTGAACTCGTATTTTTTCCCTCTATTAACCTACCTTTGCCTGACATTGCCATCTCCGTGTGTGGCTCCACCATTACTCCAAAGCAAAATGCCCGCTGCCTTGGGGTCATATTTGATTCCGAGCTTTCATTCACCCCCACATCAGATCACTGGCTCGCTCTTCTTATCTTCATCTCAAAAACATTTCTAGAATTCGCCCTTTTCTTACTTTCGACTCTGCAAAAACTCTTACTGTTTCACTTATTCATTCTCGTCTGGACTATTGTAACACTCTACTAATCGGCCTCCCTCTTACCAAACTCTCCCTGCTCCAATCTGTCCTGAATGCTGCAGCCAGGATCATATTCCTCACCAACCATTACACCGATGCCTCTACCTTGTGCCAGTCATTACACTGGTTACCCATCCACTCAAGAATCCAGTACAAAACTACTACCCTCATCCACGAAGCACTCCATGGCTCAGCACCACCCTACATCTCCTCTCCCAACCCGTGCCCTCCGCTCTGCTAATGACCTCAGGTTAGAGTCCTCAATAATCAGAACCACCCACTCCCATCTCCAAGACTTTACACGTGCTGCACCAATTCTTTGGAATGCACTACCTAGGTTAATATGATTAATCCCCAATCCCCACAGTTTTAAGCGTGCCCTAAAAACTCATTTGTTCAGATTGACCTACCACCTCAACGCATTAACCTAATTATCCCTGTGTGGCCCATTAAAAAAAAAAAATAAAATAAAAATTATTGGGTTCCTCGCATCATGTTCTCATACACTTTATGCAGTTAATAGCCCTCTGTGTCTATACTGCTACATACTTAGGCAGTTAACTGGTTCATGCAGCTTTACATGGACATCTGAGCCTTACACTGTGGCTGGTCCGACTAACTAAAGCAATGGTTACCATCCACCTCTCGTGTGTCCCCTTTTACTCATAGTTTGTAAGCTTGCGAGCAGGGCCCTCATTCTTCTTGGTATCTATTTTGAACTGTGATTTCTGTTATGCTGTAATGTCCATTGTCTGTACAAGTCCCCTCTATAATTGGTAAAGCGCTGCGGAATATGTTGGCGCTATATAAATGAAATTATTATTTATAACTACTGTCGAGTTTGCATAACTTGTTTAAGATCAAGATAATAAATGGTAAAGACCAGCAAGATGCTAAAAAAAGATTAAGGTGGCATTTATCCCTCTATTGTTGCACCCAGAGCCTTAAATAAAATACATTTTAACATGTACAATTATAATTAAACTTACCATTGGGTTTTTTGTTGTCTAGAAATTGAATAAAGAAAAACATTTTAATATATCACAGAATGTGAATAACTAGATATAGATATGAGTCACAAAGATTGTGTGTTACTCTCATCCTTGGTAGGTTCAGTCTCTTTATAAGCCTCGGATCACACGAGTGTAGATTCTTTTATGAGAGATAATTGGATCAATTATGTTAATGACACAGGGCTGCCATCAGGGCATTACTGTTCTTACTGGCATATGTGGTGCGGCGGGCAGAGGGAGCCTCTTCTGCTCAGCAGGCCCCAGCAGAAGGATTCTGTCGGTTCAGTAACTGAACATGCATCCTCAATCTATTGCCTTGCTGGAGGATATCCTCCCACATGGAAAGAGTTAACAGCCGCAGCCAATCACAAAGCGGTAGCTGACGTCAGTGTGCACGTCGCCGGTGTATGACAGTCACTGCTATACGCCAGGATATCTGTCCCTCAGTTGAATCGAGCAGAGGACACCGCTGGACCTTGACCAGGTAAGGAGAAAGTTGTTTATTTTTTTCCGAAAGCCACACTATGGGGTGCATTATACAACTATGGGGGTGCATTATACTATTATGGTGGTGCATTACACTGCAATATATGACTATGGGGTGCATTATACTACTATGGGGGTGCATTATATTGCTATAAATGAGAATGGGATGCCTTATACAATTATATATGACTATGGAGGTGCACTATACTAGTATATATAACTATGGGGTTGCATTATAATTTATATGGTGCTTTATACTACTATGGATAACTGATCTGACACTTTGCAGTGCACTGTGTCAGATCAGCGATAGGCACTGACAGGCACTGCAGGAGGCTTGCTGGCGCCTGCTCTGAGAAGGTGCTTGGAAGCCACCTCCCTGCAGGACCCGGAAGGAGCCCCGCAGCCATTTTGGATCTGGGCCTGGAGGGAGGAGGAGGTAGGAGACCCTCGGAGCAACACGATCACATCGTGTTGCTCCGAGGTTCTGAGGGAAACACGCAGGGAGCCCCCTCCCTGCGAGATGCTTCCCTACGCTGCCGGAACGCTGCGATTATGTTTGATTGCAGTGTGTCGGGGGTTAATGTGCCACGAGTGGTCCGTGACCGCTCCTGGCAGATAGTGCCGGATGTCAGCTGTGATAGTCAGCTGACACCCGGCCCGATCGGCCGTGCTCCCCCCGTGAGCACGGCTGATCTGTGATAACGTACTATCCCATCGGTGGTCATACGGGCCCATACCACCTTGACGGGATAGTACGTCATATGTCAGAAAGGGGTTATTGTTGTCTTAGGACTGTTCTTCCACGCTTAATGCACTTTGGCAAATTATCAAGATGCGCTGAATTGTCTTAAAATGACATCCCAAATATGTCCAATAAACCTCCTTTCCAGTCTCCATTGCCATCTTGTTCTGCACCATTATTACATTTGACAATGGTGGAGTGAAGTTAATGAAAAACCTGCAGATAGATGTCTGTCTCATAGCTCAATGTTGTGCAAATACCTTCTGATGGTTTGTTGTTGTGAATTCTGTTGTCGAACTCCCTCCTGTGGTCATGAATGGTACTTCGGCGAGTTCTGTCTATGGGCTCCCTCTGGTGGCTATGAGTGAAGCTGCTGCTTCTGAGGTTCCTTACACAGGTGACGTGGTTTATCCTTTTGTTGGCTTCTCTATTTAACTCCACTCAGATCGTTACTCCATGCCAGCTGTCAATGTTTTAGCATTGGTTCAGTTCGCTCCTGGATCTGCCTGGTGACCTGTCTTCTCCTGCAGAAGCTAAGTTCCTTATTGTTATTTTTGCTCATTGTTTCTTTGTCCAGCTGGTTATCCTGATTGTGTCTTGCTAGCTGGAAGCTCTGGGATGCAGAGTGGCCCCCCCCGCACCGTGAGTCGGTGCGGAGGTCTTTTTTGCACACTCTGCGTGGTCTTTTGTAGGTTTTTGTGCTGACCGCAAAGATTCCTTTCCTATCCTCTGTCTATTTAGTAAGTCTGGCCTCTCTTTGCTGAAACCTATTTCATTTCTGCGTTTGTGACTTTCATCTTTTCTCATAGTCATTATATGTGGGGGGCTGCCTATTCCTTTGGGGAATTTCTCTGAGGCAAGGTAGGCTTTATTTTCTATCTCTAGGGCTAGCTAGCTCTGAGGCTGTGACGAGGCGCCTAGGGAGCGTCAGGAGCGCTCCACGGCTATTTTTAGTGTGTGTGATAGGATTAGGGCTTGCGGTCAGCAGAGCTCCCACATCCCAGAGCTCGTTCTGTATGAGTTTAACTATCAGGTCGGGTGCTCCTAAGCACCAGGTCATAACAGTACAGCTGGCCCAAAGTATTAATGCATCTCAATAGAGGGATAAGAGGACTTCTGAGACCATTTTTTTTTCTTTGCACTGTGTTTTGTCTTTCTTTTCCCCTAGACCTTTGGGTGGTTCAGGACACAGGTGTAGAGATGGACATTCAGGGTCTATCCTCTTGTGTGGATCATCTCACTGCAAGGGTACAAAATATTCAAGATTTTGTGGTTCAGAATCCTATGTTAGAGCCTAGAATTCCTATTCCTGATTTATTTTCTGGGGATAGATCTAGATTCTTGAATTTCAAAAATAATTGTAAACTGTTTCTAGCTTTGAAACCCCGCTCCTCTGGTGACCCCGTTCAACAAGTAAAAATCATAATTTCTTTGTTGCGTGGTGACCCTCAAGACTGGGCATTTTCCCTTGCACCAGGAGATCCTGCATTGTGAGATGTAGATGCGTTTTTTCTGGCGCTTGGATTGCTTTATGATGAACCAAATTCAGTGGATCAGGCAGAGAAAATCTTGCTGGCTTTGTTTCAGGGTCAAGATGAAGCGGAGGTGTACTGTCAGAAGTTTAGAAAGTGGTCTGTGCTTACTCAGTGGAATGAATGTGCCCTGGCGGCAATTTTCAGAAAGGGTCTTTCTGAAGCCCTTAAGGATGTCATGGTGGGATTTCCCACGCCTGCTGGTCTGAATGAGTCTATGTCCTTGGCCATTCAGATCGATTGGCGCATGCGTGAGCGCAAAGCTGTGCACCATCTGGCAGTATTCTCTGAGCATAGGCCTGAGCCTATGCAATGTGAAAGGACTTTGACTAGAGCTGAACGGCAAGAACACAGACGTCGGAATGGGCTGTGTTTTTACTGTGGTGAATCCACTCATGCTATCTCCGATTGTCCTAAGCGCACTAAGCGGTTCGCTAGGTCTGCCACCATTGGTACAGTACAGTCTAAATTTCTTTTGTCCGTTACTCTGATTTGCTCTCTGTCGTCCTATTCTGTAATGGCATTTGTGGATTCAGGCGCTGCCCTGAATTTGATGGACTTGGAGTTTGCCAGGCGCTGTGGTTTTTTCTTGGAGCCCTTGCAGTATCCTATTCCATTGAGAGGAATTGATGCTACGCCTTTGGCCAAGAATAAGCCTCAGTACTGGACTCAATTGACCATGTGCATGGCTCCTGCACATCAGGAGGATATTCGCTTTTTGGTGTTGCATAATCTGCATGATGGGGTCGTTTTGGGGTTGCCATGGCTACAGTTCCATAATCCAGTATTGGATTGGAAATCTATGTCTGTGTCCAGGTGGGGTTGTCAGGGGGTACATGGTGATGTTCCATTGCTGTCAATTTCGCCTTCCACTCCTTCTAAAGTCCCTGAGTTTTTATCAGATTACCGGGATGTATTTGAAGAGCCCGAATCTGGTGCCCTACCTCCTCATAGGGATTGCGACTGTGCTATTAATTTGATTCCTGGTAGTAAGTTTCCTAAGGGCCGTCTGTTTAATTTATCTGTGCCAGAGCACGCCGCTATGCGAAGTTATATAAAGGAATCCTTGGAGAAGGGTCATATTCGTCCGTCATCGTCACCATTGGGAGCAGGGTTCTTTTTTGTGGCCAAGAAGGATGGTTCTTTGAGACCTTGTATTGATTACCGCCTTCTTAATAAGATCACAGTCAAATTTCAGTATCCTTTGCCGCTGCTGTCTGATTTATTTGCTTGGATTAAGGGGGCTAGTTGGTTCACCAAGATAGATCTTCGAGGGGCGTATAATCTTGTGCGAATTAAACAGGGTGATGAATGGAAAACAGCATTTAATACGCCCGAGGGCCATTTTGAGTACCTGGTTATGCCATTCGGACTTTCTAATGCTCCATCTGTGTTTCAGTCCTTTATGCATGACATCTTCCGAGAGTACCTGGATAGATTTATGATTGTATATTTGGATGACATTTTGGTCTTTTCGGATGATTGGGAGTCTCATGTGAAGCAGTTCAGAATAGTGTTTCTGGTCCTTCGTGCAAATTCCTTGTTTGTGAAGGGGTCAAAGTGTCTCTTTGGAGTTCAGAAGGTTTCATTTTTGGGTTTCATTTTTTCCCCTTCTACTATCGAGATAGACCCTGTTAAAGTTCAGGCCATTTACGACTCAGCCGACATCTGTGAAGAGCTTGCAGAAGTTCCTGGGCTTTGCTAATTTTTATCGTCGCTTCATCGCTAACTTTTCCAGTATTGCTAAACTGTTGACTGATTTGACCAAGAAAGGTGCTGATGTGGTCAATTGGTCCTTTGCGGCTGTAGCGGCTTTTCAGGAGTTGAAGCGTCGTTTTGCTTCTGCCCCTGTGTTGTGCCAGCCAGATGTTTCGCTCCCTTTTCAGGTGGAGGTTGATGCTTCTGAAATTGGAGCAGGGGCTGTTTTGTTGCAAAGAAGTTCTGATGGCTCAGTGATGAAACCCTGTGCCTTCTTTTCTAGAAAATTCTCGCCTGCTGAGCGCAATTATGATGTGGGCAATCGGGAGTTGTTGGCCATGAAGTGGGCATTCGAGGAGTGGCGACATTGGCTTGAAGGAGCTAAACATCGCGTGGTGGTCTTGACGGATCACAAGAATTTGACTTATCTTGAGTCTGCCAAACGGTTGAATCCTAGACAGGCTCGATGGTCGCTCTTTTTCTCCCGTTTTGATTTTGTGGTTTCATACCTTCCGGGATCTAAGAATGTGAAGGCTGATGCCCTGTCAAGGAGTTTTGTGCCTGACTCTCCGGGTGTTCCGGAGCCGGCGGGTATTCTTAAAGAAGGGGTAATTTTGTCTGCCATTTCCCCTGATTTGCGGCATGTGCTGCAAAAGTTTCAGGCTGATAGACCTGACCGTTGTCCTACGGAGAAACTGTTTGTCCCTGATAGATGGACTGGTAGAGTTATCTCGGAGATTCATTGTTCAGTATTGGCTGGTCATCCTGGAATCTTTGGTACCAGAGATTTGGTGGCTAGATCTTTTTGGTGGCCTTCTTTGTCATGGGATGTGCGTTCTTTTGTGCAGTCCTGTGGGATTTGTGCTCGGGCTAAGCCCTGCTGTTCTCGTGCCAGTGGGTTGCTTTTGCCCTTGCCGATTCCGAAGAGGCCCTGGACGCATATTTCCATGGAATTTATTTCTGATCTCCCTGTTTCTCAAAAGATGTCGGTCATTTGGGTGGTTTGTGATCGCTTCTCTAAGATGGTCCATTTGGTACCCTTATCTAAACTGCCTTCCTCCTCTGATTTGGTGCCATTGTTTTTCCAGCATGTGGTTCGTTTGCGTGGCATTCCGGAGAACATCGTCTCGGACAGAGGTTCCCAGTTTGTTTCGAGGTTTTGGCGGTCCTTTTGCGCTAAGATGGGCATTGATTTGTCTTTTTCTTCGGCTTTCCATCCTCAGACTAATGGCCAAACCGAACGAACTAATCAGACTTTGGAGACATATCTGAGATGCTTTGTTTCTGCTGATCAGGATGATTGGGTGTCCTTCTTGCCTTTGGCTGAGTTCGCCCTTAATAATCGGGCCAGCTCGGCTACTTTAGTTTCTCCTTTTTTCTGCAATTCTGGTTTCCATCCTCGTTTCTCTTCAGGGCAGGTTGAGCCTTCGGACTGTCCTGGTGTGGATGCGGTGGTGGACAGGTTGCAGCAGATTTGGACTCATGTGGTGGACAATTTGACATTGTCCCAGGAGAAGGCTCAACGTTTCGCTAACCGCTGGCGTTGTGTTGGTCCCCGACTTCGTGTTGGGGATTTGGTTTGGTTGTCATCTCGTCACGTTCCTATGAAGGTTTCCTCTCCTAAGTTTAAGCCTCGTTTCATTGGACCATATAAGATTTCTGAGGTTCTTAATCCTGTGTCATCTCGTTTGGACCTTCCAGCTTCTTTTGCCATCCATAATGTGTTCCATAGGTTGTTGTTGCGGAGATACGTGGCGCCTATGGTTCCCTCCGTTGATCCTCCTGCACCTGTGTTGGTCGAGGGGGAGTTGGAGTATGTGGTGGAGAAGATTTTGGATTCTCGTGTTTCGAGACGGAAACTCCAGTACCTGGTCAAGTGGAAGGGTTATGGTCAAGAAGATAATTCCTGGGTTTTTGCCTCTGATGTTCATGCTGCCGATCTTGTTCGTGCCTTTCATTTGGCTCATCCTGATCGGCCTGGGGGCTCTGGTGAGGGTTTGGTGACCCATCCTTAAGGGGGGGTACTGTTGTGAATTCTGTTGTCGAACTCCCTCCTGTGGTCATGAATGGTACTTTGGCGAGTTCTGTCTATGGGCTCCCTCTGGTGGCTATGAGTGAAGCTGCTGCTTCTGAGGTTCCTTACACAGGTGACGTGGTTTATCATTTGGTTGGCTTCTCTATTTAACTCCACTCAGATCGTTACTCCATGCCAGCTGTCAATGTTTTAGCATTGGTTCAGTTCGCACCTGGATCTGCCTGGTGACCTGTCTTCTCCTGCAGAAGCTAAGTTCCTTATTGTTATTTTTGCTCATTGTTTCTTTGTCCAGCTGGTTATCCTGATTGTGTCTTGCTAGCTGGAAGCTCTGGGATGCAGAGTGCCCCCCCCCCCCCCGCACCGTGAGTCGGTGCGGAGGTCTTTTTTGCACATTCTGCGTGGTCTTTTGTAGGTTTTTGTGCTGACCGCAAAGATTCCTTTCCTATCCTCTGTCTATTTAGTAAGTCTGGCCTCTCTTTGCTGAAACCTATTTCATTTCTGCGTTTGTGACTTTCATCTTTTCTCACAGTCATTATATGTGGGGGACTGCCTATTCCTTTGGGGAATTTCTCTGAGGCAAGGTAGGCTTTATTTTCTATCTCTAGGGCTAGCTAGCTCTGAGGCTGTGACGAGGCGCCTAGGGAGCGTCAGGAGCGCTCCACGGCTATTTTTAGTGTGTGTGATATGATTAGGGCTTGCGGTCAGCAGAGCTCCCACATCCCAGAGCTCGTCCTGTATGAGTTTAACTATCAGGTCGGGTGCTCCTAACCACCAGGTCATAACAGTTTGTGTATACACTGTTTGATGCCTTAGATTTAGTATGTGATGTCAAATTTCACTTGAAGTAGAGAGTGGATCGATCATTAAAGTTTCCCAGGAGCCATTTCTCAACATGACATAATCAGGCATCATTCATGCTACTGTGAACAGCCTGCAAGGCGTAAACGTGCTACCAAAGCCTGCCACTTCTCCGGACTTCTTTCTCATCAAGCACTTTGGGGAAGTCATTGATCATCAATTGAAAAAGTAGCTGCCATAATTGGATCTTGATGATTTGAATGCTAAAGTGCATTCAACGTGGCAGAAAATTTTTCGGACAACCATTAACTTCATTGACAGCATGCCAAATCATGTCAATGCGTGTATTTCTGTGGGTGACATTCTTACTTGATACTGAATAAATGAAGATATTTTGAAGAAATTAGTTTTTTTAATAATTTAAAGATCATTAACATGTTTATCCATATTGTAATTTTTGTAACTTTTTTCTTGGTGTTGCAATTTCAATGTGGAGAAGTGTATATATCGAAGTAACACTTGAGGTGAGACATTTTTTATCACATTCCTTCACCTCTGGTGACCTAGTTTCCTGAGTGACTTTTCTTTTTCATCAATAGCATTTCTATCTTCATACACCACTAGTGAAAACCTCTTTCACTAACAGACAACACTCGAGGTGCTATGTAATTTATTTATGAGCAATGTTTGAACTAGGATGAGGGGCAGGATCAGATGAAGGTAGAAGACAATACTAAATTGAATAGCTGTGCGTCACGTTTCACTCATCAATGTGTCTGCGATGAAGATAATGTCAGCTCAGCGGTCCAATTTGATGCTAGAGCATGCTGAAGCTGTCAATACTTTCACTGACAGTTCAGTCATCCAATCCGATTCAGGGGCGTGCTGAGCTGTCAGTGTTTTGATTGACAGCTTGACTGACCAATCAAAGATGGGGAGGTTCAGGGCTGCCTTCAGGTGTTCCCTGTCCCAGGTGATTGCCCGGCTACTTAGTTTTGCTCTCAGTTCTAAACCTCTGCCAGACGTAGATTCAGCTCTATGTGGCTTGTCTTTTTGTGCCTTTTGTTCTGCTTTTGGATCTTTGCCTGACCTGGCACCTTGTTCTGACCATCCGTGTGGCCTGCTACCTTTGCTCTGGTCCACTTACTTAAAGGTATTCTGACCTTGGACCATTACTTGCTTATGCCTTAATCTCTTCCCTCTGTTTATGATGTATCCTCCTGGCTTTTGAACTCAGACTTCTTGACTACATTGACACATGGCTTGTGACTCAGCATCACATTACATCTGGCCCATACATTTTTTTTCACCAGTATGGATCCTGTTTACACGTTCGGCGACCAGGTGACGAATTTGATGCAGATGGTACAGGATCTGACTGTGACATCAGTAACCTCTGATAAACAGTTGATTTCTCCCAAAACTGCAATGGCCCTGCCTGATAAATGTTTGGGAGAAAAAAGTCCAGTCTATTAAAATAGACATTTTTTTTAAATTTCACTACTTAAATAAAAAAACATACATGAGTGTGTGTGTGTATGTGTGTGTGTGTGTGTGTGGTGTGTGTGTGTCTGTGTGTGTGTGTGTGTGTGATTGTACTGACTTGTAGAATCATACTGTCAGGTCAGTTTACCATACAGTGTACAATGTACATGCTAAATAAAAACAAAATGCAATTGTGAAATTGCACTGTTTTCTAATTTACAGTGGATCACATGATAAAATTAATGATGTAACTCAAAAGTATAATTTGTCCCACAAAAACAAGCTCTCATATGATTATATGGAAGGAAAAGTAAAAAAAAGTTATGGTTCTTCGAAAAATTGGAGGAAAAAATGAAAATGAAAAACAAAACATAAAATATCCAGGTCATGAACGAGTAAACCTAGGTAGGGCGTTTACAATACTTCTGACAGCATATACAAACTTTCTCCTTTGCAAACATTCTCAAACTCAACAGCTTGTGCGGCTCCAAATTAGATTTTTTAATATAACCTAAATTCTGTATAATGTCTTTGGAGTGTGAGAGGAAACCAGAGAACCCAGAGGAAACCCTTACACACAGGGAGAACATACAAACTCCCGTGGATGTTGTTCTTGGTGGGATTTGAACCCAGGACCTCAGTGATCATCCTAACCACTGAGCCCACTTATCTAGTATATCTCTGAATGGCGTCTCTGATGGCTTATTTCCCATGAACCTGTCTATACTTCCCTGCCAATTCTCATAGTCTTAGCAGTTATGTGGGTTCCAGTTTCACTCTGGTGTCTATTTTACAGCCCAACTATATAGCTATTGATGAATCTGTTGTGCTGGTGGACTTAGCCATGCCCTGTCCCACCCTGGCTTCTCCCCAACTGCATCCATTTTGGCTGAGCTATATGAAACTGGCAAAAGTTGCACAATTTTTTGCGCAACTCTGCATTGTGCAAAATTTGTTCACAACTTTTCAAAATGTTTTATGACAGATTTTCTGGTGAAAACACCCCAATGAATCACCCCCAAGAGGCATCATGAAAGGTATATGGTAATACTTGGTATTTACAGTGATTGACTCTGGTGCTACTTGTTTTGCTCACAGCATAAACTTTCTTCCAATCTCTAATGGCATTTTCCATATCATGATCAAAAAATTGCTTTCCCGTGCAGTCGGCGGGCACGTAATAATGCCGCATGCGGACGCATCCACATGCAACGCAGGTCCCTGCATACCCAATGTTAAAGATAGGTACGCAGAATGATGCAGGATGCATGTGGAAGTAGGCGGAGCGTAGGCGAAGCTTAAAGGAGGATGTACGTAGCCATACACAGACCAACCATATGTAAGTGTGAATGTAGCCTAAGATGTGCTAGAAGTCTCATATCTCACATATAGATCGAAAGCTGACAAATAATGTCACATAATATTAACAGCCATTCAGTAGCCCTTGTTTCGTTGCTCTCTCACAAGGGTTACTATGGGTAAGATAACTTGATCCCCTATTTTCATTCAGGTAGCTTATTTTTACTCTATTGTATTGCTTTAAACTGGGCTAACACAAACTGCATCACACACCAAACTATCATGTGCAGAGTATTTCTAATTTATAATTTCTATCACTATGAGACCACTGAATGACTGTCAATATTATGTGATATTATTTGTCAGCTTTTGATCTATATGTGAGATATGAGACTTCTAATACATCTTACTTATAGGGACATCTGTTTTTTTTCACTTACCCATGCCCTATACTCTTGTATGTGAGATAGCATTTTTGTGACATCCTGTTTCATCACTTTCTTCCTGTTGTACTCTTCATTATTTACATTTGCATTATTATGTCTTTTTTTGGATTTTCATGTGAAATAACTTTTGTTACTATTTTATATATATGGTCTTTGGGCTTTTTTTTTACTCCAAGTCGCTTATAGGGTCTGTATGTTAATATGCAGCAATTAATTTTGTTGCAAGTTTTTAAAAAGTTACTAGAATAATCAAACTACAGAAAACTATTGCCAGAGTTGTCAGAAACACACCAAACTTAACATAAGCATCGGCTAAAAGTGAAGAAACAGTAAGCATGGCAGAGTTGTTTCAAAATTTTCTGACGGCAAAATTTGCCAAAAAGAATTTCTACAATCCTAAGGAGGAGTAAACCTTAGATGAAAGGTCATTTTATACCTGCTAATGTGATGACATCTGGAACATTACATAAAGTAGTCAGAAATGTCTTCAGAAATGTTATCTTATGTTCAAGGATGTTTCCGCAATGGTTTCTACACCTACTCGTAAGTAGGGTTGAGCGACCTTGACCTTTTTAGAGTCGAGCCGTGTTTCGCGAAACCCGACTATCTTAGAAGTCGAGTCGAGTGGAATCGGCCGATTATCGCGAAAAGTCGGGTATCGCCCGAAACACGAAACCCAATGCAAGTCAATGGGGGAGCATAGTCGGCAGTGAGTGGAGGCCAGGAAAACACCTACACTGCCCATTTTAATGGCAAAAACATCCATTCTTGTTAAAGAAGCTTGTCAATCGTAATTTACCTTATAATAATTGGAAGGCATTTGAAATTGGGGGTCATTTGGCTAAAGTTGTGGGGGGCAGGGCTGGTTCAAGTAATTAGTGGGCCCAGTAAATCTGGACCACGTCACGGCAGTGGAGCAGGGAGAGGTAAGTATTTAAACTTTGCAAGTGCTGTGATCCTGAGCAAGCAGGGAGGGCCCACTCGTTGGCATTGGCACTGGCACAGGGCCCCTGAAAGTACAGCGGTGTGTTTGCACGGCGGGGGCGCCTCCCACCGGCAGCAACACTTTTGCGTACTATGAGAGGCCCTGTGCCAGTGACGTCGCCAACTAGTATTCCTCCCCCCACCTGATGAAGGAACCTGCACTTTCATCTGCACCTTCCTCTTTGTCCCCGTGTAAGGTGGTATGGTATGCGGGAAGAGGAACCTGACTTTCAGCAGGGTCACAATCTTGCTGTGTAGCGTGCACGGGGAATTTTGCGTTATGGGTCAATGTACCAGCAGACTCATCTATCACTGGCTGGGCAATGGGCAGGATGAGGAGGAAACACAGATATAGGCCCAAAGAATAAAGTGGGCTAAATGCAGTTCAAAATTGGTAACACAGGACTAACCAGGGGGCATTGCAGTGGAGGACAACTGGAATGAGAGGCTGACACAGAGAGTAGGCCCAAATCAGTAAGTAGTCGACATGCAGTTCAAAATTGGCAACCGTAGTAAACAGTCGGCCCAGCTTTGTTCAGTTGAGAAGAACAGCAAGGAGTGGCAGACACCGATAGTAGGCCCCAACCCAACTAGTAGGCCAAATGCAGTCTAACATTAACAACTACTTAACAAGAGCCTGAAAATGGAATTTCAGGACAGGAAACCAGGAGAACAGCAAGGAGTGGCAGACACCGATAGTAGGCCCCAAACCAACTAGTACGCCAAATGCAGTTGTTCCATTTAACTACAATTTAATGAGAGCCTGAAGATAGAAGTTCAGGAAAGGCAACCTGGAGAACACCTTGGAGTGGAACACACCATCTCTCTACACCCCATACCCAATTTGTAGGCCTAATGCAGCGTAGTTTCCAACAACTACTAAACGAGAGCATGAAGATTGAAGCTCAGGAAAGGGAACCTGGAGAACACCTTGGAGTGGAACACACCATCTCTCTACACCCCATACCCAATTTGTAGGCCTAATGCAGCGTAGTTTCCAACAACTACTAAACGAGAGCATGAAGATTGAAGCTCAGGAAAGGCAACCTGGAGAACACCTTGGAGTGGAACACACCATCTCTCTACACCCCATACCCAATTTGTAGGCCTAATGCAGTGTAGTTTCCAACAACTACTAAACGAGAGCATGAAGATTGAAGCAATGGAGAGGAAACCTGGGGAACACCTTGGGGAGGCAGACACCGTTAATAGGCCCTACCAAAGTTGTACACCCAATGCAGTTTTAAAATTCCTAGAGGCTGAAAACAAGACTATTGACGCTCAGCTTTTTTCAAAGGAACACAGCTGAATTGAGTGGCGCAGACAGACACAGGTAGTAGGACTCAAACCAAAAATGTGGCTCACTGCAGCAGAAAAAAGTTACAGGGGTACACAAGCTGCAGTGCTCTGGGCAGTGGAGGACAATTTCAATAGTGAACCGCAGACAGACTTTGTACGCCTACTATTAAAAAAAGGATGCTCTATGCAATTATAAATAGGTTCCAGGGGTACACGGGCAGCAGTGGTGTGGTCAGTGGAGGCCTAGTGGAAGGAGTGACCGCAGACAGGCATCGAAGGCCTAAAATAATAACACATGGCTGTAGGCAATTTTAAATTGGTTCCAGGGGTACACGGGCAGCAGTGGCCTGGTCAGTGTAGTAGTAGTAGAAAGAACGGACCGCAGACAGGCATCGAAGGCCTAAAATAAAAAAATTGGGCTGGCTGTAGGCAATTTTAAATTGGTTCCAGGGGTACACGGGCAGCAGTGGTGTGGTCAGTGGAGGCATATTGTAAGGAGTGACCGCAGACAGGCATCGAAGGCCTAAAATAATAACACACGGATGTAGGCAATTTTAAATTGGTTCCAGGGGTACACGGGCAGCAGTGGTGTGGTCAGTGGAGGCCTAGTGGAAGGAGTGACCGCAGACAGGCATCGAAGGCCTAAAATAAAAAAATTGGGCTGGCTGTAGGCAATTTTAAATTGGTTCCAGGGGTACACGGGCAGCAGTGGTGTGGTCAGTGGAGGCCTAGTGGAAGGAGTGACCGCAGACAGGCATCGAAGGCCTAAAATAAAAAAATTGGGCTGGCTGTAGGCAATTTTAAATTGGTTCCAGGGGTACACGGGCAGCAGTGGTGTGGTCAGTGGAGGCATATTGTAAGGAGTGACCGCAGACAGGCATCGAAGGCCTAAAATAATAACACACGGCTGTAGGCAATTTTAAATTGGTTCCAGGGGTACACGGGCAGCAGTGGTGTGGTCAGTGGAGGCATAGTGGAAGGAGTGACCGCAGACAGGCTTCGAAGGCCTAACATAACAAAAATGTCAATACAATGGTATTGTCAGTGGCAGGCATTGAAGGATGTCAGCGCATAGACTAAACATTGGTGGAGCTGTGAGATAATTTTGCAAGTGGTAAAGCACTGTTTGAGCTGGGGGGGGGGAACTGTCTTGTGGCCGGCGGTACAGGCCCAGGGCCCCTCATATTACAACGGTGTGTCTGACGTTGGGTGCGCACCACCACCGCCAGAGACACTTTATTGTACTAGGAGGGACCCAGTGGCAGTGCCGTCGACCAAAAGCGGGCACACCCACCTCTTCAGACAAACAGCACTCTCACGGGTGCTGTCGCCAAGTGTCGATACCACGGCCCCGTGTGGGGAGTTTGGCCACTTAGTGGGGTGTAAACATGTCGTATGCTGGACAATCAGGTGCAGAAAATTACGAGATTGGAAAAGGCATTCAGAATAGTCCACAGGCAAGACCTTTTCATAGGAAAGCTAGGTGTCAGCCGGGCAAGGTGGGGCAAAAGATTTCGAAATCCAGTTGTGGTTCATTTTAATGAAGGTTAGATCATCTACATTTTGGGTAGCCAGACGAGTCCTTTTTTCTGTTAGTATTGAACCTGCAGCACTGAATACTCTTTCTGATACGACACTAGCTGCCGGGCAAGCAAGCTCCTGCAATGCATATTCTGCCAATTCTGGCCAGTTGTCTAATTTTGATGCCCAGTAATCAAATGGGAATGACGGTTGAGGGAGAACATCGATAAGGGATGAAAAATAGTTTGTAACCATACTGGACAAATGTTGTCTCCTGTCACTTTGAATTGATGCTGCAGTACCTGTCCTGTCTGCGGTCATAGCAAAATCACTCCACAACCTGGTCAGAAAACCCCTCTGGCCAACGCCACTTCTGATTTCTGCCCCTCTAACTCCTCTGGTCTGCTGGCCCCTGCAGCTCGTGTGAGAACGATCACGGGCGCTGTGTGCAGGGAATGCCAGAAGCAAACGGTCAACAAGAGTTGATTGTTTGGTTGCTAATATTAGTTCCAAGTTCTCATGTGGCATTATATTTTGCAATTTGCCTTTATAGCGAGGATCAAGGAGGCAGGCCAACCAGTAATCGTCATCGTTCATCATTTTAGTTATGCGTGTGTCCCTTTTGAGGATACGTAAGGCATAATCCGCCATGTGGGCCAAAGTTCCAGTTCTCAAATCTGCGGTTGTGCTTGGTTGAGGGGCAGTTTCAGGCAAATCCACGTCACTTGTGTCCCTCCAAAAACCAGAACCCGGCCTTGCCGCGCCACCAATTTCCAGTGGCCCCGGAAAAGCTTCCTCATTAAAAATATAATCATCCCCATCATCCTCCTCGTCCTCCTCCTCCTCTTCGCCCGCTAACTCGTCCTGTACACTGCCCTGGCCAGACAATGGCTGACTGTCATCAAGGCTTTCCTCTTCCTCAGCTGCAGATGCCTGATCCTTTATGTGCGTCAAACTTTGCATCAGGGGGGATGCTCATGCATATTATGGCGTTGTCTGCACTAACCAGCCGTGTGCATTCCTCAAAACACTGAAGGACTTGACACATGTCTTGAATCTTCGACCACTGCACACCTGACAACTCCATGTCTGCCATCCTACTGCCTGCCCGTGTATGTGTATCCTCCCACAAAAACATAACAGCCCGCCTCTGTTCGCACAGTCTCTGAAGCATGTGCAGTGTTGAGTTCCACCTTGTTGCAACGTCTATGATTAGGCGATGCTGGGGAAGGTTCAAAGAACGCTGATAGGTCTGCATACGGCTGGAGTGTACGGGCGAACGGCGGATATGTGAGCAAAGTCCACGCACTTTGAGGAGCAGGTCGGATAACCCCGGATAACTTTTCAGGAAGCACTGCACCACCAGGTTTAAGGTGTGAGCCAGGCAAGGAATGTGTTTCAGTTGGGAAAGGGAGATGGCAGCCATGAAATTCCTTCCGTTATCACTCACTACCTTGCCTGCCTCAAGATCTACAGTGCCCAGCCACGACTGCGTTTCTTTCTGCAAGAACTCGGACAGAACTTCCGCGGTGTGTCTGTTGTCGCCCAAACACTTCATAGCCAATACAGCCTGCTGACGTTTGCCAGTAGCTGCCCCATAATGGGAGACCTGGTGTGCAACAGTGGCAGCTGCGGATGGAGTGGTTGTGCGACTGCGGTCTGTGGACGAGCTCTCGCTTCTGCAGGAGGACGAAGAGGAGGAGGAGGGGGTGCGAACGGCTACAGCCAACTGTTTCCTAGACCGTGGGCTAGGCAGAACTGTCCCAAACTTGCTGTCCCCTGTGGACCCTGTATCCACAACATTCACCCAGTGTGCCGTGATGGACACGTAACGTCCCTGGCCATGCCTACTGGTCCATGCATCTGTTGTCAGGTGCACCTTTGTGCTCACAGATTGCCTGAGTGCATGGACGATGCGCTCTTTAACATGCTGGTGGAGGGCTGGGATGGCTTTTCTGGAAAAAAAGTGTCGACTGGGTAGCTCGTAGCGTGGTACAGCGTAGTCCATCAGGGCTTTGAAAGCTTCGCTTTCAACTAACCGGTAGGGCATCATCTCTAACGAGATTAGTCTAGCTATGTGGGCGTTCAAACCCTGTGTACGCGGATGCGAGGCTAAGTACTTCCTTTTTCTAACCATAGTCTCATGTAGGGTGAGCTGGACTGGAGAGCTGGAGATCGTGGAACTAGCGGGGGTGCCGGTGGACATGGCAGACTGAGAGACGGTGGGAGATGGTATTGTTGCCGCCGGTGCCCTAGATGCAGTGTTTCCTACTACGAAATTGGTGATTCCCTGACCCTGACTGCTTTGGCCTGGCAAAGAAACCTGCACAGATACTGCAGGTGGTGCGGAAAATGGTGGCCCTACACTGCCGGAAGGGATGTTGCGTTGCTGACTAGCTTCATTGGCCGAGGGTGCTACAACCTTAAGGGACGTTTGGTAGTTAGTCCAGGCTTGCAAATGCATGGTGGTTAAATGTCTATGCATGCAACTTGTATTGAGACTTTTCAGATTCTGTCCTCTGCTTAAGGTAGTTGAACATTTTTGACAGATGACTTTGCGCTGTTGTTTAAAAAAATGCCAGACTGCACTCTTTCTAGCATCGGATACCTTTTCAGGCATTGCAGACTGAGCTTTAACCGGATGGCCACGCTGTCCTCCAACAGGTTTTGGCTTTGCCACGCGTTTTGGGCAAGATACGGGCCCGGCAGATGGAACCTGTTGCGATGTTGATGCCTGCTGCGGCCCCTCCTCCTCCGCTTCAGAACTGCTGCCGCCTGCACCCTGTTCCCCCAATGGCTGCCAATCGGGGTCAAGAACTGGGTCATCTATTACCTCTTCTTGTAGCTCGTGTGCAACTTCGTCTGTGTCACCGTGTCGGTCGGTGGTATAGCGTTCGTGATGGGGCAACATAGTCTCATCAGGGTCTGATTCTTGATCATTACCCTGCGAGGGCAATGTTGTGGTCTGAGTCAAAGGACCAGCATAGTAGTCTGGCTGTGGCTGTGCATCAGTGCACTCCATGTCAGATTCAACTTGTAATGGGCATGGACTGTTAACTGCTTCACTTTTTAAGCCAGGGACGGTATGTGTAAAGAGCTCCATGGAGTAACCCGTTGTGTCGCCTGCTGCATTCTTCTCTGTTGTTGTTTTTGCTGAAGAGGACAAGGAAGCGACTTGTCCCTGACCATGAACATCCACTAACGACGCGCTTCTTTGACATTTACCAGTTTCATGAGAGGAGGCAAAAGAGCTAGAGGCTGAGTCAGCAAGATAAGCCAAAACTTGCTCTTGCTGCTCCGGCTTTAAAAGCGGTTTTCCTACTCCCAGAAAAGGGAGCGTTCGAGGCCTTGTGTAGCCAGACGACGAACCTGGCTCCACAGCTCCAGACTTAGGTGCAATATTTTTTTTCCCACGACCAGCTGATGCTCCACCACTACCACTACTCTCATTACCAGCTGACAATGAACGCCCCCGGCCACGACCTCTTCCACCAGACTTCCTCATTGTTTTAAAAACGTAACCAAACTAACGGTATTTGTTGCTGTCACACAACTTACACGGTGAGCTATAACTTCAGTATGATTTAGCTACCCCTTTACAGGTGAGTGAGACCACAACGAAAATCAGGCACA